>NC_082715.1:152082356-152769106 GCF_030144855.1 Hypanus sabinus | reverse complement strand
GCATGTCACACTGCCACCCAGTTTAGTATCGTCAGCAAACTTGCTGATATAGTTTTCAATGCCCTCATCTAAATCATTGACATAAATCGTAAAGAGCTGTGGTCCCAATACAGAGCCCTGTGGTACCCCACTAGTCACCTCCAGCCAGTCTGAGAAACACCCATTCACTGCTACCCTTTGCTTTCTATCTGCCAACCAGTTTTCTATCCATGTTGAAACCCTGCCCCCAATGCCATGAGCTCTGATTTTACTCACCAGTCTCCTATGTGGCACCTTATCGAATGCCTTCTGAAAATCTAGGTACACTACATCTACTGGCTTACCCTCGTCTAACATCCTTGTTACACCCTCAAAAAACTCCAACAGATTAGTCAAGCATGATTTGCCCTTGGTAAATCCATGCTGGCTCGGCCTAATCCTATTTCTGCCATCTAGATGTGCCACTATTTCGTCCTTAATAATGGACTCAAGCATCTTCCCCACGACTGACGTTAGGCTAACAGGGCGATAGTTCTCCGTTTTCTCCTTCCCTCCCTTCTTGAAAAGTGGGACAACATTAGCCACTCTCCAATCTTCAGGAACTGATCCTGAATCTAAGGAACATTGGAAAATGATTACCAATGCATCCGCAATTTCCTGAGCCACCTCTTTTAGAACCCTCGGATGCAGACCATCTGGACCCGGGGATTTATTAGCCTTCAGTCCTACCAGTCTACTCATCACAGTTTCTTTCCTAATGTCAATCTGTCTCAATTCCTCTGATATCTTATGACCCTGGCCCATCCATACATCTGGGAGATTGCTTGTGTCCTCCCTGGTGAAGACAGATCTAAAGTATGCATTAAATTCTGTCGCCATTTCCCTGTTTCCCATAACAATTTCTCCCAATTCATTCTTCAAGGGGCCAACATTGTTCTTAACTATCTTCTTTCTCTTCACATAGCTAAAAAAGCTTTTGCTATCCCCTTTTATATTCCTGGCTAGACTGAGCTCATACCTGATTTTTTCCTCTCCATATTGCTTTTTTAGTTAAGATCTGCTGTTCCTTAAAACTTTCCCAATCATCTGTATTCCCACTCAACTTAGCCCTGTCATACTTCTTTTTCTTTAATGCTATACAATCTCTGACTTCCTTTGTCAACCACTGTGGCCCCTTTCCCCTCTTTGAATCCTTCCTTCTCATTGGAATGAACTGCATTTGCATCTTTTGTATTATGCCCAAGAATATCTGCCACTGCTGATCCACTGTCTTTCCTGCCAGGGCATCCGCCCATTTAACTTTGGCCAGCTCATCCCTCATGGCTCCGTAGTCTCCTTTATTTAATTGCAACACTGACACCTCTGATCTGCCCCTATCCCTCTCAAATTGTAGATAAAAACTTATCATGTTATGATCACTACTTCCTAATGGCTCCTTTACTTCAAGATCACTTATCAATTCCTGTTCATTACACATCACCAAGTCCAAAATAGCCTCGTTCCTGGTTGGCTCAAGCACAAGCTGTTCCAAAAATACATCCCTTAGACCCTCCACAAACTCCCTATCCTGGGGTCCAGCACCTACCTGATTCTCCCAGTCCACCTGCATGTTGAAATCTCCCATAACGACTGCATTACCTTTAGCACATGCCAATGTTAACTCCCTAATCAACTTGTACCCAATATCCACGCTACTGTTTGGGGGCCTGTACACAACACCCATTAGGGTCTTTTTACCCTTACTGTTCCTCAGCTCAATCCACACAGACTCTACTTCCCCTGTTCCCAAGTCACCTCTTGCTAAGGACTGAATCTCATTCCTCACCAACAGGGCCACCCCACCCCCTCTTCCCATATTTCTGTCTCTACGATAGCACGTATACCCTGGTACACTCAATTCCCAGGCCTGATCCCCTTGCAGCCATGTCTCCGTTATCCCAACAATATCGTAGTTCCCCATTTTCATCTGAGCTTCAAGCTCATCTGTCTTATTTCTGACACTACACGCATTCAAGTATAGAATTCTTAGCCCATTCCTCCTCTCTTTGCTTAAAACACTGTCTACTGTACCTAACCCAGCTCCTTGAACTTCCATCGGGCAAATTGCACCCTGAATTTTGATGACCTTCTCAAGATCACCCAAACCTTGTACACATTTAACCCCATGCACCTTCTGACCAACCCTCTGGATCTGGATCCCTGCCCCCTGCACATCTAGTTTAAACCCCCCCGAGCAGCACTGGCAAATACTCCTGCAAGAATGTTAGTACCCCTCCGGTTCAGATGTAGACCATCCCTTCGAAACAGATCCCAATGTCCCTGGAACAAAGACCAATTATCCAAAAACCTGAACCCTTCCTTCCTGCACCATGCTCTCAGCCTCGTATTAATGTGCATAATCATTCTATTCTTCGCCTCACTCGCACGTGGCACAGGTAGCAATCCCGAGATTGTCACCCTGGAGGTCCTGCCTTTCAGCTTCACTCCTAACTCCCTGAACTCTCTAAGCAGGACCCCCTCACTCACCTTACCTACATCATTGGTCCCTACATGGACCACTACATCTGGGTTCATGCCCTCACTCTCAAGAATAGCCTGCACCCGATCTGAGATGTCCCGGACCCTGGCACCAGGGAGGCAACATACCATCCGAGACTCCCGATCTGCCCCACAAAATCTCCTATCTGCCCCCCTAACTATAGAGTCCCCTAAAACTATCGCTCTCTTCTCTTCCCTCCTCCCCTTTCTAGTTGAGGGTTCAACCTCTGTGCCAGAGGCAGGACCACTACAACTCATTCCTGGTAGGTCATCCCCATCAACAGTATCCAGTACGGTATACTTATTGTTAATGGGAATGGCCGCAGGGGTGCTCTGCTCTCTCTGCCTGCTCCCCCTGCCTCTCTGGACCGTCACCCATCTGCCTACTTCTTGGTTTTTTGGTGTGACTACCTCCTGATAACTCCTATCTATCTCTGCCTCCACCTTCCGAATGATCCGTAGTTCATCCAGCTCCTGCTCCAACTCCCTAGCTCGGTCTGATAGGAGCTGCAGCTGGATGCACCTTTTGCAGGTGTGGTCGTCAGGGACAACTGTGTTGACCCTGACCTCCCACATACTGCATACGGAGCACACCACTGCTCTGACTGTCTCCCCCATACCTGAACTGGATTGATAGAATAAGTCTAAAAAGCACCTAACGACCTTACCTTCTTCCCCTCAGTGAGCAATCACACAAGCTTACCGAAGTCCCCTTACGCCGAAGCCCACTTAGCCAAAGCCCAGGACTCTGCTTCCACGGACTCCCCCTTAGCCAAAGCCCAGGACTCTGCTTCCACGGACTCCCCCTTAGCCAAAGCCCAGGACTCTGCTTCCACGGACTCCCCCTTAGCCAAAGCCCAGGACTCTGCTTCCACGGACTCCCCCTTAGCCAAAGCCCAGGACTCTGCTTCCACGGACCAACAGTAATGCTTCCAACATTACCGTATAATATGTAGCTTTTATTCTAGGGCTATATTGTACAAAAATATAAAGTAGGAAGTTTCTTATTATTGCCTAAATCTAGCACATATCAATCAAAAACACAGTAAGCCTTCATTTACTCAGAAAGTCCCTTAAGGCCAAGGATGACTTGCTTCAACACTGGTTCTGTCAGTTCTGATGTAAATAATGAGGACAATTTGGGTTCTGTGGAATCTCTTCAACAGAAAGAAAAGTTAACTGACAAGGCTACTCAGAAGTGTGTGGACACTGAAGAATGCAGTCTACACTTACAACTGTACATTCTGAAGCCAAGCTCAAAAACATGACAGATTTGCTCAAGGCAAGAGGTCTTCCAATTAACATCCAAAGATCCTCTCCAAACTTACCCTTCTGCATCACACTCCCAACCCACAGTGACCCCTGAAACATGAACCACTTCCCAGAGTCACTTCTCAGCAAAAGCAGTGACTGATTTTAAGGTGGGGGGTTATATGAGAGGCAGGGTTTGAGGGTCAGCACAACATTGTGGGCCGAAGGGCCTGTAATGTGCTGTACTACTCTATGCTCCATGATGATAAAATTCACCACCATCTTCAATATGCCAGCATGTCCCTTGGTCAATTGAGGAAAAAGCACATTTTTCAGATCAGGCAGAAATAAAACTCCAGTTTGACAAAATAATTTTTTTCCTGAGGATCAGTTTAATATGGTGGATAAAAGGTTAAAAGGTAACAAGTGGAGTAAGAAACATTTTCAAAAGTAAAAAATGCGAGAGAGAGAGAGAGAGAGAGAGAGAGAGAGAGAGAGAGAGAGACACACACACAAACAAGAAAATTCTGTAAACACGTGAAGGTCAGGAAAGTAAAAGTTAATATTTCAGGTGAAGATCCTTCACCAGAACTGGAAAAATAAGTTAGCCTGGATAAAGGATTAGTCAATTATAAATTAATCATTGTCAATAACCAGCTCTTGTTTTGGTCACACTGAAGGAAAGGCTGATGTCATGCTGCTCGGCTCACCATCTCCACTCACAGTTGTGTCATCTGCAAACACGTAAAAGGTGAATCTGTCCACGTAGTCATGAGTGTAAAGGGTAGCATGCTGAAGGCAGTCCTGTGGGGCACCACTGTTGATAATCATGGTACACGTGTCACTGCTGATCAGGAAATCAAGGATCCAGTTGCAGAGAGGTGTTGAGCATCAGGTCTAGGAGTTCGGTGAACATTAGTCAATAATGGGTCTTTTCATTCTGGCATTCTGTAATGAGTGAAGTGCTTTACGGATCAATGGACTTCAGTTATTCACTGAACATGTTAATGCCTTAAATAAAATAGCTAATGAATGCGTTTGTCAGTTGCTAATGACAGAACGAGGTGGGAAAGCAAGCTGCATGCAGGACATTGCAGTTACTAAGATACACAGACAGGCTCAGTGAGTGAAGAGAAAAGATAGCAGATGGAAGATAATATGGACACATTAAAAACTTTTCATTTGGCAAAAATGAAAAACAATCCTTTTTGCATGGAGATAAAAGTCATGAAAATCAAAATCGCCTCACCCACCTTCTGTCCTATGAAAATTAACCTGTATTTTCTCTTTGCCATAAAAGAACATTGGAATGTTTCTTTTTCCACAAAGGTTGCCTGAGCTCTTAAAGCATTTTCTGCTTGTTCATTAAATGCCACTGCTCTGGCTGCTTTCAGTATCCTCATTTGTGAATGACAAAGTTAGTTTGCAGGTACAGAAAAGCAAATAGCACATTGACCATTACAGTAATTAGACTAAAGGACAAGAGCAAGGAACTCTATTACATTTAAGCAATGAATTGCTGAAACCAAAGCTGGAATAATACTATGCCAAGATTTAGTTTCCTTATCAAAGGAAAAAAAATGCCTTGAAATACTTTATTAATAAAAATATTTTGTTTATTGTTTCCTCTTTATAATTAAACAGTTAAAGCAGTAGGAGAACCCAAAATAGCTGAATGCTCCTCTTGCAGGGTGGCCCTGATAACTTCACCAACAGGAAGTGAATCCAGGTGAAAATTCTAACACTTCACGTTAAGAAGTTGGAGCTGGAACTGGATGAACTCTGGATCATTTGGGAAGCTGAGTTAATAGACAGGACATATCGAGAGATGCTTACACCCAAGGTGCAGGAAACTAGCTGACAGTCAAGAAGGGGAAAGGGGTTAAACAGATAGTGCAAAGATATCCTGAGGCCATCCCCCTCAACCCTATGGTATACCACTTTGGATATTGTTGTAGGGGATGACCAAGCAGAGGAAAGTCATAGCAGTCAGGTCTCTGGCACAGAGTCCGGCCCTGCAACTTAGAAGGGTGGTGGGGAGAAGTAGTGAGCTGTGATAAGGGATTCATTAGTCAGGGAAACAGAAAGGAGGTTCTGTGGACGAGAATGAAATTCCCAGATGGCACGTTGACTCTCAGGTGCCAGGGTTCAGGTCCTCAGTATCAATAAATGGGAGGGTGAGCAGCCAGATATCTTAGTCCTAGAGGTACCAATTTAAAAGATATGAAGAGGGATGAGGTTCTGCAAAGTGAGTTCAGGGAGTTAGGTGCCAAGTTAAAAGACAGGACCTCCAGGGTCTCAGGATTGCTACCTGTGCCATGTGTTAGTGAAGCCAAAAATAGTAAGATCATACAATTTAACATGCAGCTAAGGAGCTTGTATAGGAGGAAGGGCTTCAGATTTTAGCATCACCGGCTCTCTCTCCTAGAAGGTGGGACCTGTACAGAATAGACTGTTTGCATCTAAACTGGAGGGGGTCTAATATCCTAGCATGACGGCGTGCTAGTCCTGCACAGGTGTGGGGCTGGGGAGGGAATTTAAATTAGAGTAGCAGGTGGATGGGAACCAGAGTGCCAGAACAGACGGTGGGGTGGATGTGCAGACAGATGTTGTTAAGGCCTCAAGAAAAGTCAGGAATCAAAAGGTTGAGTATGGTTGGACAAATCTTCTGAGTTGTGTATAGTTCAATACAAGTAGTATTGTAGGAAAGGCAAATGAGCTCAGGGCATGGATCAACACATATAATTATGATACTGCAGGCATTAGTGAGACTTGGTTGCAGGAGGGGCAGGACTTTTGCAGCTCAGTATTCCGGCATTCCACTGTTTTAGATGTGATAGAACAAAAGGAATCAAAGGGGGAGGGGTTACTAGTCAGGAAGAGTTTCATAGCAGTGAAGCTTTATGGGTGGAATTGAGGAACAAGAAAGTTATCACCACATTAAAGGGGCTGGATTATAGGCCCTTCCCAATAGTCCACAGGATTTAGAGGAAAAAATGTAGAGAGATTGCAGCCTGTTGCAAGAAACATCAGGTGATAGTACGTGATTTTACTTTCTACTAATTGACTGGGACTCCCATACTGTCGAAAGACTAGATGGGATAGTTTGTCAAATGTGTTCAGGAAAGTTTCCTTCATCAGTACATAGAAATCCCAACAATAAAGTGTGCAAAACTTGGTATGGAAACATCAGATGCTTTGAATGGAAAAGGTAGTGGATTCAGCTCAATACATTATGGGTAAAGCCCTTTCAACCATTGAGTACATCTACATAAAACACTGTTGTAGGAAAGTAGCATCTATTATTAGAGATCCTCACCATCTAGATGGTGCTCTTTTATCACTGCTGCCATCAGATAGAAGGTACAAGAGTCTCAGATCTCACACCACCAGGTTCAAGAGCAGTTTTACACCAAAACCACCAGGCTACTAAACAAAGGAGGATAACCAAACTCACTTGCCCACCCATTGAGATGTTCCCACAACCAACCAAGTCAAGTCATTTTTATTGTCATTTCAACCATAACTGCTGGTACAGTACATAGTAAAAATGAGCCAATGTTTTTCAGGATCACGGTGTTACATGACACAGTACAAAAACTAGACTGAACTACCTAAAAAAAATAGTCAAGGCAGGTAACACAAGTTAGTGTAAGGGAACAACTTGCATCAAGTGATCATAATGCCATTAGTTTCAAGGTAATTATGGAAAAGCACAAGTCTGGTCTTCCGGGTGAAATTCTAAATTGGAGAGTGATGAATTTTAATGGTATCAGTCATAGCAAGTGTCAAGTGGGAGGCCTTCAAAAGTGAAATTTTGAGTACAAAGCTTGCATGTGCCTATCAGAATAAAAGACAAGGATAACAGATTTCTGGAACCTCGGCTTTTGAGAGATTTTCAGGTCCTGGTTAAGAAAAAAATAAAAGTAAGTCCATAGCATGTATAGGACAGATAGGCACAAATAAGGTTCTTGAGGAATTTAAGAAATACAAGAGAACATGGAGAAAGAAATCAGGAGGGCTAAAAGAAGACATGAAGTTGCTCTAGCAGAATCTGAAGGGCTTCTACAGATACAAGTATATGAAGTGCAAAAGAATTTCAAGAGACAAAGTTGGTCCTCTGGAAATTCAGATGATATTCTAGGTGTGGAACAAAAGTGATGGGGGAGATCTTAACTGGATTTTTTGCATCTATATTTAATCACAAGATGGACGCAGAGTCTATAGAAGTGAGGCAAAACAGCAAGGTCATGGACCCTATACAGATTACAGAGGAGGCGGTGTTTGCTGTCTTGAGAGAAATTAGGGTAGACAAATCTCCAGGGCCTGACAAGGTGTTACCTCGGACCCTGTGGGAGGCAAGTGCAGAAATTGAACAACGTAACAACTGATACATCTTTGGACTCTGGGAGGAAACCAAAGCGCCTGGAAACCCATGCAGTCACGAGGAGAACATCTTTACAGACAGCAGCAGGAAGTAAACCCAAGTCATCTGTACTGTAAAATATTGTGCTAACTACAATGCTACCGTGCCTCTCACAGGAAAATAGCTAATGTTGTTCTGCTGTTTAAAATAATTGAGAAAATTATAGGCCAGTGAACCTGACATCAATAGTAGGAAAGTTATTGGAAGGTATTCTAAGGGACCAGATATGAGTATTAGAATACCATGGCTTTGTGTGTGGTAGGACATGTTAAAGCAATCTTAGAAAGTTTTTTCAAGGAAGTCACCAGGAAAGTTGATGAATACAAGACAGTGGATGTTGTCTACGTCAACTTCAGCAAAGCATTTGACAAGGTCCCTCAAGGGACCTCAATCGTCATTCAACCTGAGGTAGTAAACTGGATTAGACATTGGCTTTGTGGGAGAAGCCAGAGCAGTAGTAGTTGATGGTTGTGTCTCTGACTAGAAGAGTGCCACATGGTTCATTGCTGGGTCAGTTGTTGTTTATCATCTGTATCAATAGTCTCGATTACAACGTGGAAAACTGGATCAGCAAATTTGCATATGACTCCAAGATTGCAGCGGGATCTGGACCAGATGGAAAAATGGGCAGAAAAATGGCCAATCGAATTTAATGCAGACAATTGTGAAGTGTTGCAATTTGAGAGGACCAAACAGTGAATGGAATAGTGAATAGTGTAGGCCTTCATTAGTCTCATTAGACCATGGATTTGCACCTTGGAAAGTTTCCAGGGCGCAAGCCTGGGCAAGGTTTTTTTTATGGCAGACCGGCAGTTGCCCAAGCTGCAAGTCTCCCCTCTCCACGTCACCCATACAGCTTGGCACTGGTGTCGTTGCAGAACAATGTGTGGTTAAGTGCCTTGCTCAAGGACACACACGCAGCCTCAGCCAAGGCTCAAACTGGCAAGCTTCAGATCACTAGACCAACACCTTAACCACTTGGCCATGCGCCAACACAGTGAATGTCAGAGTACAGATGAACAAAGGGATCTCAACGTGCAGCATTGAAACTGGTGTCACGAGTAGATAGGGTTGTAAAGAAAGCTTCTGGCACCTTGGCTTCATTGATCAAAGTATTGAGTACAGGAGATGGGATGTTTTGTTGAAATTGTACAAGACACTGCTGAGGCAATTTGGACTATGGAGTATAGTTTTGATCATCTACCTATGAGAAAGGTGTAAATATGCTTGAAAGAATATAGTGAAAATCTACAAGGGCATTGCCAGGACTGGAGGACCTGAGGAAAAATTGAATAGGTTAGAACTTTCTATCTTAGAACATAGAAGATTGAGGGGAGACTTGATAGAGGCATACAAAGATTATGAGAGGTATAGATAGGGTAAGTGCAAGCAGGCTTTTTCCAATGAGGTTGGGTGAGACTAGAACTAGATGTCATAGGTTAAAGGTGAAAGGTGAAATGTTGGACATGAGAGAAAATTTCTTTATTCAGAGGGTGGTGAGAGTGTGGAATGAGCTGCCAGCAAATGAAATTTCAATTTCAATGTTAAAGGGAAGCTTGGATAGGTACTTGGATGCGAGATGCTATGGTCCCGGGTGCAGGTGGATGGGATGGGGCAGTTTAAATGGTTCAGCAGCTGAAAGGCCTGTTTCTGTGCTGTAGTTTTTTATGTCTCTACATTAACCTGATTGCTGGAATTAATTGCTTGTCCTTTGAGGAAATATAGCATAGAATGAGCACTGTTTTTCACTAGGGTTCGGAAAAACGACATGAGACATGATCTTAATAGACACCATAAAACACAACACCAGACTGAAATAGAAGGAAAACTGAAGCTAGTGCTTGGGTCTGAGTTACAGAAAGAATGTGATTAAGAAAAATGAAGAAATCAAAAGACGACAAAATATGTTTGTTAGAAGTCTCATTAAGGTAACTAATGTTTATCTTGTTTTATATTAAATTAATATATAATGTAAAAATGCTAAATATGTCTATACTAACATTTTTTACGAGAATTGAATGGGGGCACAAGAGTTGTATGGCGCATCTAAACTCGCGCGTGAAAAAACTGACGCATGGAATGTAAAAGGTTGACCACCCCTGATCTAGGTCATCCCAAATTCACAACACCTCTTTCATACTAACCACCACGTGCAATAATTTATATCGGAGACACAATGGTCGGAAATAATAATTTTTAACGGAGGTAATGGTCGATTTCGTTTTGTCCAAATTGCAACACTGAAGCCAAGGACAACAGCAGTGAACTCATGGCAGCAGCATGATGTTGCTTCCCGTCTGGATCAGCCTTTCCTCAACACTGAAGAACAATTCCACAAAGGTTACTGTGATGCCTCAGGAAGTGATCCACTCCGTCTACATCCCTCACCAGTTCTGATCGTGCTGATAACATGACAGTGCACTGCGCAGACGGGCGCCACCTCTGACCAGCATACCAAGTGACAGTGGTCCCTCAGCCGCTCGGCACCAATCCGTATGGTAGGACTTCGAGCAACTCACCCTCACGGGGGTGACACTAGATTAGGAGGAGCTGTCGCTTGGGCCCGGGCATTAACTCACTCACCATCCTGCGTCGCCGCTGAGCTTCGCTCCACGACGGAAGGCCAGCACGCAAGTTCCCGAGCCGATTAGCGGTTCTTCCCCGCCGGCCGACGCACCAAGCCGCGGCTCCGGTCAAGCGCCCGCTAGCAAGCCGGCGCCACGATTCAGCTCTTCCCCGCCGTCCCTCAGCGCCACCCTGTTTCCATGGGTTTACCTCACCCTTCAATAAGCCCTTTTCCTAATGGCTTGCAGCGCAAGAGCAACATCCAATCAGTGCGTGGGCGGGACCAGAACCGGTGGGAGGAGCATGCGCATGCGCACCATGAACAGCTCCGAACGTAGGTACCGGAGGGCGGGGCTACAGTATCATTGAGACAAGAGTAATAGATGGCGACTGGGAAGGTTAATGCGGGTGGGAGAGGTTTGGGGAATGGTTAAGAGGATGGGGGGGATATAGAAGGGATTGGGAGTATCCAGTAATGATATCTACGGAGGAGCAGGGATAAGGCTGAGATCATGGCCAAGTCATTTGTAAAGATACATAGTTCAGAAAATTTGTCTGAAGAAGGGAAAGAACAATGAGTCAGGTGTGTTAAACAGGAGGAAAGAAACATGATATAATTGATGATCTATTTACTTTGGCAGAAATGGTGAGAGCAATAAAGAGATGGAGACCAACCTCCCCAGGGAAAGATCTAATATGCTAGGTTATGCTAAAAAATCTAGGAGAAGGAGCGCTTTTGAAGTTACTGCATTTTTATAACAGAGTGTGGGAGGAGGGAAGATTGCCAAGTGCAAGGAAAGAAGCAGTAGTAATTCCAATAAGGAAACCTGGCAAGGATCCGTCAAAACCCACTAGCTACAGGCCAATAGCATTAACATCAAATATATGTAAGGTAATGGAAAGGTTGATAACACAAAGGTTATATCGTATGATTTTGAGAAGGGAGGAATGCTGGCAAGTTATCAGTGGTTTTAGGAAGGGAAGGAATTCCATGGAATCAATGATAAGGTTAGAGACTGAAATAAGAAAGGCCCATGCAAATAAAGAATCAGTAGCTGCACTGTTTTTTGACATTGAAAAAGCCTATGATATGATGTGGAAGGAAGGATTATTAATTAAACTGCACAAGATGGGGGTTGGGGGGAGAGTTTTTAATTGGATTAAAGATTTTTTGTTTGGTAGAAAAATTCAAGTTCGGATTGGATCAGAATTATCAAAACAGTGGGAAATGGCACACCTCGGGGTAGTGTGATTAGCCCGTTACTTTTCATCATTATGATCAATGATGTCTTCACAAAGGTACCAGTGGATATAGGTAGGTCATTGCGGATGACGGGGCCTTGTGGAAAAGAGGCAGGAACACGGAGCATATAATCAGGAAACTACAAGGAGCAATTGATGAAGTGGTAGAGTGGGGTTATGATTGGGGATGTAGATTTTCAGTGGAAAAAAACTCAAACTGTATTTTTCACTAGGAAAAGAATTGAAGTAGGGAAGAAGTTAAGGATGTATGGGATTGAATTAGAAAGGATTGGATCATATAAATTTCTGGGAGTTATATTTGATTCACGATTAACATGGGCAGACCATATCAGGAAAGTTGAGGAGAAATGTAAAAAAGTAATAAACGTGATGCGATGTTTGACTGGTAGGGAATGGGGAGCAAGTTGTTCAGTGTTGAGGAGAATATATGTGGCTTTAGTAAGGTCTGTGTTGGACTATGGAAGTGTAGCACATGGATCAGCAGCTAGGTCTCTTATAAGGAAACTGATTCAGGCTCAGGTTTTGAGAGTGTGCAGTGGGGCTTTTAAAACATCACCAGTATCAGCCCTGCAGGTAGAAATGGGAATAATGTCTTTGGAATTAAGAAGGATGCAATTGATGGCAAACTACTGGGTTAATTTGCAGGGACACAATGATTCTCACCCAGCTAAAGGAGTGTTGCAGGAATCCTGGGAAAATGGGAGGTTTCAGAGGGAAAACTTTAGTTGAGTAGGGAATGGTATTGCTAGATCATGTGGAGTGTTTGATCTAAGGATAAGTCCTGCAGTAGTTTATCCGGTTGTAGCTCCATGAAAGCTGGTATGGCCTGACGTAGACTGGCATTTGTTAGAGGTAAAAAGGAAAGGAAAGTGTAAGACTGATTTGGTAAGTGCATTTAACTGTCATGTGATGGAAAAGTATAGTGATTATACTCAGGTCTATACAGATGGTGCTAATGAACCTGAGACAGGAATGACAGGGTTTGGGGCAACTATACCAGCAAAAGCAATTGCAATCAGCAGAAGAACATCTGATAAGTTAGCGGTGTATACAGTGGAGATGATGGCAGTGTTGGTTGTGTTGCGTTGGGTGGAGAAAACTAAACTAGTCAAAGCATTGATATGCTCAGATTCATCTTCAGTACTAGCAAGTTTAAGGTCTTCTCACTCAAACAGCCAGCAAGATGTATTTCATGAAGTCCTTCAGTCAGTCACAAGAGTTGCAAATCAGGGAGGTCAGGTTAAATTTCTATGGGTTCCAAAAAAATGTTGCAGCTACTAGGGTAGGAAGTAGATACAGAAGAGAGGAAATTGTGTGGACTAGGTTAAGGCTGGGGCACTGTGCACTAAACCAAACATTGAAATTGATAGGGAAACATCAGACAGGATTATGTGAGGAATGTCAGGAAGAGGAGTCAGTAGAACATGTAGTTCTGAGTTGCAGGAAGTATGGGATACAGAGAGAGAGAGAGATGATGAGAATTAATCTAAGGGAATTGGGGGTGCAGGAATTCACATTAAAAGGGTTGCTGGGCATGTGTGAGAGAACACAGGTCGGTATTTTTAGCTTTCTTAAGGGGTACAGGGGTTTTTTATAGGATATGATGGATAAACAGAAATAGGGTACTAGGATGGGGGAGATAAAGTGTAGGTTAGGGTATGTGTGTGTGTGCGATTGGGTGAAGGGATTTAGAATGTGAGTCCATCGCACACTCCGGAGCAGAAGGTGGCGGTAATGCACCATTAAGCCGGGTGCCAACCGCCGTAAAACGAGAGAGACAGAGAGAAGGTTAATGAGGGGTTCGAGGTGGTTAGGTCGGGTGGTAGAGGAAATGGGCCGTCAGAAAGCTGGAGGCAGGAGACGTTTTATTACCAAAACCTGTAGCCCCCTTTGTGCCTGCTCCACCATACAATAATAGTTCAACTGTTAGCATACAATGAAGAGATAGATACTGCAGACCAACAAAATACTGGAAAAACTCAATGCGAAATGTCGCACTTCAGACTGACCCATCTTCAGGAGTGGAGGTGCCGGGAAGGGGGGAAAAAGGTGGGGGAAGGGTAAGAGGACTAGCTGGAAGGTGATAGGTGATGCCAGCTGTGTGGGAAAGGTGAAGAGCTGGAGGAAAAGGAACGTGATATAGGCCAGTGGATTATGGGAGAAGGGGCGCCAGTGGGTGTGATAGGCGGGTGAAGGTAAGAGGAAAGAGTGGCGAATGGAAGAGGGAAGGAGATATTAATGTTCATATCGTCAGGTTGGAGGCTAACCTGATGGAATATAAACTCTTGCTCCTCCAGCCTGACAGTGACTTCATCATGGCTAAAGAGGACGCTATGGACTGACAGGTCATATCCACCCTGAGAGTGACCTCATTCATTTTAATTCCTACCCCCATTTCCATTTCCATTCCAACAGTGAAAATTTTGCAAAATACTTATTCAATTCAACTTTTTCTCCCATTACTACCTCTCCAATATTATCTTACAGGGGTCCAATGCCCACTCTTGCTACTTCATATATCTCAAGAAACTTTTCAAAGTTCCAAGTAAATTTATTATCAAAGTGCCTATAGGTCACCATATGCAACCCTGAGATTCATTTTCTTGCAGGCATACCCAATAAATCCATAATAGGATTGACCATTTGAGGCAGAGGAAGGGTGGTTGACAAGAGGTGTGGAACATCTAGTCAAGTGGAAGAAGCTTACATAAGATTTAGGAAGCAAGGATCAGATAGGACTCGAGAGTTGCAAAGGAGCCAGGAAGGAGCTGAAGAATAGACTTAGGAGAGCTAGAAGGGAGAAGCATGAGAAGGCCTTGGCAAGTAGATTAAGGAGAATCTTAAGGCATTCTACATATTTGTGAAGAACAGGAGGATGACTAGAGTGAGGGTGATCAGGGATAGAAGAGAAAACGTGCCTGGAGTCAAAGTTCAAAGTATAATTTATTATCAGTCTACATACAGGTCATCACATACAACGCTGAAATTCTCTCTTCCTGTGGGCACACACAGCAAATCTGTAAACAGGATAAATGTGCAAATTTGCACAAACTGTGCAAATGCAAATATAAATAAATAGTAATAAATAACAAGAGCATGAAATAATAAGATAAAGAATCCTTGTAGTTTGAATATGGTATCGAAGCTGTGCTTAGGTGTAAAGCGAGTAGAGAAGGGGGCTAAGAACACTGCCTGTGCTGATGGAGATTGTGGAGGAGATGTTCTTGCTAATCTGAACTGACTGGGGTCTGCAAGTGAGGAAATCCAGGATCCATTTGCACAAGGGAGTGTTGAGGCCCAGGTCTTGGAGTTTACTGATGAGTTTTGAGAGGATGATGGTATTAAATGCCGAGCTGTAAAGAGCAGTCTCTTGTGAGGTCACCACTGCCTTCTCTCACTTTTTCCATCTCTGCTGCTCTCAAGATGAGGTCTTCATGTCCAGGACTTCAATGCGAAAGAGACAGCCAGATGGTATTGTTGCCTCCCAGATGTCAGGGTCAGGGAGGTGAAAGATGAGGAGAGCAGGATTGCTAATCAGGGATAGTATCACATCTGTAGAAAGGGAGGACATTGTGGAAGGATTGTCTACTGAGTCAGTATCAATAGGAGGAAACAGGAAGGGAGCACTCATTCATTGGGAGTACCCTACTTAAACCTCCCCCCGCAACAGTGAAGGAGACACCAAGGAGGCAGAGACTGGAAAGGTGCAAAAATAACAGGGTTGTTGTCATGGGTAACTTGAACTTCCCGAATACTGGCTGGCACCTCCTCAGTACGAAAGGTGTAGGTGGTGTGAAATTTCTTAGGTGTGCCCAGGAAAGCTTCCTGACACAGTATGTACACAGACTAGAGGAAGTGCTATACTGGATCTGGTACTGAACAACGATGCTAGTCAGGTGATAGATCTCTTTGTGGGTGAGCATTTCAGAAACACTGAACACAACTCCTTGACTTTTACTAGAAACATAGAAACACTATAGCACAATGCAGGCCCTTCAGCCCACAAAGCTGTGCCAAACATGTCCTTACCTTAGAAATTACCCAGGGTTACTCATAGCCGTCTATTTTTCTGAGCTCCATGTACCTATCCAGGAGTCTCTTAAAAGACCCTATTGTATCCGCCTCCACCACTGTCGCCGGCAGCCCATTCCGTGCACTCACCACTCTCTGCATAAAAAACTTACCCCGACATCTCCTCTGTACCAAGGACCTTAAAACTGTACCCTCTCGTGCTAGCCATTTCGGCCCTGGGGAAAAAGCCTCTGACTATTCACATGATCAATGCCTCTCATCATCTTCTATACCTCGATCAGGTCACCTCTCATCCTCCATCGCTCCAAGGAAAAAAGGACGAGTTCACTCAACCTATTCTCATAAGACATGCTCCCCAATCCAGGCAACATCCTTGTAGATCTCCTCTGCACCCTTTCTATTGTTACACCTGTGCCCAACTCTGAGGGGCCGAAGGGTCCCAAAGTAGCCTCCCCCTTTTTGAGAATCGCAAGGTCGCTATTAATTCAGGTCAGGAGACCCAGGAAATGAGAGAGAGATGTTTGGAATGTCCTGGCCCCTCAGCGATACAAAGATGGGAAACGGCCATTGTATCTTGGAGACAGAATTGTGTATTGAGTGCTGTGCTATTTATTTGAAGCCCTCAGGGAATGACCAAAAGTGGGCTGGTTGAGGGGAGGCATCCCTCCACCCTGATTGACATCTGAGACCCTGTGAGTCAGGATAAAAGAGGGTCTGGGGAACAACCCCTTCAGACGCACCAGAAGAAACGCTAGAAATCACGTAATAGCGACAGCCGGTGGAAAGCACACATGCGTCCTTTTCCATTTGCCTCGGAATTGGTGGGCCTTACCACGGAAGAATGGCTTTAGCTAAAACAAGGGAGAAATCAGCCCCAACAACTCTCGAAGGATTGACATCAGAAAAGGAATGGGCAACTTTTAAACTCTCTCTCTTGACTCCAACCAAAGGCTACAGCCTGCATGAACTTGAGTGACTTTTATATTTCCATCGGACAATACATTATCCCCTAGACAACAATAGAGCTGTTTCTTATTGATTATTGATTACCCACACTTTTAGATTTAGTATTGACGACGTATATTATCTGTATGTTTGCGTTGATATTATTTTTGTGTATATCAATAAATACTGTTAAAAATAGTAGCATCAGACTTCAATGGACCTCTCTATCTTTGCTGGTAAGTGACCCAGTTATGGGGTACGTAACACTATGGTTTCCATGTCCTTACTATAGTGAGGCAACCAGAACTGAGCACAAGTACCATAGCCTTTGAGAGGGATAGGAGCAGACAGTATGGGAACTTATTTAATTGGAGCATGGTGAGTTATGATGCTATTAGGCAGGAACTTGGGAGTGTGAATTGGAAACAGATATATTCAGGGAAATGCACAATAGAAAGGGTGATTGGGTGAAGGAACCATGGTTGACAAAGGAATGGAACATCTAGTCAAGAGGAAGAGTGAAGCATACTTAAGTTTTTGGGAAGCTTAAGGAAACCCCCAAGGCATTCTACAGGTATGTGAGAAACAGGAGGATGACTAGTGTCAGTGTTGGTAGGGCTGATCAGGGATAGAAGAGGAAATGTATCCAGAGATGAAGGAGATCCTTGATGAATACTTTGCTTCAGCATTCAGCAGTAAGATACCATAAAGATTGGCCTCTCTCCAATTTAGAATTTCTAACTGTGGACCAGGCATATCCTTCTCCATAATAATCATGGAACTATGATTACTGGATGCAAAGATTTCCTCTACACAAACTTCTGTCACCTGCCCTGTCTCATTCCCTAATAGGAGAGCTAGTATTGCACACTCTCTCTAGTTGTGACCTCTATGTACTGATGAAGGAAATTTACTTGAATGCATTTAACAAACTCTATCCCATCTAACCCTTTTACAATATGGGAGTCCCAGTCAATGTGAGGAAAGTTTAAAACACCAACTATCACAATGTTATGTTTCTTGCAAAAGTCTGTTATCTCTCTACAAATTTGTTGCTCTAAATTCCGCTGACTATTGGGTGGTCTATAATATAATACCATTTACATGGTCATCCCTTTCTTATTCCTCAGTTCCACCAATATAGCCTCAATACATGAGCTCTCCGGCCTATCCTGTCTGAGCACTTCCATGACAGTTTCCCTGATGGCACCCCTCCCCTTTCAATCCCTCCCGCTCTATCACAGTTGAAACAACAGAACCCTGGAACATTGAGCTGTCAGTCTTGCCCCTCCTGTAACCAAGTCTCACTAATGCTATGTCATAATTCCACATGCCAGTCTGTGCTCTACAATACTACTTGTGCTGAAATATACGTATCTCAGGACATTAGTCCCACCATGGCATAAATAGACACACCATAGTTGTGTCATTTAAGGTAAAATTGGATAGGTATATGGACAGGAAAGGAGTGGAGGGTTATGGGCTGAGTGCGGGTAGGTGGGACTAGGTGAGATTAAGGGTTCGGCACGGACTAGGAGGGCCAAGATGGCCTGTTTCCGTGCTGTGATTGTTATATGGTTATATGGCTCACTTCCTGATTTTGTATGCAGGCATAACAGCACCTTTCTCCACAACCACTCATCTATATGCTCTAGCTCACTGCTCCCCATGCCCCTGCCATTTTAATTCCACTGCCACTCCTGCAAGTCAGATAATGGCTTTCTCTACTACCACGATGAGGCCACTCTCAAGTTGGAGGAGCAACACCTTATATTACGTTTGGGTAGCCTCCAACCTGATGACATGAGTATCTCCAACTTCCGGTAATTTCTGCTCCCTCCCTGAACTCTTTTTCTGTTCCCTATTATGGGTCCCTTCTTGCCAGTTCTCTTCTCTTCACCTGCTCATCAACTACCCCTAGTGCCCTTCCTCTCCTCTCCTATCAGAGTTCTTCTTCAGCCCTATCTATCACTTCCCAGCTTCTCACTTTATCCCTTCTTCTCCACCACCATCCTATTTTCCACCTCACCTGGTTTCACCTATTGCTTTTAGCTTCTACTCCTTCCCCTCCTCCCACCTTCTTATTCTGGCTTCTCCCCCCACCCCAATACACACACTTCCTTTCCAGTTCTGTTGAAGGGTTTTCAGCCTGGAATATCGGGTCTTTATTCTTCTCCATTGATATTGGCTGACCTGAATAGTTGCTCCAGCATTTTGTTTGTTTCTCTGATTAGACTATATTGTGTTCAGTTCTGATGCCCTCATTATCACAAGGAAATGGAAGCTTTACAGTGAATTCAGAGGAGATGTACTGGGGCACTGCCTGACACTCCAGGAAGAGTGATACATCGAGGAGAATGCAGAAGTTAGCGGTCACTCTCCACAGAGGCCATGGGTCAATCGATAGCTGGGTTGCCAGCATTTGGAAGGCCACAGGTTGGCAGCAGTGTCAGTCTTTGCAGAAGGACTAGTTTGAGTAGCTATTCTCCTCAATTCTGGCAAGAGGATGTTCTCTAAATTCTGAGATTGATGTATTATTTGGATGTAGTTTATCTTGTTCTCCTTCAGTTTTCTGTGTATTCTTTCTGGTTGCCCATTGGTGGGTTGGGGTTCCAGGTGGGGGATGTGTTGGTTTTTATGTTAAGGGAGGAATTGGGGTCTGATGTTTTCAGTGTTTTTTCCTGTGTGGGAGACCTTTTGCTTATTTTTGTTCAAGGTGGGGATTTGGGGTTTGTGAGTTTCGTTTCTTTTTCTTTTTCATGTGGGGAGGGGGTGTCGGTGTCTTTTCTTTCAACGACAGGTAAAAGAGAGGCAAGACAGCGCAGGCACGTGATGTCAGCCAGTAGAGCACAAAAGGTTTAAAAAAGTAAGGAATCTTCAATGGTTTTGATTCGGAGCAAGAAGGCTGCAGTTAAATGGCTAAAGATTTCCGGAGCGAAGGCAGTTTTACTACTCGGGGTAAAAGAGAGGCAAGACAGCGCAGGCATGTGACGTCAGCCAGTAGAGCACAAAAGGTTTAAGAAGACCGCCGTATCCAGCGGGCAGTGGAGTAAGAGGCAGCAGACTGATAGGACTTTGGCTCAACGGGCTTAGGTGGTAACAGGATGAGACTGACTGACACTGACACTGCAAAGACTGACACTGCTGCCAACCTGTGGCCTTCCAAATGCTGGCAACCCAGCTCTCTTTTGGAAGAGGACAGCGAGGCTTGAGAGGAAGTGCAGCGGCGGCCATTTTCAAATTGTCCAATTGCTTCTCAGATCGGAGTTCTGAGAGGCGGGACTGTGCAGGCGCGTGAAGGAGGCCCGGGAAGGAGGGAAGATATATAAAGGAGATACTGAGTGAGGTAGTTCTCTTTTGGAAGAGGACAGCGAGGCTTGAGAGGAAGTGCAGCGGCGGCCATTTTCAAATTGTCCAATTGCTTCTCAGATCGGAGTTCTGAGAGGTGGGACTGTGCAGGCGCGTGAAGGAGGCCCGGGAAGGAGGGAAGATATATAAAGAACGCCGCCTTAAGAAGCGGGCAGCTTCATTTGCGGGCAGCGGAGTGAGCCGGGCGCAGAGTGTAGGGCTTGGGCTCAGAGGGCTTAGGCGGAAGAGGGCACAGTAGGCTTATCTTTTAGTTCTTGTATTTTCAGTTATTTGGGAGGTATGAGTGTGAGGGCAGCTTGTTGTTCTCGGTGTCGGATGTGGGAGATCCTGGAGTCTCCGAGCCTCCTGGACGTCCATATCCGCGCCAGGTGCGCCGAACTGCAGCTCCTGAGGGACCGAGTTAGGGAACTGGAGCTGCAGCTCGATGACCTTCGCCTGGTCAGGGAGAGTGAGGAGGTGATAGAGAGGAGTTACAGGCAGGTGGTCACTCCGGGGCCACGGGAGGCAGATAGGTGGGTTACAGTCAGGAAGGGGAAGAGGCAGGTACTAGAGAGTACCCCAGTGGCTGTACCCCTTGACAATAAGTACTCATGTTTGAGCACTGTTGGGGGGGACAGCCTACCTGGTGGGAGTGACAGTGGCCGAGCCTCCGGCACAGAGGACGGCCCTGTAGCTCAGAAGGGTAGGGTTAGAAGAAAGAGGTCCATAGTAATAGGGGACTCAATAGTCAGGGGCTCAGACAGGCATTTCTGTGGAGGTGATCGGGAGTCCCGGATGGTAATTTGCCTCCCTGGTGCCAGGGTTCGGGACGTTTCTGATCGCGTCCAAGATATCCTGAAGTGGGAGGGTGAAGAGCCAGAGGTCGTGGTACATGTAGGTACCAATGACATAGGAAGGAAAGGGGAAAAGGTCCTGAAACGAGAGTATAGGGAGTTAGGAAGGCAGTTAAGAAGAAGGACCGCAAAGGTAGTAATCTCGGGATTACTGCCTGTGCCCCGCGACAGTGAGAGTAGGAATAGAATTAGGTGGAGGATGAATGCGTGGCTGTGGGATTGGAGCAGGGGGCAGGGATTCAAGTTTCTGGATCATTGGGACATCTTCTGGGGCAGGAGTGACCTGTTCAAGAAGGACGGGTTACACTTGAATTGTGGGGGGACCAATATCCTAGCGGGGAGGTTTGCTAGGGCTATAGGGCGGACTTTAAACTAGTAAGATGGGGGGGTGGGAGACTATTTGAGGAGACTATGGGAGAGGAGGTTAGTTCACCAGTGGAGCAAGTAAATAGACAGTGTGTGAGGGAGGAAAGGCAGGTGATGGAGAAGGGATGCGCTCAGCCCGAAGATGTAGGGGAGAAGAAAGAAAAGGATAATAAATTTGAATGCATTGTTAGGGATGGAAAGAGAGGAGGAGATGGAGAGTATCTTAAATGTATCTATTTTAATGCTAGGAGCATTGTAAGAAAGGTGGATGAGCTTAAAGCGTGGATTGATACCTGGAATTATGATGTTGTAGCTATTAGTGAAACATGGTTGCAGGAAGGGTGTGATTGGCAACTAAATATTCCTGGATTTAGTTGCTTCAGGTGTGATAGAGTAGGAGGGGCCAGAGGAGGAGGTGTTGCATTGCTTGTCCGAGAAAATCTTATGGCGGTGCTTTGGAAGGATAGATTAGAGAGCTCCTCTAGGGAGGCCATTTGGGTGGAATTGAAGAATGGGAAAGGTGCAGTAACACTGATAGGAGTGTATTATAGGCCACCTAATGGGGCGCATGAGTTGGAAGAGCAAATGTGTAAGGAGATAGCAGATATTTGTAGTAAACACAAGGTGGTGATTGTGGGAGATTTTAATTTTCCACACGTAGACTGGGAAGCTCATTCTGTAAAAGGGCTGGATGGTTTAGAGTTTGTGAAATGTGTGCAGGATAGTTTTTTGCAACAATACATAGAAGTACCGACTAGAGATGGGGCAGTGTTGGATCTCCTGTTAGGGAATGCGATAGGTCAGCTGACAGATGTATGTGTTGGGGAGCACTTCGGGTCCAGTGATCACAATAGCATTAGCTTCAATATAATTATGGAGAAGGACAGGACTGGACCTAGAGTTGAGATTTTTGATTGGAGAAAGGCTAACTTTGAGGGGATGCGAAGGGATTTAGAGAGAGTGGTTTGGGTCAAGTTGTTTTATGGGAAGGATGTAATAGAGAAATGGAGGTCATTTAAGGGTGAAATTATGAGGGTACAGAATCTTTATGTTCCTGTTAGGGTGAAAGGAAAGGTTAAAGGTTTGAGAGCACCATGGTTTTCAAGGAATATTAGAAATTTGGTTCAGAAAAAGAGGGATGTCTACAATAGATATAGGCAGCATGGAGTAAAGGAATTGCTCGAGGAATATAAAGAATGTAAAAGGAATCTTAAGAAAGAGATTAGAAAAGCTAAAAGAAGATACGAGGTTGGTTTGGCAAATAAGGTGAAAGTAAATCCAAAAGGTTTCTACAGTTATATTAAAAGCAAGAGGATAGTGAGGGATAAAATTGGCCCCTTAGAGAATCAGAGTGGTCAGCTATGTGTGGAACCGAAGGAGATGGGAGAGATTTTGAATGATTTCTTCTCTTCAGTATTCACTAAGGAGAAGGATATTGAATTGTCTAAGGTGTGGGAAACAAGTAAGGAAGTTATGGAACCTATGACAATTAAAGAGGTGGAGGTACTGGCGCTTTTAAGAAATTTAAAAGTGGATAAATCTCCGGGTCCTGACAGGATATTCCCCAGGACCTTGAGGGAAGTTTGTGTAGAAATAGCAGGAGCTCTGACGGAGATCTTTAAGATGTCATTAGAAACGGGGATTGTGCTGGAGGATTGGCGTATTGCTCGTGTGGTTCCATTGTTTAAAAAGGGTTCTAGAAGGAAGCCTAGCAATTATAGACCTGTCAGTTTGACATCAGTGGTGGGTAAATTAATGGAAAGTATTCTTAGAGATAGTATTTATAATTATCTGGATAGACGGGATCTGATTAGAAGTAGCCAGCATGGATTTGTGCATGGAAGGTCATGTTTGACAAACCTTATTGAATTTTTTGAAGAAGTTACAAGGAATGTTGACGAGGCTAAGGCAGTGGATGTAGTCTATATGGACTTCAGCAAAGCCTTTAACAAAGTTCCACATGGAAGGTTAGTTAAGAAGGTTCAGTCGTTAGGTATTAATGCTGGAGTAATAAAATGGATTGAACAGTGGCTAGATGGGAGATGCCAGAGAGTAGTGGTGGATAATTGTTTATCGGGATGGAGGCCGGTGACTAGCAGGGTGCCTCAGGGATCTGTTTTGGGCCCAATGTTGTTTGTAATATACATAAATGATCTGGATGATGGGGTGATAAATTGGATTAGTAAGTATGCTGATGATACTAAGGTAGGAGGTGTTGTGGATAATGAGGTGGATTTTCAATTTTCAATTTTCAGGGAGATTTATGCCGGTTAGAAGAATGGGCTGAACGTTGGCAGATGGAGTTTAATGCTGAGAAGTGTGAGGTTCTACATTTTGGCAGGAATAATCCATATAGAACATACAGAGTAAATGGTAGGGCATTGAGGAATGCAGAGGAACAGAGAGATCTAGGAATAACTGTGCATAGTTCCCTGAAAGTGGAGTCTCATGTAGATAGGGTGGTGAAGAGGGTTTTTGGAACGCTGGCCTTTATAAATCAAAGCATTGAGTACAGAAGTTGGGATGTAATGCTAAAGTTGTACAAGGCCAAATTTGGAATATTGTGTGCAGTTCTGGTCACCGAATTATAGGAAAGATATCAATAAATTAGAGAGAGTGCAGAGACGATTTACTAGGATGTTACCTGGGTTTCAGCAATTAAGTTACAGAGAAAGGTTGAACAAGTTAGGTCTCTATTCATTGGAGCGTAGAAGGTTGAGGGGGGATTTGATCGAGGTATTTAAAATTTTGAGAGGGATAGATAGAGTTGACGTGAACAGGCTGTTTCCATTGAGAGTAGGGGAGATTCAAACGAGAGGACATGATTTGAGAGTTAGGGGGCAGAAGTTTAAGGGAAACACGAGGGGGTATTTCTTAACTCAGAGAGTGATAGCTGTGTGGAATGAGCTTCCTGTAGAAGTAGTAGAGGCCAGTTCAGTTGTGTCACTTAAGGTAAAATTGGATAGGTATATGGACAGGAAAGGAGTGGAGGGTTATGGGCTGAGTGCGGGTAGGTGGGACTAGGTGAGATTAAGGGTTTGGCACGGACTAGGAGGGCCAAGATGGCCTGTTTCCGTGCTGTGATTGTTATATGGTTATATGGTTATAGGATGATTATAGGTTATAGGTAGGTTTAACTGGGTTAATTGCAATAAGTAGTATGTGTGGGAGGCCAGTTTTCTGTGCTCAGTGTCAGATGTGGGAAGTCCTGGAGTCTGCCAGCTCCCCAGATGGCCATATCTGCACCTGGTCTGTTGAGCTACAGCTCCTAAGGGACCGCGTTGGGGAACTGGAGATGCAGCTCGATGACCTTCGCCTGCTCAGGGAGAGCGAGGAGTGATAGAAAGCAGTTATAGGCAGGGGGTCACACAGGGGCCACAGTCAGGAGGGGGAAGGGGAAGAGGCAATGGCTGTGGCTGTCCCCCTTGACAATAAGTACTCCTGTTTGAGTACGGTTGGAGGGGGGGGGGGGGACAGCCTACCTGGGGGAAGCGACAGTGGCCGTCCCTCTGGCATAGAGTCCGGCCCTGTGGCTCAGAAGGGTAGGGAAAGGAAGAGGAAGGCAATAGTGATAGGGGACTCTATAGTTAGGGGTTCAGACAGGTGATTCTGTGGACACAGGAAAGAAACTCGGATGGTAGTTTGCCTCCCAGGTGCCAGGGACCGCGATGTTTCAGATCGTGACCAAGATATCCTGCAGTGGGATGGAGAATAGCCAGAGGTCGTGGTACATATTGGTACCAATGACATAGGTAGGAAAAGGGAAGAGATCCTGAAAAAAGACTATAGGAAGTTAGGAAGGAAAGTTGAGAAGCTGGACCACAAAGGTAGTAATCTCAGGATTACTGCCTGTGCCACGCAACAATGAGTATAGGAATAGAGTGAGGTGGAGGATAAATGCATGGCTGAGGGATTGGAGCAGGGGGGCAGGGATTCAGATTTCTGAATCATTGGTACCTCTTCTGGGACAAGTATGACCTGTACAAAAAGGACGGGTTGCACTTGAATCCCCGGGGTCCAATATCCTGGCAGGGAGGTTTGCTAAGGCTGTTGGGGAGAGTTTAAACTATAATTGTTAGGGGGGAACCGAACAGAAGAGACTGGGAAAGAGGAGGTTGGCTCACAAAAAGAGAAAGCTTGTAGACAGTACAAAAGGGAGGATAGGCAGGTGTTAGAGAAGGGACGTGTTCAGACTAAAGGTTTGAGATGTGCCTATTTTAACGCAAGGAGCATTGTGAACAAAGCGGATGAGCTTCGAGCGTGGATCAGTACTTGGAGTTATGTTGTGGTGGCTATTACAGAGAGTTGGATGGCTCAGGGACAGGAATGGTTACTTCAAGTGCCGGATTTTAAATGTTTCAGAAAGGACAGTGACGGAGGCAAAAGAGGTTGATCAGAGATAGCGTCACGGCTACAGAAAGGTGGATGTCATGGAGGGATTGTCTACTGAGTCTCTGTGGGTGGAGATTAGGAACAGGAAGGGGTCAATAACTTTACTGCGTGTTTTTTATAGGTCGCCCAAAAGTAACAGGGATGTCGAGGAGCAGATAAGGAAACAGATCCTGGAAAGGTGTAATAATAAGAGTTGTCGTGATGGGAGATTTTAATAATTGATAAATTGGCATCTCCCTAAAGCAAGGGGTTTAGATGGGGTGGAGTTTGCTAAGTGTGTTCAGGAAGGTTTCTTGACACAATTATGTAGATAAGCCTACAAGAGGAGAGGCTGTACTTGATTTGGTATTGGGAAATGAACCCGGTCAAGTGTCAGATCTCTTAGTGGGAGAGCATTTTGGAGATAGTGATCATAATCCCCTTTACAATAGCATTGGAGAGAGATAGGAACAGACAAGTTACAAAAGTGTTTAATTGGAGTAAGGGGAATTATGAGGCTATCAGGCAGGAAATTGGAAGCTTAAATTGGAAACAGATGTTCTCAGGGAAAAGTACCGAAGAAATGTGGCAAACGTTCAGGGAATATTTGTGTGAAGTTCTGCATAGGTACGTTCCAGAAGACAGAAGTTATGGGAGGGTACAGGAACCGTGGTGTACAAAGATAATAATAAATCTCGTCAAGAAGAAAAGCTTACAAAAGGTTCAGACAGCTAGGTAATGTTAGAAATCTAGAATATTATAAGGCTAATAGGAAGGAGCTTAAGTGGAAATGAGGAGAGCCAGAAGGGGCCATGAGAAGGCCTTGGCGGGCAGGATTAAGGAAAACCCCAAGGCATTCTACAAGTATATGAAGAGAAAGAGGATAAGGCGTGTAAGGAAAGTGTATGGAACCAGAGGAAATAGCAGAGGTACTTAATGAAATACCTTGCTTCAGTATTCACTATGGAAAAGGACCTTGGCGATTGTAGGGATGACTTATAGTGGACTGAAAAGCTTGAGCATGTAGATATTAAGAAAGAGGATGCGCTGGAGCTTTTGAAAAGTATCAAGTTGGATAAGTCACCGGGAGCAGATGAGATGTACCCCAGGCTACTGTGGGAGGTGAGGGAGGAGATTGCTGAGCCTCTGGCAATGATCTTTGCATCATCAATGGGGATGGGAGAGGTTCCAGAGGATTGGAGGGTTGCAGATGCTGTTCCTTTATTCAAGAAAGTGAGTAGAGATAGCCCAGGAAATTATAGACCAGCAAGTCTTACCTCAATGGTTGGTAAGTTGATGGAGAAGATCCTGAGAGGCAGGATTTATGAACATTTGGAGAAGTATAATCTGATTAGGAATAGTCAGCATGGCTTTGTCAAGGGCAGGTTGTGCCTTACGAGCCTGATTTAATTTTGAGGATGTGACTAAACACATTGATGAAGGAAGAGCAGTAGATGTAGTGTATATGGATTTCAGCAAGGTATTTGATAAGGTACCCCAAGCAAGGCTTATTGAGAAAGTAAGGAGGCATGGGATCCAATGGGACATTGCTTTGTGGATCCAGAACTAGCTTGCCCACAGAAGACAAAGAGTGGTTGGAGATGGGTCATATTCTGCATGGAGGTCGTTCACCAATGGAGTGCCTCAGGGATCTGTTCTGGGACCCTTACTCTTTGTGATTTTTATAAATGACCTGGATGAGGAAGTGGAGGGATGGGTTAGTAAGTTTGCTGATGACACAAAGGTTGGAGGTATTTTGGATAGTGTGGAGAGCTAGCTGTCAGGGAATACAGAGGGACATTGATAAGATGCAAAACTGGGCTGAGAAATGGCAGATGGAGTCCAACCCAGATAAGTGTGAAGTGGTTCATTTTGGTAGGTCAAATATGATGGCAGAATATAGTATTAATTGTAAGACTCTTGGCAGTGTGGAGGATCAGAGATCTTGGGGTTCAAGCTTATAGGACACTTAAAGCAGCTACGCAGGTTGACTCTGTGGTTAAGAAGGCATATGGTGTATTGGCCTTCATCAATCGTGGAATTGAATTTAGGAACTGAGTGGTAATGTTGCAGCTATATAGGACCCTGGTCAGATCCCACTTGGAGTACTATACTCATTTCTGGTCGCCTTACTACAGGAAGGATGTGGAAGCCATAGAAAGGGTGCAGAGGAGATTTACAAGGGTGTTGCCTGGATTGGGGAGCATGCCTTATGAGAATACGTTGAGTGAACTTGGCCTTTTCTCCTTTGTTATGTGTGATGAGAAAACCATGGGGAGATTGGGTCCAGAGTTGACCCCCCATGAAGTATGCTGCTAATGAGAGAGTGAGATAAAGAGGGGGAGAGGCACCATGCTGCACATACTGATAATGAGAGAGACACAAGGATTTAAAAATTATGTCTTCTTCGCTGATTGTTGACTTTACTTCCAAGGACTTTGCCACTTTGCCTGCTTGTGTGAATCCCTGCTGACACAGCATAGTGGGTACCAGGTGCCTGCTGAGACAGGAGGGAGTGGCCAGTTTAATGGACATGGACAGTTGATGGATGGCTGATATCCCGGCAAGGGGGATAAAAGTCGAGTCTGCTGAGACGCCGGCAGACATGCCACTGGACACTGAAAGAGCATTGTGCACCCACAGGAAGGTGGGGGTTTGGAGGATCGATTCGGGGGAAATCGGTCAGAGGCTCACAGTGTGTGAAGGCAGGCCAGTGGGGGCTTGTGTGGGTGTCCACCCTCGCCTGGGTGATGAGCCCACCACTGAAGAACGGTCTGACCTGGAATGGAGGGGTCATAATCAGTGACCACAACGGAACAAGAAAACAACGGAAGGTTTGCCTGCTGCAGCTGCTCATCTCTCTCTCTCTCTCTCTCTCTCTCTCTCTCTCTCTCTCTCTCTCTCTCTCTCCAACGTCACAACAGCAACTACCTCAACCCAAACTGAACTAAACTGAACTCTGCATTATCTTAAGACTATTCATTTACCCCAGACTATGATAGAGCTTGGTTTTGATTCTTATTCCTACACTTCAGTATTTATCATTACTAACCTGTTTTATATGTATATTTACATTTTTGATACTGTATTACTTAGTTTACTAATAAACTCCTTTAGTTACAGTACCCCCAGACTCCAACGTATCATTCCATTTCTGCTGGTTTGGTAACCCGGTCACAGGGTATGTAACAAATTGGGGGCTCGTCCGGGATTCTGAACAGGTAGGTTGTCGGATTGATTGCGGTAAATTCCTTTATCTGATTCGGTGGGTGGGGAATACAGGTAAACAGCAGAGATGGAGATTGACAAGTTTTTAAGGGAACCAACTTCGGAGGCAGTAGGGGATCCAGAAATTTGGAATTGTTGAATATTGCGACAGTTGAAACTTGTGAGGGTGAAACTGGCAATGAGGAAGTCGGAGATACAGAGAGCCATAGTTGACCACTATGTATCTGAGGGGGTGTTTTCCGAAGAGGAGCAGGAGATGTTTCCCGAGAGTAAACCTAACAGGGTTGAGCTTCCGCTTCAGATGGAGAGATTAAAGATGGAGGAGGAGGAAAGGAAAGGGACTATGAGTTCTGAGTATGGAAACTGGAGGCTGAGGAAAGGGAGAAGTAAAGGCAGTTTGAGATGGATAGGTTACAAGCGTTGCAGGCAGGGGAACATGTGGTGGACCCAATCAGGGGGTTCAAAGTTGGTCAGGAGGCTAAGTTGGTACCCCCATTCGAGGGGATGGATGTCAATAGGTACTTCCTCCATTTTGAGAAAGTTGCTATGAATCAGGACTGGCCTAAGATGTGGGCTGTTCTGTTACAGAGTGTTCTTAAGGGGAAGGCTCAGCAAGCCTATTCGGCATTGTCTATGGATGAGGCTAAAGATTATGATGAAGTAAAACGGGCTATACTGAGGAGTTATGAGCTGGTTCCAGATGCATACCGGCAAAAGTTCCGGAATTTGAGAAAGCCATGTATTTAGAGTTTGCCCATGAAATGCACAGGTATTTTGAGTGTTGGTGCGCCTCAAAAGGGGCCGGTGAGGATCTGGACAAATTAAAACAGCTGATGCTGATTGAGCAGTTTAAAAGTTGCGTCCCTGGGGGTACGAGGACGTATTTGGACGAGAAGGAGGCAGAGACTCTGTCTGCAATTGCAAAGTTAGCAGTCGAGTATGCCTTAACCCATAAAATTTCTCCCAAATAAGAGCTACTAGAGGGGTAGTCGGGATGGTAGAGAAAGCCCACCGGCGAAGTCAGAGATTAAGCTGGGGACTAGTGGAAAGGGTACGGAGGAGGAAAAGCAGGCTGGCAGGAAGTTTCCCAGCTTTGCGTGTTATAATTGTGGGAAGGCTGGTCACATAGCATCTAAGTGCCTGGCTCTGAAGAAAGTGACAGGGAAAGGAAAGGCGCCAACCCCAACCGCCTGCATTAAGCCAACTGAAATGTCACTAAAGAAGAAGAAGGAGCCAAGCTGAGTTCAGGAGGGATGGGAGAAATTTCTTCTGAACCAACTGGTATCTGTGGAGGGTCAACCCCAGTGCCAGTGAAAATCTGGAGAGACACTGGGGCTTTTCAGTCCCTAATCCTAAGCAGTGTGTTGGACTTTAGTGCTGAGACCCAGACCGGTGACGTGATGATAGAAGGGGTTGGAAAAGGGACTGAGGTAGTGTTGTTGCATAAAATATTTTTGAAGTGTGAGTTGGTATCCAAACAAGTCACGATCAGGGTGCGGTCTCACCTTCCGATATGTGACGTGGATGTCTTACTTGGTAATGATATTGATTTTGTCGTGGTTTCTCTTGCCCCAGAAATGACCAAGAGACGCAGAAGATTCTTCAAGAAGGGTTAAACTTTAATTTGCAAATCAAAGCTGAGACAGTCATTGAGCTAGTCGCTGATTGCCCACCGATCTATGGACACAGCATTTTTTATATCAATCTCCTGGTCCAGTTTTACACGTACTACACGTACATCCCATTGACTTAATCATGTTCTAATCTACATCTCTTAGCTCCCTCTCATTAACACACCATTGTCTTTTACATTCCTAAGATTTCATTCTCTAGCAAATAGCAAGTTTACATTCTTAATACTTCGTGACTTAATAATGTTCTAATCTACATCTCTTAGCTACCTTTCATTAACATTCTTAATATTTCATTCTCCTGCTAAATTGGGTACATGCATAGCAAATAGCAAACTCAGAACTGACCAATGTTCTAATCTACTTCTCTTTAGCTACCTTTAACACACATTCCTAAATGTCTTCTACATTCCTAGATGTATCATTTTGGACACATGCATAGCAAGTTGACTACATAGTTTTGGTTGCACAGCAAATAATACAACTTTTATACTCCATAATATTTTTATACTCCAAAAGTATCTGGACCAGTCACGATCAGGGTGCGGTCTGCACTCCTGATACGTGATGTGGATGTCTTACTCGGGAATGATCTTGCAGGTGGGGATGTGTACTCAGCAGTGAAGCTGACGAACAAGCCTGTAAGTGCTGAGGACACGCCCATAGATTCTAATGCTTATCCCGCCTGCACAGTAACCTGCAGCATGTCGAGAAAGGCGGCTGAGACAGGCACAAATTTAACTAAGTCTGGCATTGATTTAGCTGAGATGTTTTTCCCAGCCTTGCACCAGGAGGGGTTAAAGGATGAGAAGAAAGAGGATAGTGGAGCTAAGGAAAGTAAGGGAGAGGAGGTGTATTTACCATTAGCAAGGAAGGAACTTATAAAGGAGCAGAGACGTGATGAGCTTGTGGCATTGAAGGAGACAGCTCTCTCTGAAGCAGGAATTAAGAAGGAGCCAGTGGGCTACTATATGAAGGAGGGAGTATTAATGAGAATGTGGAGGCCGACCACCATGCCTGCAGATGAGGACTGGGCAGTGGTACACCAGGTGGTGGTTCCGAAGGTTTATAGGGACAAAATTTTGAACTTGGCCCTTAAGATACCCCTAGGTGGACATTTTGGAGTAAGGAAAATGGTAGTTAAGAGTTATGAGAGAATTTTACTGGTCTAATATGAGGAAGGAATTTATGGAGGCACAGAGCCAAGATGAGAAACAGATGTGGCAGCTAGAAGGTCCAGGGTTGGACACTGGTGATTTAGATAGCTTGAAGGAGCTGGTTGTTGTTGAGAATTTAAGTATGTTCCCGATGATGTAAGGGCATTCCGAGATGAAGAGGATGCCACTACCTTGAGGGAGTCTGCTGGGTTAGCAGACGAGGTTGTTTTAACCCGCAAAGTTGAGTTTGCTCCAGATGGGAGTTGCCCAGAGAGTAACTGGGAGGATCAGGGGAACTTGGAATTTGAGACTGGGATGGGTATTGAAAGCCTAGAAGAAGCAGCTGTCCCATTTGCCTGTATTCATGTTGTTGAAGTACCTGTGGATTCACAGGGTACTGAGCCTTGTGTTGAAACTCAGGAAAGGTCTGAGGTGTCTGACTTGGTTAAAAAGGAATGCAGTCCTTTTGGGTCAGATGGACTTGGTTCAGTGAGTAAGGGGCACCAGTGGAAAGTGAGGATTCTCAGTCACTTGTGTTAGAAGGTGTTCTAGAAGTTAGTGATGAGACGAAAGCTGGTGATGTGAATATTATTGAAGATAAAGGAAAAAGTATTGTTCCTGAACTTTTGAATAAGGGAAATTTAAAGTCTGGATTGGTTTTAGAAGCATTGACCATGCTGAAGGGATAGTGGGTTGGTAACAAGGTGCCTGCTAGTCTGTTACAGTTTGTTTTGGAATTTAAAGATAAATAACGTGGTTATGTTGTTCAAGTTTGTGATTTGGAGAGGCAAAACTTGAAGTGTTGTTTTGACCAAGAGGGATCACCTGCTGGTGTTATAAGAAGTAATAGACTTAAAGATCTTGAAGATAAAATTAATGACTTGCTTAAAATTAATGAGTTGTTTGGAAGTTCAGCAAATGGGCTTAGTCTGGAAAACATTAGTGATAAGCTACCCCCTGTGCAGGAGGTCTGTGAAGGCCTATTCCAAGCTGGTGAGCACTCTGATCACGTGAGGGTTAAGTGTTCTGTGTCGAAGTGGAAAAGAGATAATGGTTGATAAAACACCACTTTGAATAACAAGATTTGGTTCTGCAGGAATTTGATTTGATTTTGTAACAAAGCATGTGAATAATAAAGACAATGTCATGGTAGATTGACTGAATGTTAAGTTTAAAAGTGAAATATAGATTAGTATTTGTATACGCTTCTGTAATGTGTTACGTGATAATCACACATGTATCTGTTTAACCTCTGTAATATACACCTACATTAAAAAAAGCTATTCCAGTGTAGAAAAAGAATTAGTCATTTATTCTGGCGTTACAACATTTTGAGGTTTACATTTGTCCGGCATGGAAACCATTGATAGTTTATACTGATCACAACCCACTGGTATTTTTGACTAACATGAAGGATAAGAATAGACCACAACTAAGTTGGAGTCTGATGTTACAAGAATTTGACATACAAAGGCAACTGACAATGTAAGTGCTGATTGTTTATCTAGGTGTTAGATTGGAAATTATATCTGTGTTACTCTGTTGGCTAATGACTGCATCTGTATTATATTAGACTCTGTAATGTGCCTTACTATTGAATTCCCTCCCCCGGTAAAAATTGTTTTAAGGTTATGTGTGATGAGAAAACCATGGGGAGATGGGATCCAGAGTTGACCCCCCATGAAGTATGCTGCTAATGAGAGAGAGAGATAAAGAGGGGGAGAGGCACCATGCTGCACATACTGATAATGAGAGAGACACAAGGATTTAAAAATTATGTCTTCTTCGCTGATTGTTGACTTTACTTCCAAAGATTTTGCCACTTTGCCTGCTTGTGTGAATCCCTGCTGACACAGCATAGTGGGTACCAGGTGCCTGCTGAGACAGGAGGGAGTGGCCAGTTTGATGGACATGGACAGTTGATGGATGGCTGGTACGCCGGCAGGGGAGATAAAAGATGAGTCTGCTGAGACACCGGCAAACATGCCACTGGACACTGAAAGAGTGTTGTGCACCCACAGGAAGGTGGGGGCTTGGAGGATCGATTCGGGGGAATCGGTCAGAGGCTCACAGTGTGTGAAGGCAGACCGGTGGCGGCTTGTGTGTGTGTCCACCCATGCCTGGGTGATGAGCCCACCACTGAAGTACGGTCTGACCTGGAATGGAGGGGTCATAATCAGTGACCACAACGGAACAAGAAGACAACGGAAGGTTTGCCTGCTGCAGCTGCTCATCTCTCACTCGCTCTCTCTCTCTCTCCCCCCAACGTCACAACAGCAACTACCTCAACCCAAGCTGAACTGAACTGAACTCTGCATTATCTTAAGACTATTCATTTACCCAGACTACGATAGAGCTTGGTTTTGATTCTTATTCCTACACTTCTGTATTTATCATTGCTAACCTGTTTTATATGTATATTTACATTTTTGATACTATATTACTTAGTTTACTAATAAACACCTTTAGTTACAGTACCCCCAGACTCCAACGTATCATTCCATTTCTGCTGGTTTGGTAACCTGGTCATGGGGTACGTGACACCATGTTGTGACATGACACAATAGAGGATGAGAGGTGACCTGATAGAGGTGTATATGAAGATGAGAGGTATTGATCGTGTGGATAGTCAGAGGCTTTTTCCCAGGGCTGAAATGATTGCCATAAGAGGACACAGGTTTAAGGTGCTGGGGAGTAGTTACAGAGGAGATGTCAGGGGTGTTTTTTTAATCAGAGAGTGTGTGCGTGGAACGGGCTGTCAGCAACGGTGGTGGAGGTGGATACGATAGGGTCTTTTAGAGACTTTTGGGTAGTTACATGGAGCTTAGGAAAATAGAGGGCTATAGGTAAGCCTAGTAATTTCTAAGGTAGGAACATGTTCAACACAACTTTGTGGGCTGAGGGGCCTGTATTGTGCTGTAGGTTTTCTATGTTTCTATCAAGCATGATAGCATTCACCAAACTGCAGATAACAGCCCAGCTGATTACAGTTTTCCTTCTTCCTTAAATAGTGGGATAATGTTAGCTATCTTCCGATCTATGGTAACTGTTCTTGACCCAATGAATTTTGGAAGATGACAGCCAGCTTATCCATCCACAGCCCCCTCTTCCCCTTTTTCATAACCAGGCAAGCAGATCCTTGAAATTTGCCAGTTTTCAGTCCCATTAAGTTATCCAACACCACTCATGAACTAATGCTAATTTCCCTCTGTTCCCTATTCTCCCTAGACCTGTTGTTCTCCAATACTTCCAAGAGATTTGTTGTGACATCTTCTGTGTAGACCAACAGAAAAATATTTATTTAATTTTCATAATCTTGAAAATAACTTTTCAGTGTGGAAAGGACCCTCGTTAACTTTGATAATCTTCAAAATAGAGATGTTACTGTCTATTTTTACTGTCTGATATATATATATTACTGTAATTCATGTTTTTTTCTACTATTACGCATTGCATTGCACAGCTGCTGCAAAGGCAACGAGTTCACGACAAATGCCGGTGACATTAAACGTGATTCTGACAAGTCCAGTGAGGACATCTTCAAAAGGTGGTGCCTCAGAATTGCACACCCCTACCATTTGAGAACTTCTTCCTCTGTGGAACACATCTATCCTACGCCTTGTGAACTATTCCCAGAAACTTCAGCCTTCTCTGCTCTGCCTTCATTCCCATGATATCTGGAACTCATTGTAAGAGGGGCTGATGGAGTCAGACATAATTATTCTTGCAGATGCAATTTTTCAAGTGCTTAAAAAAGCAAGGCATAAATGGATATGGTTCGAATCCTGGCAAATGGGATCAGTGTAAATGGACCAGCATGGACATGGTGTGCTGATGGCCAAGAGATTTCAAAAAATGATCATTGTTGCTTTGAAAAGAATCAAAAAAAATATAAAAAACAGTAAATACTTAGACTGAATCATGCCAAATTTAGTAATCTATTTGCTATGTTAATAAACTGATTGGCTTACAGCTGAACTTTGTTTTAAGAGAGTGGATACTTAATATGAAAGAGAAGTTACACAGCGCAAAGTGATACATTTAAAGACTGCAATAAAGTATGTATGGCATCCAGTTGTCTACAAGACCATGGATCTGCGCCTGGAAAGTCTTCTCCAGGGCGCAGGCCTGGGCAGGGTTGTATGGAAGACTGGCAGTTGCCCATGCAGCAAGTCTCCCCTCTCCACGCCACTGATGTTGTCCAAGGGAAGGGCAAGGGCCAATACAGCTTGGCACCAGTGATGTCGCGGGAGTTAGCAGAACGAGGTTGAAGGCAACGTCGGACTGCCTTAGGGACTCCAGCTCCGGATTTGTCCTCAGGGTTTAATCCCGAAGCCTTTCCCATGAGTGGGTATGGCCGCAAGGCAGCGGAGGTTTGAAATCAGAGTTTTCCCTCTCTTAGATGCACTGCCTTCCCAGGCTGACGAGCTCCATCTACCCAAAGCAATAAAGCAACTAATTACATTTCTATCCATGTCAATTCCAGATAACAGATCAATAGTGCAGGTATTACACATTACAACCATCAGTCAATATTAATCACCACAGTCTTGAGTGTCAGTGCTGCTGCTGGGCCTTTCCGTTCCAATTCAGGCCTTTACCTCCAGCCGAATCTCAGCTGGAATCTTCAGAATCTATCTGTATCATCTCCACTGGAATAGCTGAGAGAAAACATTCAGGATCAGATTGTGTTTCTGATATAAACAAAGCAATCAATTAGAACCCATAATGTTGGAGAGAATGAGATAAATGTTGGAAAATCTGCCATTAGTGGTTTAGTAGAGAAAGAACATTTACTGGAATGCATTCCTTGTTCAACATTAAATAGGTACAGTCGGCCCTCCTTATCCATGGGGGATTGGTTCCGGGACCCCTCGTGGATACCGAAAAATGCAGATGTTCAAGTCTTAAACCTCAGTACGGGTGGACTTTAGGACCCAGGGGAGCTCCAGACCTTATTTAACCTGTCTCAGTGCAGGTGGACTTTAGGACCCGGCGGAGCTCAGGACCTGCTGCCCACGGCTGCGCTGAATACGCAGTGTTTCTGTTCCGTTGACGGAAAACGATTATGATTGAAAATAAAGTGGAAATAATAAAGTGATCGGAAAGAGGTGAAACGCCATCGGTCATTGGAAAAGTGTTAGGCTACAGTCAGTCAACGATTGGAATAATTCTAAAGGATAAAGTGAGAATAATGGAGCATGTGAAAGGCCCTGCCCCGATGAAAGCTACAATTATTACTAAGCAACGCAGTGGTTTAATTATTGAAATAAATACGTTTAAGTGTTTTATATGCATAGAAAGGTAAAATATATACTATATACAAAGACAAACATTTGATTAACACTGAATAATACCAGACATACCTGTTCTGACTTACATACAAATCTGACTTAAGGGCTGCCTATACTTTAAATCATCTCTAGATTACTTATAGTACCTAATACAATGTAAATACTATGCAAATAGTTGTTATACTGTATTGATTAGGGAATAATGACAAGAAAAAAAAAGTCTGTACATGCTCAATCAACAAGTGCTGGAGAGAGAACTTCCCGGTTTTCCCGATCCACGGTTGGCTGAATCCGCATATGCGGAACCCGTGGATAAGGGTCTGTGGATCCCTTCAGGCCAGCCAGTCACTGTCTGAGGCAATACCTGCTCAGTAACTGCAGCAGATTCCTTGAATTCAGAGCTCAAAGTGCTCATTAGCTTCATGGATCAATTTAGCTCACTGACAGAGATACAAGGAAGACTCACTAATTCTGTAAATCTGGAGGGACTCAGCAGACCAGGCAGCATCAATGGAGGGAAATTAACAGTCAATGCTTTGTGTTGAGATCCTTCAGCAGGTCTGGAAAGAAAGAGGGGAGGTAGCCAGTATAAAAGGTTGGGAGGGGTAGTGAATGAAGAGAGAGCTGGCAGGTGACAGACGAATCAAGGTGAGAGGGGCAAGAAAGACAGGTGGAGGGAGTGGGATTGATACAAGAAGCTGGGAGAAGATAGGTGGAGGTGACAAAGGGTTGAAGAAGATGGAATCTGATAGGAGAGGACAGTGGACCATGGAATAAAGGGGTGAAGAAGGGTCTAGAGGGAGGGTGACAAGCATATCAAGAGGGAGGTGGGGAGGAAAGAGAAGGGGAATTGCAGCCAGTGAGATAAGAGAAAACAAGGGGGATTGGGTACTGGAGTTAGCGAAATCAATGTCCATTCCATCAGGTTGGAAACTACCAAGGCAGAATATGAAGTGCTGTCCCTCTGACCTCCATGTGCCAAGTAGGGGAGTCTGTGAACAGGTGTATTAGTGAAGAAATGGAAGATGGAATTACAATAGCTGGCTACCGGGAGATTCTGACTATTATCGATGGAGTAAAGGTGCTTGACAAAGTGATGTCCTGATCTGTGTTGGGTCCCACTGATTTAGAGGATTTCTGGCTCATGGATAGAACTGTATCTTAGATAAGTGGGGCACAGTCAGGAAAGGGAAGGGCAGGAGTCAGAGGTTAGAGAGCACCCCTGTGGCTATATTCCTTGACAATAAATACTTCAGCTTGAGTACTGATGGGGGGGATGGCCTACCTGGGTGAAGCAACAGTGGCTGCACCTCTGGCACAGAGTCTGGCCCTATGGCTCAGAAGGGTAGGGAAAGGAAGAGAATGGCAGCTGTGAAAGGGGACTCTATAGTTAGGGGGTCAGACAGGCGATTCTGTGGACACAGGAAAGCACAGATGGTAGTTTGCCTCCCAGGTGCCAGGGTCCGGGATGCTTCTGATCATGTCCAAGATATCCTGAAGTGGATAGGTGAAAAGCCAAAGGTCGTGGCACATTTTGGTACCAACAACATAGGCAGGAAAAGGGAGAAGGTCCTGAAAGCTGACTACAGAGAGTTAGGAAGGAAGTTGAGAAGCAGGATCACAAAGGTAGTAATCTTGGGATTACCGCCTGTGCCACATGACAGTGAGTATAGGAATAGAGTGAGGTGGAGGATAAAGGCTGAGGGATTGGAGCAGGGGGCAGGGATTCGGATTTCTGGATCATTGGGACCTCTTTGGGGGCAGGAGTGACCTGTACAAAAAGGACGGGTTGCACTTGAATTCTAGTGGGGAGGTTTGCTAAGGCTACTGGGAAGAGTTTAAACTAGGATTGCTGAGGGGTGGGAATCAAACTGAAGAGACGGAGGAAGAGGCAGTTAACTCAGAAATAAAGAAAGCCTGTAGACAGTGCAAGACAGAGCACAGGCAGGTGATAGAGAAGGGATGCGCTCAGACCAAATGCTTGAGATGTGCCTACTATAATGCGAGGGCTATTACCAACAAAGCAGATGAGCTTAAGCTGTGAATCAGTACTTGGAGCTATGATGTTGTGGCCATTACAGAGCCTTGGATGGCTGAGGGACAGGAATGGCTACTTAGAGTGCCAGGCTTTAGATGTTTCAGAAAGGACAGGGAGGGAGGCAAAAGAGGTGGGGGTGCGGTGCTGTTGATCACTAATAGTGTCACAGCTGTGGAAAAGGAGGAAGACATGGAGGGATTGTCTACGGAGTCTCTGTGGATGTAAGTTAGGTATAGGAAGGGGTCAATAACTCAAGAAAGGGTGTTTTTTATAGACTACCCAATAGTAACAGGGACATCGAGGAGCAGATAGAGAGACAGAAAGGAGTAATAATTAGAGTTGTCGTGGTGGGTGATTTTATTTTCCCAAATATTGATTGACATGTCCCTGGAGTGAGGGGTTTAGATGGGGTGGAGTTTATTAGGTGTGTTCAGGAAGGTTTCTTGACACAAGAAATAAGATTGCCTACAAGATTGGTTATCTTGACACAAGATAAGCCTACAAGAGGAGAGGCTGTACTTGATCTGGTATTGGGAAATGAACCTGGTCAGGTGTCAGATCTCTCAGTGGGAGAGAATTTTGGATACAGTGACCACAAATCTATCTCCTTTACCACTGCATTAGAGAGGGATAGGAACAGACAAGTTAGGAAAAGGTTTAATTGGAGAAAGGGGAAATATGAGGCTATCAGGCAGGAACTTGGAAAAAGATGTTCTCAGGGAAATGTACAGAAGAAATGTGCCAAACATTCAGGGGATATTTGCGTGGAGTTCTGCATGGGTGCATTCCAATGAGAGAGAGGAAGGATGGTAGGGTTCAGGAACTGTTGTGTACAAAGGGTGTGGTAAATCTAGTCAAGAAAAGAAGAGCTTATGAAAGGTTCAAAAAGCTAGGTAATGATAGAGATCTTAAAAGATTATATGGGTAGCAGGAAGCTCAAGAAAGAAATTAGGAGAGCCAGAGGGGGCCATGAGAAGGCCTTGGCGAACAGGATTAAGGAAAACCCCAAGACATTCTACAAGTGTGTGAAGAGCAGGAGGATAAGACGTGAGAGATTAGGACTGATCAAGTGTGACAGTGGAAAAGTGCATGTGGAACTGGAGGAGATAGCAGAGGTACTTAGTGAGTACTTAGCTTCAGTATTCACTATGGAAAAAGACCTTTGCTATTGTAGTAATGACTTGCTGCAGGCTGAAAAGCTTGAGGATGTAGATATTAAGACAGAGGACGTGCTGGAGCTTTTGGAAAGCATCAAGTTGGTTAAGTCACCAGGACCGGACAAGATGTACCCCAGGCTACTGTGGGAGGCGGGGGATAAGAGTGCTGAGCCTCTGGCAATGATCCTTGAATCATCAATGGGGATGGGAGCAGTTCCGGAGGATTGGAGGGTTGCGGAAGTTGTTCCTTTATTCAAGAAAGGGAGTAGAGATAGCCCAGGAAATTATAGACCAGTGAGTCTTACTTCAGTGGTTGGTAAGTTGATGGAGAAGATCCTGTGAGGCAGGATTTATGAACATTTGGAGAGGCATAATATGATTAGGAATAGTCAGCATGACTTTGTCAAATGCAAGTCGTGCCTTACAAGCCTGATTGAATTTTTTGAGGTTCCAAGTAAACATGTTGATGAAGGTAGAGCAGTAGATGTAGTGTATATGGATTTCAGCAAGGGATTTGATAAGAAACTCCATGCAAGGCTTATTGAGAAAGTAAGGAGGATGGGATCCAAGGGTATCTTGCTTTGTGGATCCAGAACTGGCTTCCTCACAGAAGGGGAATTGTGGTTGTAGACGGGTCATATTCTGCATGGAGGTCAGTGACCAATGGTGTGCCTCAGGGATCTGTTCTGGGACCCCTTCTCTGTGATTTTTACAAATGACCTGGGTGAGGAAGTGAAGGGATGGGTGTGTAAATTTGCTGATGACAGAAAGGTTGTGGTTGTTGTGGAAAATGTGTAAGGCTGGCAGTGGTTAAAGCCTGACATCCATAGGTTGCAAAACTGGGCTGAGAAGTGACAGATGGAGTTCAACCCAGGTAAGTGTGAAGTGGTTCATTTTGGTAGGTCAAATATGATGGCAGAATATAGTACTAATGGTAAGACTCTTGGCAGTGTGGAGGATCAGAGGGATCTTGGGGTCCGAGCCCATAGGACACTCAAAGCTGCTGCACAGGTTGACTCTGTGGTTAAGAAGGCATATGGTGCATTGGTTTTCATCAACCTTGGGATTGAGTTTAAGAGCTGAGGGGTAATGTTGCAGCTATATAGGACCCTGATCAGACCCCACTTGGAGTACTGTGCTCAGTTCTGGTTGCCTCACTACAGGATGTCGAAACCATAGAAAGGGTGCAGAGGAGATTTACAAGAATGTTGCTTGGATTGGGGAGCATGCCTTATGAGAATAGGTTGAGTGAACTTGTCCTTTTTTCCTTGGAGCGACAGAAGATGAGAGGTGACCTGATAGATGCATACAAGATGATGAGAGGAATTGATTGTGTCGATAGTCAGAGGCTTCTTCCCAGGGCTGAAATGGCTAACACGAAAGGCCACAGTTTTAAGGTGCTTGGAAGTTTTTTTTCACACAGACAGTGGTGAGTGTGTGGAATGGGCTGCCGGTGACAGTGGTGGAGGTGGATATGATAGGGTCTTTTAAGAGACTCCTGGACAGGTACATGGAGCTTAGAAAAGTAGAGGGCTATGGGTAACCCGAGGTAATTTCTAAAGAAAGAACATGTTTGGCACAGCTTTGTGGACCGAAGGGCTGTATTGTGCTGTAGATTTTCTATGTTTCTAATTCACCATTTTTAGGTTTATGGGAGCTTATTGCCAGTTAAAAAACACATTATCATTCATTAAGTTCACAGTGCCCACTGACCACAGCAGGTAGAGAAATTATTGCACTTTTGAGAGATATGAAAATTCACCAAAAATAAACAAAATTGTGGGATGTTTGTAGAGAGCGTGGAATGGATTTGTGTTACAATGTCAGTGGCCACTGAGTATGTTCGTGATCTTCTGCTGCTGAGGCCCACCTTCAAAGTGTTGCATATTCAGAGATGCTCTTCTGCACACCAATGTTATAATGAGTGGTTATTTGAATCAATGTTGCCTTCCTGTCAACTTGAACCAGTCTGGCCATTCTCTTCTGATCTCCCTCATTAACAAGGCCTTTTCACAGACACATTGGACAGTTTTATTTGCTGCAACATAATCTGTAAACTCTAGACACTGTTGTGACTGTTGTGCATGAAAATCCTAGGATATCATCAGATTCTGAGATATTCAAACCAACCTGTCTGGCACTCACAATCATTCCACGATCAAAAACACTTAGATCACATTTCTTCCCCATTCTGCTGTTAGGCCCAAGTAAAAAGTGAACTTCTGGACCATGTCTGCATACTCTTATGCATTGAGCTGCTGACGAATGATTGACTAATTAGATATTTGCATTAAGGAGCTGGTTTACCTCTGTACCTAATAAAGTGGCCACAGGGTGTATCTGGAAGGAAAGTAAGTTTACCTGTAATGTCCTGGAACTTGTCTGTCTGTTCCTGTCCGTTAAGGTCAACAACAGAAATTACATTCTCTATACAGTGACTGGGGCTCTGTACGGTACCACCGGGGCCAGCATTGGGAAGTGCCTCGATGTGGTTGCTTGGCTCCTCCTTCAGGCACGGCTTTTTGAAGACCTGCGTTTCCTCGGCCTCGATGTTGTTGCTTGACTCCTCCTTCTGGCACGGCTTTTTGAAGACCTGCTCTTCCTCAGACTCAAGACGTTTCCTTTTGTTGAGATTGCACTTTGATGTCTCGCCCACTTCCTGGAGAAGCGAACGTTTAACAAGTTACCAACAGAACTCAAACCCAGCTTGTCTTGGGTAGCAGCAAACTCCCCAGTGCCGGGCGCACAACTGGACCCAGCCTCAGCAGTGCCCTATAGTTCTGCCTGGAAGAATTCTTCTTAAGTCAAGTACAATTTAAATTCTAAATGACAATTGATTCACAATGGTGAGAACTCAATGGGTCCCTCAATATAGCCACATCTCTCACGAAGATTGGCTGGTTATGCCCTCATCTGTCAGGGTTCTAATTTTTATAAACCCTAGGGTGCAGTTCATCTGGTCCGGGCACCTTCTCTCTTGTAACAGTAACTGCACCCACTTCTCTTACTTCACACACTACAAATTGTGAGCAGCAACACACACAAAATGCAGGTGGAACACAGCAGGCCAGGCAGCATCTATAGGGAGAAGCGCTGTCGACGTTTCTCCCTATAGATGCTGCCTGGCCTGCTGTATTCCACCAGTATTTTGTGTGTGTTGTTGTTTGAATTTCCAGCATCTGCAGATTTCCTCGTGTTTGCACTTTAAATTGTGAGCAGTATTGGTCACCTAATTAAGGTTGAAAGAGTGCAGAGAAGGTTTACAAGGATGTTGCCGGGACTTGAGAAACTGAGTTACAGAGAAAGGTTGAATAGGTTAGGACTTTATTCCTTGGAGCATGGAAGAATGAGGGGAGATTTGATAGAGGTATATAAAATGATGATGGGTATAGATAGAGTGAATGCAAGCAGGCTTTTTCCACTGAGGCTAGGGGAGAAAAAACTGGAGGACATGGGTTGGGGTGAAGGGAGAAAAGATTAAGGGGAACATGGGGGTGGGGGGGCTTCTTCACACAGAGAGTGGTGGGAATGTGGAATGAGCTGCCAGATGAAGTGGTAAATGCTTTTAACATTTATGAAAAACTTGGACAGGTACATGGATGAGACGGGTATGGAGGGATATGGTCCAGGTGCAGGTCAGTGGGTCTAGGCAGAAAAATGGTTTGGCACAGCCAAAAAAGGCCAAAAGGGCCTGTTTTTGTGCTGTAATATTCTATGGTTCCAAATTATGCGCAGTTCTGGTAACTACAGAAAAACTACCAATAAGATCGAAAGAGTACAAAGAAAATTTACAAGGATGTTGCTAGAATTTGGGGATGAGTAACAGGGAACAGTTAAGTAAGTTCGGACTTTACTCCCTCAAGTGTAGAAGAATGATGAAGGTATACAAAATGATGAGGGGTATGGATAGGTTAAATGCAGGCAGGGTTCTTCCACTGAGACTAGAACTAGAGGCCATGGGTTAAGGGTGAAGAGTGAAATATTTAAGGGAGAACTTCTTCACTTCAGGGAGTCTGTAATGAGCTGTCAGCATTAGTGGTGTATTACAACATCTCAGAAAAATGTGGATGGAATAGGTATAGAGGGCTATGTTCCAGGTACAGGCCAATGGGATTGGGCAGAACTATAGTTCGGCACAGACTAGACGGGACAAAGGGCCTGCTTCTGCGCTGTATTGCTCTGTGACTGATTCCATGACCCTGGGACAGACAAGGCCAGGGCTGGAAGTCTGTGAGCACTGACCATGTGAGTATAACCTGCATCCCTCAGCCAGCCAGCGCTGGGAAACCCGCAGAGGGAGAGCAGACAACCCGCCAACTCCTTATTACTCAGCACAGGTTGAAGCTTTGCTCAGTCTCTTAAGCTGTGTTAAAGAGAGGGGAAAGAACTCGAGGAACAGGATTACACAGCCCTGGTCAGTCATACACACCACTCACGTAGCTGCACGTGCTGTACACAATCGGATACAATTGGGTCATGGAAGAGTCTCATGGACAGGTACATGGAGCTCAGAAACACAGAGAGCCAAGGGTAACCCTAGGTAATTTCTAAATTAAGTACATGTTTGGCATAGCTTTGTGGGCTGAAGGGCCTGTATTCTGCTGTAGGGTCTCCATGTTTCTGCAATAGATATGTCATAAGTCCCAGTATAATGCAGGAAGCAACAACCACGTAGAAAAGCAAGCATGTTATTACTCCTGTTCCCTTCACAGACAGGAATGAGGTAGGAAACATTCACTTTGTGACCAGCTGCAACCCACTTCAGGCAAGCAGTGACAAGCACCTCCCAGTTCGTGGCAGCGATCGAAGAGCCACTTGGTGAGAAACAGGAGCGGCCGGGCAAGGTGGGGTAAAGCAGAAAGCAGTGGGATAATGGATGGAGTTAATGCCAGTTTGATTTTGGAGCTAGTCCTGCACTGATCCTCACCAGTCACAGTGGCTTGTGACTGAGCTGGATGCCACATTTTGTCCAATTACTTCCTCAATGTTGTCATAGCATTCTGAGCTTGGTGTTGAGCCCACTTTAAATCCTTGAATGAGACTAGTTATGCAAATTCACCTTATTACATGGAGCAGCAACATCACATCCCAATGACTTGAAATTCTGTTCCGAAGTGGACTCAGGCATCACTGAAAAATAATAAACTTGATCAATAAATTATATATGTATCTCGTCCTAGCATGTAAAGGTATAACACGCTGTAAGGTTTCACTGCTGAGGCTAATGTAATGGCTAATATGTAATGTTCCACTGCTAACGTAATGGTTTCTCTGTAGCAGCAACGTTTGGGTTATGGCCAGAGGTAACGGGACACGTTAGCCAATGAGAGGATGTTGTATGTCTGGGAGCCAGGTTTTTTGCGGTCTTCTGTCAGGGAGCAATGGAGAGGAGAGTTGGAAGACCACCAGATGGAGTGGACTGAGGAGCGAGGGTCCGAGGGCCGGCTACGCTCGGAGGTCGACGGGAACAAACGAACGATCAGTGAGCTCCAACGTTGTGCAATGGACTGTTTCACGAGAACGGGACCTTTTTTTGTTTCTTTACTAACCATATTGTCAAATTAAGAATTATAAAGCTCAATCATTTAATTGCATATTGTGTACTGTTTGACATTTTGCAGTGCGGGTTTGTAACTGGGCAACACGTCACACAGCATCCACACAAACAGGATTTCTCAGTTTGGCGGGGCCAGAGGCTGTTTTTCCCGAGACAACCACGGGCTGGACGAACCTGAGGACCTGAGGGTCACAAAGGGAAAGGATTAACTTCTGTTTATATCTACCATTCATTGAAAACAGTTCCTGGAGTGAGGACCAAACTAACAAAGGTCATGGGGAGCAGAGAGAGAGCAACAGATCATCTACTGGAAGATTCAGTGGGCCGAACAGCATCTATGGGAGGGAAGGAACTGTTGATGTTTTGGGTTGTAACACTGCATCAGGACTGAGGCTGAGTGGGGAGATGGCCTCATATAGACCTGCATGGTCTATAACCCAACGGCATGAACAATGATTTTTTCAATTTTTGGTAATCTGCCCCTTTAGTCAATCATTTAACCTCTTTCTCTACCTCCGCACTTCTTTCTTTCTAATCTTCCACTAGCCCACCCACTTTTGACCACGTTCCCTCAGCTGGCCCAGCATCAGCCATCCTCATCCCTCTCTTGGTTCCATTACAGTCATTGTGCACAGAGTTCCCCGGAGGAGTTCTTGTTGCATCTGCCACACTGGGAGCTGCTTCCAGCGGAGCAGCGTACCACAGAATGGGGAAAATGCCCATGCCTTCACATCAGATACTGACACAGGAAACTGCAGCCGTTACAATCTGGGGGGTGCCAGCTCCAGCTGTAGGATCCCACAGCACATCTCTATAAATGATAGTCAGGTCACACTGCTGGAGCACATGGACTGTGACCCAGTGACATCCCGACAAAGCACAGACAGGCACTGGTGTTGATAGGACACAGGACACATTTTGGGACTGGACACGGTCGGGGACCAGGTCACATTCTGGGAGCCCATCCACCAGACACCAGTAGTATGTCTTTGAAATATCCTTCCCTGTCAGAGTAGGAACTTGGGGTCTCATCAAAGTCCTCGTCACTGTCTGTTGATAATTTAGGTAGGGCGGCCATCACTCTAAACATGAAAGGCAGCAGGAATTCCTGACGATTACTTACTTCTCGTAATGATCAAACTGCCTAGCATTTTCTTCGGAAAGACGCAGCACTCCTTGAAGTCAATGATGCTGTTTTCCACCTGCACATCCATCGGCTTTTCCGCCTGCAGCTGGTTCAGAGCCAACTTGATCATCCCCTGTAGCCTCAGGAGTTCCTCATCGGTGGCATAGCGTAGCAGCTGGGACACCACGTTTCTGCTCACGGCCATTCTCCTCAGCACGTTCTGCGTGCTGGTCAGACACTCCTGGAACTTCCGGGTTTTGGACAAGTGAAGCTCCTCCAGCTCACTGAGCAACCTCCGCTCCTCTTCCTTCACCTTCTCCAGGGCAGCAGCAACCCGGGCTTTGATCATATCCTCCAGCTTGTACCTGTCCTTGTTCAGCTTGTCCACCAGCTCTTCCAGTTGAGTATGGAACTTCTCAAAATTCTCCTGGCTCCTCTCTATGTCAGTCAGAGTGTCACGCAGTTCATCCTTCTGCAAGGTGATCTGCTTTCGCACAGTTATGCAGTTGTGGTCCTTGTGTTCCAGGAGCACGCACAAGACACAGAGCCACGAGGAGCAGGTCCTGCAGAACAGACTGCACACAGAGACTCGTTACATTTGCCATCAGACCAAAGCAGAAAACCCACATTATTTTCTAACACTTCATGAAGAGTCCTCTGATGGAAGTTGGGTTAGAATCCTAAAGCAGTAGAGCATGGAAACAACCACTTCTCTCCAACTCTTCCATGCTGACAGCTAGTCCCACTTAGCAGCAGCTGGCCCTTCCCATCTATGTAACATGCTGTTATTGCACCTGCCTCAACCACTTCCTCTGGCAGCTCATTCCATATACTCACCACTCTGTGTGTGAAGAAGTTGCTTCTCAGGCCCCTTTGAAACTTTCACCTCTAGATGTTAGTACCCTTTCACTAGGAAAAAGACTATTTACCCAATCTATGCCCTTTATGATTTGATTTACAACTCTGTAAAATTACCCCTCAATCTCCTCTGCTCAAAGGAATAACATCATAGCCTGCCCAATCCTTCACTGTAACTCAGGCCCACAAATCCTGGCAGAATCTGTCTGAGCTTTCTCTACACTATTTCTAGTTTCGTAATGTCTTTCCCATAACAGAGTGACAAATACTGTACACAATACCTCAAATGCACTCTTGGACATCTACCACATACAATTCCTATCTTACCGTCTACTTACAGAGTGCTGTAATGACCCAGAACAGGTTACAAATTCAGCTGATTCAGAAAGCAGGTAAGGGTCAATAGGTGGAGGTGACAGACATATGTGCAAGTGAGAGTTTACCAGCCTGAGGGGTAGTAGTGATTACACAGATTTTTAATCAGTCTACAGCACAGTAGTATAGCGGTTCATATAACATTGTACACTGCCAGTGAAGTGGGTTCGATTCCCACTGTGTCCACCCACCGCCCCCATGACTTCCTCCGAGTTTTCTCCCATAAAGTATGGGCACGCTACACTGGCACTGCACCATTTTCAGACCGCTCCCAGCACATCCTCATCATCCTGCAAAATGACACCTTTCACTGTGTATTTCAATGGCAATGTGACAAATAAATCTGATCTCTCATTCTTTACTGATGGAACTGTCCAGTGAAAGACAAGTTCTATTTAAAATCCTCACTTTATCTAATTGATTGAATTTCAATTCCCTGCCAATTCAGGTCACGAGGTGAAATGTGTACTGCTTTGGATAATAGTCTGGAAACCACAGAGTGAAATTAGTCTGGAATCTAGTGTGCTATGTCTGGCGCGTGGCCAAGTGGTTAAGGCGTTGGACTAGCGATCTGAAGGTCGTGAGTTTGAGCCCCAGCCGAGGCAGCATGTTGTGTCCTTGAGCAAAGCACTTAACCACACATTACTCCAGTCCACCCAGCTGAAAATGGGTACCCACAAAATGCTGGGGATCAACCTCGTGATAGACTGGCTGGGGGTTAACCTCGTAATAGACCAGCGTCCTATCCGGGGGTGCGGGGGGTCTCGTACTCAGTCACTTCACGTCACAGACACTGGCATAAGCACTAGCCTGATGAGCCTATAAGGCTCGGGACCGACTTTAAATTTAACCAGTGTGCTATGACATCGGTGTGAAATTAAGTCAAGTCGAGTCACATTATTATCATTCCGACCATAGCTGCTGGTACAATACATAGTAAAAATTAGCCATTTTCAGGACATGGTGTTACATGACACAGAACAAAACCTAGAATGGAAACCAGTGTGCAATGGAGTCAGTGTGATATTAGACTGGAAACCAGTGTGTGATGGAGTCAGTATGATATTAGACTGGAAACCAGTGTGTGATGGAGTCAGTGTGATATTAGACTGGAAACCAGTGTGTGATGGAGTCAGTGTGATATTAGAATGGAAACCAGTGTGTGATGGAGTCACAGTGATATTAGACTGGAAACCAGTGTGTGATGGAGTCAGTATGATATTAGACTGGAAACCAGTGTGTGATGGAGTCACAGTGATATTAGACTGGAAACCAGTGTGTGATGGAGTCAGTATGATATTAGACTGGAAACCAGTGTGTGATGGAGTCACAGTGATATTAGACTGGAAACCAGTGTGTGATGCAGTCAGTGTGATATTAGACTGGAAACCAGTGTGTGATGGAGTCAGTATGATATTAGAATGGAAACCAGTGTGTGATGGAGTCAGTATGATATTAGACTGGAAACCAGTGTGTGATGGAGTCAGTGTGATATTAGACTGGAAACCAGTGTGTGATGGAGTCACAGTGATATTAGACTGGAAACCAGTCTGTGATGGAGTCAGTATGATATTAGTCTGGAAACCAGTGTGTGATGGAGTCAGTATGATATTAGACTGGAAACCAGTGTGTGATGGAGTCACAGTGATATTAGACTGGAAACCAGTGTGCGATGGAGTCACTGTGATATTAGACTGGAAACCAGTGTGTGATGGAGTCACAGTGATATTAGACTGGAAACCAGTGTGTGATGGACTCAGTATGATATTAGACTAGAAACCAGTGTGTGATGGAGTCACAGTGATATTAGACTGGAAACCAGTGTGTGATGGAGTCAGTATGATATTAGACTGGAAACCAGTGTGTGATGGAGTCACAGTGATATTAGACTGGAAACCAGTGTGCGATAGAGTCAGAGTGATATTAGACTGGAAACCAGTGCGTGATGGAGTCAGTATGATATTAGAATGGAAACCAGTGTGTGATGGAGTCAGTATGATATTAGACTGGAAACCAGTGTGTGATGGAGTCAGTGTGATATTAGACTGGAAACCAGTGTGTGATGGAGTCACAGTGATATTAGACTGGAAACCAGTCTGTGATGGAGTCAGTATGATATTAGTCTGGAAACCAGTGTGTGATGGAGTCAGTCTGATATTAGACTGGAAACCAGTGTGTGATGGAGTCACAGTGATATTAGACTGGAAACCAGTGTGCGATGGAGTCACAGTGATATTAGACTGGAAACCAGTGTGCGATGGAGTCACAGTGATATTAGACTGGAAACCAGTGTGTGATGGAGTCACAGTGATATTAGACTGGAAACCAGTGTGTGATGGAGTCAGTGTGATATTAGACTGGAAACCAGTGTGTGATGGAGTCAGTATGATATTAGACTGGAAACCAGTGTGCGATGGAGTCAGTGTGATATTAGACTGGAAACCAGTGTGTGATGGAGTCAGTGTGATATTAGACTGGAAACCAGTGTGTGATGGAGTCACAGTGATATTAGACTGGAAACCAGTGTGTGATGGAGTCAGTGTGATATTAGACTGGAAACCAGTGTGCGATGGAGTCAGTGTGATATTAGAATGGAAACCAGTGTGTGATGGAGTCAGTGTGATATTAGACTGGAAACCAGTGTGTGATGGAGTCAGTGTGATATTAGACTGGAAACCAGTGTGTGATGGAGTCAGTGTGATATTAGACTGGAAACCAGTGTGTGATGGAGTCAGTATGATATTAGACTGGAAACCAGTGTGTGATGGAGTCAGTGTGATATTAGACTGGAAACCAGTGTGTGATGGAGTCACTGTGATATTAGAATGGAAACCAGTGTGTGATGGAGTCAGTGTGATATTAGACTGGAAACCAGTGTGTGATGGAGTCAGTGTGATATTAGACTGGAAACCAGTGTGTGATGGAGTCAGTATGATATTAGAATGGAAACCAGTGTGTGATGGAGTCACAGTGATATTAGACTGGAAACCAGTGTGTGATGGAGTCACAGTGATATTAGACTGGAAACCAGTGTGCGATGGAGTCAGTATGATATTAGAATGGAAACCAGTGTGTGATGGAGTCACAGTGATATTAGACTGGAAACCAGTGTGTGATGGAGTCAGTATGATATTAGACTGGAAACCAGTGTGTGATGGAGTCAGTATGATGTTAGACTGGAAACCAGTGTGTGATGGAGTCAGAGTGATATTAGACTGGAAACCAGTGTGTGATGGAGTCACAGTGATATTAGACTGGAAACCAGTGTGTGATGGAGTCACAGTGATATTAGACTGGAAACCAGTGTGCGATGGAGTCAGTATGATATTAGACTGGAAACCAGTCTGTGATGGAGTCACAGTGATATTAGACTGGAAACCAGTGTGTGATGGAGTCACAGTGATATTAGACTGGAAACCAGTGTGTGATGGAGTCACAGTGATATTAGACTGGAAACCAGTGTGTGATGGAGTCACAGTGATATTAGACTGGAAACCAGTGTGTGATGGAGTCAGTGTGATATTAGACTGGAAACCAGTGTGTGATGGAGTCAGTGTGATATTAGAATGGAAACCAGTGTGTGATGGAGTCACAGTGATATTAGACTGGAAACCAGTGTGTGATGGAGTCAGTATGATATTAGACTGGAAACCAGTGTGTGATGGAGTCACAGTGATATTAGACTGGAAACCAGTGTGTGATGGAGTCAGTATGATATTAGACTGGAAACCAGTGTGTGATGGAGTCACAGTGATATTAGACTGGAAACCAGTGTGTGATGGAGTCAGTGTGATATTAGACTGGAAACCAGTGTGTGATGGAGTCAGTATGATATTAGAATGGAAACCAGTATGTGATGGAGTCAGTGTGATATTAGACTGGAAACCAGTGTGTGATGGAGTCAGTGTGATATTAGACTGGAAACCAGTGTGTGATGGAGTCACAGTGATATTAGACTGGAAACCAGTCTGTGATGGAGTCAGTATGATATTAGTCTGGAAACCAGTGTGTGATGGAGTCAGTATGATATTAGACTGGAAACCAGTGTGTGATGGAGTCACAGTGATATTAGACTGGAAACCAGTGTGCGATGGAGTCACAGTGATATTAGACTGGAAACCAGTGTGTGATGGAGTCACAGTGATATTAGACTGGAAACCAGTGTGTGATGGAGTCAGTATGATATTAGACTGGAAACCAGTGTGTGATGGAGTCACAGTGATATTAGACTGGAAACCAGTGTGTGATGGAGTCAGTATGATATTAGACTGGAAACCAGTGTGTGATGGAGTCACAGTGATATTAGACTGGAAACCAGTGTGTGATGGAGTCACAGTGATATTAGACTGGAAACCAGTGTGCGATAGAGTCAGAGTGATATTAGACTGGAAACCAGTGTGTGATGGAGTCAGTATGATATTAGAATGGAAACCAGTGTGTGATGGAGTCAGTATGATATTAGACTGGAAACCAGTGTGTGATGGAGTCAGTGTGATATTAGACTGGAAACCAGTGTGTGATGGAGTCACAGTGATATTAGACTGGAAACCAGTCTGTGATGGAGTCAGTATGATATTAGTCTGGAAACCAGTGTGTGATGGAGTCAGTATGATATTAGACTGGAAACCAGTGTGTGATGGAGTCACAGTGATATTAGACTGGAAACCAGTGTGTGATGGAGTCACAGTGATATTAGACTGGAAACCAGTGTGCGATGGAGTCACAGTGATATTAGACTGGAAACCAGTGTGTGATGGAGTCACAGTGATATTAGACTGGAAACCAGTGTGTGATGGAGTCAGTGTGATATTAGACTGGAAACCAGTGTGTGATGGAGTCAGTATGATATTAGACTGGAAACCAGTGTGCGATGGAGTCAGTGTGATATTAGACTGGAAACCAGTGTGTGATGGAGTCAGTGTGATATTAGACTGGAAACCAGTGTGCGATGGAGTCAGTGTGATATTAGAATGGAAACCAGTGTGTGATGGAGTCAGTGTGATATTAGACTGGAAACCAGTGTGTGATGGAGTCAGTGTGATATTAGACTGGAAACCAGTGTGTGATGGAGTCAGTGTGATATTAGACTGGAAACCAGTGTGTGATGGAGTCAGTATGATATTAGACTGGAAACCAGTGTGTGATGGAGTCAGTGTGATATTAGACTGGAAACCAGTGTGTGATGGAGTCAGTGTGATATTAGAATGGAAACCAGTGTGTGATGGAGTCAGTGTGATATTAGACTGGAAACCAGTGTGTGATGGAGTCAGTGTGATATTAGACTGGAAACCAGTGTGTGATGGAGTCAGTATGATATTAGAATGGAAACCAGTGTGTGATGGAGTCACAGTGATATTAGACTGGAAACCAGTGTGTGATGGAGTCACAATGATATTAGACAGGAAACCAGTGTGCGATGGAGTCAGTATGATATTAGAATGGAAACCAGTGTGTGATGGAGTCAGTGTGATATTAGACTGGAAACCAGTGTGTGATGGAGTCAGTATGATATTAGACTGGAAACCAGTGTGTGATGGAGTCAGTATGATGTTAGACTGGAAACCAGTGTGTGATGGAGTCAGAGTGATATTAGACTGGAAACCAGTGTGTGATGGAGTCACAGTGATATTAGACTGGAAACCAGTGTGTGATGGAGTCACAGTGATATTAGACTGGAAACCAGTGTGCGATGGAGTCAGTATGATATTAGACTGGAAACCAGTCTGTGATGGAGTCACAGTGATATTAGACTGGAAACCAGTGTGTGATGGAGTCACAGTGATATTAGACTGGAAACCAGTGTGTGATGGAGTCACAGTGATATTAGACTGGAAACCAGTGTGTGATGGAGTCACAGTGATATTAGACTGGAAACAAGTGTGTGATGGAGTCACAGTGATATTAGACTGGAAACCAGTGTGTGATGGAGTCAGTATGATATTAGACTGGAAACCAGTGTGCGATGGAGTCAGTATGATATTAGACTGGAAACCAGTGTGTGATGGAGTCAGTATGATATTAGACTGGAAACCAGTGTGCGATAGAGTCAGTATGATATTAGACTGGAAACCAGTGTGTGATGGAGTCACAGTGATATTAGACTGGAAACCAGTGTGTGATGGAGTCACAGTGATATTAGACTGGAAAACAGTGTGTGATGGAGTCAGTATGATATTAGACTGGAAACCAGTGTGCGATAGAGTCAGTATGATATTAGACTGGAAACCAGTGTGTGATGGAGTCACAGTGATATTAGTCTGGAAACCAGTGTGCGATGGAGTCAGTATGATATTAGACTGGAAACCAGTGTGCGATGGAGTCACAGTGATATTAGACTGGAAACCAGTGTGTGATGGAGTCAGTATGATATTAGACTGGAAACCAGTGTGTGATGGAGTCACAGTGATATTAGACTGGAAACCAGTGTGCGATGGAGTCACTGTGATATTAGACTGGAAACCAGTGTGTGATGGAGTCACAGTGATATTAGACTGGAAACCAGTGTGTGATGGACTCAGTATGATATTAGACTGGAAACCAGTGTGTGATGGAGTCACAGTGATATTAGACTGGAAACCAGTGTGTGATGGAGTCAGTATGATATTAGACTGGAAACCAGTGTGTGATGGAGTCACAGTGATATTAGACTGGAAACCAGTGTGCGATAGAGTCAGAGTGATATTAGACTGGAAACCAGTGTGTGATGGAGTCAGTATGATATTAGAATGGAAACCAGTGTGTGATGGAGTCAGTATGATATTAGACTGGAAACCAGTGTGTGATGGAGTCAGTGTGATATTAGACTGGAAACCAGTGTGTGATGGAGTCACAGTGATATTAGACTGGAAACCAGTCTGTGATGGAGTCAGTATGATATTAGTCTGGAAACCAGTGTGTGATGGAGTCAGTCTGATATTAGACTGGAAACCAGTGTGTGATGGAGTCACAGTGATATTAGACTGGAAACCAGTGTGCGATGGAGTCACAGTGATATTAGACTGGAAACCAGTGTGCGATGGAGTCACAGTGATATTAGACTGGAAACCAGTGTGTGATGGAGTCACAGTGATATTAGACTGGAAACCAGTGTGCGATGGAGTCAGTATGATATTAGACTGGAAACCAGTCTGTGATGGAGTCACAGTGATATTAGACTGGAAACCAGTGTGTGATGGAGTCACAGTGATATTAGACTGGAAACCAGTGTGTGATGGAGTCACAGTGATATTAGACTGGAAACCAGTGTGTGATGGAGTCACAGTGATATTAGACTGGAAACAAGTGTGTGATGGAGTCACAGTGATATTAGACTGGAAACCAGTGTGTGATGGAGTCAGTATGATATTAGACTGGAAACCAGTGTGCGATGGAGTCAGTATGATATTAGACTGGAAACCAGTGTGTGATGGAGTCAGTATGATATTAGACTGGAAACCAGTGTGTGATGGAGTCACAGTGATATTAGACTGGAAACCAGTGTGCGATGGAGTCACAGTGATATTAGACTGGAAACCAGTGTGTGATGGAGTCAGTATGATATTAGACTGGAAACCAGTGTGTGATGGAGTCACAGTGATATTAGACTGGAAACCAGTGTGTGATGGAGTCAGTATGATATTAGACTGGAAACCAGTGTGTGATGGAGTCACAGTGATATTAGACTGGAAACCAGTGTGTGATGGAGTCAGTATGATATTAGACTGGAAACCAGTGTGTGATGGAGTCAGTATGATGTTAGACTGGAAACCAGTGTGTGATGGAGTCAGAGTGATATTAGACTGGAAACCAGTGTGTGATGGAGTCACAGTGATATTAGACTGGAAACCAGTGTGTGATGGAGTCACAGTGATATTAGACTGGAAACCAGTGTGCGATGGAGTCAGTATGATATTAGACTGGAAACCAGTCTGTGATGGAGTCACAGTGATATTAGACTGGAAACCAGTGTGTGATGGAGTCACAGTGATATTAGACTGGAAACCAGTGTGTGATGGAGTCACAGTGATATTAGACTGGAAACCAGTGTGTGATGGAGTCACAGTGATATTAGACTGGAAACCAGTGTGTGATGGAGTCAGTGTGATATTAGACTGGAAACCAGTGTGTGATGGAGTCAGTGTGATATTAGAATGGAAACCAGTGTGTGATGGAGTCACAGTGATATTAGACTGGAAACCAGTGTGTGATGGAGTCAGTATGATATTAGACTGGAAACCAGTGTGTGATGGAGTCACAGTGATATTAGACTGGAAACCAGTGTGTGATGGAGTCAGTATGATATTAGACTGGAAACCAGTGTGTGATGGAGTCACAGTGATATTAGACTGGAAACCAGTGTGTGATGGAGTCAGTGTGATATTAGACTGGAAACCAGTGTGTGATGGAGTCAGTATGATATTAGAATGGAAACCAGTATGTGATGGAGTCAGTGTGATATTAGACTGGAAACCAGTGTGTGATGGAGTCAGTGTGATATTAGACTGGAAACCAGTGTGTGATGGAGTCACAGTGATATTAGACTGGAAACCAGTCTGTGATGGAGTCAGTATGATATTAGTCTGGAAACCAGTGTGTGATGGAGTCAGTATGATATTAGACTGGAAACCAGTGTGTGATGGAGTCACAGTGATATTAGACTGGAAACCAGTGTGCGATGGAGTCACAGTGATATTAGACTGGAAACCAGTGTGTGATGGAGTCACAGTGATATTAGACTGGAAACCAGTGTGTGATGGAGTCAGTATGATATTAGACTGGAAACCAGTGTGTGATGGAGTCACAGTGATATTAGACTGGAAACCAGTGTGTGATGGAGTCAGTATGATATTAGACTGGAAACCAGTGTGTGATGGAGTCACAGTGATATTAGACTGGAAACCAGTGTGTGATGGAGTCACAGTGATATTAGACTGGAAACCAGTGTGCGATAGAGTCAGAGTGATATTAGACTGGAAACCAGTGTGTGATGGAGTCAGTATGATATTAGAATGGAAACCAGTGTGTGATGGAGTCAGTATGATATTAGACTGGAAACCAGTGTGTGATGGAGTCAGTGTGATATTAGACTGGAAACCAGTGTGTGATGGAGTCACAGTGATATTAGACTGGAAACCAGTCTGTGATGGAGTCAGTATGATATTAGTCTGGAAACCAGTGTGTGATGGAGTCAGTATGATATTAGACTGGAAACCAGTGTGTGATGGAGTCACAGTGATATTAGACTGGAAACCAGTGTGTGATGGAGTCACAGTGATATTAGACTGGAAACCAGTGTGCGATGGAGTCACAGTGATATTAGACTGGAAACCAGTGTGTGATGGAGTCACAGTGATATTAGACTGGAAACCAGTGTGTGATGGAGTCAGTGTGATATTAGACTGGAAACCAGTGTGTGATGGAGTCAGTATGATATTAGACTGGAAACCAGTGTGCGATGGAGTCAGTGTGATATTAGACTGGAAACCAGTGTGTGATGGAGTCAGTGTGATATTAGACTGGAAACCAGTGTGCGATGGAGTCAGTGTGATATTAGAATGGAAACCAGTGTGTGATGGAGTCAGTGTGATATTAGACTGGAAACCAGTGTGTGATGGAGTCAGTGTGATATTAGACTGGAAACCAGTGTGTGATGGAGTCAGTGTGATATTAGACTGGAAACCAGTGTGTGATGGAGTCAGTATGATATTAGACTGGAAACCAGTGTGTGATGGAGTCAGTGTGATATTAGACTGGAAACCAGTGTGTGATGGAGTCAGTGTGATATTAGAATGGAAACCAGTGTGTGATGGAGTCAGTGTGATATTAGACTGGAAACCAGTGTGTGATGGAGTCAGTGTGATATTAGACTGGAAACCAGTGTGTGATGGAGTCAGTATGATATTAGAATGGAAACCAGTGTGTGATGGAGTCACAGTGATATTAGACTGGAAACCAGTGTGTGATGGAGTCACAATGATATTAGACAGGAAACCAGTGTGCGATGGAGTCAGTATGATATTAGAATGGAAACCAGTGTGTGATGGAGTCAGTGTGATATTAGACTGGAAACCAGTGTGTGATGGAGTCAGTATGATATTAGACTGGAAACCAGTGTGTGATGGAGTCAGTATGATGTTAGACTGGAAACCAGTGTGTGATGGAGTCAGAGTGATATTAGACTGGAAACCAGTGTGTGATGGAGTCACAGTGATATTAGACTGGAAACCAGTGTGTGATGGAGTCACAGTGATATTAGACTGGAAACCAGTGTGCGATGGAGTCAGTATGATATTAGACTGGAAACCAGTCTGTGATGGAGTCACAGTGATATTAGACTGGAAACCAGTGTGTGATGGAGTCACAGTGATATTAGACTGGAAACCAGTGTGTGATGGAGTCACAGTGATATTAGACTGGAAACCAGTGTGTGATGGAGTCACAGTGATATTAGACTGGAAACAAGTGTGTGATGGAGTCACAGTGATATTAGACTGGAAACCAGTGTGTGATGGAGTCAGTATGATATTAGACTGGAAACCAGTGTGCGATGGAGTCAGTATGATATTAGACTGGAAACCAGTGTGTGATGGAGTCAGTATGATATTAGACTGGAAACCAGTGTGCGATAGAGTCAGTATGATATTAGACTGGAAACCAGTGTGTGATGGAGTCACAGTGATATTAGACTGGAAACCAGTGTGTGATGGAGTCACAGTGATATTAGACTGGAAAACAGTGTGTGATGGAGTCAGTATGATATTAGACTGGAAACCAGTGTGCGATAGAGTCAGTATGATATTAGACTGGAAACCAGTGTGTGATGGAGTCACAGTGATATTAGTCTGGAAACCAGTGTGCGATGGAGTCAGTATGATATTAGACTGGAAACCAGTGTGCGATGGAGTCACAGTGATATTAGACTGGAAACCAGTGTGTGATGGAGTCAGTATGATATTAGACTGGAAACCAGTGTGTGATGGAGTCACAGTGATATTAGACTGGAAACCAGTGTGCGATGGAGTCACTGTGATATTAGACTGGAAACCAGTGTGTGATGGAGTCACAGTGATATTAGACTGGAAACCAGTGTGTGATGGACTCAGTATGATATTAGACTGGAAACCAGTGTGTGATGGAGTCACAGTGATATTAGACTGGAAACCAGTGTGTGATGGAGTCAGTATGATATTAGAATGGAAACCAGTGTGTGATGGAGTCAGTATGATATTAGACTGGAAACCAGTGTGTGATGGAGTCAGTGTGATATTAGACTGGAAACCAGTGTGTGATGGAGTCACAGTGATATTAGACTGGAAACCAGTCTGTGATGGAGTCAGTATGATATTAGTCTGGAAACCAGTGTGTGATGGAGTCAGTCTGATATTAGACTGGAAACCAGTGTGTGATGGAGTCACAGTGATATTAGACTGGAAACCAGTGTGCGATGGAGTCACAGTGATATTAGACTGGAAACCAGTGTGCGATGGAGTCACAGTGATATTAGACTGGAAACCAGTGTGTGATGGAGTCACAGTGATATTAGACTGGAAACCAGTGTGCGATGGAGTCAGTATGATATTAGACTGGAAACCAGTCTGTGATGGAGTCACAGTGATATTAGACTGGAAACCAGTGTGTGATGGAGTCACAGTGATATTAGACTGGAAACCAGTGTGTGATGGAGTCACAGTGATATTAGACTGGAAACCAGTGTGTGATGGAGTCACAGTGATATTAGACTGGAAACAAGTGTGTGATGGAGTCACAGTGATATTAGACTGGAAACCAGTGTGTGATGGAGTCAGTATGATATTAGACTGGAAACCAGTGTGCGATGGAGTCAGTATGATATTAGACTGGAAACCAGTGTGTGATGGAGTCAGTATGATATTAGACTGGAAACCAGTGTGCGATAGAGTCAGTATGATATTAGACTGGAAACCAGTGTGTGATGGAGTCACAGTGATATTAGACTGGAAACCAGTGTGTGATGGAGTCACAGTGATATTAGACTGGAAAACAGTGTGTGATGGAGTCAGTATGATATTAGACTGGAAACCAGTGTGCGATAGAGTCAGTATGATATTAGACTGGAAACCAGTGTGTGATGGAGTCACAGTGATATTAGTCTGGAAACCAGTGTGCGATGGAGTCAGTATGATATTAGACTGGAAACCAGTGTGCGATGGAGTCACAGTGATATTAGACTGGAAACCAGTGTGTGATGGAGTCAGTATGATATTAGACTGGAAACCAGTGTGTGATGGAGTCACAGTGATATTAGACTGGAAACCAGTGTGCGATGGAGTCACTGTGATATTAGACTGGAAACCAGTGTGTGATGGAGTCACAGTGATATTAGACTGGAAACCAGTGTGTGATGGACTCAGTATGATATTAGACTGGAAACCAGTGTGTGATGGAGTCACAGTGATATTAGACTGGAAACCAGTGTGTGATGGAGTCAGTATGATATTAGACTGGAAACCAGTGTGTGATGGAGTCACAGTGATATTAGACTGGAAACCAGTGTGCGATAGAGTCAGAGTGATATTAGACTGGAAACCAGTGTGTGATGGAGTCAGTATGATATTAGAATGGAAACCAGTGTGTGATGGAGTCAGTATGATATTAGACTGGAAACCAGTGTGTGATGGAGTCAGTGTGATATTAGACTGGAAACCAGTGTGTGATGGAGTCACAGTGATATTAGACTGGAAACCAGTCTGTGATGGAGTCAGTATGATATTAGTCTGGAAACCAGTGTGTGATGGAGTCAGTATGATATTAGACTGGAAACCAGTGTGTGATGGAGTCACAGTGATATTAGACTGGAAACCAGTGTGCGATGGAGTCACAGTGATATTAGACTGGAAACCAGTGTGCGATGGAGTCACAGTGATATTAGACTGGAAACCAGTGTGTGATGGAGTCACAGTGATATTAGACTGGAAACCAGTGTGTGATGGAGTCAGTGTGATATTAGACTGGAAACCAGTGTGTGATGGAGTCAGTATGATATTAGACTGGAAACCAGTGTGCGATGGAGTCAGTGTGATATTAGACTGGAAACCAGTGTGTGATGGAGTCAGTGTGATATTAGACTGGAAACCAGTGTGTGATGGAGTCACAGTGATATTAGACTGGAAACCAGTGTGTGATGGAGTCAGTGTGATATTAGACTGGAAACCAGTGTGCGATGGAGTCAGTGTGATATTAGAATGGAAACCAGTGTGTGATGGAGTCAGTGTGATATTAGACTGGAAACCAGTGTGTGATGGAGTCAGTATGATATTAGAATGGAAACCAGTGTGTGATGGAGTCACAGTGATATTAGACTGGAAACCAGTGTGTGATGGAGTCACAGTGATATTAGACAGGAAACCAGTGTGCGATGGAGTCAGTATGATATTAGAATGGAAACCAGTGTGTGATGGAGTCAGTGTGATATTAGACTGGAAACCAGTGTGTGATGGAGTCAGTATGATATTAGACTGGAAACCAGTGTGTGATGGAGTCAGTATGATGTTAGACTGGAAACCAGTGTGTGATGGAGTCAGAGTGATATTAGACTGGAAACCAGTGTGTGATGGAGTCACAGTGATATTAGACTGGAAACCAGTGTGTGATGGAGTCACAGTGATATTAGACTGGAAACCAGTGTGCGATGGAGTCAGTATGATATTAGACTGGAACCAGTCTGTGATGGAGTCACAGTGATATTAGACTGGAAACCAGTGTGTGATGGAGTCACAGTGATATTAGACTGGAAACCAGTGTGTGATGGAGTCACAGTGATATTAGACTGGAAACCAGTGTGTGATGGAGTCACAGTGATATTAGACTGGAAACAAGTGTGTGATGGAGTCACAGTGATATTAGACTGGAAACCAGTGTGTGATGGAGTCAGTATGATATTAGACTGGAAACCAGTGTGCGATGGAGTCAGTATGATATTAGACTGGAAACCAGTGTGTGATGGAGTCAGTATGATATTAGACTGGAAACCAGTGTGCGATAGAGTCAGTATGATATTAGACTGGAAACCAGTGTGTGATGGAGTCACAGTGATATTAGACTGGAAACCAGTGTGTGATGGAGTCACAGTGATATTAGACTGGAAAACAGTGTGTGATGGAGTCAGTATGATATTAGACTGGAAACCAGTGTGCGATAGAGTCAGTATGATATTAGACTGGAAACCAGTGTGTGATGGAGTCACAGTGATATTAGTCTGGAAACCAGTGTGCGATGGAGTCAGTATGATATTAGACTGGAAACCAGTGTGCGATGGAGTCACAGTGATATTAGACTGGAAACCAGTGTGCGATGGAGTCAGTATGATATTAGACTGGAAACCAGTGTGTGATGGAGTCACAGTGATATTAGTCTGGAAACCAGTGTGCGATGGAGTCAGTATGATATTAGACTGGAAACCAGTGTGTGATGGAGTCACAGTGATATTAGACTCGAAACCAGTGTGCGATGGTGTCAGTATGATATTAGACTGGAAACCAGTGTGCGATGGAGTCAGTATGATATTAGACTGGAAACCAGTGTGTGATGGAGTCACAGTGATATTAGTCTGGAAACCAGTGTGCGATGGAGTCAGTATGATATTAGACTGGAAACCAGTGTGTGATGGAGTCACAGTGATATTAGACTGGAAACCAGTGTGCGATGGAGTCAGTATGATATTAGTCTGGAAACCAGTGTGCGATGGAGTCAGTATGATATTAGACTGGAAACCAGTGTGTGATGGAGTCACAGTGATATTAGACTGGAAACCAGTGTGTGATGGAGTCAGTATGATATTAGACTGGAAACCAGTGTGTGATGGAGTCACAGTGATATTAGACTGGAAACCAGTGTGTGATGGAGTCACAATGATATTAGACTGGAAACCAGTGTGTGATGGAGTCAGTATGATATTAGACTGGAAACCAGTGTGCGATGGAGTCAGTATGATATTAGACTTGAAACCAGTGTGTGATGGAGTCACAGTGATATTAGACTGGAAACCAGTGTGTGATGGAGTCACAGTGATATTAGACTGGAAACCAGTGTGCGATGGAGTCACAGTGATATTAGACTGGAAACCAGTGTGTGATGGAGTCACAGTGATATTAGACTGGAAACCAGTGTGTGATGGGGTCAGTATGATATTAGACTGGAAACCAGTGTGTGATGGAGTCACAGTGATATTAGTCTGGAAACCAGTGTGCGATGGAGTCAGTATGATATTAGACTGGAAACCAGTGTGCGATGGAGTCACAGTGATATTAGACTGGAAACCAGTGTGCGATGGAGTCAGTATGATATTAGACTGGAAACCAGTGTGTGATGGAGTCACAGTGATATTAGTCTGGAAACCAGTGTGCGATGGAGTCAGTATGATATTAGACTGGAAACCAGTGTGTGATGGAGTCACAGTGATATTAGACTGGAAACCAGTGTGCGATGGTGTCAGTATGATATTAGACTGGAAACCAGTGTGCGATGGAGTCAGTATGATATTAGACTGGAAACCAGTGTGTGATGGAGTCACAGTGATATTAGTCTGGAAACCAGTGTGCGATGGAGTCAGTATGATATTAGACTGGAAACCAGTGTGTGATGGAGTCACAGTGATATTAGACTGGAAACCAGTGTGCGATGGAGTCAGTATGATATTAGTCTGGAAACCAGTGTGCGATGGAGTCAGTATGATATTAGACTGGAAACCAGTGTGTGATGGAGTCACAGTGATATTAGACTGGAAACCAGTGTGTGATGGAGTCAGTATGATATTAGACTGGAAACCAGTGTGTGATGGAGTCACAGTGATATTAGACTGGAAACCAGTGCGTGATGGAGTCACAGTGATATTAGACTGGAAACCAGTGTGTGATGGAGTCAGTATGATATTAGACTGGAAACCAGTGTGCGATGGAGTCAGTATGATATTAGACTTGAAACCAGTGTGTGATGGAGTCACAGTGATATTAGACTGGAAACCAGTGTGTGATGGAGTCACAGTGATATTAGACTGGAAACCAGTGTGCGATGGAGTCACAGTGATATTAGACTGGAAACCAGTGTGTGATGGAGTCACAGTGATATTAGACTGGAAACCAGTGTGTGATGGAGTCAGTATGATATTAGACTGGAAACCAGTGTGTGATGGAGTCACAGTGATATTAGACTGGAAACCAGTGTGTGATGGAGTCAGTATGATATTAGACTGGAAACCAGTGTGTCATGGAGTCACAGTGATATTAGACTGGAAACCAGTGTGTGATGGAGTCACAGTGATATTAGACTGGAAACCAGTGTGCGATAGAGTCAGAGTGATATTAGACTGGAAACCAGTGTGTGATGGAGTCAGTATGATATTAGAATGGAAACCAGTGTGTGATGGAGTCAGTATGATATTAGACTGGAAACCAGTGTGTGATGGAGTCAGTGTGATATTAGACTGGAAACCAGTGTGTGATGGAGTCACAGTGATATTAGACTGGAAACCAGTCTGTGATGGAGTCAGTATGATATTAGTCTGGAAACCAGTGTGTGATGGAGTCAGTATGATATTAGACTGGAAACCAGTGTGTGATGGAGTCACAGTGATATTAGACTGGAAACCAGTGTGTGATGGAGTCACAGTGATATTAGACTGGAAACCAGTGTGCGATGGAGTCACAGTGATATTAGACTGGAAACCAGTGTGTGATGGAGTCACAGTGATATTAGACTGGAAACCAGTGTGTGATGGAGTCAGTGTGATATTAGACTGGAAACCAGTGTGTGATGGAGTCAGTATGATATTAGACTGGAAACCAGTGTGCGATGGAGTCAGTGTGATATTAGACTGGAAACCAGTGTGTGATGGAGTCAGTGTGATATTAGACTGGAAACCAGTGTGCGATGGAGTCAGTGTGATATTAGAATGGAAACCAGTGTGTGATGGAGTCAGTGTGATATTAGACTGGAAACCAGTGTGTGATGGAGTCAGTGTGATATTAGACTGGAAACCAGTGTGTGATGGAGTCAGTGTGATATTAGACTGGAAACCAGTGTGTGATGGAGTCAGTATGATATTAGACTGGAAACCAGTGTGTGATGGAGTCAGTGTGATATTAGACTGGAAACCAGTGTGTGATGGAGTCAGTGTGATATTAGAATGGAAACCAGTGTGTGATGGAGTCAGTGTGATATTAGACTGGAAACCAGTGTGTGATGGAGTCAGTGTGATATTAGACTGGAAACCAGTGTGTGATGGAGTCAGTATGATATTAGAATGGAAACCAGTGTGTGATGGAGTCACAGTGATATTAGACTGGAAACCAGTGTGTGATGGAGTCACAGTGATATTAGACAGGAAACCAGTGTGCGATGGAGTCAGTATGATATTAGAATGGAAACCAGTGTGTGATGGAGTCAGTGTGATATTAGACTGGAAACCAGTGTGTGATGGAGTCAGTATGATATTAGACTGGAAACCAGTGTGTGATGGAGTCAGTATGATGTTAGACTGGAAACCAGTGTGTGATGGAGTCAGAGTGATATTAGACTGGAAACCAGTGTGTGATGGAGTCACAGTGATATTAGACTGGAAACCAGTGTGTGATGGAGTCACAGTGATATTAGACTGGAAACCAGTGTGCGATGGAGTCAGTATGATATTAGACTGGAAACCAGTCTGTGATGGAGTCACAGTGATATTAGACTGGAAACCAGTGTGTGATGGAGTCACAGTGATATTAGACTGGAAACCAGTGTGTGATGGAGTCACAGTGATATTAGACTGGAAACCAGTGTGTGATGGAGTCACAGTGATATTAGACTGGAAACAAGTGTGTGATGGAGTCACAGTGATATTAGACTGGAAACCAGTGTGTGATGGAGTCAGTATGATATTAGACTGGAAACCAGTGTGCGATGGAGTCACAGTGATATTAGACTGGAAACCAGTGTGTGATGGAGTCAGTATGATATTAGACTGGAAACCAGTGTGCGATAGAGTCAGTATGATATTAGACTGGAAACCAGTGTGCGATGGAGTAACAGTGATATTAGACTGGAAACCAGTGTGTGATGGAGTCACAGTGATATTAGACTCGAAAACAGTGTGTGATGGAGTCAGTATGATATTAGACTGGAAACCAGTGTGCGATAGAGTCAGTATGATATTAGACTGGAAACCAGTGTGTGATGGAGTCACAGTGATATTAGTCTGGAAACCAGTGTGCGATGGAGTCAGTATGATATTAGACTGGAAACCAGTGTGCGATGGAGTCACAGTGATATTAGACTGGAAACCAGTGTGCGATGGAGTCAGTATGATATTAGACTGGAAACCAGTGTGTGATGGAGTCACAGTGATATTAGTCTGGAAACCAGTGTGCGATGGAGTCAGTATGATATTAGACTGGAAACCAGTGTGTGATGGAGTCACAGTGATATTAGACTGGAAACCAGTGTGCGATGGTGTCAGTATGATATTAGACTGGAAACCAGTGTGCGATGGAGTCAGTATGATATTAGACTGGAAACCAGTGTGTGATGGAGTCACAGTGATATTAGTCTGGAAACCAGTGTGCGATGGAGTCAGTATGATATTAGACTGGAAACCAGTGTGTGATGGAGTCACAGTGATATTAGACTGGAAACCAGTGTGCGATGGAGTCAGTATGATATTAGTCTGGAAACCAGTGTGCGATGGAGTCAGTATGATATTAGACTGGAAACCAGTGTGTGATGGAGTCACAGTGATATTAGACTGGAAACCAGTGTGTGATGGAGTCAGTATGATATTAGACTGGAAACCAGTGTGTGATGGAGTCACAGTGATATTAGACTGGAAACCAGTGTGTGATGGAGTCACAGTGATATTAGACTGGAAACCAGTGTGTGATGGAGTCAGTATGATATTAGATTGGAAACCAGTGTGCGATGGAGTCAGTATGATATCAGACTTGAAACCAGTGTGTGATGGAGTCACAGTGATATTAGACTGGAAACCAGTGTGTGATGGAGTCAGTGTGATATTAGACTGGAAACCAGTGTGTGATGGAGTCAGTATGATATTAGACTGGAAACCAGTGTGTGATGGAGTCACAGTGATATTAGACTGGAAACCAGTGTGTGATGGAGTCACAGTGATATTAGACTGGAAACCAGTGTGTGATGGAGTCACAGTGATATTAGACTGGAAACCAGTGTGTGATGGAGTCAGTGTGATATTAGACTGGAAACCAGTGTGTGATGGAGTCAGTGTGATATTAGACTGGAAACCAGTGTGTGATGGAGTCAGTGTGATATTAGACTGGAAACCAGTGTGTGATGGAGTCACAGTGATATTAGACTGGAAACCAGTGTGTGATGGAGTCAGTGTGATATTAGACTGGAAACCAGTGTGCGATGGAGTCAGTGTGATATTAGAATGGAAACCAGTGTGTGATGGAGTCAGTGTGATATTAGACTGGAAACCAGTGTGTGATGGAGTCAGTGTGATATTAGACTGGAAACCAGTGTGTGATGGAGTCAGTGTGATATTAGCCTGGAAACCAGTGTGTGATGGAGTCAGTATGATATTAGACTGGAAACCAGTGTGTGATGGAGTCAGTGTGATATTAGACTGGAAACCAGTGTGTGATGGAGTCAGTGTGATATTAGAATGGAAACCAGTGTGTGATGGAGTCAGTGTGATATTAGACTGGAAACCAGTGTGTGATGGAGTCAGTGTGATATTAGACTGGAAACCAGTGTGTGATGGAGTCAGTATGATATTAGAATGGAAACCAGTGTGTGATGGAGTCACAGTGATATTAGACTGGAAACCAGTGTGTGATGGAGTCACAGTGATATTAGACTGGAAACCAGTGTGCGATGGAGTCAGTATGATATTAGAATGGAAACCAGTGTGTGATGGAGTCACAGTGATATTAGACTGGAAACCAGTGTGTGATGGAGTCAGTATGATATTAGACTGGAAACCAGTGTGTGATGGAGTCAGTATGATGTTAGACTGGAAACCAGTGTGTGATGGAGTCAGAGTGATATTAGACTGGAAACCAGTGTGTGATGGAGTCACAGTGATATTAGACTGGAAACCAGTGTGTGATGGAGTCACAGTGATATTAGACTGGAAACCAGTGTGCGATGGAGTCAGTATGATATTAGACTGGAAACCAGTCTGTGATGGAGTCACAGTGATATTAGACTGGAAACCAGTGTGTGATGGAGTCACAGTGATATTAGACTGGAAACCAGTGTGTGATGGAGTCACAGTGATATTAGACTGGAAACCAGTGTGTGATGGAGTCACAGTGATATTAGACTGGAAACCAGTGTGTGATGGAGTCAGTGTGATATTAGACTGGAAACCAGTGTGTGATGGAGTCAGTGTGATATTAGAATGGAAACCAGTGTGTGATGGAGTCACAGTGATATTAGACTGGAAACCAGTGTGTGATGGAGTCAGTATGATATTAGACTGGAAACCAGTGTGTGATGGAGTCACAGTGATATTAGACTGGAAACCAGTGTGTGATGGAGTCAGTATGATATTAGACTGGAAACCAGTGTGTGATGCAGTCACAGTGATATTAGACTGGAAACCAGTGTGTGATGGAGTCAGTGTGATATTAGACTGGAAACCAGTGTGTGATGGAGTCAGTATGATATTAGAATGGAAACCAGTGTGTGATGGAGTCAGTATGATATTAGACTGGAAACCAGTGTGTGATGGAGTCAGTGTGATATTAGTCTGGAAACCAGTGTGTGATGGAGTCACAGTGATATTAGACTGGAAACCAGTCTGTGATGGAGTCAGTATGATATTAGTCTGGAAACCAGTGTGTGATGGAGTCAGTATGATATTAGACTGGAAACCAGTGTGTGATGGAGTCACAGTGATATTAGACTGGAAACCAGTGTGCGATGGAGTCACAGTGATATTAGACTGGAAACCAGTGTGTGATGGAGTCACAGTGATATTAGACTGGAAACCAGTGTGTGATGGAGTCAGTATGATATTAGACTGGAAACCAGTGTGTGATGGAGTCACAGTGATATTAGACTGGAAACCAGTGTGTGATGGAGTCAGTATGATATTAGACTGGAAACCAGTGTGTGATGGAGTCACAGTGATATTAGACTGGAAACCAGTGTGTGATGGAGTCACAGTGATATTAGACTGGAAACCAGTGTGCGATAGAGTCAGAGTGATATTAGACTGGAAACCAGTGTGTGATGGAGTCAGTATGATATTAGAATCGAAACCAGTGTGTGATGGAGTCAGTATGATATTAGACTGGAAACCAGTGTGTGATGGAGTCAGTGTGATATTAGACTGGAAACCAGTGTGTGATGGAGTCACAGTGATATTAGACTGGAAACCAGTCTGTGATGGAGTCAGTATGATATTAGTCTGGAAACCAGTGTGTGATGGAGTCAGTATGATATTAGACTGGAAACCAGTGTGTGATGGAGTCACAGTGATATTAGACTGGAAACCAGTGTGTGATGGAGTCACAGTGATATTAGACTGGAAACCAGTGTGCGATGGAGTCACAGTGATATTAGACTGGAAACCAGTGTGTGATGGAGTCACAGTGATATTAGACTGGAAACCAGTGTGTGATGGAGTCAGTGTGATATTAGACTGGAAACCAGTGTGTGATGGAGTCAGTATGATATTAGACTGGAAACCAGTGTGCGATGGAGTCAGTGTGATATTAGACTGGAAACCAGTGTGTGATGGAGTCAGTGTGATATTAGACTGGAAACCAGTGTGCGATGGAGTCAGTGTGATATTAGAATGGAAACCAGTGTGTGATGGAGTCAGTGTGATATTAGACTGGAAACCAGTGTGTGATGGAGTCAGTGTGATATTAGACTGGAAACCAGTGTGTGATGGAGTCAGTATGATATTAGACTGGAAACCAGTGTGTGATGGAGTCAGTGTGATATTAGACTGGAAACCAGTGTGTGATGGAGTCAGTGTGATATTAGAATGGAAACCAGTGTGTGATGGAGTCAGTGTGATATTAGACTGGAAACCAGTGTGTGATGGAGTCAGTGTGATATTAGACTGGAAACCAGTGTGTGATGGAGTCAGTATGATATTAGAATGGAAACCAGTGTGTGATGGAGTCACAGTGATATTAGACTGGAAACCAGTGTGTGATGGAGTCACAGTGATATTAGACTGGAAACCAGTGTGCGATGGAGTCAGTATGATATTAGAATGGAAACCAGTGTGTGATGGAGTCACAGTGATATTAGACTGGAAACCAGTGTGTGATGGAGACAGTATGATATTAGTCTGGAAACCAGTGTGTGATGGAGTCAGTATGATATTAGACTGGAAACCAGTGTGTGATGGAGTCACAGTGATATTAGACTGGAAACCAGTGTGTGATGGAGTCACAGTGATATTAGACTGGAAACCAGTGTGCGATGGAGTCACAGTGATATTAGACTGGAAACCAGTGTGTGATGGAGTCACAGTGATATTAGACTGGAAACCAGTGTGTGATGGAGTCAGTGTGATATTAGACTGGAAACCAGTGTGTGATGGAGTCAGTATGATATTAGACTGGAAACCAGTGTGCGATGGAGTCAGTGTGATATTAGACTGGAAACCAGTGTGTGATGGAGTCAGTGTGATATTAGACTGGAAACCAGTGTGCGATGGAGTCAGTGTGATATTAGAATGGAAACCAGTGTGTGATGGAGTCAGTGTGATATTAGACTGGAAACCAGTGTGTGATGGAGTCAGTGTGATATTAGACTGGAAACCAGTGTGTGATGGAGTCAGTGTGATATTAGACTGGAAACCAGTGTGTGATGGAGTCAGTATGATATTAGACTGGAAACCAGTGTGTGATGGAGTCAGTGTGATATTAGACTGGAAACCAGTGTGTGATGGAGTCAGTGTGATATTAGAATGGAAACCAGTGTGTGATGGAGTCAGTGTGATATTAGACTGGAAACCAGTGTGTGATGGAGTCAGTGTGATATTAGACTGGAAACCAGTGTGTGATGGAGTCAGTATGATATTAGAATGGAAACCAGTGTGTGATGGAGTCACAGTGATATTAGACTGGAAACCAGTGTGTGATGGAGTCACAGTGATATTAGACAGGAAACCAGTGTGCGATGGAGTCAGTATGATATTAGAATGGAAACCAGTGTGTGATGGAGTCAGTGTGATATTAGACTGGAAACCAGTGTGTGATGGAGTCAGTATGATATTAGACTGGAAACCAGTGTGTGATGGAGTCAGTATGATGTTAGACTGGAAACCAGTGTGTGATGGAGTCAGAGTGATATTAGACTGGAAACCAGTGTGTGATGGAGTCACAGTGATATTAGACTGGAAACCAGTGTGTGATGGAGTCACAGTGATATTAGACTGGAAACCAGTGTGCGATGGAGTCAGTATGATATTAGACTGGAAACCAGTCTGTGATGGAGTCACAGTGTTATTAGACTGGAAACCAGTGTGTGATGGAGTCACAGTGATATTAGACTGGAAACCAGTGTGTGATGGAGTCACAGTGATATTAGACTGGAAACCAGTGTGTGATGGAGTCACAGTGATATTAGACTGGAAACAAGTGTGTGATGGAGTCACAGTGATATTAGACTGGAAACCAGTGTGTGATGGAGTCAGTATGATATTAGACTGGAAACCAGTGTGCGATGGAGTCAGTATGATATTAGACTGGAAACCAGTGTGTGATGGAGTCAGTATGATATTAGACTGGAAACCAGTGTGCGATAGAGTCAGTATGATATTAGACTGGAAACCAGTGTGTGATGGAGTCACAGTGATATTAGACTGGAAACCAGTGTGTGATGGAGTCACAGTGATATTAGACTCGAAAACAGTGTGTGATGGAGTCAGTATGATATTAGACTGGAAACCAGTGTGCGATAGAGTCAGTATGATATTAGACTGGAAACCAGTGTGTGATGGAGTCACAGTGATATTAGTCTGGAAACCAGTGTGCGATGGAGTCAGTATGATATTAGACTGGAAACCAGTGTGCGATGGAGTCACAGTGATATTAGACTGGAAACCAGTGTGCGATGGAGTCAGTATGATATTAGACTGGAAACCAGTGTGTGATGGAGTCACAGTGATATTAGTCTGGAAACCAGTGTGCGATGGAGTCAGTATGATATTAGACTGGAAACCAGTGTGTGATGGAGTCACAGTGATATTAGACTGGAAACCAGTGTGCGATGGTGTCAGTATGATATTAGACTGGAAACCAGTGTGCGATGGAGTCAGTATGATATTAGACTGGAAACCAGTGTGTGATGGAGTCACAGTGATATTAGTCTGGAAACCAGTGTGCGATGGAGTCAGTATGATATTAGACTGGAAACCAGTGTGTGATGGAGTCACAGTGATATTAGACTGGAAACCAGTGTGCGATGGAGTCAGTATGATATTAGTCTGGAAACCAGTGTGCGATGGAGTCAGTATGATATTAGACTGGAAACCAGTGTGTGATGGAGTCACAGTGATATTAGACTGGAAACCAGTGTGTGATGGAGTCAGTATGATATTAGACTGGAAACCAGTGTGTGATGGAGTCACAGTGATATTAGACTGGAAACCAGTGTGTGATGGAGTCACAGTGATATTAGACTGGAAACCAGTGTGTGATGGAGTCAGTATGATATTAGATTGGAAACCAGTGTGCGATGGAGTCAGTATGATATTAGACTTGAAACCAGTGTGTGATGGAGTCACAGTGATATTAGACTGGAAACCAGTGTGTGATGGAGTCAGTGTGATATTAGACTGGAAACCAGTGTGTGATGGAGTCAGTATGATATTAGACTGGAAACCAGTGTGTGATGGAGTCACAGTGATATTAGACTGGAAACCAGTGTGTGATGGAGTCACAGTGATATTAGACTGGAAACCAGTGTGTGATGGAGTCACAGTGATATTAGACTGGAAACCAGTGTGTGATGGAGTCAGTGTGATATTAGACTGGAAACCAGTGTGTGATGGAGTCAGTGTGGTATTAGACTGGAAACCAGTGTGTGATGGAGTCAGTGTGATATTAGACTGGAAACCAGTGTGTGATGGAGTCACAGTGATATTAGACTGGAAACCAGTGTGTGATGGAGTCAGTGTGATATTAGACTGGAAACCAGTGTGCGATGGAGTCAGTGTGATATTAGAATGGAAACCAGTGTGTGATGGAGTCAGTGTGATATTAGACTGGAAACCAGTGTGTGATGGAGTCAGTGTGATATTAGACTGGAAACCAGTGTGTGATGGAGTCAGTGTGATATTAGACTGGAAACCAGTGTGTGATGGAGTCAGTATGATATTAGACTGGAAACCAGTGTGTGATGGAGTCAGTGTGATATTAGACTGGAAACCAGTGTGTGATGGAGTCAGTGTGATATTAGAATGGAAACCAGTGTGTGATGGAGTCAGTGTGATATTAGACTGGAAACCAGTGTGTGATGGAGTCAGTGTGATATTAGACTGGAAACCAGTGTGTGATGGAGTCAGTATGATATTAGAATGGAAACCAGTGTGTGATGGAGTCACAGTGATATTAGACTGGAAACCAGTGTGTGATGGAGTCACAGTGATATTAGACTGGAAACCAGTGTGCGATGGAGTCAGTATGATATTAGAATGGAAACCAGTGTGTGATGGAGTCACAGTGATATTAGACTGGAAACCAGTGTGTGATGGAGTCAGTATGATATTAGACTGGAAACCAGTGTGTGATGGAGTCAGTATGATGTTAGACTGGAAACCAGTGTGTGATGGAGTCAGAGTGATATTAGACTGGAAACCAGTGTGTGATGGAGTCACAGTGATATTAGACTGGAAACCAGTTTGTGATGGAGTCACAGTGATATTAGACTGGAAACCAGTGTGCGATGGAGTCAGTATGATATTAGACTGGAAACCAGTCTGTGATGGAGTCACAGTGATATTAGACTGGAAACCAGTGTGTGATGGAGTCACAGTGATATTAGACTGGAAACCAGTGTGTGATGGAGTCACAGTGATATTAGACTGGAAACCAGTGTGTGATGGAGTCACAGTGATATTAGACTGGAAACCAGTGTGTGATGGAGTCAGTGTGATATTAGACTGGAAACCAGTGTGTGATGGAGTCAGTGTGATATTAGAATGGAAACCAGTGTGTGATGGAGTCACAGTGATATTAGACTGGAAACCAGTGTGTGATGGAGTCAGTATGATATTAGACTGGAAACCAGTGTGTGATGGAGTCACAGTGATATTAGACTGGAAACCAGTGTGTGATGGAGTCAGTATGATATTAGACTGGAAACCAGTGTGTGATGGAGTCACAGTGATATTAGACTGGAAACCAGTGTGTGATGGAGTCAGTGTGATATTAGACTGGAAACCAGTGTGTGATGGAGTCAGTATGATATTAGAATGGAAACCAGTGTGTGATGGAGTCAGTATGATATTAGACTGGAAACCAGTGTGTGATGGAGTCAGTGTGATATTAGACTGGAAACCAGTGTGTGATGGAGTCACAGTGATATTAGACTGGAAACCAGTCTGTGATGGAGTCAGTATGATATTAGTCTGGAAACCAGTGTGTGATGGAGTCACAGTGATATTAGACTGGAAACCAGTGTGCGATGGAGTCACAGTGATATTAGACTGGAAACCAGTGTGTGATGGAGTCACAATGATATTAGACTGGAAACCAGTGTGTGATGGAGTCAGTATGATATTAGACTGGAAACCAGTGTGTGATGGAGTCACAGTGATATTAGACTGGAAACCAGTGTGTGATGGAGTCAGTATGATATTAGACTGGAAACCAGTGTGTGATGGAGTCACAGTGATATTAGACTGGAAACCAGTGTGTGATGGAGTCACAGTGATATTAGACTGGAAACCAGTGTGCGATAGAGTCAGAGTGATATTAGACTGGAAACCAGTGTGTGATGGAGTCAGTATGATATTAGAATCGAAACCAGTGTGTGATGGAGTCAGTATGATATTAGACTGGAAACCAGTGTGTGATGGAGTCAGTGTGATATTAGACTGGAAACCAGTGTGTGATGGAGTCACAGTGATATTAGACTGGAAACCAGTCTGTGATGGAGTCAGTATGATATTAGTCTGGAAACCAGTGTGTGATGGAGTCAGTATGATATTAGACTGGAAACCAGTGTGTGATGGAGTCACAGTGATATTAGACTGGAAACCAGTGTGTGATGGAGTCACAGTGATATTAGACTGGAAACCAGTGTGCGATGGAGTCACAGTGATATTAGACTGGAAACCAGTGTGTGATGGAGTCACAGTGATATTAGACTGGAAACCAGTGTGTGATGGAGTCAGTGTGATATTAGACTGGAAACCAGTGTGTGATGGAGTCAGTATGATATTAGACTGGAAACCAGTGTGCGATGGAGTCAGTGTGATATTAGACTGGAAACCAGTGTGTGATGGAGTCAGTGTGATATTAGACTGGAAACCAGTGTGCGATGGAGTCAGTGTGATATTAGAATGGAAACCAGTGTGTGATGGAGTCAGTGTGATATTAGACTGGAAACCAGTGTGTGATGGAGTCAGTGTGATATTAGACTGGAAACCAGTGTGTGATGGAGTCAGTGTGATATTAGACTGGAAACCAGTGTGTGATGGAGTCAGTATGATATTAGACTGGAAACCAGTGTGTGATGGAGTCAGTGTGATATTAGACTGGAAACCAGTGTGTGATGGAGTCAGTGTGATATTAGAATGGAAACCAGTGTGTGATGGAGTCAGTGTGATATTAGACTGGAAACCAGTGTGTGATGGAGTCAGTGTGATATTAGACTGGAAACCAGTGTGTGATGGAGTCAGTATGATATTAGAATGGAAACCAGTGTGTGATGGAGTCACAGTGATATTAGACTGGAAACCAGTGTGTGATGGAGTCACAGTGATATTAGACTGGAAACCAGTGTGCGATGGAGTCAGTATGATATTAGAATGGAAACCAGTGTGTGATGGAGTCACAGTGATATTAGACTGGAAACCAGTGTGTGATGGAGTCAGTATGATATTAGACTGGAAACCAGTGTGTGATGGAGTCAGTATGATGTTAGACTGGAAACCAGTGTGTGATGGAGTCAGAGTGATATTAGACTGGAAACCAGTGTGTGATGGAGTCACAGTGATATTAGACTGGAAACCAGTGTGTGATGGAGTCACAGTGATATTAGACTGGAAACCAGTGTGCGATGGAGTCAGTATGATATTAGACTGGAAACCAGTCTGTGATGGAGTCACAGTGATATTAGACTGGAAACCAGTGTGTGATGGAGTCACAGTGATATTAGACTGGAAACCAGTGTGTGATGGAGTCACAGTGATATTAGACTGGAAACCAGTGTGTGATGGAGTCACAGTGATATTAGACTGGAAACCAGTGTGTGATGGAGTCACAGTGATATTAGACTGGAAACCAGTGTGCGATGGAGTCAGTATGATATTAGACTGGAAACCAGTGTGTGATGGAGTCAGTATGATATTAGACTGGAAACCAGTGTGCGATAGAGTCAGTATGATATTAGACTGGAAACCAGTGTGTGATGGAGTCACAGTGATATTAGACTGGAAACCAGTGTGTGATGGAGTCACAGTGATATTAGACTGGAAACCAGTGTGTGATGGAGTCAGTATGATATTAGACTGGAAACCAGTGTGCGATAGAGTCAGTATGATATTAGACTGGAAACCAGTGTGTGATGGAGTCACAGTGATATTAGTCTGGAAACCAGTGTGCGATGGAGTCAGTATGATATTAGACTGGAAACCAGTGTGCGATGGAGTCACAGTGATATTAGACTGGAAACCAGTGTGCGATGGAGTCAGTATGATATTAGACTGGAAACCAGTGTGTGATGGAGTCACAGTGATATTAGTCTGGAAACCAGTGTGCGATGGAGTCAGTATGATATTAGACTGGAAACCAGTGTGTGATGGAGTCACAGTGATATTAGACTGGAAACCAGTGTGCGATGGTGTCAGTATGATATTAGACTGGAAACCAGTGTGCGATGGAGTCAGTATGATATTAGACTGGAAACCAGTGTGTGATGGAGTCACAGTGATATTAGTCTGGAAACCAGTGTGCGATGGAGTCAGTATGATATTAGACTGGAAACCAGTGTGTGATGGAGTCACAGTGATATTAGACTGGAAACCAGTGTGCGATGGAGTCAGTATGATATTAGTCTGGAAACCAGTGTGCGATGGAGTCAGTATGATATTAGACTGGAAACCAGTGTGTGATGGAGTCACAGTGATATTAGACTGGAAACCAGTGTGTGATGGAGTCAGTATGATATTAGACTGGAAACCAGTGTGTGATGGAGTCACAGTGATATTAGACTGGAAACCAGTGTGTGATGGAGTCACAGTGATATTAGACTGGAAACCAGTGTGTGATGGAGTCAGTATGATATTAGACTGGAAACCAGTGTGCGATGGAGTCAGTATGATATTAGACTTGAAACCAGTGTGTGATGGAGTCACAGTGATATTAGACTGGAAACCAGTGTGTGATGGAGTCAGTGTGATATTAGACTGGAAACCAGTGTGTGATGGAGTCAGTATGATATTAGACTGGAAACCAGTGTGTGATGGAGTCACAGTGATATTAGACTGGAAACCAGTGTGTGATGGAGTCACAGTGATATTAGACTGGAAACCAGTGTGTGATGGAGTCACAGTGATATTAGACTGGAAACCAGTGTGTGATGGAGTCAGTGTGATATTAGACTGGAAACCAGTGTGTGATGGAGTCACAGTGATATTAGACTGGAAACCAGTGTGTGATGGAGTCAGTGTGATATTAGACTGGAAACCAGTGTGTGATGGAGTCAGTATGATATTAGACTGGAAACCAGTGTTTGATGGAGTCACAGTGATATTAGACTGGAAACCAGTGTGTGATGGAGTCACAGTGATATTAGACTGGAAACCAGTGTGTGACGGAGTCAGTATGATATTAGACTGGAAACCAGTGTGTGATGGAGTCAGTGTGATATTAGACTGGAAACCAGTGTGTGATGGAGTCAGTATGATATTAGTCTGGAAACCAGTGTGTGATGGAGTCAGTATGATATTAGTCTGGAAACCAGTGTGCGATGGAGTCAGTATGATATTAGTCTGGAAACCAGTGTGCGATGGAGTCACAGTGATATTAGACTGGAAACCAGTGTGTGATGGAGTCACAGTGATATTAGACTGGAAAACAGTGTGTGATGGAGTCACAGTGATATTAGACTGGAAACCAGTGTGTGATGGAGTCAGTATGATATTAGACTGGAAACCAGTGTGCGATGGAGTCACAGTGATATTAGACTGGAAACCAGTGTGTGATGGAGTCACAGTGATATTAGACTGGAAAACAGTGTGTGATGGAGTCAGTGTGATATTAGACTGGAAAACAGTGTGTGATGGAGTCACAGTGATATTAGACTGGAAACCAGTCTGTGATGGAGTCAGTATGATATTAGACTGGAAACCAGTGTGTGATGGAGTCACAGTGATATTAGACTGGAAACCAGTGTGTGATGGAGTCAGTATGATATTAGTCTGGAAACCAGTGTGTGATGGAGTCAGTATATTAGATTGGAAACCAGTGTGTGATGGAGTCAGTGTGATATTAGACTGGAAACCAGTGTGTGATGGAGTCAGTGTGATATTAGACTGGAAACCAGTCTGTGATGGAGTCAGTATGATATTAGTCTGGAAACCAGTGTGTGATGGAGTCAGTGTGATATTAGACTGGAAACCAGTCTGTGATGGAGTCAGTATGATATTAGTCTGGAAACCAGTGTGTGATGGAGTCAGTGTGATATTAGACTGGAAACCAGTGTGTGATGGAGTCACAGTGATATTAGACTGGAAACCAGTGTGTGATGGAGTCAGTGTGATATTAGACTGGAAACCAGTGTGTGATGGAGTCACAGTGATATTAGACTGGAAACCAGTGTGTGATGGAGTCAGTGTGATATTAGACTGGAAACCAGTGTGTGATGGAGTCAGTATATTAGATTGGAAACCAGTGTGTGATGGAGTCACAGTGATATTAGACTGGAAACCAGTGTGTGATGGAGTCAGTGTGATATTAGACTGGAAACCAGTGTGTGATGGAGTCACAGTGATATTAGACTGGAAACCAGTGTGTGATGGAGTCAGTGTGATATTAGACTGGAAACCAGTGTGTGATGGAGTCAGTGTGATATTAGACTGGAAACCAGTGTGTGATGGAGTCAGTGTGATATTAGACTGGAAACCAGTCTGTGATGGAGTCACAGTGATAGGAAGCATACGCTCATAAATAGACCTTTGGTCAAAAACATTTGAACTGCCTCATCCCAACAATCTGCACCAGTTCCACAGCTCTTCAAACCCCTACTATCCACGGACCTATCTAAACTTCTCTTAAATGTTGAAATCAAGCTTGCATGTGCCACTTGGGTTGCTAGCTTGTTCCACACTTTTATGTCCCTTTGAGCACAGAAGCTTCCTCTTTCACTCTTCACCTCTAACTGTAGTCCCACCCAACTTCAGAGGGAAAAGCCTGCTTGCATTGATCCTTACTAAATGCCTCAATTTTGTATAACTCTATCAAATCTCCTCCCACTCTATCAATGCCTCTTATCATCTTGTACACCTCTATCAAGTCCCCTTTCACCCTCCTCCTCTCTAAAGCAGAAAGCCCCAGCTCACTCAACCTATGCTCATAAGGCATGCTCTGTAGTCAGGGCATCATCCTGGTAAATTTCCTTTGCACCCTCTGCTAACCTTTCGCATCCTTCCTATAATGAGGCGACTAGAACTGAACACACTACTGCAGCTGCTTATAAAGCTGCAACATTACTTTGTGGCTTATGAACTGAATCCTCCATCAAATGAAGGCCAACACACCAGCCACCTTTTTAAACATCCTATCAACTTACCTGGCAACTTTGAGGGTGATCTATGGTCATATCTGTCTGGAGGTCACTCTAATAAATCCTCACTACCAGCCCCTCGGTTTGTCTGAACCTCATTCCCCCTGTGGACCACAGTGTTTTCTCGTCTTTATCTACCCGATTTTGCAAACTACAAATGTTTGAAATGAAATGGCGAGCAAAAAGGAGCAAGCCTAATTTTAAAAAACCAAGCCCAACCTGCAGGGCAAACCTTACTTAATCTGCTGATCTTCATGGATACTGCAGGGGAGTTCCTTAGATCTTCTCAGAATCTTCAAGAATTCATCTGAGTTCAGCTTTCTCAGGGTTCCCAAGGTCTGCACGTGCTTTGTGTGATCAGCCATAAGCACCTGATGGACCGCCAGGCACTTACTGCACAGCAGCTTGTCACACTCCGGGCACATATACTCTGCCAACGTGACCCCCTCGCATGAGGCACAGTGCAGCTCCCCACTGCCCATAATCTGCTGCTGCTTCCTCATGCTGTTCTGTAAGTTTGACACCAGTATATTGTCCCGCAGGGAGGAGACACTTGAATGAGTCACCATTTCACAGATGGGACACTTGACATCATCCTGCTGGCATTCACGCTCCAGGCAGCCTGCGCAGAAGGTATGAAGACACTGCAGGAGCTTCGGACTTGTTGTTGGCCTACTGCAGAGATAGCACTGAAAAATCTCCTCAAAGCTAGTCACCAGCTCTTTCGCCATGACCTGCAACAAGGAAACACCCAATAAAACATTGATATTATACAATGGGGAACACAGAACATTACAAAGAGGACAGGCCTTTTGACCTACAATCCTGTGTCAATCTTTTAATCTGCACTACGATCAATTTAACACACCCCTCCTACACAGCCCTTTATTTTTCTGTCATCGGTATGCCGATCTGGGAGATTCTTAAATGTCCCTAGTGTATCTGCCTTGCCCACCACTCCTTGAACACTCTCTGTGCAAGAAAGTTTAGCTCTGTCATCCCGCTATACTTTTCTCCAATCACCTTAAAATTATGCCCCTTGTAATAGCCATTTCCAGCCTGCGAACAAGACTGTCCACACTATCTAATTGTCTCATCAAATTGTAGACTCCTTCTCTCCAAAGAAGAAAACCCTAGCTTGCTCAATCTATCTTGATAAGACATGCTGTTTAATCCAGGCAGCATCCTGGTAAATCTCCTCTGCACCCTCTCTGAAGCTCCCACATCCTCAGGTGACCAGACTGAACACAATATTACAACTGTAATCTAACGTTATAGAGCTGTAACATTACCTCGTGGTTCTTGAACTCAAAGTGAAATGCAAGAAACTGTAAATACCGAAAGTGTGAATGTGGGAAATAGCCAGCATCCACGCAGAGAAATACAGAGTCATCATTTTAGGTTAGAGTAAGTAGACAAAGACAGGGAATTTCTGTTAGAGAGAGGTGGTGATCCTGAAGCAAATTTGTAGTGAACTCAACATTGATCAAAAATCTTTAAATATAGAATAAAGAAAAGATGACAAAAAGTGTCTCATTTACATTTCACATTTTTCCTAATTCTGATGAAGGGTTTCATCCTTAAACGTCAACGTTTTCTGTTCACTGCCTAACCTGCTGAGTCTTTCCAGCATTTTCTATTCTGGCCATTTTCAACACTTGGTGACATGTAAGTGGCAGGTGAACACCAGCATAGCAGCTACAGCTTCTAGTTTGTCTGTTCAGCAATGGCGGCTGTCCAAGCTGTGGTCAGTGCGGCCAATAGTGAGAAAAATCAGAGCCCTGCATTTGTCACTGGGTAAAGCTTGGGATCCATAACTATTGAAGTGGTAACAGGAAACAGTGTTTCTGATAAAGCAGGATCGATGTACCTTCATGGGCTGTGAAGGCTGGGTTACAATCCTGACTTCGTTCCCCAAGGTTAGCTGCACTTCCCAGCGTGGCCCATAGATGGCTCTGGACCCAAAGCAATGGAATCGAGGGCTGGCAAAAATATTTGGGATTAACTCAGACAACTGGAGACAGGCAGTAAACAAACAAGATCAGACATGGCCTCTTTTCTCCCTCTGGGCCACGCTCTCCCCCACAGCACTGACATCAACTTCTCAGGAGATCTTCCCACGAGGGTTTCCAGTCTTACAAACCCTTCCCTCTTCTGTTCAAGACCCAATAGTATTTCATTGATTTGGCCTGTTCCTGTCCATAGAACAGAGCAGGGCGTTCGGCCCACGACACTCTGTTGATCTGTCTTGTAACTTATCATAAGATCGATCTAGCAACACACACAAAATGCTGGTGGAACACAGCAGACCAGGCAGCATCTATAGGGAGAAGCGCTGTCGAGGTTTCGGGCTGAGACCCTTCGTCAGGACTGACTGAAAGGAAAGATACTACGAGATTTGAAAGTAGTGGGGGAGGGGGAAATGCGAAATGATAGGAGAAGACCGGAGGGGGTGGGATGAAGCTAAGAGCTGGAAAGGTGATTGGCAAAAGTGATACAGAACTGGAGAAGGGAAAGGATCATGGACGGGAGGCCTCAGGAGAAAGGGGGAGGGGAGCACCAGAGGGAGATGGAGAACAGGCAAAGTGATGGGCAGAGAGAGAGATAAATAAACAACTAAGTATGTCAGGGATGGGGTAAGGAGGGGAAGAGGGGCATTAATGGAAGTTAGAGAAGTCAATGTTCATGCCATCAGGTTGGAGGCTACCCAGCTGGTATATAAGGGGTTGTTCTTCCAACCTGAGTGTGGCTTCATCTTGACAGTAGAGGAGGCCATGGATAGACATATCAGAATGGGAATGGGACGTGGAATTAAAATGTGTGGCCACTGGGAGATCCTGCTTTCTCTGGCGGACCGAGCGTAGGTGTTCAGCGAAACAGTCTCCCATTCTGCGTTGGGTCTCACCAATATATAAAAGGCCACACCTGGAGCACCGGACGCAGTATACCACACCAGCCGACTCACAGGTGAAGTGTCACCTCTCCTGGAAGGACTGTCTGGGGCCCTGAATGGTGGTGAGGGAGGAAGTGTAAGGGGAGGAGTAGCACTTGTTTCGCTTACAAGGATAAGTGCCAGGAGGGAGATTGGTGAGAAGGGATGTGGGGGGGGGGAACAAATGGACAAGGGAGTCGCGTAGGGAGCGATCCCTGTGAAAAGCAGAAGGGGGGATCCCGTTGGAGGTGGAATAAGTTACGGAGAATTATACGTTGGACCTGGAGGCTGGTGGGGTGGTAGGTGAGAACAAGGGGAACCCTATCCCGAGTGGGATGGCGGGCGGATGGGGTGAGGGCAGATGTGTGGGAAATGAGAGAGTTGCGTTTGAGAGCAGAGTTGATGGTGGACGAAGGGAAGTATCCTTTGTTTAAAAAGGAAGATATTGCCTTCGTCCTGGAATGAAAAGCCTCATCCTGCGAGCAGATGCGGTGGAGACGGAGGAATTGTGAGGAGGAGATGGCATTTTTGCAAGAGACAGGGTAGGAAGAGGAATAGTCCAGGTAGCTGTGAGAGTATGTAGGCTTATAGTAGATATCAGTAGATAGGCCTTCTCCAGAGATGGAGACAGAAAGATCTAGAAAGGGGAGGGAGGTGTCGGAAATGGACCAGGTAAATTTGAGGGCAGGCTGAAAGTTGGAGGCAAAGTTAATGAAGTCAACGAGCTCAGCATGCGTGCAGGAGGCAGCGCCAACGCAGTTGTCGATGTAGCAAAGGAAAAGAGGGGGCCAGATACCCGTATAGACTTGGAACATGGACTGTTCCAGTTCCACAAAGCCAACAAAAAGGCAGGCATAACCGGGACCCATGCGGGTTCCCATGGCTACATCTTTGGTTTTGAGGAAGTGGGAGGAGCCAAAGGAGAAATTATTGAGAGTAAGAACTAATTCCGCTGGATGGAGGAGAGTGGTGGTAAAGGGGAATTTTGGATTCCAGACCTAACCAATTCCCTTCGTGGGTCCCAGTTGGACAGGAACAGGCCAAATCAATGAAATACTATTGGTTCTTGAACAAAAGAGGGAAGGGTTTGTAAGACTGGAAGCCCTCGTGGGAAGATCTCCTGAGAACTTGATGTCAGTGCTGTGGGGGAGAGCGTGGCCCAGAGGGAGAAAAGAGGCCATGTCTGATCGTTTGTTTACTGCCTGTCTCCAGTTGTCTGACTTAATCCCAAATATTTTTGCCAGCCCTCGATTCCATTGCTTTGGGTCCAGAGCCATCTATGGGCCACGCTGGGAAGTGCAGCTAACCTTGGGGAACGAAGTCAGGATTGTAACTCAGCCTTCACAGCCCATGAAGGTACATCGATCCTGCTTTATCAGAAACACTGTTTCCTGTTACCACTTCAATAGTTATGGATCCCAAGCTTTACCCAGTGACAAATGCAGGGCTCTGATTTTTCTCACTATTGGCCGCACTGACCACGGCTTGGACAGCCGCCATTGCTGAACAGACAAACTAGAAGCTGTAGCTGCTATGCTGGTGTTCACCTGTCACTTACATGTCACCAAGTGTTGAAAATGGCCAGAATAGAAAATGCTGGAGAGACTCAGCAGGTTAGGCAATCACCTTTCCAGCTCTTAGCTTCATCCCACCCCTTCTGGTCTTCTCTTATCATTTCACATTTCCCTCTCAAATTTCCCTACTTTCAAATCTCTTAGTATCTTTCTTTTCAGTTAGTCCTGATGAAGGGTCTCGGCCTGAAACGTCGACAGCGCTTCTGCCTCTTGATGCTGCCTGGCCTGCTGTGTTCCACCAGCATTTTGTGAGTGTTGCTTGAATTTCCAGCATCTGCAGATTTCCTCGTGTTTGCTTTGTAAGATTGATCTAACCTTCCCTCCCACATAGCGCTCCATTTATCCAGCACCCACGTTTTTTACAATGCCCTAATATACCTGCCCCCACCAGCACCCCGACATTCAACACTCCACCTCTGACATCCCCAGTACTTTCCTTCAATCACCGCAAAACCACGCCCCTGGTATTAGCCATATATTAACCTTTTCCTTCTAACCTCTTCTGTACTCCCTTTTCTCTCATTATGCCTTTCCCCATATCTGATCATATCTGCCGCGTCAACATTTCTGTGGTCCCAACATGCTCATCTCCACCATAGTTGCCTATCCAATCTCTTAGCATCTTCATCCACGCCAGTTTGGTCCGAGAACCCTTTACTTCCTTGAACCAGTCTCCCTGTGCGTGAACGTGATCTCACAGAGAATAACTTGGACTAAATCCGTGTCAAGGTCCAAGCCCCTATGTCTCTCTGTGTGGGTTTACGTGGAGCAGTTTAACGTCCAGTCCGAGCTTATTATTATCGCTGCTTTGTTCAACTTCTCTTCCATCACACCGAGGACTGTTTCCTGCCCTCAAACACATTTGCTACCAATTTCCACCCCATTCTTCAGGTACTTGCCGGGTGTTACCTGGGTTACGTGCCGGAGTTAAAGCAGGAGATGGTGCAAATCCCAGCAGCACGATCTGTGGAGCGAGGAGGGTTAACGAACGTTAATGAAAGCGAGAGGTAGGTAACAAGCCGTCACAACGGAAACTAAATATGTGTAAAGGGGTTTTCTTCTTTTTCTTTGTTACTGCATACGTTACTCAAAATGGCTTCTTTGTTTTGTTAAAAGTAGGAACGTTTCTTTGTTGCGAGAGAGTGCTGGAAGCTTGTTTGGGTTAAAATTTACTGATAACGAGAATTGTATTCTTTTGTAAACCAAATGGGGATTAATGTTGTTCCTTCTTCCGAGTCTGTAAGCGATTGTTGGCGAGCTTTTGGGGAGGTCGGTGCGAGGGGGTGAGAGAGAGAGAGAGGGCGCGACGCTGTCAGCTGTGCGAGGAACGGACCCCAAGCGGGGGCATCGAATGGGGGCCACAAGACTAAGGTAATTCAGCTCAACGGTCGTGCACAAGGTGGTTTGGACTTTGACAAGTTTGGCGCCTTTTCTTTATTTTCTTTTCCTTCATGTATACTGTATCGTTATTAATTACTTAGTTATAGTAATCATTATAAACTGTAATCATTTAATCGCATATGGTGTACTGTCTGGTTTTGGGCGAGGCGGGGACATCACACAGCATCCACACCAGCTGATTACCCAGTTTGGCGGGGCCGAAGGCCGCTCCCCCTGGACGGGAAGGAGCTGAGTGACCCAGGGGGTTACAAATGTTTAAATGGAGGGGCAGGGTGGGGAGGGCAGAACGCTGTCAGTGTGGTCAGGAGAACACTCAGCAGGTCAGTTCCGCCGTCGGAGGGGCCCGCCACAGAAAACCTGCTCACTCTGCAATAGTTCCCAGACTCTCGACCCTTTGCTCCCGGTCCGGCCGAGCTGCCAGACAACTAGGGTGGGCCAGTAGGCCGTTAGGGGGTTGGGGCTGGAGGGCGACGGGCAACGCGGTAACGGGACTGGGTGTCAGGTCTCTCGTCTGCTGTTACTCACCGTACGATCAACCATCAACCCAACCCCTCTGCTTCTCCTTCAACTTTCGCCGCTCCCGGAATCGAAACTGAAAGTTGGGAGGGGCGGGGTTGGCGAGCGGGACTGCCCCGCTGATCGACGCCTCTAGGAGGTGCCCTCATTCCCTCCCCCCCCCCCTCATCTCCCCCGGGCCGCCCTATCGGGGGAGCAGCACGGGAAGAGGGAGTTTTGCTTTCAAACAACCTGCTGCAGGAACTCTGCGGCTGGAGCAGCGTATGTGGAGTGAAGCGATTGGAGACCCCTTTCCCAACTCCCGGCCCCCTAGCTCCCATCCTTGCCCCCCCCCCATGGTACAGTTTACCCTCTCAGCTCACCAATCTCCCTAGACCCCTTGTCTCAGCACTCCCTCCTCCTCTATATCCACCTCACATCTCGTTCTTGATACTGTGTTTTAACTCGAAATGTCAACCACCTTACACCCCCCCCCCCCCCACCCCAGGCAATCCGTGTGTTTATGCAGATCCTAACATTTGCAAACTCCAGTATCCCACGCATCAGGTCAGCGCTGGAAAGCACGACAGTCACCGGCTTAGAAAAATAGAGGGTTAAGCGCTGGGGAAATTCCAGGCAGGCTCCAGAGAAGGTAACAACAGTGGCCTGTAATGTGCTGTGGATTTATGTAACAGATATGTATAGATCTGTACATCTATACACCTTTTATTTTTTTACTATTCTAGTTTTTTTCATGAGCATTAACAGAGACACAGGAGAAAGGCAGTTGTTGTTTTCCCTTCTTGGAAGAACAAAACCTCCAGTTCAGACAACCGCAAACTGTCAACAGAGGCAAAACAGAAACAGGACCCTGCCTCTGACCCACATCAACGTCCTGTTTCTATGCAAAAGGCATATATATACAGTACCAACGATTAACATTTCCACATTGATGCATCAATATACTTTTTTAAAATTCAGCCACTTCCTTTTCCATTCGGCATTACACAGGGTGCCTTTTGTAGGGAAATAAGTGATATTTGTGTTTTTTTTTCCCTTTAGGCACAGATCTGTTAGTTTCTGGGATTGGGAAAATGTGTTCCAAGCCTGCAGTGCTCTACAGCATCAACAAAGTTGTACTGAAAGGGTTAATGAAAGCCAGCATTAATGGCCCTCGAGTTTCAGTTGTATAGCTTTCTTCACAGATTTTTCTCTCATTACTAACAAAAGTTAAATTTCAAATTAGCATTGATGTAAGATGCCTTTTGATTTTAAATCAAGCTCTATAAGGTTATGAAACTAAGGCTTCCTGCTCATTCATTGCCCCGAGCCTGTGCATTACCATTTTTTGGGGGGTTTTTTGATAAAAGCACAGACAAGTGGTAGAACTGTAGTTTTGCTTGAAAGTAGATAAATTGTGTTCCATTTCCATTTTGGACGAGGGAACACAGAGGGTGGTGGAGGCAGATAACCTTGTGTAACCTCCCTTCCCCAAAGATACTGCATTGGGTAACGTGCTTGCTGGGGGAAAGAAAAGAAATCAATCTGTCACTCCAGCTTGACGAATCTTTCTTTTCACAGTAAATCCCTTGCTGTTATCAGGTCCCTTTGGCTGGTGAAGTACAACTAGTTTTGGAGCACTTGCGTCATCCAAGGTGATTCTCTTTAGATGATGTACTGAACGATCAGGACGTGGAGCTGCCACAGGCCAGGGACCCTCACTGACACGGAATACATTGCAGGCACTACACTTTCCTGTACACTGATTTAAGATGACAGAAAATTCAACTTCATCTCCAGGCTGCAACTCCACACCATCCAGCACCTCAGTCACACGGAAGAACAGCTTTTTACCATCACCAACTTCATAGTCAATGAATCCAAACTGGTCTTTTACACAGTCCATGGTGCCTTTTCGCAAGGGTCTGGCATTGTAGGCCAACTTTTGTCCTGTTTGAGCCAGTACATAGCTGGAACTTGATAGTTTCTCCCTCTGAAGACAATCTGTTCTGTTTGCCAAACTGGTTATGCTAAAAGGATATACTTCACCTTTCATAGTCCCTTCCTCCGTAATCTCAGCAAGTCCCTAATGCACTGGACTTTCCCAGTGCAGACTGTTGGATAGACTTCATCACTGGGACCATTTACTGCTGTAATCTTGGCAATTTTTTCAGCACTCACCTTGTTTCCTTTCCCCTTTGACAAACTGTATTCTACAATGTCTCCAACTTCTGGATATCGCCTGAGAACTCACTGTAGTGAAAGAAAATTTCTTGATCATGTTGAGAAGTTTCGATGAAACCAAAGTTATTTTACAATGCTGCCACATATCCTACAAGTCTCTTAGCACTGGGGTAATGATTTAGATTTTTGATTGATATTGCACTCTGTAGACCAGTTCTTTTAATTTCACTAACGCTAAATTCAATCTTATCACCAAGCACACCCTTCCAGTTCCTTTATATGGTATGGTACAGTCATTCTTATCCCAGCTTCATCATATGCAATGACTCCCTCTTCACAATCCTTTTCTTTACTCTTAGCAGGGCTAGTGGACTTGAATACTGAACCGGTAGCTTCTTTCTCCACAATTCCAAAGTAACACTGCTCAGGCTGTGTGTGAAATGACACTGTCACTTTTGGAAGCTTTTTAATACGGATTGCATGGTTCCTTTGAGCTGAAAGAACGTCAGGGACAACAGTGAATTCAACATCGTCAGAGATGTGGAGCTGCAGACTATCCATGATCTCACTAAGGTGGAAGAACATTTGAGTATCACGATCTACACATTTAATGAAACCAAATCCATTGTGCTATCACACCCATTTCTCTAGTTTCTCCAGTTAACTCAAAAGAATCAGTCAGAATTTCAATATTTGTAGCACATTCTAATTTGTCATGTCGATCAGTAGAGATATAAAACTTAATATGGTCACCTTCTAATAAAGTAACTTTAGATCTGGTATCCTTATCTCCAAAGGGAAGCTCTTTGGAATTGGTAAAGTTTACTTTGATACGTCCTGGCAAAGGATCAGTCTGGGTTTTACTGGATACTTTTGGAATAACTTTGGTGACAGTTCCATCAAACTGTTCAATACTAACATCTTCAAATATAACAGTTCCTTGGGGGTAACAATTTTACTTCAGTGGCAACTTCTTTTCCATTTCTTTCTTTAATAGTAAATTCTACATCATCTCCTGGCTGCAATGTGTCCAGATTTCTTTGAATTCACTATAATGGAAGAAGATCTCTTTCAAAAGGTCAACTCTTTCAATGAATCCAAATACTTCCTTCATCGCACAAACTACTCCTTGACATCTGCCCCATTTCTTCTTCACCAGTACAATATTGTGAGCATTTACGGCACCAGTATGTTTATTTGTTTCCATGGAGAAAGAAACTTTATCTCCTGTTTCAAGTTGGACATTTCCATCAACATCTTCAGGTCAGATAAAACATTTCCTGACCAGTGATCCTTTCTTCAGGCAAAATTTCAGGTTTTATTTTCAGCAATTCGACAGCAATTGGTTTTCCAGTCCAATTTTACAGACAGGATCTCCTGGTTGCCATCCACTTCAACTCTGCTTCACATTCCCGTTCGGATATGTCCATACATGGCCTCCTGTACTGCCATGATAAGGCCAAACTCATATACTGTCTGGGTTGTCTCCAGCCCCTTGGCATGAGCATCGAATTCTCCAACTTCTGGTAATTCCCTCCCTCTCCCTTCCCCCATCCCACTTTCACTCTGCCTCCTGTTCTAGCTGCCTATCACCTCTCTCATGGCTCTGCCTTCTACTACTACCCATAGTGTTTTCCCCTTACATTCCTTCTTCACCTCTCCAGCCTATCCCCTTCCTGCTTCCCCTCCCCCACCCCTTGATATTTCCTCTGATTGGTTTTTCACCTGGCACCTTCCACCTTCTTTATGGGGCCACTGCCCCCTCCTTCTTCAGTCCTGATGAAGGGTCTCGGCCCGAAACGTTGACTGCTCATTTCAACTGATGCTGCCCGACCTGCTGAATTCATCCAGCTTGTTTGTACGTGTTGATTAGTTTTCCAGTCTGTCTGTCAGAGGACACTTCCAATTCCACATCATCTCCCATTTTCAGATCTGAAGATTACTACTGTACTGTGAACAATGGCTTGTGGTTCAGTGCATTGAATAAAACCATATGATGACAGCGGCTTCTCAATAATGCCTGTTTCACACAGGGCTCCTGAGGTACCATTAGCAAAATCAGAGTGGCCATTGTTATGCAAGAGCTCATCTTAAAATGTTGAATGTTGCACTTTCACTGCCGTCTGATCTGTTTATCGCATGCTCGAAGTTTACAAATTCTGGGTGGACAGAGACAGGATGTACTAAGCCAGCAGAGAATTCCTGTTCTTGCTGCACGAGAGAGCACCCCAGGACAGCGACAAGAAGTGTAGAAGGTCTAGCAGCAGTGGGCATTGCTCTTTGTAGGCTGTTGAGTAGGCACAAACTTCGGTTTCAGATCAAGCTATCTTTAGCTGCAGTTTGCTTTTTGGTTGTTTCAGCTTATTTTTATTTGTCAACATGATCTGAACTTGAAGCAGCAGTTTCAGTCACACCCAACAGCAGAAGCACTCCAGCACTGCCATAAGCAGCACAGCACATTACCTTTTAAATCTAATCTTCAACTTTATTCTCCAGTAAGATCTGTCCACTTTCAGCTTGTCAAGTTACCATTGAAAAACTGATGTTCACGAGTCATGTTACATCTGCTCGATGGCACAGGAAGAGATGAGTTCTGCTAGGTGCTTCAAGTACTTAGTGAACTGATGCATTACTAGGGGGCTTCCACTATGGTAGAGGATTGTGGGATTACCTGAGCTCCATTGTGAACTTCCGGTCACTTTCACTCTCCTGCCACAACCAACAGGAGAGGGAGACGCGGTGGTCAGGGGCTGCCCCGGCCAGGCAGCAGGGACGTGTCCAAACTGAAGGTCTGCATAACGTTTACAAAGGCCCGAAAGGAATGTTGTGTTTGAACATTATGTCTTCCAGAAAGTAATTGTGATATGGTACAGCTGTCAGCAGTAAGCGGTGAGAAGATCTTTGACAAGTACCTGCTGCCCGTCAAGTCCATCTCAGAAGGTGCATCGGCTATTAATGGATTCCAGGTCATGGATGGGGTCCTGTACCTGTATGGGGAGCCTCAATCCACCAGCAGCCTCCAGGAAACCATGGAAGCTTTCCTGCACTTCCTGAAGGCTCTGGGCACCCCTTTGCTAATAGGTCACAACATCTGGAAGTTTGATGCCCCTATCCTATTACGAGTCTTGGAAGAGCTCTCCATGAAAGATCAGTTTGCCAGTTGTATAAGTGGATTCCTGGACACCCTCTGGCTCGCCAGGAAAGCTGTTCCCAGGTCAGAGGTTAAAAGCTATATGCAAACTGAATTGGTGCAAGTATTTCTCAAGAAAGGTTAGAAGATGCAAAGCGTTTGCAGAAGCTGTATTCTGTCCTCAAATCTTTTTGAGAACACAATTACAACATCGTATTCAATAGGATGAGTAATCATGGAAATGCTGATGGATTGTCCCATTTATCCTTCGAAAAAAATACCTGAAACAGTTAAGAAAGAGGACGCTCCTGGACAGATTCTCCCTAATGCAAATTCAAAGTCCCCCTATAATGGCAGGGATGCTCCAAAAGGAAACCAGAAAAGATTCCATGGTGTCTCGGGTCTGCATGACCACCCAAAATGGCTGAAATGTGCAGTTCCCTCATTTTTGCCACTGCCAGGCTGATCTTGCCCTTGACGGAGGTAGCTTTATGTGGAGATTGAGAGTTGCTGAGAGCTAAACTTTTGGAGGAACAACATGGCAGTCAACTAGACGTGGTCAAAACGGCAGCATAGGCTTGGTTAGATCAGCAGATCGAATTGCAAGATCGCTATTAATTCAGGTTTGGGACCCAGGAAATGAGAGGGAGACACACAGAATACACAAGGTTTGGAATGTGTCCTGGCCTCAGTGGAACGGAACCACTGATAATGGCCATTGTCTCTTGGAGACGGAATTGTGTATTGAGTACTGTACTATTCATCGAAACCCCTCGGGGACAACCAGAGTGGTCTGATTGAGGGATTGCATCATCCCAACCAGATTGACATCTGAGACCCTGTGAGAAAGGATAAAAGAGGGTCTGGGGAACAACCCCTTTAGGCGCACCAGGAGAAATGCTAGAAATCCCGTGATAGCATTTTATAGCAAAGGCCGGTGAGAGCTCGTGTGCGCCCTCCTTTGCCTGGGTGGCGGGCTCTTCACGGAAGAACAGTTTAGCTAAAGGAGAGGCCAGAAGTGAAAGGCCACGACAACAAGACTCCTGTCAGATCGAAATCATAAAAGGAAAGTCGGCAAGTTTTTCTCCAAATATCTCTCTCTCTCTCTCCAACCATTGCAACACAGCGGTCCCCAAAGGCTGCAGCCTGCATGAACTGAGTGAACTTTATATTTCCATCAGACAATACATTATCCCCTAGACAACGATAGAGCTTATTTCTTATTATTATTATACCCGCACTTTTAGATTTAGTATTGATGACGTATATTATCTGTATATTTGCATTGATATTATTTTTGTGTATTTTTACTAATAAATACTGTTAAAAATAGTATCATCAGACTCCAACGGACCTCTCTATCTTTGCTGGTAAGTAACCCAGTTATGGGGTTCGTAACAATGTGGGGCCTCGTCTCGAGATTTGATACCAAATTGGAGGGCCAGTAAATCGGGCTTTTAAGTCCAAACTTGGATCTGGTTGCGTGGATAACCAGACGGGAAACCAGCAAAGATGGACATAGACGAATTTATAAAAAACCCGACTCCGGAGGCGCTAGAGGCTGCCACAAAGTCGGACTTGATAAATATTGCGAAAGGACTAAATCTCGCAGAGGTGAGGTTGTCAATGAAAAAGCGGGAGGTGCGGAGGGCCATAACTCAGTATTATATTGTGAAGAATGTGTTTTTGGCTGAGGTATTGGAAAATATCCCTGAAAAGGTACCAGCTAGTGGGACGGCTCAGTTAGAGTTGGAAAAATTAAGGTTGAAACATGAAATTAAGTTAAAACAGCTGGAAGCAGCCAAAAAGGAAAAAGAAAGAGCCAAAAAGCAATGGGAGCATAAGCTCCAGCTAAAGGAGTTAGAGGTGAAAAGGGAGAAGGAAAGAGCTGAGAAGCAGAGGGAGCATGAAATTAAGTTAAAACAGCTGAAAAAGAGAAGGAAAGGGCCAAAAAAGAGAAGGAGAGAGCCGAAAAGGAGAGGGAGTATGAGGAGAAGGAGAAACAGAGGCAGCATGAGCTGGACATGGAGAAGTTAAGGCAAGAGCAAAGAGCTCAAGGGCCAGACTGAGAGGAGAGATTTAATGTTAGTAGGGAGTTTAGGTTAGTACCTCCATTTGAGGAGACGGATGTTGATAGTTATTTCTTGCATTTTGAAAAGGTGACAGTGAGTCAGAAGTGGCCCAGAGATCAGTGGGTGGCGTTGTTACAAAGTGTGTTAAAAGGGAAGGCACAATGGGCATATGCGGCGTTGTCCATGGAGAAGGAGGAGTCTGAGAATTATGAGGAAGTAGAAGAGGCCATTCTTCGGGCCTACGAATTGGTACCTGAGGCCTATAGACAAAAGTTCAGAAATTTAAAGAAAGTGTGGAATCAGACGTATGCAGAGATTGCCTATGAGAAGGGTGTGCTCTTGGATCGTTCGTGTGCAGCAGAAATGGTGGAAGAAGATTTTTGACATCTCAGGGAGTTAATTCTGATTGAGGAATTTAAAGGTTGTGTTTCAGATGATATCCAGATGTATTTGAATGAGAAGCCGAATAAGACCATATCCGAATTTGCTAGGTTCGCAGATGAATATGCCCTAACCCACAAGACAAAGTTTTCCTCAAATAAAAGTTACCAGAGAGTTTATTTGTGGAAAGGTGGGTCATATTGCATCTAAGTGCCTTGCTCTGAGGAAGGAGACTGGAAAATGGAAAGCAGCAGTCCCTACAGGATGTATTGTGGTGATCAGTAAATCGACGAGAAAGCCCCAGGTAGACAGAATACGAGAGAGGTCTGAGAAATTTATTTCAGAAGGAACCGTGTCTGTGAAAGAGAGAGACACACCAGTTCCAGTGCGGATCTGGAGAGACACTGGAGCTGAGCTGTCATTGATTCCCAGTAAGGTACTAGATTTTGGTTGCGAGACTGGAGAGGTACCTTTGAGAGGCATAGGAAAAGGGACAGAAGCCGTGCCTTTGCATAGGATCATTATAAATTGTGAGCTGGTATCTGGACCAGTTGAAATAGGGGTGCGATCAGAATTTCCGAGAACTGACGTAGACATCCTTCTGGGTTATAATTTAGCTGGTGGTGAGGTTTGGTCGGCCATGGAGCTGACAAGCCAGCCTGTAAGTGTTGAGGTACCGCCCCTAGATTCCAAGATCTATCCCACATGCACAAACACTCGCAGTATGTCGAGAAAGGCAGCTGAGAAAAAGGCCAATGTCGATTTGGCTGAGACGTTTTTACCGACCCTGTACCAAGAGGGGTTAGAGGGTGGTAAAACGGAGAATAGGGAGGTGAAAGAGTGTAAGGGAGAGGAGGTAGACCTGCCTTTAGCCAGGAGGAAGTTTGTAGAGGCACGGAGTAAAAATGAGAAACAGATAAGGCTGTTAGAAGGTCCAGAGTTGGACATGGATGATCTGTCTGGTTTGACGGAACTGTTTGAAGAAGTTGAAAATTGTAAAGGTGTTCCCGATAATGAAATGAGGGCAGTCCTAGATGAAAAGGATGCCATTACCTTGAAGAAGTCTGCTGGGTTGGCAGATGAGGTTGTTTCAGCCCGCGGGGTTGAGTTTACTCCGGAAGGGATTTGCCCAGAGAGTAACTGGGAGGATCAGGGGAACTTAGAATTTGAAAAGGGTTGGGGTATTGAAAGCCTGGAAGAGGCAGATGTCCCGTTTGAGTGTGTTCAAGATGTGGGTGCATGTGGTACTGAACCTAGTAATGGAACTCAGAAAAAGTCTGAGGTATTTGATTTAGTTGAAAAGGAATGCAGTCCTTGTGGGTCAGATGGACTTGGTTCAGTGAAGAAAGGTAGTGGTAAGTGAGAATTCCCAGTTGTTTGTGTTCGAAGGTGTGTTAAAAGTTAGTGAGGAGATAAAAGGTGGTGAGGTGAATATTATTATTGAAGGAAAAAGGGAAAAGTGTAGTTCCTAAATTGAATGAAGAAAATTTAAAGTCTGGATTGGTGTCAGAAGTAGTAACCAGGGGTAACACGGTGCCTGCGAATCAACTACAGGTTGATTTGTAATGTAAAGGTGCCCCACGCGCTAATGTTATTCAAGGGTGTGCTGTGAAGAGGCAGAATTTGAAATGCTGTTTGGACAAAGAGGGATCGCTTGCAGATCTTAAACTGAAAACTAAGAGAATGAAGGGTCCTGAAGATAACACTAACGACTTGCTTAAAAATAAAGAATTGTGTGGAGATTCAGCCAATGGGCTACTTTTGGAAAACATTGTTGATAAAATAACTCCTATGAAAGGAGCATGCAAAAGCCTATTCCACACTGGTATACAAGCTAACCACATGGGAGTTAACTGGAAAAGGGGCGAGGGTTGACGGGATGTCACTTTAAATAACAGGACCCGGTTTTAAGGGATTTCGACAAAGCATGTAACTAATAAAGACAACCCCATGGAAGATTGACTGATAAGTTTGAAAGTAAAATAAAGATTAGTATTTGCATGAACTTTTGTAGTATACATGTAAGCTAAGATCACAACTCTTTAGTTTTGTTTTGCTGAAGAAAAAGAAAAAAATAGGTGGTTATTAAATTGGAGTCTGACGCTACAAGAATTTATTAAGGTACAAGATGTTAAGATATTAAAGGAAGTGACAATATAATCGCTAACTGTTTAGATGCTGAATTGAATGTATAACTGTATTACTCTGTAGTGAAAAAAAACTTTTTGTATTGTGTTAGATTCTGAAATCCTGTAAGACTTTGTATTAATTAATTTTTACCTATGGCAAAAATCTTAGAAGGAAGGGGGTGATATGAAGGTGAAGCAACTCTGAGGGGCCGAAGGGTACAAAGTCACCCCCTCCTTTTTGAGAATTGCAAGATCGCTATTAATTCGGGTTTGGGACCCAGGAAATGAGAGGGAGACACACAGAATACACAAGTTTGGAATGTGTCCTGACCTCAGCGAAACAGAACCACTAATAATGGCCATTGTCTCTTGGAGACAGAATTGTGTATTGAGTACTGTACTATTCATTGAAACCCCTCGGGGACAACCAGAGTGGTCTGGTTGAGGGATTGCATCATCCCAACCAGATTGACTTCTGAGACCCCGTGAGTAAGGATAAAAGAGGGTCTGGAGAACAACCCCTTTAGACGCACCAGGAGAAACGCTAGAAATCCCGTGACAGCGTTTTATAGCAAAGGCCGGTGAGAGCTCGTGTGCGTCCTCCTTTGCCTGGGTGGCGGGCTCATCACGGAAGAACAGTTTAGCTAAAGGAGAGGCCACAAGTGAAAGGCCACGACAACGAGACTCCTGACGGATCGAAATCATAAAAGGAAAGTCGGCAAGTTTTTCTCCAAATCTCTCTCTCTCTCTCCAACCATTGCAACACAACGGTCCCCAAAGGCTGCAGCCTGCATGAACTGAGTGAACTTTATATTTCCATCAGACAATACATTATCCCCTAGACAACGATAGAGCTTATTTCTTATTATTATTATACCCGCACTTTTAGATTTAGTATTGATGACGTATATTATCTGTATATTTGCATTGATATTATTTTTGTGTATTTTTACTAATAAATACTGTTAAAAATAGTATCATCAGACTTCAACGGACGTCTCCATCTTTGCTGGTAAGTGACCCAGTTACGGGGTTCGTAACACATATAAGATTATTAAGGGATTGGACACGCTGGGGGCAAGAAACATGTTCCCAATGTTAGGGGAGTCCAGAACTAGAGGCCACTGTTTAAGAATAAGAGGTAGACAATTTAGAACAGATTTGAGGAAAAACTTTTTCAGCTAGAGAGTTGTGGATCTGTGGAATGCTCTGCCTCAGAAGGCAGTGGAGGCCAATTCTCTGTAGGTTTTCAAGAGAGAGTTAGATAGAGCTCTTAAAGATAGCAAAGTCAAGGGATATGGGGAGAAGGCTGGAACAGGTTACTGATTGTGCATGATCAGCCATGATCATATTGAATGGTGGTGCTGGCTCAAAGGGCTGAATGGCCTACTCCTGCACCTATTGTCTATTGTCTTCACCATGGAATCCAGTGGCTGTTAAGGAGGGGCTAAGTGAACATCATGGAAAGCAGATTATTAATGAAGAGGGTTGGGCCTTGGCAACTGTCCTTATTGAGAAAGTAAGGAGACATGGGATCCAAGGGGACATTGCTTTGTGGATCCAGAACTGGCTTGCCCACAGAAGACAAAGAGTAGTTGTAGACGGGTCATATTCTGCATGGAGGTCGGTGACCAGCGGTGTGCCTCAGGGATCTGTTCTGGGACCCCTTCTCTTCGTGATGTTTATAAATGACCTGGATGAGGAAGTGGAGGGATGGGTTTGTAAATTTGCTGAATGCCACAAAGTTTGGGGGTGTTGTGGATAGTGTGGAAGGCTGGCAGAGATTACAGCAGGACATTGATAGGATGCAAAACTTGGCTGAGAAGTGGCAGATGGAGTTCAACTCTGAAAAGTGTGAGGTGCTTCATTTTGGTAGGTCAAATATGATGGCAGAATATAGTATTAATGGGAGGACTTTTGGCAGTGTAGAGGATCAGAGGGATCTTGAGGTCTGAGTCCATAGAACACTCAAAGCTAGTACGCAGGTTGACTCAGTGGTTAATAAAGTATACAGTGCATGTGTCTTCATCAATTGTGGGATTGAGTTTAGGAGCCGAAAGGTAACGTTGCAGCTATATAGGACCCTGGTCAGACCCCACTTGGAGTACTGTGCTCAGTTCTGGTCACCTCACTACAGGAAGGATGTGGAAACCATAGAAAGGGTGCAGAGGAGATTTACAAGGATGTTGCCTGGATTGGGGAGCATGCCTTATGAGAACAGGTTGAGTGAACTTGGCCTTTTCTCCTAGGAGTGATGAAGGATGAGAGGTGACCTGATAGAGGTGTATAAAATGATGAGAGGCATTGATCATGTGGATAGTCAGAGGCTTTTTCCCAGGGCTGAAATGGCTAGCACAAGACAGCACAGTTTTAAGGTGCTTGGAAGTAGGCGCTGAGGAGATGTCAGGGGTAAGTTTTACACAGGGAGTGGTGAGTGCCTGGAATGGGCTGCCAGCAACAGTGGTGGAGGTGGATACGATAGAGTCTTTTAAGAGGCTCCTCAATAGGTATATGGAGCCCAGAAAAATAGATGGCTATGGGAAACCCTGGGTAATCTCTAAGATAAGGACATGTTCAGCACAGCTTTGTGGGCCGAAGGGCCTGTATTGTGCTGTAGGGTTTCTATCTTCCTACGAATCTGTACAGAGACGTCCTTGGACTGGAATGTTTGGCAAACATCTCTTCCTCTGTATATAGCATGCCTCACATTAACAACTGCTATACCTGCCCCTACACCTCCTCCCTCACTACCATTCAAGGTCTCAAAGTCCTTCCAGGTGAGGTGGCACTTCACCTGTGAGTCTGTTGGGGTCAACTACTGTATCTGGTGCTCCCGGTGCAGCCTCCTGTATATCAGTGAGACCTGCCATAGATGGGAGACCTCCCAGTGGCCACCCCTTTGAATTTCACTTCTCAATCCCAAATGACCATTCATGGCCTCCTCTGCTGTTGTGATGAGGCCACACTCAGGTTGGAGGAACAACACCTTATATTCTGTCTGGGTAGCCTCCAACCTGATGATGGTTTCTTAAATTTCTGGTAATGCCCCTCACCATTTCCCATCCCCTTTTCCCACTCTCATCTTATCTCCTTGCCCGCCCATCACCTCCCTCTGGTGCTCCTCCCCCCTTTCTCATTCTTCCATGGCCACCTGTCTTCTCCTGTCCCCCTTCTCCAGTCCTTTCCTGAATCAACTTCCCACCTCTTTATTTCATCCCTCCCAGTTTCACCTATCACCTTGTGTTTCTCTCTCTGCTCCTTATCCATTTTTCCTCCAGTCCTGCTGAAGGGTCTCGGCCCAAAATGTCGACTGTACTTTTTTCCACAGATGCTGCCTGGCCTTGCGAGTTCCTCCAGTGTTTTGTGTGTTTTTGCTCAGATTTCCAGCATCTGCAGATTTTCTCGTTTGTGCTTGTGACTCACATTAATAGTGTTTTCTCCAGTTGCCCGTTGATACCAGGGCCACTTACTTAGCAGAGGGGAGTGGAACGGATCTTTTTGACCTGATGGAAGGAAGATTGTTGATGAAGCAGCTGAGGATGGTTGAGCCCAGGACACTGCCCTGAGACGGTGAGAGGGTTGTGCCCCCTGTTCGGGTAGGATCTGGACACCAGGACTAAGCTTTATCTTTCCCATGTTGCAGATGTTGAAAGCAACGATGATGCACCCAAGGCTGGGGCTGAACCCATGAGCTCAGTGTGTGAGCTGGGAACTGTGTTTCCAACACCATCAACAAACGGTGGTATGTCTTCTTACAACATGGCTGCTTTTACATCCTCACTAACACCAACCTGACCCCATCTCACCCTCCTTCCCTAACAAGCATGTTCCAACCCCAAAGCTGATCAGTATCAGCCCCAACAGTCTTCAGGACCATCAACTGTCTCACACTCGTCACCCCAACCATCCTCCAACGTCCCCAGAAATGCTCCATTCATTCTTCCAGTCTGCCGCTCTACCCAGCCCACCATCCTGACAAATCCCCTTCCCCTCTCCTTACTCCCACCCACCACACCGTGCTTTCTGCAGAGGCCCATCCACCCTCTCGTTCCCTGATCCCCACCCATACCCAACTTCAACCTCAGTCCAGAACTCCTGATCAGTTCTCCTTCTCCACTCCTCCTTAACTATTACTCACACACTGTGTCCACATGTAATCTACAACCAAAATCAAATATCATTTATTTAAGATTTCATAAGATACAGTAAATTTGCATTAGATTTATAAAAACACACTATTAATTGTTTGAACAATGCAGAGATCTGGAGTGATGAGGTAAAAATAGCAATAGGAAATGTAGCTTTAGGAAAAAGGACAGTGCTTCTTGTGTGGAACACGCAGTTCTGGTTGTTGAGCTTCACCAGTGACAGGTCACCTTTCACTTAGTGAAAAACTTTGAGAGTCTAATGTAGTTACGCTCCATGTGCCCCAGAGACTCTAGGAAGTTCTTCAGCCCTGTCTCACCATCTTGTTGGTGTACTGACTTCAACTTTTCAAGACTAACCCCCTGCATTGCAAGTTTATCAGCGAGTTGAAAGAAAATGATTTTTTCTTTGAGCAGGGGCTGCAGAGACACTTGGCACTCAAGCTGAGAGATAGAAAACTGACTACTTTTCTTCTGTTCTGGAGTAAATTTAAGGACAGAATACAACTCCTGCAAACTCTTTGCATCTTCTACAGCATTATGAGCTTTATAACCTTTCTTGAGAAATACTTGCACCAATTCAGTTTGCATATAGCTTTTAACCTCTGACCTGGGAACAGCTTTCCTGGCGAGCCAGAGGGTGTCCAGGAATCCACTTATACAACTGGCAAACTGATCTTTCATGGAGAGCTCTTCCAAGACTCGTAATAGGATAGGGGCATCAAACTTCCAGATGTTGTGACCTATTAGCAAAGGGGTGCCCAGAGCCTTCAGGAAGTGCAGGAAAGCTTCCATGGTTTCCTGGAGGCTGCTGGTGGATTGAGGCTCCCCATACAGGTACAGGACCCCATCCATGACCTGGAATCCATTAATAGCCGATGCACCTTCTGAGATGGACTTGACGGGCAGCAGGTACTTGTCAAAGATCTTCTCACCGCTTACTGCTGACAGCTGTACCATATCACAATTACTTTCTGGAAGACATAATGTTCAAACACAACATTCCTTTCGGGCCTTTGTAAACGTTATGCAGACCTTCAGTTTGGACACGTCCCTGCTGCCTGGCTGGGGCAGCCCCTGACCACCGCGTCTCCCTCTCCTGTTGGTTGTGGCAGGAGAGTGAAAGTGACCGGAAGTTCACAATGGAGCTCAGGTAATCCCACAATCCTCTACCATAGTGGAAGCCCCCTAGTAATGCATCAGTTCACTAAGTACTTGAAGCACCTAGCAGAACTCATCTCTTCCTGTGCCATCGAGCAGATGTAACATGACTCGTGAACATCAGTTTTTCAATGGTAACTTGACAAGCTGAAAGTGGACAGATCTTACTGGACATGAAGTAAAGGGGACTGGTGAATGTATGTTGTTAAGTAGTCTGGGATAGGAGTGAATGATGGATGGAGTGGCCTGGGAAGTAGACGAGTGAAAAACATATAGGCTGGAGGTAGACTAAGATGGAACTGACATGTGGACAGGGTGGGTGAGAGACAGGAGCGTCTGGGAGTAAGAGACAAAGGGAAGGACCGAGAGCAAATCACACAGGGTGTCCCATGAAATCGGTAGTGATCCGTCCATTTTACTATCTTTGTGGATGAAGTGTGAGGTCCAGTTTCCCCAAGGGTGTCCACATCACTCTGTCTTATTTCCATCCCAAATTGAGTTCATGCACTGATCACCTCTTCCCCACTCTGCTAATTAAACAGGACGTAGTGAAAAATTCTTCCTAGACAGTGGCAATGACAGAAAACCCCCTGGTCAGTGCAGCTGAAACCAGTATCTACAGTGTGAGCAGAAGGTGTCATCTGCTGGGCCTTGAGGAACTGATTGCTTTACCGGGAGCCAGCAGGGAGTTGATGGGTTGAATGACTACCCATTCGAGGGCTCTTCAATTCTATGGCTCATGAAGCAAAGGGGGTCTTACATGATCACCCATCTGTTACCTAGTCCTGTGGTTTCCAGATCAAAGAACACCAGGGTCTCTTCTTTGTTCCCTGGAGGGTCATTCTCTTCAACGACTTTCTCACCAGCAGCCTCCATCTGCACTGCCTCTCCGGGTCCAGCGTCTGCAGCCTTTGGGAAAAGGATTCACTCATTGTAGTCACATTAATAAAAGTAACACTTCGTGAATGGTGTTGAGGTGCCAGACAATGTCCTGGCACATATAGATGCCTCTCGCCAATGCTTACCACAGGGTCTGCCATGTATTCGCTGCTCTGCCCAAACTTGCTGCAGGACCTGTAATTACAAAGCTCATACTCAGTGACCCCTTCCTGTCCCTTCACTTCATCACCCCTCATCCCTGAAAACTCCAGTCTACAGCACGAAATGATTTTTTTCTGAAAATCATAAGGCTGCCAACAGGGAGGAGGTAAATTTAAAACAGGAAACACTTGGCACTCCAGGCAGCCCCTGTGGGCAGAGAACCAGTTAACGTTTCAGCCTGGGACCCTTCATCTGAAACGTTAACTGTTCTACCTTCAACAGCTGCAGGCTTCCCGAACCACACACCAGGGGACTGTCACATGCACCATTGTCAGAAACTGTCGTGACGTTTGTGTCCGGTTCCCAGATTGTTTCACACTTTCCCACCACCACTACTACCAATAATAGTACTATTATATGTGAAACTCTTCAGAAAGTTCTTTCTTGGTGCTTGGCAAAGCAGTCTGCCAACCTACATCGGGTCTCATCGATTTACGGGAGGCCACATCGGGACTTTCGGATACGGTGGGGACGGAGGAAATGTAGGGGTGAAAATGAAACTTGTTCCAAACTTGCAACGATGCGGGCTTTTAACAATTCGATCTACACAGCAATATCTATGTAAATCTGTAGAAAGCCACCGCATTAAACACCTCCAGGATAGTCCTAAAGTTCCTAGCAATTGAGAAATGAGTGTGCCCGGACCGCAGGTTGAGTCGAGAATAAATAAACAGCAATAACAACATCCTTATCTGCGGGTGCGGGTTGCCACAACGATCCATGACCCTGCTCGCCGACCCGGGGAACACAAGCAGGATCAGGGGGTGAAGAGATTTGTGGAGCTCCGGCCGGAAGAGCTGTAGATGGTCAGGACCATCACTGAATACTGGCCCAGTGGAGACTCCCCACCCTCTGGGTCACCGGGACTTCCCGATCTCTGGGTCACTGGTATCCCACACCACCCCTCCGCAATGATCTCCGGATCAGCTCAGTCCTGTCGCCCCTCTCCCGCCGCCACCGGAGTACTTACGGTACCGCGCTCCGCTCGCCGCTGTCTGCAGCTTCTGCCCGGTCGCTTGCTTTTCTGCGGGAGACCTGCCCACTGACTCACCCGGACCAGGACTTGCCCAGACAAGGCAGCTTCGGGTGGGCGGTGACATTACCGGGGAGGAGGGGAAAGAGGTGGGGTTGAGAGGAGCAAGAGGCGTGGTTAAGGAGGGGCAAGAGGTGGAAGGAGCTGCGAGGAGGGGAGCGGGAGTCACCAGCTGCAGCAAACTGAAATGGAAGTTTGTGAAACGCGTCTCGGGTGAATTTCATGTTGTTCTCCAAATTGCGTGGTTCAGAGATTGTTCAGTGGTCTGGATACCGAGGTCCCGGGCAGAAACAGATCGATGACTCCCTCGGGAGACCACACCGGTTAAAGACTACAGAATACTCAGAATCGGTCACTGACGTTCACCCCGGCTCCGCTCCGAGCAGGCAGAACTCACAAAAGCAGCTACCTACCACCAGGCTCAAGGCCAGCTTCTATCCCGTTGTCATGTAGACTTGAATGGCCCCTTGATGGATTCTTCACCTCAGAATCTACTCGGTCGTGGTCTTGCATATTATTGTTTACCACTGCACTTTCTCTCTAAACGTAACTGCTGCTACCACCATCCATGACAGGGTGTATCACACACCCAATACCCTCTGTGTAAAAAAAACCCTACCTCTGACATCTCCCTACACTTTCCTCCAAATACCTGAATGTTTAGCCCCCTCATAATAGCCATTTCTGCCCTTAGCAAAGTTCTCTAGCTATCCACTCTATCTATGCCTCATATCATTTTGTACACTTCTACCAAGTCATCTCTCTTCCTCCTTTGGTCCAAAGAGAAAAGCCCCAGCTTGCTCAACCTGTCATTCTCTCTAATCTAAGCAACATCCTCTGCACCCTTTCTAAAGCTTCCACATCGTTCCTATAATGAAGCAACCAGAAATGAACACAATATGTGGTCCACCTAGTCTTTTATAGAGTTGTAATGTTACCTCACAGCTCTTGAACTCAATCCCAACACACCATACACCTTCTTAACCACCCTGTCAACTTGCACTGCAACTTTGGGGGATCTAGGGATGTGAACTCCAACATCCCTCTATTCCTAAATACCGTTAGGAATCCTGACATTAACCCAGCATACCACCCTCAAGTTTGATCTTCCAAAGTGAAACTTTTATGGATTAAACTCCATCTGCCACTTCTCAACCTATCAATGTCCTGCTGTAACCTTTCACAACCTTCTACACTGTCCACACCACCACCAACCTTTGTGTCACCTGCAAGCGTATTAAGTCACCCTTCTACTTCCTCATCAAAGTCGTTTATAAAATAAATCACAGAGCAGGGGTCCCAGAACAGTGGAACACCACTGGTCATCCTCCAGGAAAAATACATTTCCTCTGCAGCCACCTTCTTCATTCTGTGAACAAGTCAATTCTGAATCCACACTGTGAAGTTTCCATGCCTATTGACTTTCTGAATGAGACTGCGGTAGGGAACTTGTCAAGTGTCTTGCTGAAATCAATATAAACACCACATCCACTGTTCTGGCTGCAACTTAAGGGAACAGAGGTGAGGACAACTATGAGGTGGTCAGAGGAGGCACAAGATTGCTTCAAGTTTGTGGAATGGGCCATGTTCACAGAATCAGAGGACCTGATTAAAGCACCATAGTTGTCACAGACTTTAAGATACTCATGGATGAGTATGGACCTAAAAAATAATCCAGTGTCTTCCAGAAGCCCTGGATGAACCAAGAGAGGGCTGCTACATCAGTGGCATTTGGGTCTAGAAACCAAGGAAAATACAAGAGGTCCAGGTATGTTCAGTACAAGTGCATTAGTGTTTTCATACAGGCCATGATGCATTCAGTCAATATACTTTCCACCATGCATCCACCATTACATGCTGGATTCAGGACAGATCCTCTGAAATGTTAACACTTAAAGTTGCTGACTCTTTCCAACTCTGAACCCTTGATTAGGACTGGATCATGAACCTCCAGTTTCCTACTCATGAAATCAATAATCAACATGAGAGGACACAGGTTTAAGGTGCTGGGGAGTAGGTACAGAGGAGATGTCAGGGTGAAGTTTTTTTACACAGAGAGCGGTGAGTGTGTGGAATGGGCTGCTGGCAACGGTGGTGGAGGTGGATATGATAGGGTCTTTTAAGAGACTTTTGGATAGGTACATGGAGCTTAGAAAAATAGAGGGTGATGGGTAACCCTGGTCATTTCTAAGGTTCGGCACAGCTTTGTACCGAAGAACCTGTATTGTGCTGTAGGTTTTCCATGCTTCTAACTCCTTTGTCTTGCTGACATTGAGTGAGAGGTTGTTATTGTGGCACTTCTCTGAGTAAGAACATGCTTCAGGAGGTAAATCCACAAAAAGAATCCGGCCCAGACTGGCTATATGGAGTGTTCACTGATAACTTCAACCTTTCGCTTCAGCAGTCCCCCTGCTTCAATTATAATAGTGCCCAAGAACAACGTAGTAACCTGCCTCAATGATTACTGTCCAGTGGCACTTACATCCACTGTGATGAAGTGCTTTGAGAAGCAATTTGGATCCACTCTGATTTGCCAAGCATCACAACAGGTCAACAGCAGATGCCACTTCACTGAACCCTGGAACAACTGGACATCAGGATGCTCTTTATTGATTAGTTTGATATTCAAGACCTGAGACTCAATACCTCCTTGTGCAACTGGGTCCTCGATTTCCTCACTTGCAGTCCCCAGTCTACTCACTTTAGACTTATGACTGAAAGGCTAAGCACAACTCTAATGAAGTTTGCTTATGATACCACTATCAAAGGGAAATTGAAAATCTGGCTGAGTGGTGCCACAACAACAACATCTCACTCAATGCCAGCAAGACCAAGGAGCTGATTATTGACTTGAGGAGGAGGAAACAAGAGGCCCATAAGCCAGTCCTCAACGGGAGATCAACCATATAGAGGGTGAGCAACTTTAACTTCCTCAGTGTTCTCATTTCAGAGGGTCAGCACATAGGGGCCATTACAAAACAAAGCATGGTAGTGCTTCTACTTTCTTAGAAGTTTGCAAAGATTCAGCAAGTTATCTAAAACTTTGTCAACATTCCACAGAATGTATATTGACTGTATATTGCCTGATATGGAGCACCAATGCCCTTTAATGGAAAATCCTACAAAATGTGGCAGACACATACCAGTCCATCACAGGTAAAGCCCTCGTCACCAATGAGCACATCAAAATGGAGCGCTGTTGCAGGAAAGCAGCATTGGTCCTCTGTTGCCATCAGGAAGGACCCAGACCACCAGGTTCAGGAACAGTTATTACACCTCAGCCTTCAGGCTGTTGCCATCAGGAAGGAGGTACAGGCACCTCAGAATCCACACCACCAGGTTCAGGAACAGTTATTACCCATCAACCATCAGGCTGTTGACCAGTGAGGATAACTTCACTCACCCCATCTCTGAACTGTTCCCACAACTTATTGGCTCACTTTCAATGACTCTTCATCTCATGTTCTTAATATATATTGCTTAAGTATATATGTATGTATTTGCACACTGGTTGAGCATCCAAGTTGGCGTGGTCTTTCATTGATTTTGTTATGGCTAGTAAGTATGCCCACAAGAAAATGAATCGCAAGGTTGTATGATGGTGATATCGATGCAAATTGATAATAAATTTACTTTGAAAGGATGGCAGATTTGTTCAGGGACGAAGCTCATGTTGTATGGTGTAATGTCCTATGGTTCTATGTTCAATTAACTGTTGACTCCTTTAGGGTAATAAAGAGTGTGGGTGAGGATTTTGTGCTTGATTGGGTTAACCTGGATTTTAACAAGGCTTTTAACAAAGTCCAATATAGCAGTGAGTCAATGGGGTCCAAAGGTGAACTGTATTGAACATTGCTTCCATGCAATAGTCTCAGGGAATGGCTTGTAGGCAGGCAACCAACCCTCCCCTTTGATACAAGAGTTCCCAAATTTGATTTGAATCCATCTAGGTGAGGTAACACTGCACAAAGGAGAACAGCTTTAAATTCCTTAACAGTTTATTGTATCTCTAAGAACCACAAAAATATCAGACTCTGCACTTTTTGATACTTTTTACTTCAACTGATACACTGTGATCTTTAACTCTGGTTGATTAAAGAACTATTCATCCTGATGATTACTCAGAGGGATCTGTCACTCCATCATCTCTGCACTTCCTTGCAATTTGCCGCTACATCTTGTACCTTACACTTTTTCATTCAATAAATGATGGGCGTCACAAATGATGGTCAGAATAGCCCCTGCATACCAAATACTCTGTAGCACATGCTGCACTTGCCTAGTCACTGGCTCACTGGTGTCTGACTTACACTTGGCCTCTCCTGTGCTTCTGGTGCAGTAAGAAGGAGCCAATAGCCTTGGTGATCTTCCGGATCCTTGGTAATCCTAAATTCCGGCAGCCTCGAAATAAGTTATTCAGGCCCGACTTCTGGTCACTCTGGTAGGCTAACTCCAAGATATTCAGACTGATTTCTTCGAAGGCAAGTTTATCCGCAATCAGCTGGGAAACAACTTCCTGGTTGACAAGTGGCTGCAGGGATCTGCGGCACTCCAGCTGGTAGAGAGTAAACTGACTGTCTTCTGCCAGATGCAGAGTTGGGTTCAGAGCCGAGTACAGCTTCTGCAGGGCCTGCACATCGGGAACAACCTGTTTACCAACCAAGACCTCCATTAAATGCGTCAGTCTGAAACTACTAACCTCCGACTTGGGGAGAACTTTCTTGGCCAACCAAAGAGTATCCAGGAATCCTGACATATGCTTGGCAAAGCAATCTTTCATGCGCAGCTCTTCCCAAGCTTCACAAAGAATCTGACAGTCGTGGGTCCAGATGCGGTGACCAACCAGCAGCGGCAGATCCAGCTGCTGGAGAAAGCGGAGGAAAGACGCCATGGCATCCTGGAGGCTGCAGGCTGGCTTCGCTTCCCCACGCTGGTACAGAACACCGTTCACCATCTGAAACCCACTGTCAGTGGGTATGCCGACCAACATGGGCTTTCTGGGCAGGATATACTCGTTAAAGGTCTTCTCACCACTCACTGCCGAGAGCTGTACCATGTCATCACCTCCTATCAAAAACAGACATGGTCATTGGGAGGTTCACGGGAATGACAGGGTTAACATAAGAGGCGAGTTTGATGGTTCTGGGATTGTACTCACTGGAATTTAGAAGAATGGGGAGGGGGATTCCACTGGGATCTACTGAAACCTAACAGCGACTCCTTTGTTTGCATCTTTGGAAACAGCTCTATTCCTGTCTTTAATATCTCTGTTTTCCCTTTCAGGGTTCTGAAGACCCTGACCTGGAGTTACACACTGACTTTGGTTCTTTGCGGGAATGGGACCCGCTCTCGGGGTCTCACGTCTGGCCGTTATTTGACATACCAAGCACGCGGCCTAGAAGATGAGCGTGCCTTTGGAATTCCGGGATCTTGTGGCTCTGGAGACGAGGTCGGTGCCTCTGCAGGGAATCGGTGTGTCTTGGGAGATGTAAGGTTGAAAGCAGTGAGCTGGCTGCTGGCTGTGTGCCCAGAGACCCAATTCTTCGGGCACGGGACTCGGAAAATGCGACGCAACAAACTTTTAACATCGTAAATCAGTGAGTTGTTATGTTTCCCCTCTCGCTGTCAAACGTAGACACCTCTTTTTCCCATATCAGGGAGACAGAGAGCCTGTGGTATGTTGAATTACCGGGTGAACAAGTAGTCTTTGGGATACTGCAAGTCTGTGTCTTTATCGATGCTTTGCTGAACGCTTGAGTGCTCGGTGGGGGTGTCGATGCCTTGTTGCTGGTGGGGGAGAGGGGATCGTGGCTTTGCTGCTGCTTACGCAGTGGGGGAGGGGGAGTTTGAGGGGCTTTGTGGTTCTAACATTTAATGGCCATTCGTTTTTTGGGGCACTGCTTTGTTTTAGTAGATGGTTGTGAAGAAAAAGCTTTTCAGGATGTATATTGTATACATTTCTCTGACATTAAATCCACCTTTGAATATTGAAAGCCTGGTAGAGTGGATGTGGAGACAATGTTTCCTATAGAGGAGGGGCTGTAAGGTTAGAGGGTCCAGACTCAGAATAGAGCAACGTCCATTTAGAAAAGAGATAGAAGGAATTTCTTTAACCAGAGGGTGGTGAATCTGTGGAATTCATTGACACAGATAGCTGTGGAGGCCAAGTCATTGGATATACTTTAAACAGAGGTATGTTCTTGATTAGAAAGGGCATCAAAGGTTACAGGGAGAAGGCAGGAGAACAAATAACAAATCAGCCATGACAGAATGCCTGAGTAGAATTGATGGGCTGAATGGCCTAATTCTGTTCCCATTTCCTATGGTCTTGTAACCCACTGAGCAGAGCCAGATTCACCACATCAGTGATACCGGGAGCGACAGGACACAGGACACCCTCTGGGAAAGTGGAAGGGCATTAACTCCAACAAATGTTCGGTAAAGGGCTTGGGGAAGAGAGGGTGAATGATAGGGTCCAGTGGAGTGCTGCAGAACAGAGGGTACAGGTGACCTTCTTAGTTCCCTGAAAATGACAACACAAGCAGACAGAGTCATGAAGGTGGTGGCCCTCATCAGACAGGATGTTGGGTTCCAGAGTTGAGCAGCTGTACAAGACATTGTGAAACCACACCCGTAATATTGTATGCAATTCTGATTGTGCGAAGGATATTTTTAGACTTGAGAGATGGTAAACAAAAAGAAATTCACAGGAATGTCGCCAGGACTGGAAGGGTTGAGTTATGAAGAGAATGTATAAAGCTGGGACTGTCTGTCTGGAGTGTTGGGAGGTTGAACGGTGACCTTACAAAGGTATGTGAAATCATGAGAACAGAGAGAATCTGAATGGTCAGTCTTTTTTCTCAGATGAGGGAGTGTAAAACTAGAGGGTACAGGTTTAAGGGGAGAGCATAGATGATGTGCTGACATTTTAACCTACTCTAAGATCAATCTAACCCTTCCCTCTCACATAGCTCTCCACCTGTACCTAAGAGTTTCTTAAATATCCCTAATATATCGGCCTCTACCACCACCCCTCGCAGAGTGTTCCGTACACCCATCACCCTGTGTAAAATATTTAACTCTCAACATCCCCACCCCCTTTACTTTGCTCCACCTTAAAGTTACACCCCTTGTATCAGCCACTTCCCCGCAGGGAAAAGCTCTCTGCTTTCAATCCAGGTAAGTGTGAGGTGGTTCATTTTGTTAGGTCAAATATGATGGCAGAATATAGTATTAATGGTAAGACTCTTGGCAGTGTGGAGGATCAGAGGGATCTTGGGGTTTGAGTCCATAGGACACTCAAAGCAGTTGACTCTGTGGTTAAGAAGGCGTATAGTGTATTGGCCTTCATCAATCGTGGAATTGAATTTAGGAGCTGAGAGGTAATGTTGCAGCTATATAGGACCCTGGTCAGACCCCACTTGGAGTACTGTGCTCAGTTCTGGTCACCTCACTACAGGAAGGATGTTGAAGCCATAGAACCATAGAAAGGGTGCAGAGGAGGTTTACAAGGATGTTGCCTGGATTGGGGAGCATGCCTTATGAGAATAGGTTGAGTGAACTCGGCCTTTTCTCCTTGGAGTGACAAAGGATGAGAGGTGACCTGACAGAGGTATATAAGATGATGACAGGCATTGATCGTGTGGACAGTCAGAGGCTTTTTCCCCAGGGCTGAAATGGTTGCCACAAGAGGACACGGGTTTAAGGTGCTGTGGAGTAGATACAAAAAAGATGTCTGGGGTAAGTTTTTTACTCAGAGAGTGGTGAGTGCATGGAATGGGCTGCCGGCAACGGTGGGGTGGAGGCGGATATGATGGGGTCTTTTAAGAAACTTTTGGATAGGTACTTGGAGCTTAGTAAAATAGAGGGCTGTAGGTAAGCCTAGTAATTTCTAAGGTAGGAACGTGTTGGGCACAACTTTGTGTGCCGAAGGGCCTGTATTGTGCTGTAGGTTTTCTCTGTTTCTATGGCTGTCCACTCGATCTATGCCTCTATCATCTTATATCAAGTTACCTCTCATCCTCCTAGTCTGCTCAACTTTTTCCTCATAAGACTTGCTCTCTAATCCAGGGTAAGATTTAAATAGCATCCGAGAGACAACATTTTCACTCTGAAGGTGGTGAGGGCTTGGAACAAGCTGCCAGAGGGAATGCTGAGTCAGGTACACTAGCATTGTTTAAAAGACAATTGAACAGGTACATGGATCCCGGGCTTAGAGGGAAATGGGCCAATCACAGGCAAAAGAGACAAGCCCAGGAAAGCAGGTTGGTTGTCATGGATGAGTTGGGCAAAAGGACCTGTTTCACTACTGTATAACTCCAGGATCTTCTGCTGAGCCACACATGGTATGTAACCCTATAGTCCTCAGGGAGTCTCACTCTGTGTAAGCTGCTCTGCAATATACTGGCAGTTCTTGAGGGAAGGCTACACAGGACTGGTGGGGTGGAATCCCAACAGAGAGAGAGCAGTAAAAGTGAATTACGTAGAGCAGTACAGGCCCTTCAGCACACAATGTTGTGCTGACCTTCTAAATAACTATAAGATCAATCTTACATTGGCCCCCATTTTCTGTCATCCATGACTGTGTACATACATTTGTGCACGTACGACTGAACGTTTGCGTGTATCGGTGGGAGGGGTTTATGTACGAGATCCTGGTACGGGGGGGGGGGGGGGTGAGATTCTGATAGGTGCTGCCCACAGGCAGAGGAAGAGGGGAGATGAAATTCTGAACTAAACTCACCCATGCACGTGGTTTGGATCTTGAAGAACACCAGTGGATGGCCTCGCAGTTCTAGGCTCTGTCCCATAGCTGACGGCCCCTCCTGGTACCAATCCCCATTGATCTGACCACTACCCTCATTTGCTCCGTGGTTGTTCGGAGTTTTGGAAGCCTGAGGATGTGCTGGCAAAGTCTCAGAGTATTCCATGACCTAAGCAAGAAAGACAGCACAGTGATCACACTTCATTCTCCTATGTCAGTGAAGTCCCAAAGCCAGGGGACATCAGTGAATTCCCCACTCCCCCTCCACCCAATCCAACCCTGGGACTCTAGTAAAACCTCCCCATTCCTGGGGCTTCAGTGAAACACCCCAAAGCCCCAGGATATTCCTCACTATCCATGTTTTCCAATGGTTGTGGAGAAGACTTCTGCAAAAGTACACATTACAACCACATGATACTTTACATGATTAGTTTATGCAGTGAGCAAAGCCTGAGCTGCAGTTGGCAGAGTGTTGAGTATACTGAACCCTGTATCTACAGCAAGCAGTTCTTCCTCATGCATTGCGCTGCACATACTGTACTTTCAGAATCCGGTTTATTATCACCAGCATGTGATGTGGAATTTGTTAAATTAGCAGCAGCAGCAGTTCAGTGCAATACATAATCTTGCAGAGAGAAGGAAAAAAAAACATAATAAATAAGAAAATCAATTTTGTATATTGAATAGATTTTTTAAAAATGTACAAAAACAGCAAAACTGTATATTTAAAAAAGTGAGGTAGTGTCCAAACCTTCAAAGTCCATTTAGGAATTGGATGGCAGAGGGGAAGAAGCTGTTCCTGAATCACTGAGTGTGTGCCTTCAGGCTTCTGTACCTCCTACCTGATGGTAACAGTGAGAAAAGGGCATGCCCTGGGTGCTGGAGGTCCTTAGTAAAGGATGCTGACTTTCTGAGACACCGCTCCCTAAAGATGTCCTGGGTACTCTGTAGGCTAGTACCCAAGCAGAAGCTGCCTAGATTTACAACCTTCTGCAGCTTCTTTCGGTCCTGTGCAGTAGCCCCTCCATACCAGACAGTGATGTAGTATGTCAGAGTACTCTCCATGGTACAACTATAGAAGTTCTTGAGTGTATTTGTTGCAATGCCAAATCACTTCAAACTCCTAATAAAGTATAGCCGCTGTCTTGCCTTCTTTATAACTACATCAATACACTGGGACCAGGTTAGATCCTCGGAGATCTTGACACCCAGGAACTTGAAGCTGCTCACTCTCTCCACTTCTGATCCCTCTATGAGGATTGGTATGTGTTCCTTCATCTTACCCTTCCTGAGGTCCACAGTCAGCTCTTTCATCTTACCAACATTGAGTGCCAGCTTGTTGCTGCATTCCACTAGTTGGCATATCTCACTCCTGTACGCCCTCTCATCACCACCTGAGATTCTACCAATTTGTAGATGGTACTTGAGCTATGCCTAGCCACACAGTCATGTGTATACAGAGTAGAGCAGTGGGCTAAGCACACACCCCTTGAGGTGCGCCAGTGTTGATCGTCAGCGAAGAGGAGATGTTAGCACCATTCCACACAGACTGTGATCCTCCCAGTTAGGAAGTCGAGGATCCAATTATAGAGGCCCAGGTTTTGCAACTTCTCAATTAGGATTGTGGGGATGACGGTATTAAGTACTGAGCTATAGTCGATGAACAGCATCCTGACATAGGTGTTTGTGTTGTCCAGGTGGTCTAAAGCCATGTGAAGAGTCACTGAGTTTACGTCTGCCGTTGACCTGAGTACGAGACCTATCTCGAGACAGACTTTAACTTTAACTTATTCCCACTCACTGCCTCCTGCCTGTCAGCCATTCCTCTATCCATGCCAGTATCTTTCCTGTAACACCATAGGATTTTATCTTGTTAAGTAAGCTTCATGTGAGGCATCTTATCAAATACCTTCTGAAAATCCAAGAAAATGATATCCATTGCCTCTCCTTTGTCTACCCTGCTTGTTACTTCCAGATAGAATTCTAACAGATTTGTTAGGCAAGATTTCTCAATACACTGACCATGCTGACTTTAACTTATTTTATCATTAGTCTCCAAGTACCGTGAAACCTCATCCTTAATAATAGCTTCAAACTCTTTTCAAACCACTGAAGTTTGTCTAACTGGCCTATAATTTCCTCTTTTTTTGTCTTCCTCCATTCCCTTCAATAATCACTTGATCCTGGCAATTTTCCAGTCCTCCAAGACCATACCAGGATCAAGTAATTCTTGAAATTCCATTACCAATGCATTCATTATCTCTTTAGCAACCTCTCTCAAGACTAAGGGACGTAATACTTGCAAGTCCTGCAAGAATTGGGATGTTATTCAGTGTATGATTTCAGCTGGGAAATCCTTGCCAGGATAGGATGAATCCCATGGGTGCTCAGGCTATCTTTCCAATGGGCACAGCTTACCTGGCAGGAATTCACATGTAACCTAACACAGGCTAAAAATGCTTTCATAGTATAATATGCGCATGAGAAACTAGCGTTCATGGACCCAATTTCTGAGCTTGTACCTTTTTTGTACAGAATGCCAGTGCTAATATCATGAAGTTTGTACCTGATCTGAACGTCTAGTGCACACTGCCTGTTTAGGCAGAATTGCCGTGTTTGTTACACAGGAGGGTGGGGACAGGCCCGTGTTCATATTATTACCATAATTTGATGGAGAAGAACTGAGAGACCTTACCATGAGGGAGCCATCAGTATCCACACTGTCATCAGATGATAATGTTATTACCAACTCTGTAAAGAGAGAAGTTGTTTTTTCAGCTGTATTCTGCTTGCTTCTGATTCTTTGAATATATTCAACAGTGAATAAATGCCACTTTATTGCTGAAATCAGTCCAGGCCTCCTAAAGCAACTACATTTATTAAATCTCCTTTGATTTTAATTGAAGTCAGAAGTGCACATGGGACCTTTGTTACCACAGAATTGACATTTAGGTGGGACATTGTCACCGGAATGAGAAAACACAATTATTTGCCTGTGTTTTCCAATATTGGTATCATCTCACAATAAATTATTGGCTCAAACGTGGTAAAATATTTTCCGTTGATGTAAGAGAATGCAAAGATGAGAAGGATCTTTGATGAGAGACGAGAATGCAGGAGAAATATATTTCATTTATCTGGTGCCTTTCCCAACCGGAGTCCCTGCAGTGTTTTGTCATTATTCACATTGGTAGCCTCGGCTACTGGATAGGTAATTTCAGACTGGGAGATGCAATAGGAGGACGGGGGTGGTGTGGTATCATGAACCATCCTCAGAAAGGCAAGCAGGCCCTTCAGCCCACCATGTCAATGCTGACCAGCAACTACCCATCAGCACTTGGTTTATAGACAACCATGGCTTGGTGATGGAAGGTAGACCATCTAAAGTGCTCAACTTAGGGTGCTGGAGTGAAATGAGTTGTGGTAGGAGAGTGTGGGGTCCCAAAAGGGTCAGTGTGACTGGTAGCTACTTGGGGGTGAGAGCTGTGCTGATTGTGTAATCCAAAGAGTGTGAGAGTCTGTGGAAATTCCAGCAAGGCAAAGGTTAAGACGTTGTCCAGACAAGAATAGTTTACAGATAATGTGCAGTCAGCCCAGGCAAGAGATGCTTTTGAAGAACAGTACAAGCTCAGGATGCAAATAAAGGATTCTCGGGTGAAACTTACTATTGGTCAGTTATTTTACTAATTCTTAAGTATCATTGACCTTTAATGTGTAAATTCTATTAGTTATTAATACTTGTATTACCATAGTGTGATTGGTGATTGATTATGTAAATAAGGAATTGAATATGCACAAGGTTACCAATTGGATCAATATATGTATTCACTAGTCAATTTCTGTATCAAAATGGAATTTCTCTGTTTGAACTGCAGGACAGTCTGGAGACAGAGGCCATCATGCTGTCCTTGTGCACAAGTACATGAAGTGTGATTGAGGAATGAGTGCTTGTTGCCAGAGTCCAGTTGATGAGCAGCAAGTCCTGTGAACGATGGTTCTCCACGCCTGGTTTCACTGAGAGTAGCTCGATTCACAGTCCAGAGGCAGCAGGTAAGGCTGACAGTGGCAAGATTGAGCTGAACTGGGAATATCCAGAGATGATTCCCAACATGGAAAGGTCGGCAGCAAATTTAGGGCCAATATGAAGATGAAATGTAAGGATGGCCATATTCAATAACACTAGATGACAAGGAATGTTGTAAGTTTAATCAGGAAAGGAAAGGGATCACATGTAAGGTTTAGGAAACTGAAATCAGACAGGGACCTTGACAAACATAAAGCAAACAGAAAGGAATCAGAATTTAAAAAGAGGGTGTGAAATATCCTTGACAAATACGAGGGGTGATTGATAAATCAGTGGCCTAAGGTAGAAGGAGTCAATTTTAGAAAACCATTTATTTTTCCAACATAGTCCCCTCCTACACACTTACACACATAGTCCAGCGGTCGTGGATCATACGGGATCTTGGACCTCCAGAAAGTGTCCACAGCAGGGGTGATTGATAAGTTTGTGGCCTAAGGTAGAAGGAGATGAGTTATACAGCTCTCGTTACATGCACCTCAGGAACCGTGTAGCCAAACGACAGCTTAAAGTAACCTGGTGTGGAGCCACACTGACTCATTGTGAGCACCCTAACTGCTTAGGAGTCTCCCCTGACCGATGCCTCACTTTCAAGAACCACATCAATAAGACAAGGGCAAAAGTGAGCACAGGAAACAACATCCTGAATAAGCTCACAAACACAAAATGAGGAGCAAGCTCGAAAACATTGCGAGCCAGTGCGCTTGCTCTTTGCTATTCCACTGCCGAATATGCCTGCCCTGCATGGGAAAGATTTACACATGATAGAAAGATGGATGCTGTTCTGAATGCAAGCTGCCGACTTATCACAGGTTGTTTAAAACCAACAAACACCCACAGCCTATATATCCTGGCGGGTATCGCTCCTCGATATAAGAAGAATGGTAGCCAGCAAGAAAGAACGACTCCGTCAAACATCAGATGAGAGGCACCCTCTACATGGTCATACACCCACACCCAGCCACCCAAAGACAAGGAGGAGCTTCATGAACAGGGTTGTTCCATTACAATCAACCCCATCTGAAGCCCGTATCGCCTTGTGGTAAGACCAGCTCGCCAGTCTCAAACAACCCCCAACGATGGGAATTCCACCGGATGAAAGCCTTCCCCCAGGAGCTAATTGCAACTGCGCAACCTGGATTTGCCTGAACAGATTTAGGACAGGTGTAGGTCATTCAAAGGTGGGATATACAACTAGCCTGACAACTTGTGAATATGGAACTGAGCCACACACTATGCAACTTCTCCTGCATTGCCCATCGCTAGAGGAACCCTGTACTGTTGCAGATCTTGCCGAATTCAACAACAAGGTGCAAAAATGTGTCCAGTCCTGGCTGGGCCATCTGTAGACTGTCCGTAGACATGATAAGAAGACTCAAAGAGTTGAACTGAGAGCTGTAACGAGAACTGTATAACTCATCTCCTTCTCCCTTAGGCCACGAACTTATCAATCACCCCTGCTGTGGACACTTCCTGGAGCTCCAAGACCCGTATGCTCCACGACCGCTGGACTAAGTGTGTAAATGCAGGAGGGAACTATGTTGAAAAATAAATGTGCTAGGTTTTCTAAAATTGACTCCTTCTTCCCTAGGCCACGAACTTATCAATCACCCTTCGTAGGATCAAGGAAAATCACAAGGCATTTTAAACTTGCATTCAACTCAAGAGGACAGCTCTGGAAAGGGTATGCTCACTTAAGATCAAAGAAGGGAACTTACCGCTGGAGCCAGAGCAAGTTACTAAATGACCATTGGAATTCACCAAGGAGAAGGACATGGATAACAATGAGATCAGAGGTGGGGAACATCAATTTTAAGAAGATGTTGTGTTGAATGTCTTGAAGAACATTAAGGTAGGTAAGTCTACAGGGCTTGATAAAATTTAACCAGCGTCTATCCCACAGAGGCTACTGAGACCTTTTATCCTCGCAAGTTACAGAAGCTGCTCCAGAAGACTGGAGATTCCTTTGTTCAAAAAAGGTAATCAGCATAAGGCTGAGAGAGATCTGACAGAAATATTTAATATTATGAGAGGCAAAGATAGGGGTGGCGGACCTCCCTCCCCCATCACCCCCAGAGTGGAATATCATATAGCTAAGGACATAGTTTTAAGATGAGAAGGGGAAAGTTTAAAGGAGGTTTGTTAATGTCAATGAGGCACTTAGACAGACAGCGAATGGAGAGATACTGACCATATACTGGCAGGTGGGATGAGTTTAGGTTGATATCACAGACATGGTGATTCGCCAGAATGCTGTATGCCTGATATATTAATCTATAAATGGGGAAAGGTGGTGTACCCAGAGAGCCAGGATGGGAGTAATAGTCTGAGATGGAGCACGTCAGAGGTGAGGAGGTGGGAAACCCAGGTTACCTACCTTGAGATAATTGGGAATGTTTTGAAAACGATGTAGGGTGCTTCTGCACAGGAACAAGTGGGCAAGGTTGGCTTCTGGAAAACGATGAGTAAGAAGAGAAGCTGGTGCTCAATATAGGGAGGGCAGGGCCAGCGAGGTGCTGGATGGAGGAGCAATCATTGTTGAATCCTTCAGCTGAACGAGTCTGCTTCTGATTAGAGGGATCGGAATTACAAGTGCCTTTACCAGGGTTGGTATAATTACAACATTTAAAAGGCATTTCAACAAGTAAAAGCATAAGAAAGGTTTAGATCAGGGGTTCATAACCTATTTTATACCATGGATCCCCAGCATTAACCAAGGCGTCCATGGACCCAGGTTGGGAATGCTGTTTTAGAGGGATATGGGACAAACATGGGCAACTGGGACTAGATGAGTTTTCGATAAGAGAATTTCAAGGAGGAAAGAGGGAAGAAAAAGGATGCTGTCAAATTTAAAATTGACTAGAACAAAATTATACATCCTACTATTTTAACAAGTAGCTTCATTCTGAATTGAACCCATGCTGTCCCCACCTTGAGAGTGTGCTATGAGATAAAATTGAAGTAGGGAGCTTCACTCTGTGTCTAAGCCATGCTGTACTGGGAGAATGATTGGATCTTTTGCCTACTATCCCTGTTATGAGCCTTTTACACTGAGGAACTATACCAAATACCTAACCCGTGTTGTCTCTGGCCTGGAGATCCATACACAATTATTATTAGCCAAGCAATTTACTTCTTTATCCTATACCTCAAACTATGCATATAACTGCTGGGAAATCTCCAGCATTGTTTCTGCCCCCTGCTCCCTCCCACACACACCCAACACAAACAGTGAAGCTTGCAGCCTGACCTGCAGGAGGTTGCTGGGATTCAGCATTGAGGGTGATCTCCTCTGTACTGCTTGGTGAGGATGACTCCGGCACTCCGGCCCTCAGACTGTAGTTGTGCTCACTGTGCCAGTGCTGTTGCATGCCATCTGATGTACTTTCCTCTTCCACTGAAAAAGAATCTTCGGCTTGTAGTTCGTTTGAACCATTCTGGACAAAAAAAAAGAACCATTGGGCATTTGGCAAAACCTCTGGCCTTCACAAGGCACCCCCCTGTAGTCAGCAGCTGATGAGTTCTCTGTGAACCCCACAGGCCCAGCGGGGGGTGGGGGGTGCTCGGACACTCCCCTCGCTGCCGGCCCTCTGTCTCAGAATTCCAGACGAGAGATCAGCTGATGCTCCATCCACTCTCCCATCGAACTTAAAGGCATAATTTTGAGGAGAAGCAGATGATACATCCCTCAGCAAAGTCACCGTGTTAGTGAGGGCAAACAGTAAGGGGTGATTTAATAAGTAGAAAGTTGGAAGGTTGTGTTTAATACTGCTGGGGAATCTCAAAGGATAGAAAATAAGATTATTATAGAGCAAACAGGAGGAAATCTGCAGATGCTGGAAATTCGAACAACACACAACGCTGGTGGAACACAGCATCTATAAGGAGAAGCACTATAAGGATCTATAAGGAAAGATACTATCTTTCCTTTCAGTTAGTCCTGACGAAGGGTCTCGGCCTGAAACGTTGACAGTGATTCTTCCTATAGATGCTGCCTGGCCTGCTGTGTTCCACCAGCATTTTGTGTGTGAAGATTATTACAGGCTTAGGCTGGTGAAGCCAGGGTTTATGGAATTATTACAGAGGTCTGAGCAGCGGGTTTAGGCCAGCGAAGCCAGCGTTTACGTATATTCTTTCATAAGTGTTATTGTATTTTATTTTCCTGTAGACGTCTGCAAGAAAATTAATCTCAAGGTTACATAAATGTACTTCAATAGTAACTTTACTTTGACTTTGGAGAAAAGGAGGAGAAGGATTTCCTAGAAGACTATAAGGTGCTGGGACTGGAAACAGGTGTAGTGGGCTGCACATTATGTGCCTCAGTTTGGCATGCTGTGCAACTTTGTCAGGCCATTTATGACAGCCTGGAACGTGGTGACGTGTCAGTTGTGGTCATAATGAAGTGGGATTGTTGCACAAGTCCATCTGGCTCACTCACGTCCTTCAGAACCGGTCTACATGTGACTCCCAACACCTTCCAGCTGCCCTGCTCTTGAAGATCACCACTTCTACCGGCTCCACCTTCCTGCCCACATCCCAAGGATCTTGGATCCTTCAGTGTTCAATAGTCTCAAACACACTGCACCCGCACCCACGGGCTCCAAGGCAGACAGTCCCAAAGGATCGTCTTCCTGGTAGGGAATGACTCCCTTGTCTCAGTGTTAAGTGACAAAACTCTCTGTTTCTGGGCTCTCCCAACTCTCACTGCTCAGATCTGGTCCTTCAACAAGGTTCTCAGAAGGGATGCTAAATCCAAAACAAACCACTTGGGTCAGGGGGTAAATGAAGGATGGATTAGAGCACGGGTCACAACAACGATTGCTGCATCCTTTCATCGGATCCGCAGCTTAAAGGACCCGCTGCCACCATACAGTAAACTGCGAATATATCCACCTTGCCTTTGCAAGCTCAGCTGGAGGTCAGTGTTGATTTACAGACCATGGATTTTGGCATTGTCTGTATTCTGCAAGGATTCTAGGGGATTTGTTGAGGTAGCGGCAATTGGAAATGGTAAACAATGGGCCCAAAAGAGGTTTGTAAACTATGGCCATAGGCGGGAGGCTTAAACAAGGTCTCTCATGTCAGCAGCAAGTCTCCAGGGGATTGATGCTCTAGAGAACAAGACCAATTTGCAGTTCAGCTCCCACCTACAATCTCCACCCATTGCTGACTCCTGCTGTCATGCAGGTGAGATGGACTGCGCACTTCGCATCGAACACTGAAATGACTCACCAGTGACACTGTTGGTGAATCAGCAAAGTAGAAAGAGAAATCTTCCCATGCCCTATTAAACACCTATTTCAAACTTTAAACTTTCCTTCCATGTAGCACCACAAAATTAGGGATAATAGTTACCCAATGAGATCACAGTTTTCAATCACAACTTACCTGCAGAGCCCCCTTGGTTTCTGAGCCGTCCACTCCCTCTCCCTGCTCTGAAAACAACAAAGGATTCTCAGATCCGAGAGCTCAGCGTACACACGTATCCTATTTCCAAAGTACAATCAGCTGCCTCACTCACCTAGAACTCGGGGCACAGTGCGGCTGATAACGGTGCCCTAAGCACACGCTCTGTATCAGTAGCACCATTTGTTGGGTACAATGAATAACCCTCTGCCTTTCTCAGCAAGATTCCCTGCAGCAGCTACTGAACAAGCAGAATCTGGAAGACACCTTCCAGCTGCCCTGCTCTTGAAGATCACCACTTCTACCGGCTCCACCTTCTGCCCACATCCCAAGGATCTTGGATCCTTCAGTGTTCAATAGTCTCAAACACACTGCACCAGCACCCACGGGCTCCAAGGCAGACAGTCCCAAAGGATCGTCTTCCTGGTAGGGAATGACTCCCTTGTCTCAGTGTTAAGTGACAAAACTCTCTGTTTCTGGGCTCTCCCAACTCTCACTGCTCAGATCTGGTCCTTCAACAAGGTTCTCAGAAGGGATGCTAAATCCAAAAATACTAACTATTTCTCTCCACTAATCCGGCCTTATACGGTGATTTCAGAATTTTCTGTTTCTAATTTTAGATTTCTAACACCTGCAGTTTTTTGTTTTGTTTTGTTTTTTGGTTCTAATAAACTTAGTTGATTTCAAGTTGCCAGTGAGAGTTAGGATAATGCTTCTATCAACAATACTCTAATGCTTCCCAGAACCCTGAGTGGGACACCTCTAATCATATTTTTCTAAACTCCCTTCACCTCTGAACATGGTATCCTAGACGTCCAAGTTTGTGTGTGTTGGACCGCTGGACATGTAGTCCTTTAAGTGTATTAGTTAATATCATTATCCAAATATCTGGCATCATCCGCCCCACCACAGCCAACTTCCCCTCCCACTTTATCCCATTTACCTCTTTTGAAATTGAAAGTCCCAAGCAGATTCTCCGTCTCCAAGCAGCATTCCTCAAATTCCAAGGAAGGGACTTCAGTGCTCAAGTTTAAGGGCCTTGCCTCCTTCAGAGCCACAAGGACTGATGTGATTGGCTGGAACATCTCTATCAACTCCTCATTGATGCCAAACCTCAGCATAACGTTTGCCAGCCTGTGCCCGGCTCCCATCCTTTCAATAATCTGATGAGTTTGAGACAGGGCATTGGCCAGCCTGCTCTGCTGCAGCACGTGCTCAGCCTCCAGCTCCTGCAGCAACACGTCTCCTTCACTCACAATTTCTTGTGCGACGGCAATGGCCCGTTGCTTGATTGAAGATTCAATTTCATTTCTCATTAAGTCCGCTCTTTCCTTCAGGGACATTACTTCTGAATAGCTGTCAGTAAATCTATTGTAACTTTCCTGTGTTGTGTACACCATTTGTTTCAAGACTTCCTTCTCCAACATTACCTGCTCCTTCATGCTGTGGTAACTATGACCTTTGGGAGTGTGATGAAGCAAGAGGCAGTGGCAACAGACGCCCATGGAACATGTCTTGCAGAAAAAACTAAAAATAAATGTGGATCAAGATAGTGATACAAGGATACAGCGACAACAACTACAAGCTTTCTTCTGTCCACAGACCTGGTGAGTAAACTCATACTTCTCTGTCTAAATACACAACTGTGCACCCTGGTGTTTGACTTCCTAACCAACAGACCTCAGATAGTCAGGATGCACAACCTCCCCTTCCTCCCCATCATCCTCAACACGGCAGTGTGCTGCCCCTCTCTCACAGCATTTCCCATGCAAACGTAGAAGCTGTAGCAGCTTCTCCCCTCTTCCAGAGGCCCAGATAGCCCAGTCAGGTGAAGCATTTCTTCCAATTCAGCGCACTGCAGTCAGTGTTCACAATGTGGCCTCCTCTCCACTAGTGGACCTGACAGCACATACCTTCAAGCTAAAGGACAACTTCTACCCCCTGCAGTTATCAGATTCTTGAATGGACTTTTATACAATAATTCGGACTCTTGACATCACAGCCTACCTCTTTATGATCTTTCACTTTCGCCAGCACTGAACTTTCTCTGCACTGTTACTGTTTAACCTTGCTCTACTCCAATGCACTATGCAAGACAAGTGTTTCACTGTAACATGTGACAAAATAAACACATTGAAATTTCAAATGAGTGCCCGAGCTCCATCCCACTCTCACACTGACAATTTACCTGTGGCTGACCAGACTTAATGCTGAGTTCTGCAGCTTTAGGTGACTCCTTTCTCTGCACTGAAACCAGCCACTTCTGCTGCAAGTCATTCACTGCAACATCCGTTCAGTCTCTCTCTCTCTCTCTCCACAGCCTGCCTTAGTGGCACTGTGCATGCTCCTCAGTACAATTATAGTACCATAGAGTCATGAACTATTAATCTCTGTACCTGGACAATAGCACTCCACACCCTTCCCATCCATGCAGTTAACTAAACTACTTTTAAATGTTGGAATGAAACCCCCATTCATCACTTCTGTTGACAGCTTGTTCCACTGTGCAAGTCTTACCCTGGTTGGTCCTCTCAAAGTGCAACATCTTAGTTTTCTACATTAAATTCCATTTTTAGCCCATTTTTCCAGCTGGTCCAGATCCTGTTGCAAGCCGTCCTTACTATCCACTACACCCTCCGTTGAGATAGTTGTGTTGTCTTGTTGGTCTCCTCCTGTGCTGTACAGTATTTATGCATCTATTATTCTTTCCATACTTCCTACATGCAGACAAAGTATAGGACATCCCCACAGATCCATTCCAGGAAACACAAATATTGGTTAATACTCTTTAATAAGTCACACCAATATTCTAATAAACAAAAGTTCTCACATACAGATTCTATGAGAATAAGATCAGCATAATTTTATAACTGAATAGTCTTGATGAGACTTGGCTGAAACCACCATTGAACCCCAGTAACAAACCTGCTTCATCCATACAGAATAAATAGCATAGCCCAACATGGATTAATTTATTAAGTTCTCTATGTATGTTGTGATGTCATCTTTAACTCTTGCTTCGTCACTCTGAGGTACCCACCAGCTTCAATCACACTGGTGCCCGAGCAGAACGTGGTAACCTGCCTCCATGACTTTCGCCCAGTAGCACTTATACCTACTGTGATGGAAGTGCTTTGGGAGACTGGTCATGAAGCATATCAACTCCAGCCTGAGGACCAACTTGGATCCATTCCAATTTCCTGGCCGTTATAACAGGTCAACAGCAGATGCCATCTCATTGACTCTTCATCTGGACAATGAAGGTACACACGTCAACATGCTCTTCATTAACTACAACTGAAGATTCAACATTATCACCTATTCCTCTAAAACCTTTCCTATACATGTACTGTACCTGTCCAAGTGTCTTTTAAATATTGTTAATACACCTGCCTCAACATGGCAGCTCATTCCATACACTGGCCATTACCTAGGTGTAAAAGTTACCCCTCAAGTTCCTATTAAATCTCTCCCCTCTTGGCACAGTAGCACTATGGCTTGTCCATCGCTTTACAGCACCAGCCAGTGATTAACGATTGGGGTTCATTTCCTGCCACAGCCTATAAGGAGTTTATACGTTCTCCCTGTGAAAACATGGGTTTCCTCCAGGTGCTCTGGTTTCCCCTGGCATACATTCCAAAGAGGTACAGGTTAGGGTTAGTGAGATGTAAACATACTATGCTGATTCCGTAAGAGTGGTAACACTTGGGAGCTACCTTCAGTCCAATTCTCACTGATTTTCACTGAATGGTTCAATGTACATGTGACAGATGAAACTAATCTTTAATTTTTCTTTCTTTCATCTTAAACCTGTGCCTTCCAGTTCCAGATTCCCCAACCCTGGGAAAAATACCTTATCTATGCCCCTCATAGTGGTATCCATCTCTATAAGACCACCCCTCTTTCTCCTAAGCTCCGATGAAAAAAGAACCAACTTGCTCAACCACTCTCCATAACAAGTCCCAGCAACATTCATGTAAATCTCTTTCGAGCTTAGTGATCACCAACCCGACTTTGAGACTTTCCCAGTAGATCCCAAAAAAAGAAAGGAAAATAAATACACAAATACTGTTGAGAGATTGTTTCCGGGCTGTGGGGTTTTAGTCCCGTTATTTCTGCCCAGTGTGCATGCGTGTAGCTCCCCCGCCACACACTACACAGTATACTTCAGTGATCCCCAACCACCATCGCAAGGAAACGATATGATTTGGCAATATGAAACCATATGAGTCAGCTGCACCTTTCCTCACTCTCTGTCACATTTACTGTTGAACTTAAACATACGCCAGGTCATTAATCGCCTAAAAGCAGTGATACCCTGGCGCCTGGTTGGCCTCGAGTAACAGGCTGCCTCGTGTGGGAAGTGCCATTGCTGGAGCGTGGACAGATGGGCGCCGCCTCTAAACCTGTTTATCACACCGAATGACGTGGGGAACCCGGTGCTAAGATATTCGCAGACGACCTAATTTGGGCTCAGGGTTGCGTAAGCAGCAGAGCAGCTACCTTGCTGCGATCTACTGAAAGTCATCCCTTGAGCCAAACTTTTGTCGGCCGATAGATCCTACGAGGGGGGCAGGTGGGCACCCTGTCGCACTCCTTGCTTGGTGGGTTGCTCTCTCCAGACTGCGACCGCTGCGATCCCGGCACGGGGACCTCTGGCCCTGACTTTGTCCTCTCACCCCACCCACGACCAGCTGCACCTGGCCAAGGCGTCTGGCAGTGGGTGGGCGGGAGGCTGGGGTTCAGGCCCGGAGACTGTCTAATGAGGCAATGAAGCACTCAAAACTGCTTCAGTACCTTGAGTCCAAGCTCCCTGCACTTAAAAACAAACCCGCTGAGTTTTTTCGGCAGAAAAAAATGTGAGCAAGTGGGACAGCAGCTGAGAGCCACAAAAACTAAATTGCAGAATAGACTGGACCTGCTTCGAGTATCGCTGTATTCCCATCATATTTAAACCCCCCCCCCCCACCCCATCGGCCAATCCGCAAGAATATTGTCAATATTAAACTGGGCCACAGTGCAAAAAAAGGTTGGTGACCCCTGGTGTTTATACATTATTTCTACATCCGGGTTGCAGGGTTTTGTGACTAATTAATTTAGTAGGTCGATCTTGCCTTTCACTAAGGTCGAGGTAGGGGATCTTGGGCTTAAAAAGGTTGGTGACCACCATTCTAGCTTAATGGCATCTTTCCATCATAGGAGACAGTGATAATAGATATGAAACTGATTCTGATTCTTTCCTATAGTAGGGAGACCAAAACCAAACAGAATTTTACAAATGTGGCTTCAATAATGTCTGTACAACTGCAAAATAACATCCCAACCTCTATTTTCAATGTCCTGCCAGATGTGCCAATGCCTTCTTCACTACCCTGTCTACCTGTGATGCCAGGGAACCTTGTATCTATCTATTCTGCACCACCATGCTCTACATTGACTGTAAAAATCCTACCTCTTGCCTTCCCAGAATGCAACACATTGCATTTAACAGAATTAAACTTCATTTACCATTCCACAGTCCATTTACCCAAGCTGATGAAAATCCCTCTCTAAACCATCTTCACTGTCTGTGACATCATCTATTTTAGTGTCATCTGCAAGCTTGCTAACTATGCATTCTCATCCAGGTCATTTACAGTACACACAGCAATGGGCCCAGCACTGGCCCCTGAGGAACACCATAAGTCATGGGCCTCCAAACTGAAAAACAACCTACCACTATCACTCTGTTTCCTACCATCAAGCCAATTCTGTATCCAATTAGCCAACTCTCCCAGGATGCCATGAAATCTAACTCTCCACAGAGTCCACAATGCACAACCTTATCAAAGGCCCTTTGTAAGCCCATACAGATCACGCCAACCATCCTGTCCTCATGGAACTTGTTATTAATTCTTCAACAACTCAGGTTCATGAGGCATGATGTCCCATACACAAAGCCATGCCATTCTAAATAACCCATCTTTCTAAATGTCTGTATACTTATCAGGAAGCCTTCCTGTAATTTCTCTGTTCTTTGTAGGCATCAATGTCTCATATCCTCCCAATATATTTATTTCAAGACCCCCATCCCATACCTTGGTATTTGTATGGATTTAATACATCTGCTTTTCTAGCTGACAGCAAAGAAGTCTTTGCTACAACATTCCTGGGCTTAGCTTCCTCAGCCTTCAGTTCGGGATCAATCCTACCCACTACTCAAGGGGAATATGATGGGACCAGCCGCTGGAACCACGCAACACTGACTGTACCTGATCTGTTGCTCCTTGTGTTCTGGACAAATGGTCTGCTTCTTGTTCTTTCCAATGTTCGCAAACTCCTCATAGCTGAGCTCCTTCAGCTCATTAAAGGGCATCACCAAATGTCCATACTTCTTAGTCAAAAGCTGGTGGCTTTTGCAGCACCTCAGACACAGGAACTGATCACACTCGAAGCAGAGAGAAGTGGCAGACTCCTCATTGCTCTGTGCCAGGCAGATACTGCACCAGATGTTGAGCCCAGACCCAATCCTCTGCCACAGCTGCAGGGTGTTCACCAGATAGGTCAAGAACGTGTTGTCTTGTATTTTGGAGACATCCGTGTCTGAGGGTGCACTGCAGATGGGGCAGCCGGTGAAGTTCTGCTCTGCCCACACGTTCTGCAGGCATTCCAGGCAAGCACTGTGCAGACACGGAAGTAGCTTTGGTTTCCTCAATTGGTTATGACAAACTCCACATGTTACATTTTCATCTGGCAGTCCAGTACCTGATCCAGGTTCCATTACCTTCATTCATTCAGAAGACAAAAAGTAAACATACCATCTGAGAACAATGAATGCAAAAGTTATATTAGTAACCAATTGCACCAGCACCTCCGAAGGCTAAGGAAATTTGGCAGGTCCCCGATGACCCTGACCAATTTTTACAGATGCGCCACAGAAAGCATCACAACTTAGTATGGCAACTTTACTGACTAACCCTGCAGAGGGAAGTGAATGTGGTGCAGTCCTTCATGCTAATCAGCCTCTCCTTCACTGACTCCATCTACATTTCCCGCCACCTCAAGGCCCCTCCCAGCCTATTCATTGGCTTATCTGTCTTCCCCCGCCTCCCCAGGAGATACATCAGCTTGGAAGCACAAGTCGCTATACTCAAGGATAACTTCTATCCCACTACTATTAGACTCTTGAATGGACATCTTGTATGATGAAGATGAACTCTTGATCTTCCAGTCTACCCCATCAGAGCTGTTGCACTCCATTTGTCTCCCTGCACTGCACTCTCTCTGTAACTGCAGCATTAGATGCTGCAACAATCACGAAATGCTAGAGGAACTCAAGCAGGTCAAGCAGCATCTATTCTCAGCACCTTTTGGCAGGACTGGTTTCTGCATTGTTTTTCTTTTTACTATCTTGATGCTTTGACTTATCAACCTCCACCTTAAATGCAGCCAGTGACTTGCCCTCCACAGCTGTCTGGGGCAACAAATTCCACAGATTCACCACCCTCTGACTAAAGAAATTCTTCTCATCTCCATTCTGATTGGTCATCCCCATTTCTGAGGCTGTGCCCTGTTGTTCTAGACTCCCCCCCCCCCCATATCCAGGCCTTTCAATATTCAATATGTTTCCATGAGACCCACCCCCCATTATTCTAAATTCCAATGAGTACAGGCCTGGAACCATCAACCGCTCCCTGTATGATAACTCTTGCATTCACAGAGTCATTCCAGTGAGCCTCCTGCTTTCTCAGACGAGGGGCCCAAAACTGCTCACAATACTCCAGGTGAGGCCTCACTCGTGAAGCCTCAGCATCACATCCTTGCCGTTATATTCTCGTCCCTTCGCGATGAATATTTCCCTTCCTCGCCACCGGCTCAACCTCAAGTTAACCTTTAGGGAATCCTGCACCAGGACGCCCAAGTACTTTTACACCTCTGATTTCTGAATTTGCTCCCCATTTAGAAAATAGTCCATGCTTTTGTTCCTTCTGCATGACCATACTCTTCCCAACACTGTATTCCACCTGCCTCTCGTTTGCCCACTGTTACACTGCAACTCATCCCACCGACAGCAGGTTCAGGTGTCACTTGCCACAGGTCATACCCTCCCCAAAATAGATCTCAACGACCCAAAAATATGAAACCATAGTCCCCTGCACCAGTTCCTCAACCATAAGACAGAGACAATATCAATCTCCATCTCTATCCTCCTGAATCAAGGAACTCCATAAACCTCTTCAAGCCCAGCCTGTTCACTTTGCTCCATTTTCCAGAGCGACTCCCCATATCTAGATTCCCCTAACGTTCAGAATTCTGTTTTGGTGGAGAATAAATGAGCCTCTACCAAAGGTGCCTGCCACCCTGTCAGCAAAGAAGTTTTCTCTCCACAGTGTCCCAGATGGGCTATCCCTTGTTCTGAAACAGTGACCTCCAGCTTAGAAAGATCCCAGAAATGTATGCCCTGCATCCAGCCTGACCAACTACGTAATTTGCAACCTTGAAACAGATCACCTTTCATTCTCTGGAGAATCCAGCCCCCTCACCTCTCCCCCCACAGAGGGACCTGCCTAGTGAAGTTCCCTCTGTGGAAGTATGTTCTTGTTAAGACCAGACCTGTAAACAATACTCCAGCTGTTATCCCACAAGACTACCTTTTACTCAAATCCTCCAGCGGCCAGAGGCCTCCATACTATTTTCCTTACTAATCATTAACACAAACTGTTGTGTTTTGGCCTAAAATGCCAAACATTTAATCCCTTCCACAGGTGCTGCCTGACCTGCTGAGTTTCTCTGCGCTGTTTTACTAATCACTTGCCAGACCTGTAATGACTCCCGGATCCCTTTGAAAGTGGACTGCACCATGTCCCTCCTTTAAAACCTAAAGTCCCACATCAACCAGATGATTTCATCCAGAGGTCCATGGCCAGATCGACTGGGAGATCAAGAGTTCCTCTTTAGGTATGAGAGTCTGGTAACAGCGGGATAGAAGCTATCCTTGAATCTGGTGATTTGTGCTTCCACAGCTGTTCGGCCAGTCCTCTCCATCCCTCCCAAGCAGCCCATCTCTCTCCCTGCCGCTGGCGAGGAAGGCTCTGACAGACCACGACGAAGGGGTGCAGGGCTGTTTAACAATGGTCGCGAACTTTCTCATTTTATGGACGGGGGAGGGGCAGTTAATGCTCCCCTCTTCCTCAGCAGGATTCCCAGCGCAGGTGGTTTGGTGCAGGGGGCAGGAGCAGAGGAGCGAACCCCGCAGAGACCGAGCGCTTACCTGCGGCGCCGGGGCGACAAGAGGGTGACGGCTGTCCCGCAAGGCCCAGCCCTCCATCTCGGGAAGCGAAAGTGAAAGGAAAAGCTGCCGCCTTCCGGCCCAGCGGAACAGACGGCCCGGAGCCGCTACTGCCACACACACGAAATGCTGCTGGCTCGGCTCCCATCTGTGGAAGAGAGTAAACAGTCGACGTTTCACATCCGCCTGCTTCGCCCACTGCTGGCGACTTCCACCCAACTTGTCCTCGTCCCTGCACATCCGGCAGGCCTTCTCCCACGGTCCTTGGAGACACCATATTACAAGACAAAAAGGTCCCCCACTCTTTCTCAGTGTAAGGTTGTCCTTGCAGCAATCTCAAAAGTACTCCAGCCGACTTAAGTATCACAGTATAGGTTGACAATGGATAGACTGTGAACCATAAAAACATAGCAGGATTAGGCCATTCAACCCATCAAGTCTGCTCTGCTATTCTAGCTCAATCCCTCAGTCATTCTCCTGCCTTCTCCCTGAAACTTTTGACATCCTGACCGATCAAGAACCTGTCAACTTCTGCCCAATGACCTGACCTCCATAGCCATCTGTGGCAATGAATTCCACTACCCTCTGGCTAAAGAAATTCCTCCTCACCTCTGTTCTGAGGCTGTGCCATCTCGCCCTAGACTCCCCCACTTTTGGAAATAGCATCTCCACATTCACTCTATGTACGTTGATAAGTTTCAATGAGATCCCCTTCATTCTAAATTTCAGCGAGTACAGAGCTATCATGTTAACCCTTTCATTCTCAGAATTATTTGTGTGAACCTCCACTGGACTCTGTCCAATACCAGTACGTTTTTTTCCAAGACAAGGGACCCAAAAGTGTGTACAATACTCCGTGTGGTCCAACCAAAGCCTCAAAATTACATCCATGCTTTTATATTCTAACCCTCTTAAAATAAATGCTTTTCCCTTCCATACCAGCAAATTAAACTTTAGGGAATCCTGCATTAGGACTCCCAAGTCCCTTTGCAACTCGGAATTTTGAATTTTCTCCACATTTGGAAAATAGTGCACACCTTTAACCAGAAGCCAATCGGATATCGGAAGTTTGGAGGGGACTTCAATCAGGTCCACTTTCCAAGGATGAAAAGACAGCAGCAGGTTGCAACGGCAAAAAAGAGCTTTGACAGCAATCATCGGCGTTTGGGATTGATTGGAAACGCAAATTAAAGGATGACTACAACTGCGAGAAGTGCATCCGGCTGCAGCTTCTAGCAAACCACGTTACGGAGTTGGAGCTGGAACTGGATCATTCAGGAGGCTGAAGGGGTGTTAGTTTGGGCATATAGTTAGGTAGTTACACCCAAGGTGCAAGACACAGGAAACTGGGTGACAGTCAGGAAGGGGAAAGGGGATAAGGCACCAGTGCAGAGTACCTCCGTGGCCATCTCCCTCAACAACAGATATCATTTGGGATACTGTCATGGAATGGCCTAACAGGGGAGAGTCATAGTGGTCACATCTCTGGCACTGAGTCTGCCCCTGTGACTCAGAAGGAAAGGGGGGAAGGGGAGAAGAGACACACTGTGGTGATAGGGGATTTGTTAGTTAAGGGAATGGGCAGGAGGTTCTGTGAGCGAGAACGAGATTCCCAGATGGTATGTTGCCTCCCGTGTACCAGGGTCCACAGGCTGTTACAAAGGTGAAGGAGACCGTCGTCAGAAACCTCTTATTCGCTGATGATTGCGCCCTCAATGCCAGCACAGAGCAGAAGATGCGGCGAGAAATGAACTGCCTCTCACGAGCCTGTGACAACTTCAGACTTACAATCAGCAGCAAAAAGACCGAAGTTATGTACCAGCCCGCCCTGGAAAGCCCTCCCAGGAACCACACATCACAGTAAAGGGGCAGAAGCTACTGGCAGTTGACAGCTTTTCTTATCTGGGCAGTACTCTATCACGAGATGCAGAGATCAGCAACAGAATTGCCAAAGCCAGTGCCGCCTTTGGGAGACTCCATGAGAATGTATGGGAGCGGAGAGGACTCAGCCTTACCACCAAGCTGAAGGTCTACCGAGCAGTGGTTCTCACCACCCTCCCCTATGCCAGCGAGACCCGGACTGTCTACAGCAGACACGCTGAACAGCTCAACCACTTCCACTTGAGCTGCCTCTGCAGACTTCTCCACGTATGATGGCAGGACAAAGCCCAGACTCGGAGGTGCTGGAGCGGGCTAGCACCCACAGCATCTACACCCTCCTACAGAAAGCCCAAGCCAGATGGGCTGGCCATGTCGGCAGGATGTCTGACAGTCGACTACCAAAACAGCTGCTGTATGGAGAGCTGAGCCAGGGCAAGCGCTCAGTTGGAAGGCAGAAGAAACGTTTCAAAGACTGCCTCAAAGTGTCCCTCAAAGACCTCAACATCAATCCCAGTAGCTGGGAATCGCTTGCTCTGGACCGCCCAACCTGGTGGAGCAGGACCACTAAAGGAGCGTATGCAGCAGAAATCAGATGCACCGCAGAGGCTCAGAGGAAACGTGCCACACGCAAGGCTCGAACTACCTCCACTTCCACTGCAGCACCTACCCTCATGTGTCCCACATGTGGGCGAGCTTTCAGGGCCCGGATTGGCCTCACCAGTCACCTCCGGACCCACAGTCACAAACCCTCCACCTGACAGAAATCGTGGTCGTCTTCGACTCCGAAGGACAAACAACAACAACCAGGGTCCAGGATATCTCAGATCAAGTCTTCAGCATTCTTAAGTGGGAGAGTGAACAACTAGAGGTCGAGGACTATGTAGGTACCAATGATATGGATAGGGTGAGAGAAGACGTTCTGCATAGGGGGTTCAGGGAATTAGGTTCTAAGTTAAAGGGCAGGACCTCCATGGTTGTCAGATGCAAGTGAGGCCAGAACTAGGAAGATTATACAGTTTGATATGTGGCTAAGGAGTTGGTGTAGGAGGAAGGGCATAAGATTTTTGAATCGTTGGGCTCTCTTCCAGGGAAGGTGGGGCCTGTATAGAAGGAATGGTTTGCACCTCAACTTCAGGGGGACTAATATCCTGGTGGGAGGTTTGTTAATGCTGCATGGTGGAGTTTAAACTAGTGTTGCAGAGAGAAGGAAACCAGGGTGCCAGAACAGTTCAGGGAGGGGTTGTGAAGGCAGATGTGTTGGTAAGAGCTTAGACAAAGTCAGGAATCAAAAGACTGAGCATGGTGTGACCAGTACCCTGAGCTGTGTATATTTCAATGTAAGAAGTATCATAGAAAGGTGGATGATAATGCTGAAGATGAGGTAGCTGGTTTACAAACACAGGCAATGTGTAGTGAGGAGAGGCTGATGATAGGGCAAAACTGCAGTGAACAGGATGAGCTGCGACTCAAAAGGTGGACAAAATCAAAAAGGATGAACACAGGACTGAAAGGTGTTGTATCTGAATGTGCATGGTATAAGGTCGATGAACCAGCAGCACAGGTACAGATTGGCAGGTATGATGCTGTACACATCACTGAATCATGGCTGGAAGGAGATTATAGCTGGGAGCTTAATGTCCAAGGATTCATGTTGTGTCGAAAGGATAAGCAGGAAGGCAGAGGGGTTGGTTGCTCTGTTGGTAAAAAACAAAATCAAATTATTAGTAAGAGATGACATGGGTCAGAAGGTGTTGAATCATTGTTGTTAGGGCCAAGGAACTGCAAGGGTAAAAAAAAACCCCTGATGGGTGTTGTATACAGACCATCATACAGTAGTAAGAATGTGGTCTACAAACTACAATGGAGATAGAAAAGACATACAATAGTCATGGTGGATTTCAATATCCAGGTAGATTGGGAAAATCACATTGGTGCTGGATTACAGGACAGGAAATTTATAGAGGGCCGATGAGATGGCTTTTTTGAGCAGCTCGTGGTTAAACCCACTGGACTGGGTGTTGTGCAATGAACTGGAATTGATTAGAGATCTTAAGGTAAGAGAACCCTCAGGGACAGGTGATCATAATATAATCAAATTCACCCTGAAATTTGAGAAGGAGAAGCTAAATGTATCAGTATTACAGTGGATTAAAGGGAATTAGAGAGGTGTGAGAGGGGATCTGGCCAGAATCGATTGGAAAAGAACACTGGCAGGGATGATGGCAGAGCAGCGATGGATGGAATTTCTGGAAGCAATATTAGTCCCCCTCCATCTATACATACCAAAGAGGAAGAAGTATTCTAAAGGTAAGATGATACAACCATGGCTAACAAGAGAAGTCGAAGCCAACATAAAAGTCAAAGAGAGGGCAAATTATAGATCAAAAATTAGTGGGAAGTTAGAGGACTGGAAAGCTTTTAAAAGCCAACAGAAGGCAACTAAAACAGTCATTAAGAATGATGAGAAAATGGTGGTGTGATGGCAGTGCGCGCGGCCGCTCCAGGAATGAATATCTTTTATCTGTAAGTAGGGGCCGTGCACAATCCTGATTTGATGGGGACGGATGTGAGAAGCACAGAGGAACATCTGGTGAAACTTCTGCCGTGCCTGATTCGCTGCCAATGTGCAATCAAGAAACCTCCGGAGAGGAGGCCCCGAATACTCAGCTTTGCCTGTTGTTTGGCGGCCGGGGCCAAGGTTGAACCGCTCGGCAGAGATGGTGCTCGGTGTCAGAGGGCTGGTTGGAGGCTCTAAGTTTTTCAGACAGACTCAGAGTTGGCTGTGGTCGGATGCTTCCAGAGGCTGCATCGGGAAGCTTTGCGGCGCTGGAGGTTCATGGCAGGAAGAGTTTTTCTTCCTTCTACCGTCTACATGAGATGATGGGCTATCGAGGACTTTGAGACTTTCTTTTACCATGTCCATGGTCTGCCTTATCAAATTACGGCATTGCTTTGCACAGTTGTAACTATATGTTATAATTATGCGGTTTTTGAAAGTTAGTCTTGGTCTGTCTTGTGTTTTTGTGATATCATACTGGAGGAACAATGTATCATTTCTTAATGCATACATTACTAATGACAATAAACGAGGACTTAGTGTCCTCACAATCTAAAAAGAAGGTAAAGATGGAATATGAAAGTAAGCCAGCCAATAATATTAAATATACAAAAAGTTTTTTTAAGATACATTAAGAGTAAAAGAAAAGCATAAGTGGATATCGGACCAGTGGAAAATGATGCCAGAGAGGTAGTAATGGAGGACAAGGAAATGGCAGACAAACTGAATATGTATTTTGCATTAGTCTTCATTGTGGAAGGCACTGGCAGTATGGTGGAAGTTCCAGGCATCAGGGGTCATGAAGTTACCATAACTAGAGAGGTTCTTAGGAAACTGAAAGGTCTTAAGGTAGATAAGTCACCTGGACCAGATCGTGTACACCTCAGAGTTCTGAATGAGTGGTTGAGGAGATCATGGAGGCATTAGTAATGTTCTTTCAAGAAACACTAGATTCTGGAAAATAGCAAATGTCACTCCACACTTCAAGAAGGGAAGGAAGCAGAAGAAAGGAAACTATAGGCCAGTTAGTCTGACCTCAGTGGCTGGGAAGATGTTGGAGACGATTATTATACTCACTGTACTCAAAAACTGTAGTCAGCATGGTTTCTTCAAGGGAATGTTTTGCCTAACAAATGTTGGAATTCTTTGAAGAAATAACAAGCAGGAGAGACAAAGGAGGATCGGGTGATGTTGTGTTCTTGGATTTCCAGAAGGCCTTTGACAAGGTGCCACACACGAGGCTGTTTTACAAGCTATGAGCCTGTGATATTACAGGAAAGCTTCTGGCATGGATAAAGCAGTGGCTGATTGGCAGGAGACAAAGCACTGGAATAAAGAGAACCATTCCTGGTGGGCTGCCAGTGACCAGTGAGATTTGACGGGGGTCTGTGTTGGGACTGATTCTTTTTCAGTTATATGTCAATGATTTGGATGTTGGAATTGATGGCTTTGTTCCAAAGCTTGCAGACGATATGAAGATAGGTGGAGGGGCAGATAGTTTTGAGGAAGAGGCTACAGAAAGACTCAGACAGATGAGGGAATGGACAAAGAAATGGCAGATGGAATACATTGTCCAAAAGTGTATGGTCATGCACTTTGGAAGAAGAAATGGAAGGGTTGACTATTTTCTAAATGGAGAGAAAATACAAAAATACTGAGGTGCAAAGGGACTAAGGAATGCTTGTACAGGATTCCCTAAAAGGTTATTTTGCAGGTCGAGTCCATGATGAGAAAAGCAAATGCAACGTTAGCATTCATTTCAAGATGACTAGAATATCAAAACAAGGATGAAACTTTGAAACTGTATAAAGCACTGGTGAGGTCTCACTTGGATTGTGAGCAGGTTTGGGCCCCTTAGTTTAGAAAGGATGGCCTGAAACTGGAGAGGATTCAAAGGAGGTTCATGAAAGTGATTCCAGGATTAAATGGGTTGTCATATGAAGAACATTTGATGGCTCTGTGCCATTACTAGAATTCAGAAGAATGAGGGGTGACCTCATTGAGACCTTTTGAATGGTGAAACCCTTTTGAAGGAGTGAGTGTGGAGAAGATGTTTCCTATAGTGGTAAAGTCCAAGACCAGAGTACCAAGTCTGGAATATAAGAATACCCTTTTAGAATGGAGATGAAGAAGAATTTCTTTAGCCAGGGAGTGGTGAAGCCATGGAATTCTTTGCCACAGGTAGCTGTGCAGGCCAAGTCTTTCAAGGCAATGTATATTTAAGGCAATGGTTGATAGATTCTTCATTGGTCAGGGCATGAAGGGATACAGGGAGAAGGCAGGAGATTGGGACTGAGAGGAAAATTGGATCAGCCATTATGAAATAACAGAGCAAACTCAATGGGCCAATTGGCCTATATCTTATGTTTTTTATTCCTTATACCAAAGTGCATGACCATACACATCCCTACATTCTATTCCCTCTGCCACTTCTTTGTCCATTCTCCCAATCTAAGACCTCCTGTAGACTTACTACTTCCTCAAATCTACCTGCCCCTCCACGTATCTTCATATCATCAACAAACCTGGCTGCAATGTCATCAATTCCATCATCCAAATCATGGCAATATAATGTAAAAAGATGCAGTCGCAACAACAAACTCTCTGGAACACCAGATTCCGGTACTAACTAGAAAAGCCCCCTTTTATTCCAACTCTTTGCCTCCTGCCAGTCAGTTTACCTTCTAACCATGCTTGTATCTTACCTATCATACCATGGGCTCTTGTTATGCAACGTCATGAGCAGTTCCTTGTCAAAGACTTTCTAGAAATTCAAGTATATAACATCCACTGACTCTCCTTTTCTATCCTGCTTGTTATTTCCTCAAAGATTTGTCAGGCAAGATTTCCCCTTAAGGAAACCATGCTGACTTTGGGTTATTTTATCCTGTGCCTCCAAGTACCCCAAAATCTCATCCTGAACAATAATGGACTCCAGCTGACTGCAGTGGCTGGGAAGAGTTAAAGTAATCTTAAGGTAGGTTATAATATTGGCACATCATGAACTGAAAGGACTCCACCTCCCTCTGGTGCTCCCCTCCCCCTTTCTTTCTCCCTAGGCCACCCGTCCCATGATCCTTTCCCTTCTCCAGCTCTGTATCCCTTTTGCCAATCACCTTTCTGGCTCTCAGCTTCATCCCACTCCCTCCAGTCTTCTCCTATCATTTCGCATTTTCCCCTCCCCCTCCTACTTTCAAATTTCTTGCCATCTTTCCTTTCAGTTAGTCCTAGTGAAGGGTCTCGGCCCAAAACGTCGACTGTGTTTCTCCCTGTAGATGCTGCCTGGCCTGCTGCGTTCCACCAGCATTTTGTGTGTTAACTGAAGGGACTATACTGGATTACATATTTTTGTAGATTAAGATATCAATAAGCTTGAAAGAGTGCAGAGAAAATTTACAGGACTGTTGTGGGAATTAAGACATGAGTTATAGGAAAAGGTTGAATAGGTTAGGACTTTACACCCTGGAGGTTAGAAGACCTTACAGAGGTATAGAAAATTACAAAGTGTGCATGGGGTAAACACATGCTCTCTCCACTGAGGCTGGTTAAGACCAGAACTATAAGTGATAGGTTAAGTGTAAGAAGTGAAATGTTTAAGGAGAACCTGAGGGGTTACCTCTTCACTCAGAGAGTCACAAGAACATGGAATGAGCTCCCAGTAGAGGCGATGAATGTGGGTTCAATTGCAACATTTAAGATAAGTTTGGATAGGTATGTATGTGAGAGGGTATGAAGGTCTATGGTCCAGGTGCAGGTAGATGGGACTAGACAGTTAAACAGGTCAGTATAGACTAGATGGGCTGAATGGCCTGTTCCTGTACTGTAGTTCTCACTGACTATGTCAATACCAACTAGATCAACCAATTCATGGACTTAATTAGGTTAAAGATGAAACAATCAAAGGAAGGCAACTTCAATCAAATTACTGGAGGTAACCTTTGTTAATATAAGGAAGGGCCCCAGGTGAACTTTAGAAACTTGTACAGGAAGTAAATGTTGCCACTTATTCTGGCGCCAAAATTGCATGACCGTAATGCTTGGTAACAACACAAAACACAAGCATCAAAACAACAACAGTACCACCCTCCCTCCCACTCACTCACAAGCACAGACAGTCCTCCAACTTCATCACAGACCTCCAGTCTCCAGCCATCGGGCTTCGACGTTTGGACTACGAATCAAACTTTGAAATCATCTCGCTGATGACTAAATAGGTTGATTTAGTGAAATAGTCCATGGTCAATCTGTTTGATGTGTGAGCTTATCAGTACTCTGAACATGGGTTTTACTCCAGTGATGAATCTAATGGCAAATCAGTGCCAACTTGTAAATGATACTGTAGCCAAACCACAGCAGCAAGTTAAATTCCCACAGGCAATTGCTGCACCGTGAGCTTATTACCTTGGCGAAGTGCAAAGTTTACCTTGTTTGTTCTGATACCCAAAGTTGTAACACATCTATGAAGCACGTTGGGAGTGATAGAATATTCCCCATTTGCCTGGACGTGTAGAACATAGAACATAGAATAGTACAGCACATTACAGGCCCTTCGGCCCACAATGTTGTACCAACCCTCAAACCCTGCCTCCCATATAACCCCCACCTTAAAATGTGTAGCCCTATTAAATAATTGTGGCCCAATCCAAGACAAAGCAGCCCAATTGAATGGCATGCCATCAACACACACACATTCCCTCCACTACAGCCACACAGTGCTTATAGTGTTTACCATATGCAAAATATACATTTACTCACCAGCTGTTAAATATGCATCTCTATAGCCAAGGTGACTGGAAAGACCAACAGTCGCATCCTGACTTTGAAATCTTTCATTGATTCTGGGTCTAAATGCTCAGACTCCCTCCTCAACATCACTACTGCAGCATCTTCCCTTGGAATGTAGCTCACCTCCACCACAAGGGTATTTAAGGACATCATTAAATTCCTACCTTGCCAGTAAAAAAACAGATCCTTAATTTGAAGACATACACAAATTATCAAATGAAAGGTGAAGTGAGGGCTTCCTACTCGCACCATAAGCTCCAGCAAGATGATTACTTTTTTTAGAAAGGTGATGTGGGACAGTAGCGTGGAAAGGGGACTCCCTCAGAGTGAGAACTGAAAGCTCAGCATTTAAAGTGGATCAAAAACAGACAAACTGGAGGGCAGAACCAGAAAATATAGACCAATTTTCAGAATGTTAAGGGAGATACACAGTGATGTTGAGAAGGGAGTGTAGATTAGTAGATGGTAAGCTTTTTTTATTTTAAGCTAGAGTTGTTCACAAGGCTTGCTGATGAGAAAGGAGAGTCACCGTGGGGCAAGGTATGGGAAGAACTTTATTGCAAAATTTGGTGTCAGATAGACAGACTGAAACCCTTTGCTTTCAAAGCCTCTTTTTAAAAAAATCTGGCCTGATTGGACTTGGTGTCATGTGATATCTATAGGTTAGAAATCCCCATCGGCTTATGCCCACAGCCATTGCCAGAATTTTAAAAGCACTTTCACTTCAATCCAAGCTTGCAAGTACTCTTCATTGTCCCAAAACACAGACTGTTCACCACAGTATTTTATTACATGTAAAAGTGTTTCCATCCATCAGTAACTAAATAATATACATGTTTGTACAAGGCCACGTCAGGAATTTCCAGTCAGGACTTCCTAAGGTTCGGATGTTCACCACATCATTAAACTTTGTTTCTTCAGATGGAGAGACTCTTCTTTTCGTCCTGTGTAGAATGTATTATAACAAATAATTTATTAGAAACAGACTGAAAAACAATCCACAATCCCCAGAATTTACTCCAATCAACATGTGAATAGACTACAAATAATTAAACAGCTTATTATGGTTCTCCTCAAGACATAGTTCATTTTTATTTTTGCTGTAGACTTTAATAGCTCATGATGTTTTTCTTAAATCCATCTATCAGTGCATTTATTCCACCTCTCTACCTCCCAATAACCACTTACAAAATTTCCACGAACCGTTTAATATGGACAAATCAAAATCATGTCTGACTACCATTAGGAAAATACCTCCATTGTTTATGGCTCTTGCCATGGCCACTCTTTGTCCACCATCTCCTCTCCAAACAAGAAACCTGATGAAAGGTCATTACCCAGAACAATGACCATTCCTCTCTCTGTAAGAGCTGCCCCACCTGCTCAATATTTCCATCATCTTGTCAGAATCAGGTTTAATATCACCGGCTTACATCATGAAATTTGTTAACTTTATGGTAGTACTACAGTGAAATACATGATAAATAAATAGAAAGAAAAAATACTGAATTACATTAATTATATGACCATTAAATAGTTAAGTTAAAATCAGTAATGCAAAAAAAAAACAACTGAAATAAAAAAGTAGTGAGGTAGGGTTCATGGGTTCAATGTGCATTTAGAAATCTGATGACAGAGGGTAAAGCTTGAGTCACTGTGTGCCTTCAGGCTTCTGTACTTCTTTCTCAATGGTATCAATGAGAAGGGGGCATGTCCTGGGTGAGGGGAATCATTGAAAAGACCATAAGATATAGAAGCAGAATAAGGCCATTCAGCCCATTGAGTCTCCATCATGACTGATCCCAGATTCCATTCAACCCCGTACACCTGCCTTCTCGCCCGCCATATCCTTTGGTGCCCTGACCAATCAGGAAACTATCAACTTCTGCTTTAAATATACCCACAGACTTGGCCTCCACCTCAGTCTGTGGCAAAGCATTCCACAGATTTACTACTCTGTGGCTAAAATAATTCCTCCTTACCTCTGGTCTAAAAGGTTGCCCCTCAATTACGAGGCTGTGCCCTATAGTTCTGGATACCCCCACCATAGGAAACATCTTTTCCACATCCACCCTATCTAGTCCTTTCAACATTCGGTAGATTTCAGTAAGATCCCCTCACATTCTTCTAAATTTCAATGAGTACAGGTCCAAAGCTGCCAAACATACCCCACATGTTAACCCCTTCATTCCCAGAATCATCCTCATGAACCTCCTCTGGACTCTCTCCAATGACAACACGTCTTTTCTGAGATATGGGGCCCAAAACTGTTGATAATACTCCAAGTGTGGTCTGATTAGTGTCTTATAAAGGCTCAGCATTATCTATTTGCTTTTATATTCTATTCCCCTTGAAATAAATACCAACATTGCATTTGCCTTCTTTACCACAGACTCAACCTGTAAATTAATCTTCTGGGAACCTTGCACAAGGACTCCTAAGTCCCTCTGCACCTCTGATGTTTGAATTTTCTCCCCATGTAGATAATAGTCTGCACTATTGTTCCTTTTACCAAAATGCATGATCATGCATTTCCCACCACTATATTGCATCTGCCACTTTTTTGTCCATTCTTCCAATTTGTCCTGCTGCAATCACATTGCTTCCTCAACACTATCTACCCCTCTATCTATCTTAATATTATCTGCAAACTTTGCCACAAAGCCATCAATTCCATTACCTAAATCATTGACAAACAATGTGAAAAGTAGTGATCCTGAGACTAATCCCTGAAGAACACCACTAAACACTGGCAGCCAACCAGGAAAAGCTCCCTTTATTCCCACTCACTGCCGCCTGCCTGTCAGTCATTCCTCTGGGCACGCCAGTAACATTCCTATAATAGCATATTATCTTGTTAAGCAGCCTCATGTATGGCACCTTATCAAAAGCCTTCTGAAAATCCAAGTAAATGATGACTGCCTCTTCAACCTGCTTGTTACTTCCTCGAAGAATTCTAACAGATTTGTCAAGCAAGAATTCCCTTTACAGAAACCATGCTGACTTTGACTTACTTTATCATTAGTCTCCAAGAACCCCGAAACCTCATCCTTATTATAGACTCCAGCACTTTACCAGCCACTAAGGTTAGGCTAACTAGCCTATAATTTCCTTTCTTATGCCTTCCTCCCTTCTTGAAGAGTGGAGTGACAACTGCAATGCATCCATTATCTCTTCAGCAACCTCCCTCAGGTCCATCTGGTCCAGGTGACTAACCCACCTTAAGACCTTTCAGTTTGCCTGGCACTTTTTCCTTTGTAGTAGTAATGACACTCACTTCTCCCTGACACTCATGGACCTCTGGCACACTGCTAGCAGCTTCCACAGTGAAGACTGATGCAATGTACTCATTAAGTTCATCTGCCAATTTTTGTTCCCCATTACTACTTCACCAGCATAATTTTCCAGTGGTTCAATATCAACTATCACCTCCCTTTTACTCTTTATATAAATGAAAAAACTTTTAATATCCTGCTTTAAATGATGGTCACCGCCTTCCTAAGGGAGCGTTCCTTGAAGATGGCTTAGATACTATGGAGGCTAATACCCATGATGGAGCTGACTAATTTTACAAGTTTCTGCAACTTACTTTGATTGTCTGCAGTAGCTCCCGTCCCCATACCAGATGGTGATGCTGCCAATAACAATGCACTCCGCAGTACATTTGTCGAAGTTTTTGAGTGTTTCAGTTGACAAACCAAATATCCTCAAACTCCAACTGAAATATAGCTGTTACCTTGCCTTCTTTACCGATATGTTGCATCCAGAATAGGTCCTCAGACCCAGAAACTTGAAATTGCTCACTCTCCACTTTTGATCCATCTATTAGGGATGGATTGTATTTGCTCATCTGACCCTTTCTGAAGCCCACAATCAGCTCTTTGGTCTTGCTGATGTTGAGTGCAAGGTTGTTGCTGCAACTCCACTTAACTAGATAGTATATCTCACTCCTGTATGCCCTTTTGTTACCGTCTGAAATTCTGCCAACAATTGTATTAACATCAAGTTTATAGATGGCATTTGAGCTGTGTCTCCACAGGTTAAGGTTTTTAAGAACCTTAGCACTCTGTTTGACAGACAGTTTCAACTTGTACATCATCATCAAAAGCAGGACCACTACTTCATTCACTTTCTCCTCCTTCCCCCCCATCCCACTCACTATATCACAAATCCTCATCCACATCCTTTAAACTCAACCCAGCTCAATCTGTATCCTTCATCATGGACAGAGGGTGGCCGTATCAAAAGCCAAAGTCAGTGGAGGCATCTGAGCCAAATAGTGGGTGAGAAATTCACGAGTTCTCAGTATTCTCAAGAGGGAAGGTGAACAGCCGGATGTCGTGGTCCATGTAGGGACGAATGACGTGGGCAGGAAGAGTGAGGAGGTCCTGAAAGGTGAGGTTAGGGAGTTAGGCACCAAGTTAAAGGACAGGACCTCCAGGATAGCAACCTCAGGATTGCTAGAAGTGCCACGCGCAGGCGGGTTTAGAAATAGTAAGATAGCACAGATCAACACGTGGCTGAAGACATGGTGCAGGAGGGAGTGCTTCAGATTTATAGATAATTGGGCAGTTTTCCAGGGAAGGTGGGACCTGTTCCAGCGGGACGGTTTACATCTGAACTGGAGGGGGATAAATATTCCTGCAGGTAGGTTTGCTAGAGAGGCTCCAGCTGATTTAAACTAGATACAAGGGGGAGGGAAACCAGAGTGTAGGAACAGATGTATGGGAGAAGGAAGAAAAAGATATTAAATTTTTTGCACCATTAGAGTTAAACAGAGAGAAGGAGGTGGAGAATTTCTTAAATACATTTATTTTAATCCTAGGAGCATTGTAAGAAAGGTGGATGAGTTTAGAGCATGGATTGATACCTGGAAATATGATGTTGTAGCTATTAGTGAAACATAGTTGCAGGAGGGGCAACTAAATATTCCTGGATTTCATTACATCAGGTGTGATAGAATTGGAGGGACAAGAGGGGGAGGTGTTGCATTGCTTGTCAGAGAAAATATTACAGCAGTGCTCTGGCAGGATAGATTAGAGGGCTCATCTGGGGAGACTATTTGGGTGGAATTGAGGAATGAGAAAGGTGTAGTAACACTTATAGGGGTGTATTATAGACCACCTAATGGGGAGTGAGAATTGGAGGAGCAAGTTTGTAAGGAGATAGCAGATATTTGTAGTAAGCACAGGGTTGTGATTGTGGGAGACTTTAATTATCCACACATAGACTGGGAAGCCCACACTGTTAAAGGGCTGGATGGTTTAGAATTTGTAAAATGTGTGCAAGATAGTTTTTTGCAGCAATACATAGAGGTACCAACTAGGGAAGGGGCAGTGTTGGATCTCCTGTTAGGGAATGCAATAGGCCAGGTGACGGAGGTATGTGTTGGGGAGCACTTCGGGTCCATTGATCACAATGCCATTAGTTTCAATATAATTATGGAGAAGTATAGGACTGGACACAGGGTTGAGACTTTTGATTGGAGAAAGGCTAACTTTGAGGAGATGTGAAAGGATTTAGAAGGAGTGGATTGGGACAGTTTGTTTTATGGGAAGGATGTAATAGAGAAATGGAGGTCATATAAAGGTGAAATTTTGAGGGTACAGAATCTTCATGTTCCTGTTAGGTTGAAAGGAAAGGTTAAAAGTTTGAGAGAGCCATGGTTTTCAAGGGATATTGGAAACTTGGTTCGGAAAAAGAGAGAGATCTACAATAAATATAGGCAGCATGGAGTAAATGAGGTGCTTGAGGAATATAAAGAATGTAAAAAGAATCTTAAGAAAGAAATTAGAAAAGCTAAAAGAAGAAACGAGGTTGCTTTGGCAAGTAAGGTGAAAATAAATCCAAAGGGATTCTGCAGTTATATTGATAGAAAATGGACAGTGAGGGATAAAATTGGTCCCTTAGAGAATCAGAGTGGACTGCTATGTGTGGAGCCAAAAGAAATGGGGGAGATTTTGAACAATTTATTTTCTTCGGTATTCACTAAGGAGAAGGATATTGAATTGTGTAAGGTAGGGAAACAAGTAGGGAAGTTATGGAAATTATGATGATTAAAGAAGAGGAAGTACTGTCGCTTTTAAGGAATATAAAAGTGGATAAATCTCTGGATCCTGACAGGATATTCCCTAGGACCTTGAGGGAAGTTAGTGTAGAAATAACAGGGGCTGTGACGAAAATATTTCAAATGTCATTAGAAACAGGGATGGTGCTGGAGGATTGGCGTATTGCTCATGTTGTTCCATTGTTTAAAAAGTGTTCTAAGAGTAAACCTAGCAATTGTAGGCCTGTATGTTTGATGTCAGTGGTGGGTAAGTTAATGGAAAATATTCTTGGAGATGGTATATATAATTATCTGGATAGACAGGGTCTGATTAGAAACAGTCAACATGGATTTGTGTGTGGAAGGTCATGTTTGACAAACCTTATTGAATTTTTTGAAGAGGTTACTAGGAACATTGACGAGAGTAACGCATTGGATGTTGTCTATATGGACTTCAGTAAGGCCTTTGACAAGGTTCTGCATAGAAGGTTAGTTAGGAAGGTTCAATTGTTAGGTATTAATATTGAAGTAGTAAAATGGATTCATCATTGGCTGGACGGGAGATGCCAGAGAGTAGAGGTGGATAACTGTTTGTCAGGTTGGAGGCCGGTGACAAGTGGTGTGCCTCAGGGATCTGTACTGGGTCCAATGTTGTTTATCATATACATTAATGATCTGGATGATGGGGTGGTAAATTGGATTAGTAAGTACGCAGATGATACTAAGATAGGTGATGTTGTGGATAATGAAATAGGTTTTCAAAGCTTGCAGAGAGATTTAGGCCAGTTAGAAGAGTGGACTGAAAGATGGCAGATGGAGTTTAATACTGAGAAGTGTGAGGTGCTACATTTTGGTAGGAATAATCCAAATAGGACATACATGGTAAATAGTAGGGTACTGAAGAATGCAGTAGAACAGAGTGTTCTAGGAATAATGGTGCATAGTTCCCTGAAGGTGGAACCTCATGTGGATAGGGTGGTGAAGAAAGCTTTTGGTATGCTGGCCTTTATAAATCAGAGCATTGTGTATAGGAGTTGGGATGTAATGTTAAAATTGTACAAGGCATTGGTAAGGCCGAATTTGGAGTATTATGTCCAGTTCTGGTCACTGAATTATAGGAAAGATGTCAACAAAATAGAGAGTGTACAGAGAAGATCTACTAGAATGTTACCTGGGTTTCAGCACCTAAATTACACGGAAAGGTTGAACAAGTTAGTTCTTTATTCTTTGGAGCGTAGAAGGTTGAGGGGGGACTTGATAGAGGTATTTAAAATTATGAGGGGGATAGATAGAGCTGACGTGGATAGGCTTTTTCCATTGAAAGTAGGGGAGATTGAAACAAGAGGACATGAGTTGAGAGTTAGGGGGCAAAAGTTTAGGGGGTAACACGAGGGGGGGGATTTCTTTATTCAGAGAGTGGTAGCTATGTGGAATGAGCTTCCAGTAGAAGTGGTAGAGGCAGGTTCGGTATTGTCATTTGAAGTAAAATTGGATAGGTATATGGTCAGGAAAGGAATGGAGGGTCATGGGCTGAGTGCAGGTTGGTGGGACTAGGTGAGAGTAATCATTCGGCACGGATTAGAAGGGCCGAGATGGCATGTTTCCATGCTGTAATTGTTATATAGAAATGCCAAGGAATGAATATCTGGTGTATGTGCCTAAATTGTACATGTTGCAATTAAAAATTTTTAAAAATAATGAAGTTTGAAAGATCGCATAATAAGATTCCACCAGGCTCTGGCTCACCTTCAGGATCTGACGAAGCTCTCGCAGAGCCTCTTTGTAGCGCGGAATGAAGGGCCTCAATTGTTCTGGTCTCACCAGCTGCTTTTTCAGCTCAGTGCTGCCAGCATCACTCAGCATCTGAAGAAACTGTCTCTCCTGCAAATTAAATGACCAAACGTACAGCACTCACAAGGTAGACTAACAGGAAATAAACACAGCTAAAGGGAATAAATCTGCATTAACGTGGGACGTATCTAAAAACAACAATGGCATCTGCTGAAGCAGCTCAGTCCCCAAATCACTGATAACGCTCTTATTTAAAATGTGTATCTGACCACCAGGTTATAGATATTGATCAGCAGTCGCTTCACACAGTGCCAGGGGCAGAGGGACTTGCTCTGTCTTCTGACTATGAGAGGCTGATGGAAGGTTGAAGGTTCTGTGACAATTTATATTCAATAGGAACACGGGAGTGAGAGTGGCTCCCATGGACTCACCTGCACCTTTAGAAGGAGTGTGAACGCAAGCCCGGTGTTCCCAGCTCGAGCTGTTCGACCAACTCTGGGGGGAAGAAAGAAGAATCACCAATTCCAAGCAGGAATTTTTAAGGAGCAAAGTAGTAAGCATAAACTCTTTTGTTTTGTTTATGCTTTTGTTTGGAACCGTACAAAACAAAAACTTGGCATAGTCAAAGGGAAACAATGAGCCCTTCCTGAAGTCATTGTGTGTTCATTTCTCCGGTATTCTGAGAAATCACTTAAATCAAATTTCAGGTTATCTACAGGAAACACAGAGCTGCTGTACAGTTGACATTCTGACCAGACAAGTGCACAGAACTCATGGACTATCTGGCAAGCTGCTTCACTCAACAAGTCAAATGTTCTCCCACCCCCACTATCAAATCTCTCTGAAGGCAGTCTAATCTGTCTCTCCTCTATCACAAAGTGATGGAAGATGTAATCTGCTATCAAATGATACTGTCCGGTCTGCGTTACCTGTGGATATATGTTCGGATAAAGTGTGGAGCATCATAATTAATCACACATGTAACATTGCTCACATCAATTCCCCTGGCAGTGGCATCAGTGCTGATCAGTCTGTGGGGAAGAAAGCATAAACAACTGAAATGGACAACGTGACACCAATCCGCAAGCCCAGCAATAAGTGACGCATGCGTGCAAAGGCCATGCACCAAGCATAGAGACAAATTACTGTCAGCCTGTGGATTTTACATAACACCCTAATGCATGCACGCACACTTACATTTGAAGCTTTCCTTGTTCAAATTGTTTCAGTGTTTTTTGTCTTTCATTGGGTGATAGTCTAGAAGAAAACTCTGCCACATGAACACCACCAAAGGCACGAAGCAATAGGAACAATCTAAAACAGGACAGGGAGATGGACACTGTCAGCCTGTGTATCTTATATAACAAGGAGACAGCCCATGTGTCAGCTTGCTACTCTGGGCTGTCTCACTGAAAATTACATTTTAAACAAAACTAGTAACTGGGAAATGCTGTCAACCTGTGAGATGCATTCCTGGAATTAGTAAAGCACAGGATTCGACTGAACTTCATTCTCAGGATGAAGTAGAGGACTGTCAGAGGCTTCTTGTTGAGTGAACATGGGACATAAAATTCCTGTAGGGAAGAAGGAGCATATCTTTGAAGAATATTCAAGATTTCACATTATACAATCCAAATACAAAAGGTCTTACATATCTTTTCAAATGCAGCTTGCCACTTACTGACTATAATAGATGTGGAACAGAGGATAGAAAAATGTCTGAAACATCACTAATTATGTTCCAGGCAGGCATTATACACTATTACCATATACCTTAGAGTGGCTCTGTGGTACAACTAATAGAGCTGCTTACTCCCTGTCCAGAAAGTCTGATTCAATCCTGACCTCCTGTACCGTCTGTATGGAATTTGTTTGTTTTCCCTGTGGCTTCGTGGGTTTCTCCTGGAAGCTCCCATTTCATTCCCTATCCCAAAGACAAACAGGCCTATAAGTTTATTGAATACTGTGAATTGTTCCTAGTGTGTAAGAGAGTGTTAAAATCCAGAGTAGGTTGACTGGAGTGTTGGGAGAACAGGCTAAGGAGATATTAGTATGAGAACGATTGCCTTTGTAAATTCATGTAGACATGATGAGCCAAAATAGTTTCCTTCTACATTACAATGAAATATAACCACAAGGCAACCTCCTCCAGTAGAATATCACCACAATACAGCCCCTTGTTGTACAAGTTTCCATACCTTGTTCAAATATATCACTGATGCCACTGCTCCATTTACTCTTGGAAGCAATGTAACCTTGTGGTACAATGTGAATGAGCAGCAGTAAGCCTCTGTAGAAAGGGACTGAATAAGAGGAAATAAAAGGGAGCCAATGGCTCAGTGGATAGCACTCCCATTCCCAGTCAGAAGGTTCAGATTTGAAGTCACACTCCAGAGATTTAAGCATTAATGCAGATGGTCCCTTCGTCAGTAGAGTACTGAGTGGCATGGCATGGCTGGAGAGCTACCTTTGAGATAAGACATTAAAGCGAGAACCTGTGTGCTGGCATAGAATTCATCATCTGAATTCTCCTTGGTATTCTGGCCAGTTACTACCCTTAGACCAACATTATCAAAACTATCTGGAGTCACAGAGAAACTCAGCATGGAAATAGACCCTCAGCCCATCAAGTTTGTGGTGACTATCAACCCATTGCACCAATCCTACATTAATCTAACTTATATTCTCCCCACATTCTCATCAATTATCCCCAGAATCTATCACTATGGGCAATAAGCCTGCTGCCATCTTATCCTATCTATAGTTTGTACAATTGGTTCCGCTGTTTCTTATAATACAACTTCAAATTCATTACAAAATTTCTACTTGACTGGAAAATATTGGGGACGATTGTGGTTATCAGAATTATAAAACAAAAACCAGAGGGGCTAATTGGCAGAACTTGCATGTGTAGCAGTATACATCAGTTTAAACCTTCTCTCAATCCGTTGTCCCATTCTGACAAGTAAGAAGTTTGGCTCATGTGATATTCCAGATTCTGGTCTGTTTCTTCACTCCTACTCTTTCAGATCAAAAGGTGTGGTGATGTTTCAAACTTTTCCTAATCCTTGCTGTGTTGGTACTTATCCTGCTGAGCTAAAGGGTGGTGCAGACTACAGAACAACTTTCACATTATGAGTTGCTGCACTGCAACTCAAACACACCCATCACAAGTGCTGACAAATACCTATGGAACAGGCATAATTAACAATACATGAATGCTGTCTGAGACAGGGCAGATTCCTTCAGCATACAATCACTCAGTACCTTGCCCAACTCACATCTGCTGTGGAAAGAAGTGCCAATTAACATGCGTTTATAAAGAGTTAAACACAAATCCACAGCCCTCATCCTAATCAGTCCAAAGGAGTACAACAGCATTCACACCTAGGACAGCTTTGGCTGTCAGCTTACCCAGTCATATGCCACTTCCTCCGTTCTGATTTCTGTAATAGAACTGACTAAGAAAGACACTAGCTCTACCCATTCCCATTCCGACATGGTCTCCTTCACTGCCATAATGAGGCCACTCTCAGGTAGGAGGTTGGACATCTCATACTCTGTTTGGGTAGCCTCCAACCTGATGCTCAATCATCGATTTGTTCAACCTTTGATCATTTCTCCCCCTTCCCCCTTTTCTATTACCCATTCTCTTCTCCTCAGCTCCCTCTGGTGCCCCTCCTACTTTCCTTTTGACTGTAAAGCACACTGAGGTTCCCTTTAGTTGTGCAAGATTCTGTGTAAATATAAACTCTCTCCTTATATGATAATCAAAATCAAACCGACCTGAAACCATCAATACGTACTGTCAATCCCTCAGGCAAGGTGTACTTGTTTTCCACAGAGTTAACTGGTGGCTGTTGCTTGCCCAGGGTCGCTTGTGGTTCCTGCTCCTGTGTCCTGTAACTGGCAGTAAAGAGCCGAGGCTGGTGCAGTGCCAACTGTTGCAACTTCTCAGAATCCTTGGTGATGGTAGCAGAGAACAGCAACTTCTGCAGAGGCATCTGCAAGCGGGAGTGGCTGTGGAACGAACCTCATGTTACGAAATGTGAGCACAGAAATATAAAGAAATGATAAAATTACAAAAAGATGTTAACTAATACAGTTGCGACTTTATTACATGGAGCCTTTCTTTCCATTCATCAACAAAAATACAGCATTGAAAGAAGAGAATTATGAAGTAGTTATTGTATACAAGTAGCCATCACTCACTGTGAATTTAAAAACAGAAGTAACCTACATCCTCAAGCACTTAAAGTGCTCTTCCCGTCAGGTCATCAGACCATAAGACATGGGAGCAGAATTCAGCCATTTGGTCCATCGAGTCTGCTCCACCATATTTCATCAGGGCTGATCTAATTTTCCTCTCTGTCCCGGTCTCCTGCCTTTTCCCCATATCCCTTCTTGCCCTGACCAATCAAGAATCTATCAACCTTGGCCTTAAATATACAAAAAGACTTGGCCTTCACAGCCACCTATGGCAACGAAAGTAACAGATTCACCACTCTCTGGCTAAAGAAATTCCTCTTAAACTCCGTTCTAAAAGGACGTCTCTCTATTCTGAGACTGTGTCCTTTGGTCCTAGACTCTCCCACCACAGGAAAAATCCTCTCCACATCCACTGTATCGAGACCTTTCACCATTCAATAGGTATGAATTAGGACACCCCTCATTCTTCTTAATTCCAGTGACATACTGAGAGATCATGTTGCAGCTATATAGGGCCCTGGTAAGACCCCACCTTGGAGTACTGTGCTCAGTTCTGGTCGCTTTACTATAGGAAGGATGTGGAAACCATAGAAAGGGTACGGGAGGAGTTACAAGGATGTTGCCTGGATTGGGGAGCATATCTTATGAGAATAGGTTCAGTGAGCTCAGCCTTTTTTCTTGGAGTGACGGAGGATGAAAGGTGACCTGATAGAGGTGTATAAGGCATTGATCATGTGGATAGTCAGACGCTTCTTCCCAGGGCTGAAATGGCTAGCACGAGAGGGCACAGTTTTAAGGTCCTTGGAAGTAGGTACAGAGGAGATATCAGGGGTAAGTTTTATTTTCAGACAGAGAGTAGTGAGTGTGTGGAATGGGCTGCCGGCGACAGTGGTGGAGGTGGATATGATAGGATCTTTTAAGAGGCTCTTGGATAGGTGTTTGGAGCTCAGAAAAATAGAGGGCTATCAGTAACCCTAGGTAATTTCTCAGTTAAGGACATGTTTGGCAAAGCTTATTGTGCTGTAGGTTTTCTATGCTTCTATGTTTCTATGACTACAGGCTCAGAGCCATCAAACACTCTTCATATGACAAGCCATTCAGTGCCGGAATCATTTTCATGAATCTCCTTTGTACCTTTTCCAGTTTCAGCACATCCTGTCTAAGGAACCCAAAACTGCTCACAACACTCCAAGTGAGGCCTTCCCAGTGTTTTATAAAGTCTCAACATTACATCTTTGCTTTTATATTCTGAAATGAATCCTAACATCGCATTAGCCTTCCTCACCACAGACTCAACCTGCAAATTAACCTTTAAGGAATCCTCAAATATTTTAATTTCCTCTCCATTTAGAAAATTTTATTTCTTCTACCAAAGTGCATGACCATACACTTTGTTATTTCTTTGATGAAATAACAAACAGGATAGACAAAGAAAAAAATTAGTTGATGTTGTATACTTAATTTTCAGAAGGTAAAATTTTTCCCTTGAGGAAACCATGTTGACCATCATGTGCCTCCAAGAACCCTGAAAACACATCCTTAACAATCAAGTCCAACATTTTCCCAACCACTCTAGTCAGACTAACTGGCCTATAATTTCCTTCCTTCAGTCTCTCTCCCTTCTTGAAGTGAAGTGTCATTTGCAACTTTCCAGTCTTCCGGAACCATTCCAGAAGCTAGTCATCCTTTAAAGATTATTACTAATACATCCACAAATCTTTTCAGCTACATCGTTTAAAGCCCTGGTCTAGGCAAATTACCTACCTTTCAGTTTCCCTTGTCTACCTATGTCATTGGTGCCAATATGCACCAAGACTTCTGGCTACCATTGCCATGGACCCAGTCAGAGACATCACTGACCCTGGCACCAGGAAAGCAACATACCATACCTATCACGCCCACAGAATCTCATTTCCGATCCTTTGACTACGGAATCACCTATCAACACTGCAGTCCTCTTCACCTCTCTGCACATCAGAGCCACAACAGCAGACCCAGTGTCAGAGACCAGGGTCACTACATCTCATGCCAGTAGGTTATCCCCCTCAATAGTATCTCAAGTTGTATACTTATTATTGAAGGGGATGGCCACAGGTGTACCCTGCACTGGTTGTGTATTTCCCCTCTGTCGCCTGACAATCACTCAGTTACCTGCCTCCTGCAATATAGGGGAGGCGACCATCTATCACCTCCTCATTCTCTCATGAGTCGAACTGCAGCCTGTTGCAGAAGTGTTTTTCTAGCAGACTGGAGTGTTTTGTACTGTTTTCCCACAGTACAAAACACTGCACCTGGAGCCATTTGCACTACACTGTTAGGCCCTAACACAAGGAATGAACAAATAAGAATAGAAAGTGAGAAACTACCTCACCCAAGCCTGGTGAGCCAAAGCCTCTCTAAAACTGACACATTCACAAGAATGGCCAAGCAACACACACAAAATGCTGGAGGAACTCAACAGGTCAACAAGCATCTATGGAAAGAAGTACAGTCGACGTTTCGAGCTGAAACCCTTCGGCAGGACTGGAGAAAAAAAGCTGAGGGGTAGATTTAAAAGGTGGAGGGAGGGGATAGGCGAAACTTGGAGGAGAGGGATGAAGTTGTGAAGTTGATTGGTAAAGAGACAGAAGGCCATGGAAGAAAGAAAATAGGGGAGGAGCACCAGAAGGAGGCGATGGGTGGGCAAGGAGATAAGAGAGGGAAAAGGAGATGGGAAATGAAGGGGAGGTGGGAAGCATTATGAAAAGTTTGAGAAATCGATGTTCATGGTATCAGGTTGGAGGCTACCCAAATGGAATATCGGAATATAAAATGCTGTTCCTCCACCCAAAGTGTGGCCTCAACACGACAGTGAAGGACTCCATGAATAGAAATATTGAGATGGGAATGGGAAGTGGAATTAAAATGGGTGGCCACTGGGAGATCTCACTTGTTCTGGCGGACAGAGCGTAGATGCTTGGCGAATTGGTCTCCCGATCTACATAGGGTCTCAACGATATACAGGAGGCCAGATCGGGAGCACCGAACACAGTAAATTACCCCAACAGACTCACAGGTAAAGTGTTGCCTTATCTGGAAGGACTGTCTGGGGTCCTGAATGGTAGTGAGGGAGGAAGTGTAGGGGCAGCTGTAGCACTTGTTCCGTTTTCAAGGATAAGTGCCAGGAGGGAGATCAGTGGGTAGGGACAAATGGACAAGGGAGTCACATAAGGAGTAATACCTGCGGAAAGCAAAAAAGTGGGGGGAGGGATCCTGTTGGAGGTGGCAGAAGTTTCAGAGAATTATGTGCTGGACATAGAGGCTAGTGGGATAGCAGGTGAGGGCAAGAGGAACCCTATCCCTGGTAGGGTGATAGCAAGATGGGGTAAGAGCAGACATGCGTGAAATGGTAGAGATGCAGTTGAGGGCAGCATTGATGGTGGAGGAAGTGAAGCCACTTTCTTTGAAAAAGGATGACATCTCTTTTGATCTGGAATGAAAAGCCTCATCCTAAGAGCAGATGCGGTGGAGATGGAGGAATTGAGAGAAGGGAATGGCGTTTTCACAAATAGCTGGGTGGGGCAAGGTGTAGTCCAGGTAGCTGTGAGAATCCATGAGTTTAGAATAGACATTGGCAGATAAGCTGTCTTCGGAGATAGAGACAGTGAGATCAAGAAAGGGAAGGGAGGAGTCGGAAATGGTGCAGGTAAATTTGAGGGCAGGGTGGATGTTGGAGGCAAAATGGATGAAGTTGATGAGTTCAGCACGGGTGCAGAAAGCAGCACCAATGCAACTATCGATGTAGTGTAGGAAAAGTGCAGGACGGTTATCAGCGTAGGCTTGGAACATAGACTGTTCTATGCAGCCGCACACTTCACCTGTGAGTCTGTTGGGGTAATTTACTATGTTCGGTGCTTCCTGTATATCAGTGAGATCCAACATAGATTGGGAGACCGCTTCGCCAAGCATCTACGCTCCATCTGCCAGTACAAGCAGGATCTACTTCCCATTCTGGTTTGTCCATCTATGGCCTCCTCCACTGTCATGATGAGGCCACAGCGAAGTTGGAGGAACAACACCTTATATTATATTTGGGTAGCCTCCAACCTGATGGCGTGAACATTGATTTTTCAAACTTCCGGTAATGCCCCACACACCCTCCTTTACCTTTTCTCTCTCTCACCTTATCTCCTTGCCCGCCCATTGCCTCCTTCTGGTGCTTCTCCCCCACTTTTTCTTTCTTCCATGGCATCTCTTTCACTAATCAACTTCCCAGCTCTTCACTTCATCCCTCCCCCTCCAGCTTTCATCTATTACCTGCTGTTTCTCTCTCCCCTTCCCCACCTTTTAAATCTACTGCTCAGCATTTTTTCTCCTGTCCTGTCAAAGGGGTTTGGCCCGAAACATCGACTGTTCTTTTTTCCACAGATGCTGCCCAGCCTGCTGAGTGCCAGCATTTTGTGTGTTTTGCTCGGTTTTCTTAGCATTTGCAGATTTTCTCATTTGTCAAAAGAATGGTTGCACCACTTACATTTGTGTTAATTTTATTGGCTCTTTCTATTGAATCCCTCTTGCTGATTGGTTGCTAGCTGCTCAGATTAATAAAGTCTGTCAATTTTATTCTGGGCTATGACACCAGATAGTCGGCAATCAACCTATCACTGCTTATAAAGAAATGTTGAAAGGCTTTCCCAGTTTAGAAAGTCTTCAAAATTTTTATCATCATCACTATTATGTGCTATGCCGTACGCGTGGGTTATCATGGTATTCCATCTGCATTTATTGCCTGTGGAGAAGACCCCTTTCACTCCTCCTCCTTATTAGTTTCACTGTCCATGACCATCATTGCTCTTGGGAAAGTTTTCTACAGAAGTGTTTCGCCATTGCCTTCTCCTGGGCATTGTCTTTACAAGATTTAAGAATATAAGAACATAAGAAATAGAAACAGGAGTAGGCCATCTGGCCCATTGAGCCTGCCCTGCCATTCAGTAAGATCATGGCTGATCTGTCCATAAACTCAGCTCCATCTACCTTCCTTTTTCCCACAACTCTTAATTCCCCTACTATGTAAAAATCTATCTAACTGTATTAAATATATTTAGTGAAGAAGCCTGAACTGCTTCTCTGGGCAGAGAATTCCATGGATTCACCACTCTCTGGGAAAAAGAATTTCTTCTCATCTCCATCCTAAATATTCACCCCTTAATCTTGAGGCAATGTCCCCTAGTTCTAGTCTCACCTACCAATGGAAACAACTTTCCTACTTCTATCTTATCTATCCCTTTCACAATTTTGTATGTTTCTCTAAGATCCCCTCTCATTCTTCAGAATTCCAGAGAGTACAGTCTCAGGCAACTCAATCTCTCCTCATAGGTTAAACTTTCATCTCTGGAGTCAACCTGGTGAACCTCCTCTGCACTGCCTCCAAAGCCAGTATATCCTTCCTCAAGTATGGAGACCAGAACTGCACACAGTACTCCAGGTGCAGCCTCACTAGTACCCTGTGTAGTTGCAGCATGACCTCCCTGCTCTTGAATTCAATCCCTGTAGCAATGAAGGCCAACATTCTATTTGCCTTCTTAGTAACCTGTTGTACCTGCAAGCCAACTTTTTGTGATTCATAAACACTCCCAAGTTCCTCTGCACAACAGCATGCTGCAATCTTTCACCATTTAAATAATAATCTGCTCTATTATTCATTCCAAAGTGGATGATCTCACATTTACCAACATTGTATTCCTTCTGACAGACCTTGGCCCGCTCACTTAACCTATCTATATCCCTCTGCAGACTCTCCACATCCTCTGTACAATTTGCTTTTCCACTCAGTTTAGTGTCATTGGCAAACTGCTGATGACACTAAAATGCAAGACAGATGTCCCCAGCCATTATTAATACTCCTCAGAGATTGTTTGCCTGACATCAGTGGTCGCATGACCAGGACTTACAATGTACACCCACTGCCCATACAATCACTACCCACCCACCTGCTTCCATGGCTTCATGTGACTCTGATCTTGGTGAGGGTGGCTAAGCATGTGCTACACCTTTCCAAAAGGTGACCTGCAGGCTAGCAGAGGTAAGGATTGTCTTACACCTCCTTCGGTAGAGCCATATCTCCACCCTACCACTCATGCAAAATATTACAATTATTATTTGAGCATCAGTTTCCAAAGCTAGTTTTGTAATTTTGTATTGTATGGTAACAACAAAACAAAAGAAATGAAATCTTAAAATGTCAGCATGAATCCGATGACAATTGCTTCCATTTTATCCGAGTAAATCTAAGCTGATGTTCTCCAATAAAAGTAAATTATCTTCTCAAGAAGAGCAAACTTCTTTTATTTTGTCATTTGTTAACTTTAACTCTTTAACCATGCTCACTAATATAGTTCACCCAGTTAGTACTGCCCTTTCTACTTGCTGGTCCTCTGTGTATCATAATGAGTTTCCTTCCCTACAGTAACAATTACAAAAAAGTGGTTCACTTGCTGTTACCAGGTCAAGCAGATTCTGTAGAAATATAGGTATTTTCTCTTGTAATGAAGTAGTTTGTTCATTGGGTATGCTAACTACAGATGCTGAATAGATCTGAAAATTCTCACTAAAGAGTTGCCAAATAGCAAGATATCCAATGACTATTAGAAATAACAGGTCTTCAGAAGCCAGCAACTTGTAGAGAAACACAGACTCAATCTCCAGAACTGTTCAAATACATACCTATTTAGTTCATAAATGTTTAGACTGAATAGACTATTTTGCAACCAATTTCAGAAAATTTAATACTCAATGTAATAATTAGCCAATCCCACCAGGCATATTTGGATGTGTCATAATTTGTATACTTTATTACCAGAGGTACAAAATTGCATAACTTTGACTTGAATCCAATGGCAAGATTGTAGAACGAAAGATAAATCTGCAACGATAGGCATTTTGGATAAAGGAGATTACATCACCTGGTGCACACCCATCTCAATCAGGTAACAAACCCAGACAAATCTGAGATCGGATATCTGAGGTTCAGTTTGTACTGCATGATTCCCTCAACTAACTAACAGAGAAAGGGAATAAAGTTATAACTCAACACCTTTATGTATCTTGAAGACACTCAGCTGTTATTAACTTTGCAATTTTGTACAAATTATTGAAGGCCAATTTGGAATACTGTATTAGGTACTGTTCCATCAAAAGATCAATTAAGCACTTGAATACACAAAGGAAGCAAAGACTCAAAGGCTCAAACAGCATGAAAACAGTCTGTTTGACCCAACTTCTCCATGCCATCCAGTGGGCACCCATCTGCATTATTCCCTTTGCAAGATCAGGTTTGATTCTAAATATCAGGATTTCAAGTTGTAACAGAAAATGGTATTGATTTTCATGACGAGATTTGAGTGTGGGTGCAATTAAAGCCTTTAACACAAAGAGTTTAGGCTAACTTAGGTACATTTTTCAACCAAGATTTGTTAGGGCAGAGCCACAGGAATTCAAAACTACCTCACTTCTGAGCTGAGAATGAAACAAAGACACTTAACGATTGCACTGTATCATAGCAACTAATATTCAAAAATATTTAGGCAAATAGATGATTAATCAAAATCCCTAAAGGCAAAAGAAAACAATGAATCACTTATGCTGGTAACTAATATGGTACTTTAAGGTTGCAGACAAGAGGCTTAACTTCTCTTAATATATAAACAGGGCAGGACCCTTGCTACTCCAGGCCTGTGGGTGTGAGAGCTGTGATAGACTAAAGAACTTCTAACCTTTATAACTTCATGATGTTCAATGCAGTCAGAGAAAATAATATACTGTAAAGCCAGGCACTAGAAATATTTCTAAAACCTTAACACATTTTCAAATTAAAAAGCTTTATCTTTTCCAACCCAACTTTGTGTTCTAACTGCTCGAATGAAGGGCGAGAAAAGGGAATCCAGCTGCTCCATGCCCATGACTGGTTGCACTTGTGTTGTTATTGCACTGGAGGACTATAAGAACAGAAGACTGCTATTTAGTGTGAGTCCATACTGTCTCATTCATTGTGCTAAGATCTGTTCCATGTCTAACTATGGTTTTGAGTCTCTACCCTCTGTCACATGGATAGTCCATCTTGGCCACACTCCAAATCTGCTCCATATACTGCCTGTCTTTGTTCTAGTAGTCTTCAATGGGATTCTCAACTCTAGGCACAAACAAGACCCAAAACCAGTTCCATCTGCCACACTTCATTTCAACTTGTGGCAACACTTCACTTTGAGTCTGTTGGGGTCATCTGTTGCATCCGGTGCTCCCGGTGCGGCCTCCGCTACACTGGCGAGACCCGACGCAGATTGGGGGACTGCTTTGTCGAGCACCTCCGCTCTGTCCGCCACAACAGACAGGATCGCCCGGTTGCCACCCACTTCATCTCTCCTTCACATTCCCATTCAGGTATGTCCTCTACTGCCATGATGAGGCCAAACTTTGGTTGGAGGAACAACATCTCATATACCGTCAGGGTAGTTTCCAGCCCCTTGGGATGAACATCGAATTCTCCAACTTCCGGTAATTCCCTCCCTCTCCCTTCCCCCATCCCACTTTCACTCTGTCCCCTCTTCCAGCTGCCTATCACCTCTCCCATGATTCTTCCTTCTTCAACTACCCATAGTGCTTTCCCCTTACATTCCTTCTTCACCTCTCCTGCCTATCCCCTCCCCCACCTTTTGATCTTTCCTCTGATTGGTTTTTTTCAAAATGAAGGTGAACCTGGCACCTTCCAGTCTCCCCCCACCTTCTTTGCAGGACCCCTGCCCCCTCCTTCTTTAGTCCTGACAAAGGATCTCAGCCCGAAACGTTGACTGCTCATTTCAACGGATGCTGCCTGACCTGCTGAGCTCATCCAGCTTTTTTGTATGTCTTGATTTGACCACAGCATCTGCAGTGTACTTTGTGTTTCCATCTGCCATTATCTTTCCTCCTAAATGCTCCCATTACCACCTTCTTTACATATCAGATTCTAGCATTGGTAGCCATTTGCGTTCTTGCTCATCTTCTTCCGACAGCTGTCTCTCACATTCACACTTCCTTCTTCACCACACCTCACTCCACCTGCCTCTCGTTTTGTTTTCTTTATGGTCCTCCATCTATCATTCACCAGCCACCAGATCCAAACTCCAACCTAACTTGGAGCAATCTGTCTGTTGTTTTCTCGCTCCTCTTCAGTACTCGGGTCTTTAATCACCACTCTGCTTTCCTTTAATCCAGCCCAAGGTTTTGACCTGACACATCAATTCCTTTCCTCCCACAGATCAGCAGCTCGACCTGAATTCCTCCAGATTATTTGTTGCTCCAACTCCAACATCCATGGTCAGACCATACACATCTCAACTCTGACTCATAATGCTCCTGTACCAGCTCTGACCTCACCATTATCTATAGTGTGATGGGCAAACCAAGTTTGAAAGGGGGTCCAGAAGTGACCCATTGAACTGTGCTATTGAGAGGGGGGGGGAGGGAGAGGGAGAGAGAGAGAGAGGGGGAGGGGGAGAGGGGGGAGAGAGAGAGAGAGAGAGAGAGAGGGGGGGAGAGAGAGAGAGGGGGAGAGGGGGAGAGGGGGAGAGAGAGGGAGGGGGAGAGAGAGAGGGAGAGAGAGAGAGAGAGAGAGAGAGAGAGAGAGGGAGAGGGAGAGGGAGAGGGAGAGGGAGAGGGAGAGGGAGAGGGAGAGGGAGAGGGAGAGGGAGAGGGAGAGGGAGAGGGAGAGGGAGAGGGAGAGGGAGAGGGAGAGGGAGAGGGAGAGGGAGAGGGAGAGGGAGAGGGAGAGGGAGAGGGAGAGGGAGAGGGAGAGGGAGAGGGAGAGGGAGAGGGAGAGGGAGAGGGAGAGGGAGAGGGAGAGGGAGAGGGAGAGGGAGAGGGAGAGGGAGAGGGAGAGGGAGAGGGAGAGGGAGAGGGAGAGGGAGAGGGAGAGGGAGAGGGAGAGGGAGAGGGAGAGGGAGAGGGAGAGGGAGAGGGAGAGGGAGAGGGAGAGGGAGAGGGAGAGAGAGAGAGAGAGAGAGAGAGAGAGAGATTGATTGATTTACCTTTCTCCAAGGACACTTTGCCTGCTTGTTAAGATTCCTGCAGAGACAGCAAGGCAGAGCCGATTGATGGACAGCTGGTGTCCAGCATGTGGAGATAAAAAGCAGGTTTGTTGGGACACAGACAGACACACCATGGGACACTGAATGAGCTTTGTGCACCCACATGAAGGTGGGGTTTTGGAGGATCGATTCAGGGAAATCGATCAGGTTGCTCACAGTGTGAAAAGGTGCAATCGGTGGGGATCTATTTGTGTGTCCTCCCTTGCCTGGGTGACAGTTCTACCACTGAAGAACAGTCGTATGTATTATGGACATAATCGGTGACCACAACAGGACTTCAGGAGACAATGGGAAGCTCGATGGCAATAGCATCACCTCTCTCTCTCTAACGTTATTCAAACAACTACCTCGACCTGAACTGAACTTTCTTCATCATCGTAAGACTATAACCATTTACCCCTAGCTCTGAAAGAGCCTAGTTTTGGTTCCTATTTCCACACTTCTGTATATATCATTGCTAATATGTTTCATCTATATTTGCATTTATATTACTGTATTGCTTAGTTTACTAATAAACACTATTAGTTACTATAATACCAGACTCCAAAGTGTTTTCCATTTCTGCTGGTTCTTTAACCCAGTCACGGGGTACATGACAGTAGCTTAACCCCAAATCCTTACCTTACAGCTGTGCAGACACCTGGCTCCACCCTCTGAAAAAGGACATCTGATGCTGATAATTCATCCACTTTGTATACTTCCTTCACCACCTGGTTCAGCCAATTGTGATGCATACTGTCAATCATTCGATCAGCTTCATCAATGATCTGAAAAACAATCACACAATAGGTTACTGTCCTTATTCCTGTCATCACACATTGTCCATGATCCTTAATAGAGACAGTGGAATACTTTTGCATCATTCATCAGGACAGAAACGCGCACTGATGCTAGACAGACACAAGTGGATGTCAAGTATCCAGCAAAACTCTCAAGTCATCCTTCCCACAATCAGATATTCCAACAATAAGATGTATCTCAATTCACAACAACAACAACAGAAAGCTGGCCGAGGAATTGGGAGGTGGAGGTGGATTAGTTGTACTGGTCATGTTACCACAAGAAAAGGAAGAAAGTTATAATTATTGAGAAATGTCAACCAGCTGCTTGAGGTCTTACCAGGTATCGGAGATGCTGTAGACTGAATCCATCTGTTTTGGTAATGTGGTCAACCAGACGTCCTGGAGTTGAAATTACAATATCTGCCAAGCTGCGGTAACCCATAATTCTTCAGAGATGAAAGTATGTAAAAAGCAATAGGAATTGTGACTCCTAATGATAGCATTGCAACTACAGTCAAATATTGATGCATGTTCATCAGAAAACAATGATAACATTAAAACTGCAGTACTGTGCAGAAGTCTTAAGACACTCTAGCTATTTAAGTGCCGAAAGACTTTTGCACAGTACTGTACTTACCCAAATTTCCTTTAAATTGGACCTGTATCCACCACTTCTGCTGGCAGCTCATTCTACACTCTCGCCAGCCTCCAAGTGAAGGTCACTCAGGTTCCCCTTAAATATTTCACCTTTAATCTATGAGCTCTAGCAATCCTCCAACTGATGATAACAGTGTACCCTCACCATTTCTGTCATATTACTACATCCCTCAATGCTGTCTACTAGCCAACTTGGACCCTTCTATTGATTATCTTTCTTAAATCCCTCACCCCTCTCTCTCTCACATACACACTATGTGTAGACTTAGCTGCTAATATTTATCCATCTATCCACTGCAAATTATTCTCTGTGTTACTCTTCAATGAAATAAAGTATTTTAGTGATAGAAATGCTACATAATGCTTATAAGTGTGAGGTGCTACATTTTGGTAGGAATAATCCAAATAGGACATACATGGTAAATAGTAGGGCATTGAAGAATGCAGAAGAGTGATCTAGGAATAATGGTGCAAAGTTCCCTGAAGGTGGAATCTCATATGGATAGGGTGGTGAAGAAAGCTTTTGGTATACTGGCCTTTATAAATCAGTGCATTGAGTATAAGAGTTGGGATGTAATGTTAAAATTGTACAAGGCATTGGTAAGGCTGAATTTGGAGTATTGTGTACAGTTCTGGTCACCGAATTATAGGAAAGATGTCAACAAAATAGAGGGTACAGAGAAGATTTACTAGAATGTTACCTGGGTTTCAGCATCTAAGTTACAGGGAAAGATTGAACAAGTTAGGTCTTTATTCTTTGGAGCGTAGAAGGTTGAGGGGGGACTTGACAGGGGTATTTAAAATAAGGAGGGGGATAGATCGAGTTGACGTGGATAGGCTTTTTCCATTGAGAGTAGGGGAGATTCAAACAAGAGGACATGATTTGAGGGGGTAAAAGTTTAAGGGTAACATGAGGGGGAATTTCTTTACTCAGAGAATGGTAGCTGTGTGGAATGAACTTCCAGTAGAAGTGGTAGAGGCATGTTCAGTATTGTCATTTAAAGTAAAATTGGATAGGTATATGGATAGGAAAGGAATGGAGGGTTATGGGCTGAGTGCGGGCCAGTGGGACTAGGTGAGAGTAAGCATTCGGCACGGGCTAGAAGGGCCAAGATGGCCTGTTTCTGTGCTGTAATTGTTATATGGTTATATGGTCATAATATTGTATTTAACACTAAATAAAAGTCATTGTTTCCCTCTACGTTTCCTATCCTGTCTATCAAGGGAGATGGAAATTTCCAAACTGGAGCAAATATGGATGGTAGTCTACCAAAATGATCATTTCTATTTCTGGTAACAACTATATATGAGCATTATTGATTAAAGCTAACACGAACAGAGAAATTTGCTGCATAATTCTACTTTCAGATAGTAGAATTTCAAACATAACGCGTTCCTCCCCCCTTCTCCCCATTCTGTTGTGTAAAGAATGTGTGCAGTGAGCTATACCTGAGTTTTGAATTTAATGTGAAAGATTAAACTATTCCAAACTTTCCAATGCGTTGCAACAACTTAAACTCAAAATCTTAAACTAGCAAATGTGGAGGAAGAACTCAGGGTGAAAACTTGGAGTAAAAAGAAATTCTAAGACAGGTAAAATTAGTGATCTTGTAGTTAGGGATCCTCTTGGAAAGAGTGATCACAGTATGATTGAGTTTCTCGTACAAATGGAGGGTGCAATAGTTCAATGTAAGACCAGTGTATTATGCCTAAACAATGGAGAACAATGGAGGCTACAGTGGGATGAGGGAGGATTTGGTCAGAGTCGACTGTGAATTCAGGCTATATGGTGGGATGGTTGACGAATGGTGGAAGACTTTCAAAGATATTTTTCCATGGTGGTCAACTAAAGTATACTTCAGTTAAAAGCAAGGACAGTAAGGGTGGGGAGAGACAGCCTTGGATAACTAAGGAAATAAAAGAAGGCATCAAACTAGAAGCTCATGCATACAAAGTCACCAAGAGTAGTGGGAAACTGGAAGATTGGAAAAACTTTAAAACCAACAAAGAACCACTGAATGAGCAATAAAGAAAGGGAAACTAGATTATGAAAATAAGCATGCAGACATGGTCAAGAGGTTTAGTTGTTCATACCAAACAAAAGGATGAGGAAGAAATGGGACTTTGACCATGGAATGATTGTTGGTGGTTTGAGTATCTACAAAACTGCTGATCTCCTGGGATTTCTACATAGCAGTCTCTAGGGTTTTCAGAGATAAACAAACAAAAACACACCCAATGAGTAGCAACTCTGTGTGCAAAAATGCCTCGTTACTGAGAGTGGTCAAAGGAGAATGGCCAGACTGGTTCAAGCTGACAGGAAGGCAACAATAACTCAAATAACCACGTTACACAATGGTGTGCAGAAGAGAAGAGCACCTCTGGCATACACTCAGTGGCCACTTTATTAGATACAAGGGGGTTAATGTAGCCACTGAGTATGTACATATTTATTATTGTAATTATCGTATATTTTAACAATTACACAGTACTACTACCACAAACCAAATTTCACTGCATTTGTCAGTGATAATAACCCTGATTCTGATTCTGCAGAATCTAAGTGTTCCCTATCAACATGTAATCACATGGAGTGGCTTTTGTGATGGTTGAACCTCAGGAAGAACCAAAATGGTTCTCGGCACTTCTGGCTACAAATGCTTCAGCACAGGTTTTGACACTTGCATGCTCTCGCCCATCATTGAAGGTGCTTACAGTATGTCCTTGGAGCTTTTTCTCTGATCACTCTTATCTAAACCATTTGTAGTTAGGTTTGATATGACTACAGACTATGGGGTCACTAAGCTGTGCCTTTTAAATGCTATTTTTGTTCTTTAGCCAATGTGCCCTTGAGCTGTAGGTTCCAGATAGCACCACACTGCCTAGTCTTGCTTCTGCAATGCTCACTGAACTGAAGTTCATCCCTGGTAATGGTGGACCGAGGGATTGTTGGGGAACACATTTTTGTTGCTGCTGATGGTTCACTTCACCCCTATCTGAATTTAGCATACTAGGACAGCCATAGGACAGAGGGTGCCGGTAGCTAGTACACAGGCAACCAAAATATGGAATATGCAAGGAAGAGTCAGCTAAGGTTCATGACGTTAACAAATTCAAGGAAGAATATAAATTTAGGAATGAATGAGGGTACTAAAGATAGAGAATAGAATGCTATTTTCTTTCAAACGTTAGACATGGTCAGGTGCAGTGAAATCACTTTTCTTGAACATGTACTTTCCTGAGACATAAATCTATTCTACTGCTAGTTATATTAGTATATTTGAATCTTATTAATTTGGTAGAATTTCCAAAACAAAACATGCAAAGTTAGAAATACTTACGTGGGTTTTTCAAGATGGCGATGCAGTGAAAGGTCTGCTTTGCTGAGCTCAGCACAGCAACACTGATCATTTCGCATATAAACCTATTCTTTTCAATTTTTTTTTAAATGCCCGTGTCGGATTTAATAACGTGAACATTGAAGGGTGCTTCAACACTATGCTATCAAAAAGTACTAAAAAGGCAGCCAAGATGGACTGCACAGAGCACTCGACCGGGGCTGAGGAGTTAGCTGCAGCTAGTTATGCTAACACGTTGGACCTGCTTTTCGTCAAGTAATTCAGGAAGTTAATGGAGTACATATCCAAAATGAGGGACGAGAAGCTTGGTCCACTCTAACACTCCAGAACCACATATTGGAGCTTAAAAATCTTGATACAAGAATGACTGAGGCCAAGGTCTCAGTAGTCTCCGCAGTAGAGACTGTGCCTGATCAGGCCCAAAGCCACATCCGGGCACAAGAGAAGCAAGTTCAAAAGCCTGCCTGACCATATCGATGATCTTGAGAACAGAGGTAGGAGGAAGAACATACAGATCATCGGTCTACCTGAAGGTACAGAAGGCAGGCAGCCAGTGAAGTTTCTTGAGGGCTGGCTGCCTAATTTCCTTGATTTGGAAACCAAGGCTGGACGCATTAAAGTGGAAAGAGCTCGTCGTATGCTGGCTCCAAAACAGGGCCCAGGCCAACGCCTTCAACCTGTCCTCGTGTGGTTCCATAATTTCGGTGATAAGCAAAGAGTGATGGAGGTTTCCAGATGTCGCGGGAATGATGCCCAGGCTTTAATATATGAGGGATCCAGGCTTATGTTTTTACAAGATTTTTCGGCAGCCGTTATTCGGAAGTGCAAGGAATTTGACCAGGTAAAGGAGCAGCTGAGAGAATCCAGAATCCAGTACTTTATGCTATACCCAGTGGCGCTGAAAATCACCTACACTGGGAGCACCAAGATATTTGATTCTCCTGACAAAGCTAAAACTTTTTTGAACACGTTGGGCTAAAGAATGTATAATTGTGTAGCCCTGGTTCTGGACGATAACATGCTCAATTGTCACTTTATTTTACCTTTTCATTTCTCAATGGCAAGATATCTTACAGGATGGGTAACGTGTTTGTTTTGATTAATACGGTTTCATTATTTGTTTAAATTAGCAGTGCTGCTCCAGCCTGAAGGAGCTGAAACATGACGGTAATAAATCTGTGGATTGATAAATTATGCCCTGTTTTCATTTTTGACTATGTTAAATGCCATATGGCAGTGGGGCAGAATATGGGGTGCTAGAAGGGTCAGATATCCCCTTTGTGGAGTAAGACCTCTTGTTCAGCACTGCTGGCACATTGTTTTTTTTTTGTGTGTTTTTAAAAATTTATTTATTGCTGCTCAGCTGATCTTAAGTCGGGTTTCTTCTCCTCCGGAGTCACATGATTGTTATAAAGGGTTATGACCAGTAATATATTACAATTGTGCACTTGGAACATTAAGGGGAGTCATTCACCAAATAAGAGAAAGAAAATTCTACTAAACATGAAAAAGGAAAGGGTGGATAGAGCCTGATTGCAGGAGACACATTTAAATGATAAAGAACATCTAAAACTGCAACAAAGTGGATTTGATCCAGTCTATTTTTCATCTTTTGATACCAGGAATGGGGGGTGTGGCCATTTTAATTAGGAAGAACTTACTTTTTAAGTTATTAGACTGCATTAAGGATAAGTATGGGAGACTTGTGATTGTTAAGGCTTCAATATATGGAGAGGTATTCTCAATGTTTACTGCCCTCCAGCTCATCCTCTCAAATTCCTAATAGATGCTTTTTCCAAACTTACAAGCTTTTCAATACATTATTGTAGGTGGGGATTTTAATTGTCTCATGGACCCATTGATGGACAGAGTGCCTATTGGTCCCCCATTGCTCTCCTCACAGTCCAAACAAATCATGGGCTTATGTGGAAAACTAGGAATTGTGGATATCTGGAGGTTGTTACATCCCTCAGACAAAGACTTCATTTTTTTCTAATCCACACAAATGTTACGCCAGAACAGACTTTTTTCTAACCCCCAAAACGCTCCTAAATTTAGTTGTATCCTACACAATTGGAAATATTGCTATTTCTGACCAAGCAGCAGAATATTTAAATATTAAGCCCAAAGATAATTCAGCACTATCTAGACACTGGAGGCTGAAATCATTTATTCTCAAAGATAATAAATTTATAGACTACTTCCAAATTCAAAACTTTCCTAGTAATTCCAAATCAGCTAGTCATCCATCGATGCTCTAGGAAAACACTAAGGCCTATGCAAGGGGATTAATTATCTCCTACTCTGCAAGTAAGAAGTGACAAGCTGTGGAACAGCAGCGCCTAGTGGGAGCAAGGCTTATGGCAGCTGAAAAAGATTATATTAATAAGCCTTTTGCAGCAGTTACAGAATATCACAGCCCGATGCTGTAGACTAAACCCTTTACTTACACAAGCAGCCAAAAGAAAATTAACATTTGATAAACAACAATTGTTTGAATACGGTGAAAAACCAGGTAGGTATTTGGCTTATTTAGCGAGAAAGAAAAATGCCTCTCAGACTATCGCTTCAATTAGGGATGGGACAAGAGCCCTCAATAGTATTCTAAAATGATTAATGTTGTGTTTAAGAATTCTTATTCTAAATTGTATCAATCTGAGCAATGTAATGATGGACAATCTAGGATGGAGTCCTTTTTCAGGAATTTAGATCTCCTGGGCATTTTTTCCGAACAAGAGTCCCTCCGTTATCTGTACATGAGATACAGGAAGCTGTGAGACAGCTCCAACGTGGGGAGGCCCCTGGTCCTGATGGACTCAGTAGAGAATTCTAAAAAGAGTTCACAGGATTATTATCAGAGCCTATGCTAAACACGTTTAATCATGCATTTAATTGTGGTCTCCTCCCACCATCATTGAGAGAAGCTAATATCTCCCTAATTCTTAAGAAAGAGCCCTGAAGATTGTGCCTCCTACAGGCCTATTTCATTGTTAAATATTGACTTTAAAATCTTAACAAAAACCTTAGCATTGCAATTAGAAACTGTGTTACCTTTTATCATAAAAGAGGATCAAATGGGTTGAGTGAAAGGCCATAGATCATCAATCAATATGAGAAGATTACTTAATGTGAACCAGGCATGTCAGCAACAGGAAGTGGATCGCTTGGTGGTTTCCTTTGATCACCAGAAAACCACCAGAAAAGGCCTTTGATCGTGTCAAATTGCTGTATCTTTTTTCCACTTCAGAACAATTTGGTTTGGGCAATAATTTTATTATTGGTGAAGGCTCTTTATAATGACCCTTTGGCTGTGATTCTCACTAATGGTATTAGGTTGGATAATTCTAGTATTCTGAGGGGTAGCCAGCAGGGCTGCTCTTTGTCACCACTACTTTTCATACCAGTGATCCAGCCATTGGCTGAGGCAATTCAGCGAGACCCTAAAATATCAGCTCCAGACATAGGACTAAAGTCACATAAAATTACATTGTATGCAGATGATGTTCTAATTTTCTTATCAAACCCTGCTATATCAGTGCACCACCTTATACAATGCATCAATTCATTTAGCGCCTTTTCAGGTTATAAAATCGACTGAACTAAATCAGAGGCTATGCCTCTGGGGAATCTGCAGCCTGACAGTCTGGACCCTGACAGTCAGGGTGTTTTCCCCTTTAAATGGTCGCAGACAGATTTTGTATACTTAGGCATATTTATCACACCTACGTTTGATCAATTGTTCAAAGCTAACTTTATACAGTTATTTGATAAAATCTTGAGCGATGGAGCACTCTTCCCATTTCTTGGCTTGGCCGAATATCCTTGCTCAAAATGAACATTCTTCCTCGTCTGCTGTACCCAATACAAATGATTCCAATCACTTTTACCCAACAAATACTTTTTTAAAAAAAATGGCTGGTTTGTTTCTTTCAGCTGGAACAAAAAAAGACCCTGTACTAAAATGTCTAAGTTACAGCTTCCCAGTAGTCTAGGGGGTCTGGATTTTCCAGACATCAAAAAATATCAATTAAGTTCCTTTTTATCTTATGTGGTTGACTGGGTTTGCAGGGACCCCTCCTCAATTTGGCTGGACATTGAAGCTTCACAAGCAAAATTCCCTCTTATTAATATCCTTTTCCTCAATAAGGTGAAACTAGTTAAGGAATATTGTAGCAATCCAATAACAATTAATACAGTCAGGGCTTGGAGGGCGGTGAGACAAATTGAGGGCAATGCAGCGAAAATATCACCCTTCACTCCAATAACCGGCAGTCCAGACTTTCAGCCTGGCATAATGGATTCTTGATTTAAACTTTGGATTTCTAAGGGTATTTTCCATCTAGGAGATTCGTTTGATGAAGGAACGATGATGTCTTTTAGTCAAATAGTACAGAAATTTAACATACCCAACAAGGATCTTCTTTGTTTCTTTCAGATAAGAGATTATATACAGAAAAAGAACATCAGTGTTAACTGATTTCTATAGTTCTGACATAGAAAAGAGGGTGTTTTGTTCTAAGGGTGAAGTCTCCATTAGTACTTTTTACAGCATCCTGAGGTAATGTTCTTGTGGAGAAGCTGGGAAGGGTCTGGGTCAGGGGAGAAGAGCTGGGAGTAGAAAGTACAGCTAAAACATGGGAAGACATCTAATAGAACTAAAGCATTGCAACTCAAAACTCTGCACAGAGCCCATCTGACTCCAGATCATCTCTTGAATTTTAAGACGGGGGTTTCTCCAATGTGTTCTAAATGTAAAGTAAATACTGGAACTTTCACCCACTGATTTTGGACTTGTCCCAAACTTCAGGCATACTGGAATGATATTTTGGGTGAAATGGAAAAGATTCCAAAAATGGAGCTTGAACTGAACCCAGTGTCTTTTTCTCTTAGCTTACCCAGCAGTTGTATTATTAATACACATCAGAAAAAACTTTTTAACATCCTGACTTTTTGTGCGAGGAAGAACATTTTACTTTGTTGGATATCAGATTTTTTGGTCGGCGTAAATTAATCATGGAATACATTCCTTTGGACTTATTGACATGTATGGTACACTCAAAAACAAATAGTTTTCATAAAGCATGGCAACCTTTTCTGTAGTATGTACACGTAAACCGGTCTGCTATACTAATAAGGGCTTTTGTATAGGACGTTGTGGTGATGTCTATATTTTGATGGAAGTGTTCTGATAGTGGATATCTGTGAGGGGAAAAAACGTATCTGGAAATTGAAAGTTTTGTTATGCTGAGCAAAAGAAAAGTAAAATTTTTTTTAAATACTTACGTATGTTCAACAAGAGAGGACTGCTCCACAGCAAAGGGTTTTTGTCCAGCAGTGATTACTACTCTTAAATCTAAGCCTTCAGCGTAGGTATAGAAAATCTTAAACACCTAAAGATAATCATTTAAATTAAGGAAAGAGAATTATTTGAATTTTTCAAGTTAATTAGTTGATGTAACGCGCAATTTCCTAGCCTCCCATCTGATCTGTTCCTATAAAAAGAAATTAGCACAAACAATTGAAGTTAAAACAGGGAAGATAATGCATGCCCACATCAAGGGGTCTGAGATAGTGGGAGGTGACTTACTTTCCCCCAACTGTTACCTTGTGGGGCACATAAGAACACCAGCTGGCCCTGCTGCAGCAAGTATTTAACAACTGGATCTACTTACATCACCTCAATAAGTCATTTCCCACAGTGGGGGTGTTGCCAAACTCCAAAGTACAAAGACAGACTTTCTAATTTGGAAAATGTGATAAATGACTAAAAGGTCCAGACTTGAGCTTTTCACATTGAACTATAGAACTGGCAGCTCTTGAAAACCTGTGGATTTGATTGAAAAGCAGAACTAAAAGAAAACTAACAACAAAACCAAAAAATGAACATTTTAAATGTTTTGCATCCTTTTCTATTACAAAAAAATTAAGTACAGAATGACAACACACACAAAATGCTGGTGGAACACAGCAGGCCAGGCAGCATCTATAAGGAGAAGCGCTGTCAATGTTTTGGGCTGGTACAGAATGAGTTAGCTTTTACAAAGCAATTACTTTTTGCTTACTGACTATATTTTGCTCTCTTTTCTTCCTGAGCCATTCATGATATGATTCTCCACCAATGGTGGTCACAGGTCTACAGTTAATGGTTTGTAACAGCAGCTTGAATAATTCTGCTTCACTTGGGGACTTTGCTCTGACATGGTAAACTTTGGAATTCTAATCCATACTTAATCCCACTGGCTAGGATCCCGAATATACTACATGGCCCACAACACCAACTTATCAATACAACCCATAGAACCTGTTGTCACCAGATTTCTACAAAGTAGATGAAAAATAATTTGAGTACCATCTCTTCTTTACCTGTAGAGCAAGTTCTTTCGTAGGCAATAAGGCCAAGGCTCGAACTCTGCACACTGCACAGTCCATCAATGCCTGTAAATGGACCCAAAGATTAATCTGAAGTATAGAATGAATGCATAAATGATGAATTGCAATCTCAGAACAACCTAAAGAAAATAAACTATTTTTGAACATTAGTCATTCTGGGAATATATGCTGGCATTCCACACATAATAACCTGATAATTGGCACTGGGGTAATAACTAAATATTTTTCCCCAGTGGTGCTGAATAAAAGATTGGCCAAGAGACTACAATGAATTTTGCTCCTCATCAAAATTGTATTGTGGAACTTTTTACATCCAATTGAATGGTTGGATAGGTCTCAATTAACCAGTTGTCATGCACAACTGTGTCAGGGTAGATTATGTTCTAAGATCTCTGGATCAAGTCTTAGAACACATAATGTGAACTTGAGGCAACAGTCAGTATCTGCTTGGCAGTGCATCTAGGTCAATAAGCTCACAAACATGCTGTCTACAACACAGTAACCTCCAGTATAGCAAATAGGTGGCAAGGGATTACATTTAATTTGATGCTGTTTATCTGACATCAGAATGCTATCTACTAAAGCAGACAGCAAACAGGATTTTTAGTCCACAATCTTCTCCAAGGACCAGGGACAAACTGTGCCATTATGAGACCTGCCTAATTTAGTAAATCTGCCAGGGCAAAACACAGGTTTGAATGCCATTTGCCTTGGCAAGATTATTACTAAAATGGAAACCATTTGAACAAGGGTACTTCACAAGGGCCTATAAAAAGAAGTTGAATGGTCATTGTTGGAATGGGACAAACTTAGAGTGGAGTGCTTGAAGTTTTCACTCAAGAGACTTCAGCAAGGAGAGGCAAAGACTAAGTTTCCAGTAAGTTTCTTTCCTTCTTATTACACAGTTAAAAGCAGTGGGAATGCCAGTCAAGACTGGGGAATGCTTCTTCTGCAGGATGCAGAAAGACAGACGTCCAGTATCCCTGACAATTACACTTGCAAGAAGACCATTTTAAGTGACTGGAACTGGAGCTAGATCATTTAGGAAGCTGAGGGACTGATAGAAGATACAGGGAGGTAGCTATACTTAAGATGCAGGACACAGGAAACAAGGTGACCATCAGGAGGGGGAAAGGGGATAAGCAGCTAGTGCAAGGTACACTTGTGGCTGTCCCCTCAATAACAAGTATACTGCTTTGGATACTGTTGGAGGGACAACCTGGGAGAGTAAAGCCACAATGGTCAGGTCTCTGACACTGTGACTCAGAAGGGAAGGTGGGGGGAGGAAAGCAGTGGTCTCAGGGGATTCAATTGTTGGAGTCATAGTCATAGAACAATCCAGCACAGAAACAGGCTCTTAAGTCCATCAAGTCTGTGCCAAACTATTATATGGCCTAGTCCCACCAACCTGCACCTAAACCATAGCTCTCCAAACCCCTCCCACCCACATACAGTACCTACCCAAATTTCTCTTAATGTTGAAATTGAACCTGCATCCATCACTTCCTCTGGCAAATTTCCTGTCTCCCTCCTGTAGGTTGAGCTTCTCTTGGAGAAGAGGATGAGAGAGGTGTACAAGATGATAAGAGGCATAAATAGAGTGAATAGCCAGCAGCATTTTCCTGGGGCAAAAATGGCTAATACAAGGGAGAAAACTTTAAGATGATTGGAGGAAAATATAGGGGGATGTCAGTAGTTTTTCTTTAATACAGAGAGAGGTAGGTGCTTGGAACATGCTGCCAGGGGTGGTCACAGAGGAAGATATATAAGGAACGTTTAATGGGATGAAAGAAAACTGGAGGACCATGTGGGAGGGAAGGGTTGGACTGATCTTGGAGTAGGTAACGACCTATTCTGTGCTACACCATTCTATGCTCACTGTGGAGGAAGAGTCAATGTAGTTGATGTATACTAATTTTTAGAAACTTTTCATGCAACATGATCAACTAATAGATTGCATCAGTGCCAACCTTAGGTTAAATGATGAAACCAACAATTGTGATCACTGGGAATTTATCAAACTATACATTGTAAGCCATGAGGGCTTGAGTGGAATGAAGATGCAATAAATGAAGCTTTCAATTTTGTAATGAAATAAACATTCAAGGTAGTTAGGTCCTTGAAGTTAAGTACTATAAATATATGCATAAATGCACCAGATAAGTGGGAGACAGTGGCCACCATTTACATGCTCATGTACAAACTGATTTACATATGTAATTAACATAAATCCACATTACAGCTAAATGCACAAATCCAAATACCCACTTAAGACACCGTAAGACATTCGGCCCATCAAGTCTGCTCCATCATTTGATCATGGCTGATCCATTTCTCTCTCAACTCCATTCTCCTGCCTTCTCCCTGTAACCTTTCACACGTTGACTAATCAAGAACCTATCAACCTCCACCTTAAATACACCCGATGGATGACCTGGCATCCACAGCCACCTGTGGCAACGAACTCCACAGAATTTCAGAAACTGATAAGACAATGTGACTAACCCACCAAAGAACTTCAAAATCTAAATGTGACTTCCCGATCAGAAGTCTAAACAAAAACAGATTTGCCATCATCACATTACATTGTCAAAGTTATTGCGTCTACTGTTGAAAATTGACTTTGCCACTCAATCAAGACCTAAAAGAACTAGTCCTGGAAAGCAATCATCACAATAATTCACTACAGTAATAAACAGTGCACCAGCAATAACCATCACAGTTTGTCCTAAGACAATCAATGCATTTGAACTACCATACAAAGAATGATCATCACTACATTTCCATACAGTCAATCATCCAGCTAACAGGACAAAACAGGTATACCCTGTATACCCTGTATACCCTGACAGTGATTCATAAAACAACAAACTTCAAGGCTTACAGTACCAGAAAACCACACGACCGATGGTTAAAAACACTATAACAAAGACCTACTTTATGACAAAAAGACAGAATGGACCACACATCAATCTGCAAATAATTTATCAGCAATATTCCAGATGGCAAAATAAATGGGATTACCTGATGATGATAGTACTAAATTCACAGCTATACCAGAAATGTCTGAAATGAGCTGTCCAAACATAGAAAACAAACTGGAAAGCAATGAAATCTAAGCTTGAAACCTCAAAGAACATTCTGATGAAAGCTACAAAGAACAGCATTCCAAGATATTACCAAAAATAAAAGCCACATTCCAGTTTTGCAATATTATCTATACTTTAATGAACACCATGAGGAGCTTATTTCTTTCCTTGGAAACAAGAACCAAAGGTGCTTTCCATCTGAAAACTCATGAAACAATGTCACCCATAATGTGACCCAATGTACTATAACTGTTTTCCAAACTACTCTGACAGTTTGGCAATTCAACTCCGCACTGCAGCGTCAGCATAGATTATTGTGTTCAAGTCAAAAGAGCACGTGTACAGCCAATGACTCTTCAGCCCACAACCTCCTAATTCAGAAACAACTGTGCCCAAACTGACACGGACAATTAACCATTTATCTTATAGCTTTTTTAAAATATTGACTGAGTGCACTTTTGTCATTTCCAATTGAAGAAGCACAAAGTAGAAAGAAGTGATACATCAAGCTCACCTGAATAACAGGAATAACAAATGCCAGTGTCTTGCCACTACCAGTTGGTGCAGACACACAGATATCACTTGGCCTGTAGCCTGCTCTGCCCAGTGTAAGCCCATGCTTTGAACTTTCCAGCAAGGCAGGGATCACCTCAGCCTGAACTGCAAAGGGTAAAACCACAGAATGTTTAGTCTTGCAGGAACAATAATGTGGATTTTGTGTAACATAACAATCCCCACCAGTAAACAAAGGTGCACATTTTAACCTCTAAAGAGCAGCAACAGGAACAGGAATTGGTGATTCAGTTGTCTGAATCTGCCCGCCATTTATCAGCCTTTGTTTCTTATCCCATTGACACTTGCACCCAACGAATATCTACAACTGCCTTTACTGATTTTGTTTTGTTAGGACAACATTAGGCTGACGAAAAAGCTCTATATTTTTACTGCCGATTTATAAAGGATCTAGTGCTTTCCCAGCATAGATGATGAATAAACTCCCCTCGGGAAGATCATCCCTGAAGAAGATGGGAGAGTTTGTCACGGAAACATTGGTTAGAATTGATACCTGTACCCAGCCGGTAGCCCAAGCTGCTTTTATGATGCTATGTGCCTGTCATGACTCTGCAAGTAAATGCTTCATCACACTTGAGCATATATGTACTTGTGCATATGAGAATAAACTTTACTTTCAGCTTCATGCACCCTGGTGTATACACCAACATATTTCATCTGAATCATAGATAACAAACAATGGAAAGCAACTGAGAAAAGAGGAAATGTTAATCTTTCTGGGCAATGACTCTTCCTTAGAACTGGATAAGTGAGAGAATTGGCATGTTTTACATTGCAGGAAAGGGAAGTGAGAAGTGGAGAGAACAAAGATAATGCCTGTGATAAGATGGGGACCAAGATTTCCCAAGTAACACATGTTAGCTATAGGGTGTCAGTTCCTCCATGATCAACACTGCCCTCAACAACATCTTTTCTATTTCACACATGTCTGCTCTTATCCATCTTCCCACCACTCTACCAGGGATAGGGTTCCTCTTGTCCTCACCTACCACCCTACCAGCCTCTGCATCCAGTACATAATTCTCCAAAATTTCCATCATTTCCAATGGGATCCCACCACCAAGACATCTTTCCCTCCACCCTACTTTCTGCTTTCCACAGAGATTGCTCTCTTGCAACTCCATTGTCCATTCGTCCTGCCCCTCTGATCTCCCTCCTGGCACTTATCCTTGCAAGCAGAACAAGAGCTACACAAAGTACACTGCAAATGCTGTGGCCAAATCAACACGTACAAACAAGCTGGATGAACACAGCAGGTCGGGCAGTATCAGCTGAAATGTGCAGTCAGCGTCTCGGCCCAAAACGTTGACTGCTCCTTCCAATGGATGCTGCCCGACCTGCTGAGAACAAGAGTTACACCTGCCCCTGCATCTTCTCCCTCACTATCAGTTAGGGCCCTAAACAGTTCTTCCAGGTGAGGCGACACTTCACCTGCGAGTCTGTAGGGGTCATTTACTGCATTTGGTGCTCCCGGTGTGAGCCCCTGTATATTGGTGAGACCCGACATAGACTGGGAGACTGTTTTGCCAAGCATCTACCCTCCATTCAGCAGAACAAGCAGAATCTCCCAGTGCCTACCCACTTTAATTCTTCTTCCCATTTCCATATGTCCATCCATGGCATCCTCCACTTCTTCATGAGGCCACACTCAGGTTAAAGGAGGAACACCTTATACTCCATTTGGACTGATGACATGAACATCAATTTCTCAAACTTCTGGTAATGCCCCCCACTCCCATCTCCTTCACCAGTTCCCATCCCTTTTCCCTCTCTCACCTTATCTCCTTGTCTGCCCATCACCTCCTGCTGGTGCTCCTCCCCCCCTTTTCCCTTCTTCCATGCCCTTCTGGCTCTTTCACCAATCAACTTCCCAACTCTTTACTTCATCCCTCCCCGTTCAGGTTTCACCTATCACCTGGTGTTTCTCTCTCCCCTTTTCCCCACCCTTTAAGTCTATTCCTCAGCTTTTTTTCTCCAGTCCTGCCAAAGGGTTTCGGCCCAAAACATCGACTGTACTTTTTTCCATAGATGCTGTCTGGCCTATGTGTGTTGCTTAGCACCAGAATGTCAGGCAACATTTGAGGGCTACCCCCAGAACAACATTGGATGTGCCAGCAGTTAACAAATGACACATTTCACTGTATGTTTCGATATACATGTAATAAACAAATCTGAACTGGAATCTGAATCTGGATCTTAAAGAAAGTCCTCAACTTACTTTCTGAAATTATAAAATATATTTTCTTCCCTATGGAAAATAACCTATCATGTTCCAAATACACCCAAAGTCAGTTGGCCTTAAACATTCATTCTTCCTTAGTAATGGCAATTCAAATATGCAGGAGCTCAACCAACATACTCGGCTGAAACTGAAGAGGAAATCATTTGCCTGCTGAAAAACATCTAAACATATCCTATTTAGCCCAGTCATGTGTTTTACCTACAGATAATGCTGACAACATAGCTTAACACTCCAAGATATTTCACAAGTGTTAACAGACCAACAGCAACACAAAACAAAGGAGATGCTAGGTTGACTTAGCTTGGGGTCAAGATCGGCTTGTGAAAGACAAAACGAAAGGTAGGTAGGCAAGCAGGAGAAAGAGGGTGGGGATTCCAGAGCATTGGTCCTTCATAGTTAAGAGCATAAATGGCAGTAGTGAAAATAAGAATTGGAGTTGTTCGGGTAAGGTTGCCTATTTGGAAGAGACATTACTATGGAGGGGAAAGGTTTAAAAACAAACCAGGGAATTTTCAAATGGAGCCATCAAAGGAAAGGAATTTAATGCAAGTTATGTGAACAGATAAATATCATTTTACAAATGAAGGGATCTCCCTCAAACTATTGGATGTGCCCAAGTTAGAGGTCAAGAAAGTTGGAAGCAATTATTCAAGCTGAGGCTCCCAAACCTCAGCGATAGGCAGAATTATTGCAGAAAGTAATGAAGGCTAAGAGATTCCTGATTGTATATCCCTGAAAATATAAATCCACAGGCAGAACACTCAAAGAGCAGAAAATACCAGATCTGTATCACTTGTAAACTTGCACCATGTGTTACAGGCTTCTGGGAGAAAGCAATCCAGAGGATGGATGGATGAAGGACAGAAATCATTGGCAAGTGAATACAGTCAATGTCATAAACAGGCCCTTCGGCCCAAGTGATCATGCTGATCAAAATGCCCCATGCAAGCTGGCTTCATTTGCTAGATTCAGCCCAATAGCAAGAGGTATTTACATAATTCTTAACAGTACCTGATTCTAGGGGAAAGGACATCATTCTTCACACAGAGAGATGGGAATATGGAATGAGCTGCCAGATTAAGTGATAAATGCGGGCTCACTTTTAACATTTAAGAAAAACTTGGACATGGATGAGAGATGTATGGAGGGATATGGGCCAGGTGCAGGTCAGTGGGACTAGATCAGGCGTGGGCAAACTACGGCCCGTGGGCCATATGTGGCCCGTTAAGCTTTTTAATCCGGCCCGCAGAATTTGATGAAATTATATTAATAAACCTTGTTAACGTTTTCTCCCCGCAATTCTGGCGTTTTCCCAATAGATGACGCACTCTATATACATTGACCTTTGTGAGGTGCAGCGTATTACTCCACATTTGTGCTTTACTTTGTGACCTTGTGGCGACCCATTTCCTGGCACATCCGAACCAGCTCACAATTAGCCAGCGTTCCGGCTAAGAGAGATAGCCTGTGGGGATTTGCGAGCACAGCGCTCCGCATATTGGCGTGCTCTCACTGTTCTGTCATTGTGCGGGTCGTTGTTGAGTTTTGGCACAGGGGACAATTGAATAAGAAGGAGCAGGACAAGTAGACCTGCATCTCCTACCGTTTTTGAAATAAAGACAGTCAGGAGGAGAGTGATGATGATAATATCTTGAAGGATAACAGAATTTTCAATGCTTTAAAATAATAACTGTTACTATTAAAAAAGCTGTATTTTATTCATTTAATTTTCAGTGTTTTAAAAGTCATTTCAATAAATAGCTAAATACCATGGGACTTCAAAGACAGATATTTTGTTGTAATGCATTTGTTCATTTTCAATTGAAATTAAAGCACATGTTTTCTACATATCCCATGGTATTTTATTTTCTCTTATGAGGTGTATTACCAAAACACTCCGTCCATCTGCTCCTGGTCCAGTCCCCCTGTCAAATTTTAGAACCCTTTGTGGCCCTCAAGTCAAAAAGTTTGCCCACCCCTGGACTAGACAGAGAAATGGTTTGGCACAGCCAAGAAGGGCCAAAAGGCCTGTTTCTGTTTCTATGGTTCTACCACCTTAAAATCAATGACACAGGCATGATTTACTTGTTCACGACAAGTAGGATGCATCCGAACAAGAACAAATACAATATACCCAAGTATCACAAAAATATGTAATAGATGAGGAGGCAACCACCAGCTACTTAGTCTGTACCTACTCTTTCAAGAACTGATTACTTATTCCTAATACCAACTCTTTTTTCACATCCTCACAAATTTACCTTTTAAGTAGTATTTATCCAATTTCTGTTTGAACGTGAAATTTAAAGGACAAAATGTTCAGTAGATTTGTAAATTTGAGCATCAAAATTCTAAAATTCATGTTTAAAAGTAAATCATTGTGTAACTTCTGCATTTTTCATTTAGCTTATATCCAGACCCTTTCATTATCAGCCATTTACTCCTCCAATAAAATACTGTTCTTAAATCTTACAGTTTATGCACCTCATAAAATTGCTCTTAATCTTGAAGACAAACAGAACTATATACATATAAAATAAGGATGAAACTGTAGCGGTGTGCTACACGCAGCGCTAAAATTACGACACGGAGTCGGTAACTGCAGTCGAAGGAAAAACTTTATTCGAAAACTTCAGCCTCACTTTTAAGCCTCTGTCAACCGGCCCCCCATGGCGAAGAGGCTCCAAAGCTCTGTGCTCGCAAACCCCCGTAGGCTATCTAATTGAGAGTCGGTTCGGATACGCTAGGAAATGAGTCGCCACAAAACATTGTTTTCAAACAGTAAAAGCAACATACCTGGGAAGAAGGAATGGATCCCATTAGCTTGAAGCTTCTGAATTAGTTTAGGGTGGATTCCTGGAACATCCTCAATTCCTATAAGATTCTGTTTGATATCTTTGTTGACCAAGGTAGGTTTGGAGAGCCACTGCGGTAAAACACGCTGTACCTGGGGGTAAAATGGTATATAGTTTGTGGATGAAGACGAGTAACATAGAGAATAAACTATTCTCCAATTCATCATTCACCTCATTCCAGCACTACCATTAATCTAAAATTCAAGAACGTTCAAGTACTTGTGGTTACTGTTCTGTGAAAATTAGTGTGATCAAGACAAACATGCACATTCTATGTTGCCCACTTCAAATACTCTCAAAACAGGTAATATATATATATAAAAAAATAAATTACATTCACAGTACAGTCCTTTCTATGTCTTGTAATAGAACTAAATGCTAAAATGAAATTCATATCAAAATCTCTATCCTGTGCCAGTTCCCATGACAATTACATCACTAAACACACTAACCTATCACCATTCCTAGGACATAAACAGCATGGCTCAATATACTTTTCCTACCAAAACTCTCAGTAAAGATGAGATAAAGAGAGAAAAAAAAACCCTCCACACTGAAGCTGGCTAACGGCAATGGCAGGAGCCATCGGATTTACTATGAGCCTTGGATTTACCAAGAAGGGACAGTGTGTTTTACTATGGTGTGCAAGTGTTTGCAATAAAAGGAACTGAAAGTCAATAAACTGGAATATGAGATTAGGACAATGCATTGATTCAGGAAAGGAGAAGATTGTCTGAACACTGTTCCACAAGAAGTCAAAAGACATAGGATGGTGACTCTGAAAGTGGCACGTACGTGAGTACTAGAGCCTCGGCTCTGCATTTGTCCGATAGGTGCTAAATTCTACAGAGCATGAGCAAACTGATCATAGAACAAATCAAAGGCCATTCAAGTTGGGTGACTGAAAAGGAATACAGCAGTGACCAGGGATAATTCAAGTAGGGTCTCCATTGCACATTTCCTCAGGGCTGGAGAATAAATTTGAAGGGAAAGATTCAACTTTCATAGCCTACATGAGAGCCGATAGAATAGATAAACAACAGAGGGATCTTGCTATCCTTGTATACAAACGATTGACAGTTAATATGCAGATACAGCAAGCAACCAGAAAAGGCAAAGGATATCTTGGCTTATTTGCAAGATCATTAGAGAAGAATCAGGCCATCTTTCTGTAATTATATAGGGCCCTGATGCACCTGGAATATTATTGACAGATTTGTTCTCCATAAAAGGAAAGGAAATATTTGCAAAATGGTTGTGCAAAAGAAGTCAATCAAATTGATTCTTGGATGGGTTATAGGATGGGATGTTATAACATGTTGCATGAGCAGAGATTAAACAGACTGCACCTCTACTCTCAAGCTTGGAGTGGAGATTTAATTGAAACAGAGAAAATATATTACAAAGCTTAACAAATGGCTACAGGGAGGAAGCTTTTGCGTCCATTGTATCTGGGACCACAGATCAATCAAACATGGGTCAGACATTCAAAACTGAGATGAGAAGAGATTTCATCACAGGCCAGTGAAACTTGCTTTGGAGGATGTCATTGAAAATATTCAGTGGATTTTAAAAAATATCATAGGGAATCAAGGGACATGGTGTTATTGCAGGATAGTGCGAGCAAAATAAAAGATCAGCCATGATCATGCTGGTGAAACAGCTGCAAAGACCTAAATGCCCTGATCCCTTTGCACCTGTTACACCAGCACGATCATGGCTAAATTCCTGATCTATTTCATTCATTCCTTTTAAACATTCCATGGACAAGAATAGTAGGAGTGAGATGCAGAATAAAGCTCCCTTTAGTGGCCTTTCAAACATTAGCATTGCAGAACAAATGTTAAATTGAGAATGAGGTTCTCTATAGTCTGACCTTTCATGATTAAATTATACTTTAGAGAGGGTGCACAGGAGATGGACTTGAGGCCAAGTATTATGAAGATTGGTTGAGCGAGCTAGGGTTCTTCCTCTTTGATGTGAAGGAAAATGGGAGGCAAGTTGCAGAAGTATAGAGGATAATAAAAGCATAGATAGAGTGGATAGCAGAGATCTTTTTCTAGGACAAAAATGGCTAATACAAGGCAGCATAATTTTAAGGTGATTAAAGGAAAGTATAGGGGGGATGTCAGAGGTATATAACAGAGAGTGGTGGATGATTGGAACACCTTCCCAAGGGTGGTGGTAGAGGCATGGTAATATATTAGGGACACTTAAGTAATATTTGAATAAGCACGTGGATGATAGAAAGATTAAGAGTTATGTAGGGAGGAAGGGTTAAAGTGAATTTAGAGTGGGTTAAAAGTTTGGCACTAAAGGCCTGAACAGGGTGATATAGATTTTTTTAAAAGAAACTCTCCTCTCTGACCTATCAAACATTCATGGGTAGGAGTAGCATGGGCAATGGAATAAAGCTCTTTTTATCCAAATGAAACAAACCTTGGATACCCTTTCAAGTTATCGTTTTCAAAATAATTCTTTTCATAATTTTATTAACCTTTTGAATATTTTTCCTCATAAAACCTCCTAAGATGGTGAATGTGGATGTGGGAACAGTTGATATCTGATTATCATTTTGATCTTTTTCTCCTTCGTGTTGCTCTGCTTTCTCCAAATCTTCATTCTTCTTTCCTTGCAGCTTAATTAGTTCTCCAGATACATTCAATGGTCTTGAATCATCATCAGTAACTTCATCTGCAGTGGAGAATCAGTAAAGCAGACATGTCAGCATATTACTGTACAGCAAAACAATTTAAGAAGCTGTCCTCTTCAGGCAAATTCATTTTTGAGTTGTAACTGCCACATTGACGAGCAACTACCATTTAATAATACATTCATGAGATGGAACCACTGACATATCTGTTCTGATTATAGTATGAATACGAACAGACATCATAACAAGTTGCTGCTCTTCACCAAATCAGGACCCATGACATCCACAGGGTCATCAAACTTTCTCCTTCTTTTGAAAGGGACTGCCATATTTCATAACAAGTGAAGATAAATTGATTGTTTCTATTTTATTTCACTTACTGTTTCAATTGATTTTGCCAGTTAAATATTTAAGTGGCTTTTTAAAAAAATTAACCATCTTTATTTTTATTTATAAATACAAGCAAGTCTACAGATGGTGGAAATCCAGAGCAACATGAACAAAATGCTGAAGGAGCTCAGCAGGTCAGGTAGCATCTATGGAAATGAGTAAAAAGGGAATGTTTTCAGCTGAGATCCTTCTTTCATTGTTTCTAAATCCCCCTTAATGAATGCTTTGCTTCAGTATTCACCAGTGAGAGAGACCTTGACCCCAATGCCAGACATGGAAAAGGCTACAGAAAGTGATGAAGACTGCCAGTCCATCAGAGGCAAAGCCCTCCCTACCATTGAATACATTTACATGGGGCGCTGGCACAAGAAAGCAGCATACATCAAAGGCTCACACCATCCAGGCTGTGTTCTCTTCTCACTACTACCATGGGCAAGAAGTACAGAAGTCGAGGGTCCCATATAAGCAGTTCAGGAACATTCATAAGCCTACAACCTTCAAGCTCCTGAATTGGTGTGGATAACATCAATCACCACTACTCTGAACTGATTCTACAAGCTACAAACTAACTTTCAAGGACACTTTACAACTCATGTTGGAAACATAGAAAATCCACAGCAGAATACAGGCAAACACGAAGAAATCTGCAGATGCTGGAAATTCAAGCAACACACACAAAATGCTGGTGGAATGCAGCAGGCCAGGCAGCATCTATAGGGAGAAGCACCGTCGACGTTTCGGGCCGAGACCCTTCATCAGGGCTAACTGAAAGGAAAGATAGTAAGAGATTTGAAATTAGGAGGGGGAGGGGGAAATGCGAAACGATATAAGAGGACCGGAGGGGGTGGGATGAAGCTGAGAGCCAGACAGGTGATTGGCAAAAGTGATACAGAGCTGGAGAAGGGAAAGGATCATGGGACGGGAGGCCTAGGGAGAAAGAAAGGGAGCACCAGAGGGAGATGGAGAACAAGCAGAGTGATAGGCAGAGAGAGAGAAAAAAACTAAATATGTCAGGGATGGGGTAAGAAGGGGAGGAGGGGCATTAACGGAAGTTAGAGAAGTCAATGTTCATGCCATCAGGTTGGAGGCTACCCAGCCGGTATATAAGGTGTTGTTCCTCCAACCTGAATTTGGATTCATTTTGACAACAGAGGAGGCCATGGATAGACATATCAGAATGGGAATGGGACGTGGAATTAAAATGTGTGGCCACTGGGAGATCCTGCTTTTTCTGGCAGACCGAGCGTAGGTGTTCAGTGAAACGGTCTCCCAGTCTGCATCGGGTCTCACCAATATATAAAAGGCCACACCGGGAGCACCGGACACAGTATACCACACCAGCCGACTCACAGGTGAAGTGTTGCCTCACCTGGAAGGACTGTCTGGGGCCCTGAATGGTGGTGAGGGAGGAAGTGTAAGGACAGGTGTAGCACTTGTTCCGTTTACAAGGATAAGCGCCAGGAGGGAGATCAGTAGGAAGGGATGGGGGGGATGAATGGACAAGGGAGTCACATAGGAAGCGATCCCTGTGGAAAGCAGAAAGGTGGGGGAGGGAAAGATGTGCTTCGTAGTGGGATCCAGTTGGAGATGGCAGAAGTTACGGAGAGTTATACGTTGGATCCGGAGGCTGGTGGGGTGGTAGGTGAGGACAAGGGGAACACTATCCTGAGTGGGGTGGCAGACAGATGGGGTGAGGGCAGATAGGCGAGAAATGGGAGAGATGCGTTTGAGAGCAGAGTTGATGGTGGAAGAAGGGAAGCCCCTTTGTTTAAAAAGGAAGACATCTCCTTTGTCCTGAAATGAAAAGCCTCATCCTGAGAGCAGATGCGGCGGAGATGGAGGAATTGTGAGAAGGGGATAGCATTTTTGCAAGAGACAGGGTGGGAAGACGAATAGTCCTGGTAGCTGTGAGAGTCTGTAGGTTTATAGTAGATATCAATAGATAGGCCGTCTCCAGAGATGGAGACAGAAAGATCAAGAAAGGGGAGGGAGGTGTCAGGAATAGACCAGGTAAATTTGAGGGCAGGGTGAAAGTTGGAGGCAAAGTTAATGAAGTCAATGAGCTCAGCATGCGTGCAGGAGGCAGCGCCAATGCAGTTGTTGATGTAGCGAAGGAAAAGAGGGGTGGCCTTTTATGTATTGGTGAGACCCGACGCAGACTGGGAGACCACTTCGCTGAACAACTATGCTCTGTCCGCCAGAGAAAGCAGGATCTCCCAGTGGCCACACATTTTAATTCCACGTCCCATTCCCATTCTGATATGTCTATTCATGGCCTCCTCTACTGACAAGATGAAACCACACTCAGGTTGGAGGAACAACCCCTTATATACTGGCTGGGTAGCCTCCAACCTGATGGCATGAACATTGACTTCTCTAACTTCCGTTGATGCCCCTCCCCTTCTTACCCCATCCCTGATATATTTTGTTTTTTTTTCCTCTCTCTGCCCATCACTCTGCCTGTTCTCCATCTCCCTCTGGTACTCCCCTCCCCCTTTCTTTCTCCCTAGGCCACCCGTCCCATGATCCTTTCCCTTCTCCAGCTCTGTATCCCTTTTGCCAATCACCTTTCTGGCTCTCAGCTTCATCCCACCCCCTCTGGTCTTCTCCTATCATTTCACATTTTCCCCTCCCCCTTCTACTTTCAAATCTCTTACCATCTTTCCTTTCAGTTAGTCTTGACGAAGGGTCTCAGCCCGAAACGTCGACAACACTTCTTCCTATAGATGCTGCCTGGCCTGCTGCGTTCCACCAGCAATTTGTGTGTGTAGCAGAATACAGGCCCTTTGGCCCACGATGCTGTGCTAAACATGTACTTACTTTAGGAATTACCTCGGGTTACCCAGTGCCCTCTACTTTTCTAAGCTCCGTGTGTCTGTCCAGGAGTCTCTTAAAAGACCTATTGTAGCCACCTCTACTGACACCACACTTCACGCACTCACCACCCTCTGCGTAAAAAACTTACCCCGATATCTCCTCTGTACTTAATTCCAAGCACCTGAAAACTGTGCCCTCTTGCGTTAGCCATTTCAGCCCTGAGAAAAAACCTATTCACACGATCGATGCCTCTCATAACCTCTATCAGGTCACCTCTCATACTCTGTCATTCCAAGGAAAAAAGGCTGAATTCACTCAACCTATTCTCATAAGGCATGCTCCCCAATCCAGGCAACATCCTTGTAAATCTCCTCTGCATCCTTTAATAGTTTCCACATCTTTCCTGTAGTGAGGTGACCAGAACTGAGCACAGTACTACAAGAGGGGTCTGACCAGGGTCCTATAAAGCTGTAACATTACCTCTTGGCTCCTAAACTCAATCCCATGGTTGGTGAAGGCCAATGCACCATATGCCTTCTTAACCACACAGTCAACCTGCGCAGCAGCTTTCAGTGTCCGATGGACTCGGACCCCAAGATCCCACTAATCCACACTGCCAAGAGTCTTACCATTAATACTATATTCTGCCATCATATTTGACCTACCAAAACGAATCACCTCACACTTATCTGAGTTGAATGCCTCCTGCCACTTCTCAGCCCAGTTTTGCGTCCTATCGTTATCCCGCTGTAACCTCTGACAGCCCTCCACACTATCCACAACATCCCCAACCTATGTGTCATCAGCAAATTTACTAACCCATCCCTCCATTTCCTTATCCAGGTCATTTATAAAAATTATGAAGAGAAAGGGTCCCAGAACAGATTCGAGGCACACCACTGGTCACTGATCTCCATGCAGAATATGACCCGTCTACAACCACTCTTTGCCTTCTGTGGGCAACCCAATTCTGAATCCACAAAGCAAGGTCCCCTTGGATCCCATGCCTCCTTACTTTCTCAGGAAGCCTTGCATGCATATCAAATGCCTTGCCGAAATCCATATACACAACATCTACTGCTCTTCTTTCATCAATGTTTTCAGTCACATTTTCAAAAAATTCAATCAGGCTTGTAAGGCACAACTTGCCTTTGACAAAGCCATGCTGACTCTTCCTAATCATATTATGCCTCTCCAAATGTTCATAAATCCTACCTCTCAAGATCTTTTCCATCAACTAACCAAACACCGAAATAAGACTCACTGGTCTATAATTTCCTGGGCTATCTCTACTCCCTTCCTTGAATAAGGGAACAACATCCACACCCCTCCAATCCTCCAGAACCTCTCCCATCCCCATTGATGATGCCAGAGGCTCAGCAATCTTCCCTCGCTTCCCACAGTAGCCTGGAGTATATCTTGTCCAGTCCCAGTGACTTATCCAACTTGATGCTTTCCAAAGGCTCCAGCACATGCTCTTCCTTAAAGTCTATATGCTCAAACTTTTCAGCCAGCTGTAAGTCATCCCTACAATCGCCAAGGTCCTTTTCTGTAGTGACTACTGAAGCAAAGTATTCATTAAGTACCTCTGCTATCTCCTCCGGTTCCATTCACACTTTTCCACTGTCACACTTGATTGGCCTTATTCTCGCACATCTTATCCTTTTGCTCTTCACATACTTGTAGATTGTAAGGATTGTCCTTAATCCTGCTTGCCAAGGCCTTCTCATGACCCCTTCTGACTCTCCTAATTTTGTTCCTAAGTTCCTTCCTGCTAGCCTTATAGTTTTCGAGATCTCTATCATTACTTAGTTTTTTGAACCTTTCGTAAGCCTTTCTTTTCTTCCTAACTAGATTTACAACAGCTTTTGTACACCATGGTTCCTGTACCCTACCATCCTTTACTTGTCTCATTGGAACATACCTATGCAAAATGCCACGCAAATATCCCCTGAACATTTGCCACATTTCTGCCGTACTTTTTGAGGAAATTAAAATCTTCCACCACAAGGATCCTGTTATTATTACACCCTTCCAGAATCTGTCTCCCTATCTGTCTCTGTTTCAATTGGGTGGCCCATAAAAGACACCCAGTAAAATTATTGACCCCTTCCTGTTCCTAACTTCTACCCACAGAGACTCGGTAGATAATCCCTCCATGACTTCCTCCTTTTCTGCAGCCATGACACTATCTCTGATCAGCAGTGCCACACCCCACCTCTTTGCCTCCCTCCCTGTCCTTTCTGAAACGTCTGAAGCCTGGTACTCTAAGTTACCACTCCTGTCCCTGAGAAATCCAAGTCTCTGTAATGATACCATCATAGCTCCAAGTACCGATCCACGCTCTAAGCTCATCCGCGTTGTATTAAAATAGCCACATCTCAAAGCATCAGTCTGAGCGCATCACCTGCCTATCTTCCCTTGCATACTGCCTACAAGCTTTCTCTATTTCTCAGCCACCACCCCTTCCTTCATCTCTTCAGTTCAGTTCCCACCCCCCGAGCAATTCTAGTTTAAACTCTCCCCCCATCCTGCCAGGATACTGGGCCCCCACCCCCCGCCAGATTCAAATGCAACCCATCCTTTTTGTGCAGGTCACGCCTGCCTCGAAAGAGGTCCCAATGATCCAGAAATATGAATCCCTTCCCCCTGCAACAATCCCTCAGCCATGCAGTTACCCTCCACCTCACTCTATTCCTATACTCATTGTCACATGGCACAGGCAGTAATCCTGAGATTACTACATTTGAAGGCCTGCTTCTCAATTTGCTTCCTAACTCTTTGTTATCTGTTTTCAGGACCTCCTCCCTTCTCCTACCTACGTTGTTGGTACAAATATGTACCTCAACCTCTGGCTGTTCACCTTCTCACTTCAGGATATCATGGACGTGGTCAGATGCATCCTGGACCCTAGCATTTGGGAGGCAAGCTACAATCTGTTTTTCTTGCATCCACAGAATCGCCTGTCTGACCCCCTAACTATAGAGTCCCCTATCACAGCTGCCATTCTCTTCCTTTCCCTACCCTTCTGAGCCATAGGGTCAGACTCTGTGCCAGAGACACAGCCACTGTTGTTTCCCCCAGGAGTACTTATTGTTAAGGGGGACAGCACAGGGGTACTCTCTGGTATCTGACTCTTGCCCTTCCCTCTCCTGACAGTTACCCACTTAACTGTCTCCCAAGGACCCGGTGTGTCTAACTGCCTATAGCTCCGATCTTTCACCTCCTCACTCTCCCCGACCAGACAAAGGTCATCGAGCTGCATCTCCAGTTCCCTAGTGCAGTCCCTAAGGAGCTTCAGCTCGACGCACTTGACACAGATGTGGCTGTCCGGGAAGCTGGGACTCTCCCGGACATGCCACATCTGACACCCAGTACAGAACACTAGCCTCACACACATACTTCCTATTTCTCACAAGTAGCTTACTTCTCCTTGATCCATTATCACCGAAGCCCCGTTGATCCAAAGCCCTCCTGCTCTGTCTCCCTCTACTACAGCACACACTCTAGAGAACTGTCTTCTTTTAAATCCTTCCCACTGGTCTAACTCACTGACGTCCACGCACTTGCACATTCATGCCTCGTATTATTAGTGTTCTTCGTACTATTTTTTATTTGCACAATTTGTATCTTTCACACATTGGTTGTCAGTCTTTGTCTTTTTGTGTATAATTTTTCGTAAATTCTTTTGTATTTCTTTTTTCCTGTAAATGCCTACATGAAAATTAATCTATGTAATTATGTAATGACATAGCTAATATTGTATGCTGGAACATGCCAACGTGAAGGAAGTAAATGTGCTGGAGCTTTTTAAAAAAAAACATTAGGTCTCTATGGCCGGATGGGATGTAACTCAGGTTACTACAGGAAGCGGGGGAACAGACTGGCAGCTGTGCCTTTGGTGATGATCTTTGCATCCTCCTTGCCCACAGTAGTACTAGATGACCAGAGAGTGGCAAATGTTATTTCTTTGTTCAAGAATGGAAATAACAATAATCCAGGGGATTAGGGACCAGTGAGTCTTAAAACAGTGGTGGGCAACCTATTGTAAAGGATTCTTAGGGACAGGATTTATCACAGATTAGAGACAGTCAGCATGACTTTGTGAGGAGCAGCTTGTGTTAAACAAGCCTGACTGAATTCTTTGAGTAGTGACAAACATATTGATGAATTAGAGCAGTGGGTGTGGTATATATGGATTTTAGTAAAGCATTTGACAAGTCTCCTATGGAACTCTCATTCAGAAAGTCAGAAGGAACTGAATCAGGGGAAATTGCCTGTGTGGATTCAGAGCTGGCTTGCCCACGGAAGGCAGAGGGTGGTAGATGATGTAACATATTCTGCCTGAAGGTTGGTGAACAGTGGTGTTCCACAGGGATATGCTTTTTGTGATTTTTATATAAATGACTCAGATGAGCAAGTGGAATGGTGGGTTAGGGTGCTTGCAAATACCACCCCACCAAAGGTTGGTGGTGTTTTTTGAATAGTGTAGAAAATTGCTGTAGGTTAAAAATGGACATTGACAGGATGCAAAGCTGGGCTGAGAAGTGGCAGATGGAGCTCAAACTGGAAAGGTGTGAAATTATTCACTATTATGGACAGCAATTTATATGGTTCATTGCAGAATTCTTAGCAGTGTGGAAAAACAGAGGGATTTGGGGTCCACATCCACAGATCCCACAAAGGTGCCACACAAGTGGATAGGGTTGTTAAGAAGGTGTATTGTGTGTTGGCTTTCATTAGTCAGAGGATTGAGTTCAACAACCGTGAGGTAATATTGCAGCTCTGTAACACCCTGGTTAGAACACACTTGGAGTAATGTGTTCAGTTCTAGTTGTCTCGCTATAGGAAGGATGTGAAAACTTTAGAAAAGGTACACAAGAAATTTATTAGAATGCTATCTGGATTAAAGCACATGTCTTTTGAAGAAAGGTTGAGTGAGTTAGGGCTTTTCTCTTTGGAGCAAAGGTGGATGAAAATGACTTGACAGAGGTGCATATGATGATATGGAGGCATAGACAGAGTGGATAGCCAGCACACTTCCCTCAGGGCAGAAATAGGTAATATGAGAGGGTATAATCTTAAGATGACTATAGGAAAGTATTGGGGGGGGGGGGATGTCAGAGGTAAGTTTCTTTATTTAATACACAGAGAGTGGTAAGTGTGTTGAACACACTGCTAAGGCTGCTGGTAGAGGCACATTCATTAGGGACATTTAAGTGGCTCTTAGGCACATGGATGATGGAAAAATGGAGGGCTATGCGGGAGGGATTCATTAGTTTGATCTTGGATCAGGATAAGAGGGGGCACAAGGCAGTGGGCTGAAGGGCCTGCACTGTGCTGTACTGTTCCATGATTTATGACATTAGGGAACAGTGAAAAGTATTACAGCAGTGAACAACGGACCCTCAGGTTGCCCTGCTGGAGGACAAATGTGAGACCTCAGAGTTTGGAATCCATAGGGCTAGCCTAGGATTAGAAATGAGGGGTGGGCCAGATCCAGCATGATCCAGGCTACCACCCTGTCTTACAACCATCAGATACTAGCTGACACGGTATGAAGATGAGTTCATTAAATAATTACTGCCCAATGGATCCCATCTGCCACGTCCCCTGAACTGGCAATGATTATTACCGTATTGATCCACTATTCAACTTAAAACTCTTACTGGCACCTGGGTCAGTGTTAGGATTAAGTAGTTAAAGGTAATGTGATCCAGGAGGAAGCATATTGGGGGATCAGAGGGGAAAGGCAGGATGATGGGATGGGGAGAGAGTTGTAACAATTTGAAAAGAGCACAAGAGCAAGCAGGTGATTTTCTAATTTATCACTAATTAATCAATTTCCCTTCTTTTAGATCTCTATTTGGGCAAGCATTCAATACACAAAATGACATAGATATTTCATGAATGCATTAATGCTGACTACATCTGTCCACAGCTCAAGACACAAACCTGTGGCCTTTGTGCCGTGATACTTATGGTGACCTTCTCTCTTTATTCCACCACTGATGTTTACATTCTCCTCGCATAACGTCTCAGTTACAAGCTCTGCATCACAGCCTTCATTGGATTTTGATTTTCTTCCGCTTTTCTTGTTGCCTCGAGATAATTGCTTTGTTTTCTTCCTACTTTCTTCTGAAATTGACACCTCTTCCTTTGCTTTCCTTTTCCTCTCCTTCACAATTTCACTTTCCCAGTTCTCTTCCTGTTTGGCATCTGTGGTGTCAGTCTTGATTACCAGTAGCTGCTGCCTGGCTTTGGCTTCTTGGTGAAGCTTCTGCAGTAGAATTTGGGATCGGGATTTGTCATCCAGACTGTTGGTGGGTTTATCATCACCCAGGTACCTAGAGTTCAACAGAGACCATTAAAACAGTTAGTAACTACAGGCCAACAGTTCACAGCCTCTGAAGATGAAGATTTATGTTTCTACATCCAATAAATAGGCTCCTACACAAGTCAGGAATCTGTTCCAATGATTTCATGACAAGGCATTTGCTGGAGTGAGTTGACACTAAAAGGAGATTGTACAATACAAAATACAGGAACGACTGCCCATCAGCACATTTTGTAATGTGATGAAACCAAATGCATCATCATCATCTGCTAACTCATTGCCTTCCCGATAATACTTCGTTTTTCCATAGCTTTGAAGATGTATCTCACCACTCACCCTGCCAGCTTCAAATTCAAATATAACAGTATATAATACATTTTAGTACACAGTACACTAGGCAGAGTTTGCTATAAATAAAGTTCCTTTACTGTTTGTTGTAACTGCTTCCTGTATTTTCTTCACTTTTTTTTAAGCTGGGCACTGCTAGCAGTTACTCACACAGCTGCCAACAATTTCTTTTCAGAAACTTAAACAAAATGATGAAAAAGACTCAACAAATCAGGCAGTGCCTGTGGAGAGAAAAACAGAGTTAACATTTCAGAATTTGTATCAAAACTGAAGAAGATGCTAAAGAGTTTGTAGAAAGAGAATGAAGAAAAGGGAGAGAATGCTTAAAAAATACATGATGTCGATATCACTGGAGATGGATCCGTGAGTACTTGTTAATTGCTACTGTAACTGTCTGAAGGAGGGGTAACAAAAGAAAGGTGTGTGTGTGTGTGTGTGTGTGTGTGTGTGTGTGTGTGTGTAAAATGAAGATAAATGCTGGAAATGTGAATGCAGAAAAGCAGTTACCAGGAATCTGAAACATAAGAACATACTGGAAATAAGCAGTCTGTGTAAGAATTGCATAGAAAATCTATACGAGACAATGGACAGATGGATGGGTGGTTCAGACACAAGAATGTAATAGCTAGTTGATTGAAATTGTTGATCATAACATCCCGTCCTCAGGCTCACCATGCGCCCAGAGAGATGATGGGGTACCGTTCCCTTAGCTTAGTTTAAACAATGTCAGAGGCCAAAGACCGAGGTCAGAGTGGGAGAATTACAGTGTCGGACGGGAATCTCAGTATCAGAGAACGGTGAGAGGGGCAGCATACTTTTGACTGGTGTACTCGAACAGTTTATAAGATCCGGATCGCACTCAGCACATAACCTCTCTCCCTCTCCCACTTCCTGGTCTCCACACTCACACTCACCACTACAACGTATTTAATATTTCAGTAACATTGTCTAATTAAGCTTTCTTTGTTAGTTTACATAATTCATTGCGGGTTATAGCTTCTGGAGTTACAAAACACAGCAACAACCGCGACCTTCTCCCTTCAGTCCCCTCCACACCCACAACCCAACCTCCTCACATCAGCTCCCTCTACACCCACCGTCACACCCCTCAGTCGCCTCCCCGTCTCTTAAGCATTTCCCTCCCTCCCACTCGGAAGAAGAGGGAGAAGTCCAATCCCACCTGTTCATATGGAAAAGAGCCATGGCCACGCTGCCGGTCCCGTTCCCGTCACCGGGCAACCAGGTGGCGCATTCTCATGACGTCAGAGCCGGCGTCCACACAGTCTGGTACAGCGACAGCGCTCCTGGCGATGGAGGACTAGCACTGGCCTGTGGGAGGGGAGGTCAACTCCATCTCTCAAACAACCACACAGCAGCAAAAGACATAAAATGTTGAAGGAACTCTACAGGTCAGGCGTACGGTATTTGCCTCTGGGGGGGAGATGAACGGTCGGCGTTTGGGAACAAAAGGACTGGAAAGGAAGAGAGCAGAAGCCGGAATATTGCCTAGGAGGATGAAACCAGAGGTCCATGAGACAGTCATGAGGGTTGGAGTGGGAGGAAAGAATTGTTGATGTTCCTAGTCAAAACTCCGTTGCTGCTCTGATGCAGGTTTACGACCAAAATCTCGAGTTCCTTTCCACCCTCAGGTGTGCCCAGCCTGCTGAGTTCTTCCAATAGATTGCTTGTTTCTCCCAGTTTTTGCTTCCAAGATACAGTTACAATTTGCTTTGTTTCAAATTTTCCCATCAAATTGAGTCACCTCTTGAAGTCATTCCTTATGATGACCATCAGCACCAACATCATCAATAACCTTGCTTCCATCACATCAAAAGTTGCTGATGACCACACGATGTGCAATCCCATTCACAATTACTCAGCACACAAGGTAGTCCCCAACTGCATGCAAACAGACTTGGACAACATTCAGATATCTCACAACCACAGAAGTGTAAAGCACTGACTTCTCCAAACCTGGGTGTTACCGTTGTCTGAAGACTCAGCTACTTAAATATTGTGGTTTCTAGAGTAGGTCAGAGCCTCGGACTCGTACCCTGTAGTGAATGACTTTACCTGCTAACAGCTTAAGGCCTTTCCACCATATGCAGGGATAAGTCAGGGGAGTGATGGTATTGTACTTGCCTGACTACTCTTGAGAAGCTCAATGCCATATGGGATAAATCAGCCCATGTCATTCAGAGCCCATGTACCAACCTGCCCCATTGGAGCACAGTGGTCACCACCTACAAAATACACTGCAGTTATTTACCCAGGCTACTACAACACCACCTTTCGAAACCACAATCTCTGTCACTAAAATGGCCGATGGCAGGGGAACACAACCACTTTCTGGTTCCCTCTAACTCACACACCATTCTGATTTGCAAATATTTTGACACTGTGGTATCATTGCTGTCTAAAACCTGAAACTTGCTAGCAAACACCATGATGGAAATACCTTCACCTCAACAGATCCTCTCCCAAGCTCCCTGGAACAGAGGTGGTTAAAGATGATCTGGGAAGTGGTGTATTTTAAGTCATTAAAAGTTTAGACTGACCAAATAGAAAGAAACTGATGTAAGGATGACAAACGAAAAGACAGAATAAAGATGCTGGAAAGATTCAAAATTAACATGGACATGACAGAATGGACATGGCAAGTTAAAGTTTACAATTCATTGCCAGAGACAGTAGTGGAAGCAGATTCAGTAACATCTTTCAGATAAGTTGGGCTCTGGATGAGCTGGATTGCTCTTACTGAGAGCACTGTGGACATGGTGGGCTGAATGGAGTCCTTCCATTCTGTCATCATTTCAGGCAATTATTCCAGATTTAACAGTTGTAGTCCCTTCAATAATAGAAATGCAGACCTCTCAGAATCCCTTTGTTAGATTAGACCATAAGATATAGGAGTAGAATTAGTCTATTTGGCCCATCGAGTCTGCTCCACCATTCAATCATGGCTAATCCCTTTTTTCTCCTCCTCAACCCCATTTCCCGGCCTTCTCCCCATAACCTTGATGCCACGTCCAACCAAGAACCTATTTAGCTCTGCCTTAAATATACCCAACAACCTGGCCTCCACAGCTTCATGTGGCAACAAATTCTGCAAATTCACCACCCTCTAGCTAAAGGAATTTCTCTGCATCGCTGTTTTAAATGGATGCCCCTCTATCCTGCTGCTGTGCCTTCTTGTCTTAGACTGTGCCACCAATGGAAACATCCTTTCCACATCTGCTCTGTCTAGACCTTTCAACATTCAAAAGGTTTCAATGAGACCCTCCCCCATTCTAAATTCCAGTGAGTACAGACCCAGAGCGATCAAATGTTCCTTGTATGATTCCCTTTCATTCATGGAATCATCCTTGTGAACTTCCTCTGGACCCCCCCCCCCCCCCAGTGCCAGCACATCTCTTCTAAGATGAGGAGCCCAAAACTGTACAGAATAATCAAGGTGAGGCCTCACCAGTGCCTTATAAAGCCTCAGCATCACATCCTTGCTCTTGTATTCTAGACTTCTTGAAATGAATGCTAACATTGCATTTGCATTCCTCACCACCAACTCTACCTGCAAGTTGACCTTTAGGGTGTTCTGCACAAGGGCTCCCAAGACCCTTTGCATCTCAGATTATTGGATTTTCTCCCTGATTAGAAAATAGTCCGAACATTTGGTAGTAGCACTATTACCAAAGTATATTTTCCAACGTTGTATTTCATTTGCCACTTACTTGCCCATTCTCCTAATCTGTCTAAGTCCTTCTGCATCCTACCTGTTTACTTGACATTACCTGTCCCTCCACTATTGTTTGTATTAGCTGCTAACTTGGCAACAAAGCCATCCATTCCATCATCTAAGTCATTGATATACAGCATAAAAAGAAGTGGTCCCAACACCGATCCCTGTGGAACACCACTAGTCACTGGCAGCCAACCAGACAAGGATCCTTTTATTCCCACTCACTGCCTTATTCCAATAAGCCAATGCTCTAACCACCTCAGTAACTATGGGCTCTTAACTTGGTAAGCAGCCTCATGTGTGGCACCTTGTCAAAGCCTTCTGAAAGCCCAAATATAGAACACTCACTGAATCCCCTTTATCTATCCTACTTGTAATCTACTCAAATAATTCCAACAGGTTCCATGCCTGAGTCCAATGATTTTTGAAAGATTATTTCTAATGCCGCCACAATCTCTAATGCTACCTCTTTCAGAACCCTGGGGTGCAGTTTATCTGGTCCGGGTGACTTATGTACTTCTAGGTTTTTCAGCTTTTTGAGCACCTTCTCTCTTGTAACAGTAACTGCACCCACTTCTCCTCCCTCACACACTACAACATCCGACACAATGCTAGTGTCTTCCACAGTGAAGAATGATGCAAAATACTCATTTACTTCATCGGCCTTCTCCTTGTCCCCCATTATTATTTCTCCTGCCTCATTTTCTAGTGGTCCTATATCCATTCTCATTTCTCTTTTATTTTTAACATACATAAAAAAACTTTTACTATCCACTTTAATATTCTTTGCTAGCTTGGTTTCATATTTCATCTTTTCCCTTCCAATGATTCTTTTAGTTGCTTTCTGCAGATTTTTAAAAACTTTCCAATCCTCTGTCTTCCCATTAATTTTTGCTTTGTTGTATGCTCTCTCTTTTGCTTTTACATTAGCTTTGACTTCCCTTGTCAGCCACGGTTGTGTATTTGAGATTCATTACCATCCTTATTTGAGTATTTTTTCACTTTTGGAATACATATTTCCTGCACCTTGCTTACTTTTCCCAGAAACACACACCATCACTGCTCTGCTGACATCCCTGCCAGCAGCTCCTTCCAATTCATCCTGACGAAGGGTCTCGGCCCGAAACATCGACAGCGCTTCTCCTTATAGATGCTGCCTGGCCTGCTGTGTTCCACCAGCATTTTGTGTGTGTTGTTTGAATTTCCAGCATCTGCAGATTTCCTCATGTTTGCTCCTTCCAATTTACTTTGGCCAACTCCTCTCTCATCCCACTGTATTTTCTCCTACTCCACTGAAATACTGCTACATCAGACTTTACTTTCTCCCTATCAAATTTCAAGTTGAACTCAATCATATTGTGATCGCAGGTTCCTAAGGGTTCTTTTACCGTAACTTCCCTGATCACCTCCGGTTCATTTCACAACACCCAATCCAGTATAGCTGATCCCCTAGTAGGCTCAACAACAAACTGCTCCAAAAAGCCCTCTCTTAGGCATTCAACAAACTTACTCCCTTGAGATTCATTACCAACCTGATTTTCTCAATCAATCTGCATGTTAAAATCTCCCATGACAATCATAACATTGTCATTTTGACATGCCTTTTCTATTTCCTGTTGTAACCCATGATCCACCTCCCAGCCACAGTTGGAAGGCCTTTTACCCTTGCAGTTTCTTAACTCAACCAACAAGGATTCAGCATCTTCTGATCCTATGTCACATCTTGCTACTGATTTGATGCCACTCTTTACCAGTAGAGCCATGCCTCCTCCTCTGCCTACCTTCCTATCCCTCCAATACAATGTGTAACCTTGGACATTCAGCTCCCAACTCCAACCATCCTTCAGCCAAGATTCAGTGATGGCCACAACATCATACTTGACTATCTGTAATAGTGCAACACAATCATCCACCTTATTTCTTATACTCTGCACATTGAGAAACAACACCTTGAGTACCATATTTGCTACCCTTTTGACTTTGCATCCCTAATGTAATGATACTCACCCTGTTGGTTGTGACTATGTCCCATCACCTACCTGCCCTTCCTGACAGTCTGACTGCATGTTATCTTTACTTTTTTACTATGTCCTATCCTGAGTCCCATCACACCAGTTCCCACCCACCTGCCAAATTAGTTTAAACCCACCCCAACAGCTTTGTGAGAACCTGCCCGTGAGAATATCAGTCTCCCCGTCAGGTTCAGGTGCAACCCAGCACTTCTGAACAGGTCATACCTCCCCCAGAAGAGATCTGAATTATCCAAAAACCTGAAGCCCTGCTCCCTCCACCAGCTTCTCAACCATTTGGCATTTATCTGCCAAATCATTCTGTTTCTATCCTCACTGTCGTGTGGTAAAGGCAGCAGTACATAAATTACTACCTGGGAGGTCCTGCTTTTCAGCTTTCTACCTAGCTCTCTAAAATCTCTTTTCAGGGTCCCATTGCTTTTCCTTCCTATGTCATTGGTACCAATATGTATCAAGACATCTGGCTGCTCTCCCTCCCTCTCCAAAATGAGGGTGAGGGTTCAGACTGTTTTTGTTGTGTCTGTCTGTTAGGTATTGTGACTCAGGCACTACCTGCACACTATTTTTTATCTAAACCAGTTCAAATTGCTTAGCAACATAGAAGGAGAGCATATATAAGGAAAGAGTTAAATTGGGTTCCTCCTTGGTATATGGTAAAATGTGCAGCGCAAAGTGGAAATTTGTAAAACAAAATGGTGTTAGTCTGGGGTGTGGGAACATTTGAGAACGTACAAGGGGGAACCAGACCAGATATATGTTTTGACACATTAGTGAGAATACCAGTCTACAGCCTTGTGAGTGAAAAACATGTTTGTAAAAGAACTGGGTAAATGTTATAATAGATTTTTGAAGTAATCTTAAGGGTATAAAAAGGGGCAATTTCTTCATGAAAATGGGAATATTATCTTAGGCTGGGTCACAAGAAGTGCTAAGAGTTGGAGATAGAGACATCGAGACAAGAGAAAAAGCTGTTGGGCATCTGTGGTTCCCTCTGGTGGTATATTGTGTGGAGTGGTTGTCCCTTCATTAATCTTTTAGCTCTTTTCTGTATTTTATTCATTATACAAACACTAATAATTTCTTTAACCTTTAACATATATGTAGTGCCTCCATTGTTTGCAGATACCTCTTACTGCTGAATCAGAGAAGAACAAGAAATGAATTTTTAAATATTTTCATTACAGCGTGTGCTCAAGCTTCTTAGTTACTTCCTGCCTTGCTTGCTGGTACACGCTGGCCCTGTCTGACCTGAACTATGATGAATATCTAATATTTTAAAAAAAGCTGTAACTACAGGATTTTTGCCTCTTTCTTCTGAAGAATTTTCTGTACAATTTCACCTCCGGATCTGACAACTTAGTGTCACAAACAAGGTAGATGAGAGAATTAAGGACAGGAAGAATCTCAGACAAGGTAGAAAGTTGCGGTGTGCTCTTTACTTCCTTTTTGTCTGAAAAGCACATAGTTCTAGCCTCAGTGCCATTTAATATCCCTGTCAACCTTACCAATTTTTATTGGTGCGCCATATAAAGCATCCAATCTGGATGTGTGACAGCAACTCTGAATGTGACCACAGGAAACTGTAGAGAGTTGTGGACACAGTTCAACACAGCACTGAAGCCAGTCTCCCTCCTATGGACTCTGTCTGTCACCATCTCGGTAAAGCAGCCAGCATAATCAAAGACACCACCCATATCTCCCATCAGGCAGAAATTACGTACCATCAGGTTCAGGGACAGTTTTGTTCCCACTTGAACAGACCTCTTGGACAATAAGTTGGGCACTTAAGTTCACAATCTACCTTGGTTTGATCTTACACTTCAGTGTTTTCCTGCACTGCACTTTCTCTGTTGTTACACTTTATTCTGTACTGTTACTGTTTTACCTTGTTCTACCTCAATGCACTTGACCTGTATGAACTATATGAAAAGACAAGCTTTTCACTGTGTTTTGGTATATGTGACATTAATAAACCAACCTGGGGATCCTCTTCTCTGCTCTATTTTAAGTAAAATGACCATTCTGTGTAACCTATTCAGCTATGTATAGACTATTTGAATTTCAATCGTATAATTTATTGATTTGAGCTAATGGCTCCCAAAGATTCAGGCTATAGACCCCAGTAAACAAACAATTATTCTATGTCTACACATCTAGTAGGAGAATCAGAAAAGGGGGAACTGATCCACCAGTTGTTATGCTTGAACCCATGACTGCGGGTTTGAGTTCTCCTTTAAACAATGTATTCCAACAGGATATGACCAATGAAGAAAACAATACGAGGTAAACCATCAGCGCTGAGTCTAATGCAAGGGTTCCCTACCCTTTTTATGCCATGCACCAATACCATTTAAGCAAGGGGCCCCATGGACCCCAGGTTGGGAACCCCTGCTCTAATGCAATCTGACCGCTGGATGATGTCAGAAGGGCCTGGGGGAATGCCTGAGGGAAAGAAAACCTGATGGATGCTGGCAATCAAGAGGACATGTTCAGTTACAAAGTCTGCATGTGAGAAATCTAAAGGGGAAATCTGCACTAACTGAGGAAGGAAAGGGAGAATAGTGACAAATGACTGTTACGAACTGTCGCGTTTTAGAAGCAAACCAGCAGCAATAGATTACACATGGAGTCTGTTTTTGATGTTAAAACCACTATCTTTATTAGTAACTACTTATAATATAGTAACTTAAACCACGATAAACAGAAGTTTACAGTGTTATGAGTATATATGTGTAAATATAGCTCCCAAACTGTATTGAGCTTGGGGGGAACAAGGCTCAGAGTCTCGAGATGGTAAAGTAGGAAAGTTCAGTAATCCACTTAATAAATGATGGGAGAGAGATATTTGTAATCCAGGTTGTAATGGAGAGAGAAGGTAAGTACGAAGTATTCCACAGGTTCCACACTGGAAACGCGTTAACAGTTGTCATAGATCTTGTCCGTCGTATCGTTCCAAATCCACATACAAATTATCACCGAAAGTGACCTGTCTCAGGAATATCGTCTTCGAATGGTTACCACATAACATACCCAGGCAAGGGCTACACAAGTCGTCCCACAAGATATCCCAAAATCCACTCCTATGGATTATATGAAGTGACAGACACCCATACTGGAGCAAACTTGCCCCGGCAGTTTGTAGTTCCAAGTCTTGCGAAGACTGTGAGAGTAGCTGGTTACTCTCTCTCTCTGTATTTTAATCTGCAGAGACTGCAACACATGTGACTGATGTCATAATCCCGCCTTACTTAGATGCTTTTAAAGCAACAGTCCACAGTAAATGAAACCTGCAGGTTTGTAAGTCAGTATGATAGAGACAGTAAAGTATCTAGAGGAAATCTGTAAATTAACTGAACAATTGAGAAAAAAAATGCAGAAGTGTGATCAAGTTGAAATGAATTGTACAAAGCTCAGAGACAAACTAAGCTGAGGCCCTCACAGTGAGGTCCTCAGAAGAGTGATCCTGTCACTGACCCTCCCCTTGGGACAATAATCCAAAGCAACACCTCGTTCTGAACAGTTACAGAATGGACATGACTCCGATATCACAGCCTCCTCTAGTGATCCAACTGATGTTGACAAGGATGAGAAAATTCCGACTGGCAGCCATGTCTTGACCAGCTCCATTATAGACCAGACAAGTAAAACAATGGGGAAAATTAGAACAGATTCTCTGAAAGAAGATAGTAATTTTCTCACCTATCTCTAGAACCTGAGAAGATAGCTAAATGGTTTAAAAGAGACCCCACACCCTGAAAAATGGGTTCAGAGCCCTGGACTCAAACTCAGTGTATTAAGAATATGTACAACCTGCCCCATATGATGGTAAAGAAATTCTGTCCACCATGTTATCACCTTGTCAAGTCGTTCAGGTGGTGTGTGAAGTTAATAGGAGAGGATAAGCAGAATCTAACAGGTGGTAAGAATGCCATTGATGAGTGTTTACATGAACGAAGCCTAATAGCAGCAGGCTGAGGAAAGTAGAGGAGGCCATGCATGGACATATCTGCTTCACATTCCCATTTGGATATGTCCATACATGGCCTCCTCTACTGCCATGATGAGGCCAAACTCAGATTGGAGAAACAACATCTCTTATACCTTATGGGTAGTCTCCAGCCCCTTGGTACGAACATCGAATTCTCCAACTTCTGGTAATTCCCTCCCTCTCTTTTCCCCATCCCACTTTCACTCTGCCTCCTCTTCTAGCTGCCTATCACCTCTCTCATGATTCTGCCTTCTTCTACTACCCATCGTGCTTTCCCCTTACATTCCTTCTTCACCTCTCCTGCCTATCCCCTCCCTGCTTCCCTTTCCCCACCCCTTGATCTTTCCTCTGATTGTTTTTTTCAAAACGAAGGTGAACCTGGCTCATTCCACCCTCCCCCCACCTTCTTTATAGGGCCACTGCCCCCTCCTTCTTCAGCCCTGACGAAGAGTCTCAGTCCGAAACGTTGACTGCACATTTCAACTGATGCTGCCCAACCTGCTGAGTTCATCCAGCTTGTTTGTACGTGTTGACTTGACTACAGCATCTGCAGTGTACATTGTGTTTACCTTTTGAAGATGTCCTCAAGAGTGGGAAGGCCAGTGTCCATGATGAAGTTTGCAAACTCCACAACTTTTTTCCCATGCTGTGATGGACGGAGACATGGAAGTCTAGGTAAAGCATTACAGGCAGGACCACCCATTGACCAACCATTGATGCAAGAGCAAGTCCCTGAAGGAGCATGGTACTGTTGAGTTAAAATGGGACATTGAACTAGAATTGTTTGGACAGAAATGTGGTTAATGGAAGTAAGATCAAGCACCAGCCTCACCAATGATGGAAGACTCTGACCAGGCAGTACAGTTTCATCAACAAGTGATCAACAAAGACCACTTTTGGAATGCAGTCTCATGGTTTTAAAAAATGGCTACTTCCTTGCAGCATTTGCTTGCCCTGACAGAACAAACGTAATTTACTCAATGAAAACAAATGTGTTGAATTATGTTTTAGATTCCAGAGCTGAGCTAAAATGTATGAGCAAAACCATTACTAAAAGCTGCAATATACCTCTGACCAATATTCATGGATGTTCACATGGTGTTAGAAGACGGAAAACCAGACCAGATGAAGCACAGCCTGGTCCTCATCTACAAAAAATACAATTCTGGGTCAGAGATACCTCTCAGCCTCTCCTTAGAGTAAATGTTTTACATAGAACAAATAACCCGAGTGCCCTCATTACCATCTCGGGTGACTTCAACCATGTTACCACGGCTAGAACACTGCCCAACTTCACGCAGTATGTGAGCTGTACAACCAGAGGGAGAGGGCCCTGGACTTGATGTACGCTAACGTTAAGGATGCTTAAAGCTCCTCTCCCCTCCCCACTGGGAAGGTCAGATCACAACCTGGTGCATCTCAGACCCTGCTATGTGCCTTTGGTAAAGAGTAAACCTGCAGCCTCGAGGACAGCGAGGAAATGGTTGTGGGTAAAAAAGGTCAGGAACGAGGTACAGGAACGAGGCAGGACGTCTTCCACAGCACAGGAACCCTCTGGAGACTCAGGCTCAGGTTAGGGTTAGGGTTGTGGTTGTGGCAATTGTGGTTGTTGTGTACATCCCTCCCTCTGCCAACCCAACGTCGGCGTGTAACATCATTCACATCGTCATAGCCAGACTACAAACCCAGCACCCGAGGGCCCTCATTACCATCTCGGGTGACTACAACCATGTTACCATGGCTAGAACACTGCCCAACTTCACCCAGTATGTGAGCTGTACAACCAGAGGGAGAGGACCTTGGACTTGATGTACGCTAACGTTAAGGATGCATACAGCTCCTCTCCCCTCCCCCCACTGGGACGGTCAGATCACAACCTGGTGCATCTCAGACCCTGCTATGTGCCTTTGGTAAAGAGTAAACCTGCAGCCTCGAGGACAGCGAGGAAATGGTTGGGGAAGGCTTATGCGACACTCCAGGGTTGTTTTGAGGCGACAAACTGGCAGGTCCTCTGTGAGCCACATGGAGAGGACATTGATGGGCTCACAGAGTGCATCATTGGTTACATCAACTTCTGTGTGGACTGCAAGAACTGTCCTTTGTTATTCAAATAACAAGCCATGGGTAACAAAGGACATTAAGGACATCCTGAACGCTAAAAAGAGGGCATGTAGAGATGGAAATAGGGAGGAGCTGAGGACAATACAAAGGGACCTGAAAGCCAAGATCAGGGAGGCTAAAGACAGGTATAGGAGGAAGCTTGAGTGGAAACTCCAGCAGAACAACATGAGAGAGGCCTGAAGTGGGATGAGGACCATCACTGGGTTCCGGCAAACTAGCAACAGAGGAGCTGAAGGCAGTGTGGACAGGGCCAACTGTGGTGAACTATGTGCCTGTCGGGACACGCCCCTGCTGACTGCTCCTGTGGCTCCTCCCACAGGCCCCTGTATAAAGGAGACCTGCAGCCTGAAGCTCGGCCTCAGTCTCCAAGACCTTGTATGATAGACACTCACTCCTGGTTCCTTCTTCCAGTCAATAAAAGCCGATATCTCGCCTACGTCTCAGTGTGAGTTATTGATGGTGCATCACCAACGAAGTAAGTGTCAGCATCAGAGGCCTAAATTCAGCTGCAAATAAAAGGAGGGTAGGCTCAAGCGGAGAGGCCATTGTCAGAGTGACAGTGTGAAGGCTTTGGCTTTACAGGTACAGGCACAGTTAAGAACAGGCAAGCCTTTTTCTTTTTTAGTACTGAGTAGTCAGGATAGAATGCTCCCCCTATCAGACGTGGGAATTCAGGATACCTGACGGATTCCCCGATGACTACACCTGTAGGAAGTGCACCTGACTTCAGCGTTTGACTGACTGGGTCAAGGAGTCGGAGCTGGAGCTGGAGTTGGATGTACTCAGGATCATTCAGGAGGCTGAAGATATTATAGATGAGACTTTTGAAGAGGTGGTCACACCCAGAGTGCAGGCTTCATACAGTAGATCGATGACCGCCAGGAGAGGTAAGGGGGTTAAGAAGTCAGTGCAGGCCATTCCCCTCAGCAACAAATATACTACTTTGGATACTGCTAAGAGGGGTGGGGGTGGGGGGGTGACTCATCAGATCATGGCACCCCTATGGCCGGCTCTGGCGCTTGTCAGGCAGTACATTAGTTATAGTGCACTCGATCATTAGGGGGACAGAAAGCAGATTCTGTGGCACCAGGATTGTGTGTTGCCTCCCGGTGCTGGGGCTTATGATGTATCAGAGTGGCTGCAGGATATTCTCAAGGGGGAGAAGGAACAGCCAGAGATTGTGGTGCATGTTGGCATCAGTGACAAAGGCAGAAAAGGGGAAGAGGTCCTATTCTGTGAATATGTAGAGTTAGGAAAGATGAGGACCTCCATGGTAGTAATTTCTGGATTACTTCCTGTGCCTCGGACTAGTGCAGGTAGGAATGGGGTGATAGCATGGATGAATGACTGGCTGCTGAGGTGATGTAGGGGACAAGTTTTCAAGTTCTTGGATCATTGGAACCTTTTCTGGGGAAGAGCTGATCTGTACAAGAGGGGTGGATTCCTGCGCTGGGAAGTTTGCTGATGCTACTCGGGAGAGTTTAAACTAGTTTTGCAGGGGTCTGGGAATCAGAGCCCCAGGTCAGTAAGGGAAGGATCAGGCCAGAAGATAGATATCAGGGAAAGTAGTGAAAGGCAAAATCAAAATAACAGGTATGATGGGTCAGATAGTTCAAAGTAAGTGTATTTTAATGCTAGGGGTATTATGGGTAAAGATGATGAACTGAGAGCATGGATCAGTACATGAAACTACACTGTTGTGGCCATTGCTGAAACTCGGTTGAGAGAGGGACAGGAATCTGAGATAATGTACCAGGATTTCAAAGTTTTAGAAAAGATAGAGGAGGAGGTAAAAGGGGGAAGGGGAGAAGTACCCTTTTACCCTTGCACTTCTTTAGCTCTATCCACAATGGTTCAACACCTTCTGACCCTATGTCAATTTGATTTCATTTTTTACCAACAGAGCAACGCCACCCCCTCTGCCTTCCTGCCTGTCCTTTTGATACGATATGTATCCTTAAACATTATCACCCAGCTATAATCTTCCTTAATGCCTTGGTCCAGTCAAGAACCTATCAAGCTCTACCTTAAATACATCCATCGACCTGGCCTCCACAGCTGCATGTAGTAATAAATTCCACAAATTCACCACCCTCTGGCTAAAGAAATGACTCCACTTTCTCTGTTTTGAATGGATGCCCCTCTGTCCTGAGGCTGTGCCCTCTTGTCCTAGACTCTCCCACTATGGGAAACATCCTTTCCACATCTACTCTGTCTAGGCCTTTCAACATTTGAACGGTTTCAATGAGATCCCCTTCATCCTTATAAATTTCAGGGAGTACAGAGCCAGAGCTATCAAATGTTCCTCATATGATAACCCTTTCATTTATGGAATCATCCTTGTGAACCTCCTCTGAACCATCTCCGTTGCCAGCACATCTTTTCTTAGATGAGGAGCCCAAAACTGTTCAGAATACTCAAGGTGAAGCCACACCAGTGCCTTATAAAGTCTCAGTATCACATCCTTGCTCTTGTCTTCTAGACCTCTTGAAATGAATGCTAACATTGCATTTGCCTTCCTCACCACTGACTTTACCTGCAAGTTAACCTTTAGGTTGTTCTGCACAAGTCCCTTTGCATCTCAGATTTTTGTTTTTTCTCCCCATTTACAAAATAGTCTGCACATTTATTTCTACAACCAAAGTGCATGACCGCGCATTTTCCACATTGTATTTCATTTGCCATTCTCTTGCCCATTTTCCTAATCTGTCTATGTCCTCCTGTTTCCTCAACACTACCGACCCTTCCACCAGTCTTCATATCATCTGCAAACTTGACAACAAAGCCATCTATTCCATCATTTAAATTATTGAAATACAGCATAAAATGAAACAGTCCCAAAGAAACACCACTAGTCACTGGCAGCCAACCAGAAAAGGATCCTTTTATTCCCACTCTCTACCTCCTACCAATCAGCCAATGCTGTAACCATGATCGTAATTTTTCCTATAATTCCATGGACTCTTAACTTGCTAAGCAGTCTCATGTGTGGCACCTTTTCAAAGGCTTTCTGAAAGTCCAAATGCACAACATCCACTGCATCCCCTTTATCTGTCCTACATGTAATCTCCTCATAGAATTCCAACTGGTTCATCAGGTAAGATGTTCCCTTAAGGAAACCATGCTGACTTTGTCCTATCTTATCCTGTGTCACCAAGTACTTCATTACCTCATCCTTAACAATTGACTCTAACATCTCCCCAACCACTGAGGTCAGGCTAACTGGTCTATAATTTCTTTTCTGCTGCCTCCCTCCTTTCTTAAGGAGTGGAGTGACATTTGCAATTTTCCAGTCCTCTGGCACCATGCCACAGTCCAGTGATTTTTGAAACATCATTACTTAAGTCTCCACAATTTCTACCGCTACCTCTTCCAAAACACTAGGGTTCAGTTCATCTGGTCCAGTTGACTTTTGTACCCTTAGGTCTTTCAGCTTTTTGAGTACTTTCTCCACTGTAATAGTAACTGCACTCACTTCTCTTCCCTCGCTCCCTTCAACACCTGGCACACTTCTAGTGTCTTCCACAGAGAAGACCGATGCAAAATACTCATTTAGCTCATCAGCCGTCTCCTTGGCCTCAGTTATTATTTTTTCGGCTTCATTTTATAGTGGTCATATGTCCACTCTCACTTCTCTTTTATTTTTTTACATATTTGAAAAAGCTTTTATGATCCACTTTGAACAACACACACAAAATGCTGCAGATTTCCTCGTGTAAGATCCACTTTGATATTATTTGCTAGCTTGATTTCATATTTCATCTTTTCCCTCCTAACGATTCTTTTAATTGCTCTCTGTAGGGTTTTAAAAGCTTCCCAGTCCTCAGTCTTCTCACTAATTTTTGCTTTGTTGTACTCTTTTGCTTTTATATTTGCTTTGACTTTACTTGTCAGCCACAGTTGTACTATTTTGTCATTTGAGTATTTCTTCACTTTTGGAATACATCTATTCTGCATCTTTCCCAGAAATGCATGCCATCATTGCTCTGCTGACATCCCTGCCAGCAGCTATTTCCAATTTACTTTGGCCAACTCCTCTCTCATACCCCTGTAATTTCCTTAACTCCACTGAAATACTGTTACATCCATCTTTACTTTCTCCCTATCAAATTTCATGTTGAGCTCAAATCCTATTGTGATCACTGCCTCCTAAGAGTTATTTTACCTTAAGCTCCCTAACCACTTTTAGTTCATTACACAACACCCAATCCAATATATCTGATCCCCTAGTAGGCTCAATGATCCTGGCACCTGGGGGTCTACATTTCATCTGGGTGCCACACAAAATTTCATCTCTGTTCCTTAAACTATGGAATATCCTACTGCAGTCCTCTTCACCTCTCTGTTCTTCTGTGCCACAGCACCAGATTCAGTGCCAGAGACCCAGTCACTGTGGCTTCCTCCTTGTAGGTCGTCCCCCTTAATAGTATTTAAAGTTGTATACTTATTATTGAGGGGAAGGTGAGCCACAGGCGTACTCTGCACTGGCTGTGCATTTCCCCTCCTTCTCTTGACAGTCACCCAGTTGCCTGTCTACTGCGTTCTTGGGATAACTGCTTCTCTTATCTATCACCTCCTCATTCATCCATATGAGTCTAAGGTTATCAAGCTGCAGCTCCAGTTCCTTAATACTTTCTCTCAGGAGTTGCAGATGTGTTTATCAGGGAGATGGGAGGTCAGTACAGAATACTTCCCAGAGAGCCATTCTCACAACACTACTATGCCCTAACAGATAAGGGTGAACACATAAGAGCAGAAAGAGAGAAACCTACCAGATACTGCACTTTTCCTTGCCTAAGCCTGATGAGCCAAAGCCACACTAAACACAGGCAAAGTCCAAAATTGGTCGCTCAGTTATTGGACTTCAATTATTTTTACTGGCCTTTTCGAATGAATCCCTCATTGATTGGTCATTCCCCAACTCAGAGAAACTGTCACAAAGCTCTGCCTTTTTAAATTCTTAATGTTCACAATGCCTTCCCCGCTTCGACAGTGCTTCAAAATTGCATCTTATGAAAGAGTTAAACAACCAGCTTTCGAAGAACAATGCTTTTAACATAGAGCAGTACACCAAAGGAAAAGGTCCTTCAGCCCATGATGCTAATTTAAACTGATCCTCTGCCTGCACTTGGCCTATATCCCTCCAATCCCTTCCTGCTTATTCATGTGTATAGACAGAGTCAATGCAAACTGGCTTTTCCCACTGAGACTAGAACTAGAAGTTATAGCTTAAGCATGAAAGGTGAAATATTTAAGGCGGAACTCCTTCACTGTTTAGGGGATGGTGCGAATGTGGAATGAGCTACCACTGGAAGTAGTGGATGTGGGTTTGATTTCAGCATTTAATAGTAAGTTGGATAAATTCAAGGATGGGGAGTATGGAGAGCTATGGTCTAGGCATGGGTTAATGAGGACTAGCATAATAGTTCAGCACAGACTAGATGGACAGAAGGGCCTGTTTCTTTGCTGTCATGATCTATGAATCCAAGTTGAGGTTTTTGTACATAGTCTGAGTTTAATTGTGATTCTCTTATTTTTAATCAGTGAGCACATTTACAAGGAACTCTGCCACAAGAAAGCAGCATTCCTCATCAAGGACCCCATTGACTATGCTTTCTTCTCGCTACTACATCAAGCAGGAGATACAGGACCCTGAGGTCCCATATCACCAGGTTCAGCAACAGTTATTACCCGACAACCAACAGGCACAGATATACTGTATTCATTCACCTCAATGGACTGTAGACTCACTTTCAAGGACTCTACAACTTAGTATTAGTTTTTAATTAAAAAATATATTATTTGCACAATTTGCTCTGTTTTGCACATTGGATTTTTGTCAGTCTTTGTTGAGTATAGTTGAGTATAAATCCAATTATATTTCTTTATTTTCCTGTACTGCCCAGAGGAAAATTAATCTCAGGGCTGTATATGGTGACATACATGTACTCTGATAATAAATTTACTTTGAACTTCAACCGATTGTTTTTGCAAACATCCATTCTAAATGTTTACTCAAAGCTGCACAATTTTGGAAAATATTTTTCAATGAGACATTAGGAGGTTCTGAACATCTCTCTTGGTTTGTTTCCTCAGAGCCAAGTTGGTTAGTCAGTCAGGTGGGAATCTTTTGAGTTAAAATCGTAAACTACATTCTTCTGGATGTCAACAGCCGGGTTTACTTGCTGCAATCTACTCCAGTATTAAACATGAAATGGAGAGGCACATGCCGTTGAGATTGTGATCAGGGACCTTCAGGGTTGATGATGCTGTCTCAGATACCCTAGGGATCATACACTAATCTACTGTGCACCGCTGAAAGAAAATCAATGAAAAAAAATCATAGAAGCACTTTTGTCTTTGAATACTTATCTATTGTCAATCAATAGGAAAGGTTTCTTAACTGTAAAAAAAAAAGGGCTTAATGGTGGACATCCAATGAGACAGAGAACAGTACAGCTGAGTCATGACCAGTGAGTCTTACCTCAGTGGTTGGTAAGTTGATGGAGAAGATACTGAGAGGCAGGATTTATGAATATTTGGAGAGGTATACTATGATTAGTAGTCAGCATAGCTTTGTCAAAGACAGGTTGTGCCTTATGAGCCTGATTGAATTTTTTGCAGATGTGTCTAAACATATTGATGAAGGAAGAGTAGTAGATGTAGTGTATATGGATTTCAGCAAGGCATTTGATAAGGTAACCCATGCAAGGCTTATTGAGAAAGTAAGGAGGCATGGGATTCAATGGGACATTGCTTTGTGGATCCAGAACTGGCTTGCCCACAGAAGATAAACAGTGGTTGTAGATAGGTCATATTCTGCATGGAGGTCTGTCACCAGTGGGGTGCCTCAGGGATCTGTTCTGGGACCCTTACTCTTGTGTGATTTTTATAAATGACCTGGATGAGGAAGTGCAGGGATGGGTTAATAAGTTTGCTGATGAAACAAAGGTTGGAGGTGTTGTGGGCAGTGTGGAGGGCTGTCAGAGGTTACAGTAGGACTTTGATAGGATGCAAAACTGGGCTGAGAAGTGGCAGATGGAGTTCAACCCACTGTGTGAGGTGGTTCATTTTGGTAGGTCAAATATGATGGCAGAATATAGTACTAATGGTAAGACTCTTGGCAGTGTGGACTATCAGAGGAATCTTGGGGTCCGAGTCCATAAGACACTCAAAGCAGCTGCACAGGTAGACTCAGTGGTTAAGAAGGCGTATGGTGTATTGGCCTTCATCGATCATGGAATTGAATTTAGGAGCTGAGAGGTAATGTAGCAGCTATATTGGACCCTGTTCAGGGAAAACTGTGCTCAGTTCTGGTTGCCTCACTACAGGAAGGATGTGGAAGCCATAGATAGAAAGGGTGCAGAGGAGATTTACAAGGATGTTACCTGGATTGGGGAGCATGCCTTATGAGGATAGGTTGAGTGAACTCGGCCTTTTCTCCTTGGAGCGACGGAGGATGAGAGGTGACCTGATAGAGGTGTATAAGATGATGAGAGGCATTGATCATGTGGATAGTCAGAGGCTTTTTCCCAGGGCTGAAATGGCTGCCACAAGAGGGCACAGGTTTAAGGTGCTTGGGAGTAGGTACAGAGGAGATATCAGGGGTGAGTTTTTTTACTCAGAGAGTGGTGTATGCGTGGAATGGGTTGCCAGCAATGGTGTTGGAGGCAGATGGGATAGGGTCTTTTAAGAGACTTTTAAATAGGTACATAAAGCTTAGTAGAGGGCTATAGGTAAGCCTGGAATTTCTAAGGTAGGGACATGTTCGGCACAACTTTGTGGGCTGAAGGGGCTGTACTGTGCTATGGTTTCTGTGATACTGCAGATACTAGACCTATAGAAACAAAACAATCCACTGAAGGAACTCAGTGGGTCAAGCAGCTTCTGTGGGAGGAAATAGATTCAAGTTTCAGGTCAAAATCTCCATCAGCCTTGGGAACAGGGCCTTCTGCCTGTGCCAAACATGATGCTGAATTAAAACTCAATCCCTTCTGCCTGTGTCTGTATTGTCTTCATACTCGTGCTTAAACAGCTCTATCGTATCTGCTTCCACCATCCCAGTAGCTCATTTCAAACATCTACCAGTTTCTGTGTAAAAAGACTAGCCCCGCTCATCTCCTTTAAACTCTTCCCCCCCCCCCTCCACTTCAAATGCAGGCCCTCTGGTATTTGACGTTCATTGACTCAGAGCACGATAGCATCTATTCAATACCAAACAATTATTCTCCCTAGTCCCATCAACCTTGCTCTCCATACTCCTCTCCAACCATGTACTATCCAAACTTCTCTTAAATGTTGAAATCAAATCGATGTCCACCACTTCTGGTAGCTGCTCGTTCTACACTGAAAAAGTTTTCCCTCAAGTTGCTGTTAACCCATGACCTTTAGTTCTAGTCTCAGTCGAAAAAGCTCACTGAGACCAGAAATTTTCTCTGCACTGTTTCAATCTTATATCTTTCCTGTAGTTTGGTGTCCAAAACCACACACTGTACTTCAAATGAGGCCTCACCAACATTTTGTACAACTTCAACTTAACATCCCAAACCCTATACTCAATACTTTGACTTATGAAGGTCAATGTGCCAAAAGCTTTCTTTATGACCCTATCGACCTATGACACCACTTTCAAGGAATTATTGATCTGTATTCCCAGATCCCTCTGTCCAACCACGCTCCTCAGTGCCCTACTGTTCACTGTGCAAGCCCTAGTGGTTTATCCTTCCAAAGTGCACCACCTCACACTTGTCTGCAATAAATTTCTATACTGTAAAAGACTCCGACAACCATATCTATGCCTTTATCAGGTCCACCCTCAGGATCTCATGCTCCAGAGGAAACAGCATAAATATGACAAGACAGACAGAAAGACATAAATATGTCCCACCCTCTAATCCAGGCAGCATTCTAGCAAAACCTCTTCTGCACCCTCTCCAAAGCCTCCACATCCTTCCTGTAATATGGTAATCAGAATTACACAAAGTGATACCCCCAGCAATTTGTCCAGACAGTGCTGGGTCTTCAGGATCCTGCACCTCCTCTCCAATGACAGTAAAGAGAAGATGGCATGTTAGACCCTAGTAGATGGCGCCTTCTTAAGGTGCACCTTTTGAAGACATTTTAACGATGGAAGGGTTGTGCCCATGATGGAGCTGGCTGAGTCTACACTGAGTACGTTGGAGTCTCCATACCAGCCAGAATGCATTGTAGAAATTTGCATGAGTCTTTGGTAGCATGCCAAATGTCCTCAAACTCCTAAGGAAATAGAGCCACTGGCATGCCTTGTTCATGATTACATCTATGTGTTTGCCCAGAATAAATCCTCTGAGATGTTGACGCCCAGACTCAAAGCTGCTCGTCCTTTCCACTGCTAACGCCTGGATGAGGACTGGCAATCCTTCTTGAAGTCAACAATCAATTCCTTGGTCTTGCTGAAGTTGAGTGCAAGTTTGTTGTTGAGACACCACTCCACCATCTCTTTAACACAGACTAGATCTCAGGGTGATCACAGACTGATAAATGATGTTAAAAGTTCATGCAGAGTCACAAATAGAAGGTTTGTGTGTGGTGGTAATAATCTTCTAAGGTGTGTCTATTTCAATACGAGGTGTATCGTGGGGAAGTCAGACAAGCTGAGGGAGTAGATTGATCCATGGAATTATGACATTGTAGCCATTAGTGAAACTTGGCTACAGGAGGGGCAGGACTGGCAGCTTAATGTTCCAGGGTTCCGATGTTTCAGATGTGATAAAGGCAGAGGGATGAAGGGTGGGGGGAGGGTTGACATTGCTAGTCAAGGAAAATGTTACAGCAGCGCTCAGGCATGACAGATTAGAGGGCTTGTCTACCGAGGCCATATGGGTGGAGCTGAGAAACAGGAAAGGATGACCACATTAATGGGGTTGTATTATAGACCACCCAATATTCAGCAACAATTGGAGGAGCAAATCTGCAGAGAGACAACTGCAGGAAACATAAAGTTGTGATATTAAGGGATTTTAATGTTCCACATATTGACTGGGACTTCCATACTGTTAAAGGTCTAGATGGGTTAAAGTTTGTAAACTGTATTCAGGAAAGTTTTCTAAATCAATATATAGAGGTACCGACTGGAGAGGATGCAATATTAGATCTCCTATTAGGAAACAAGTTAGGACACGTGATGGATAGTGTCGGTAGGGGAACACTTTGGTTCCAGTGATCATAACACCATCAGTTTCAACTTGATCATGGATAAAGATAGATCTGGTCCTCGGGTTGAGGTTCTAAACTAGAAAAAGACCAAATTTGAAGAAATGAGAAAGGATCTAAAAAGCGTGGATTGGAACGGGTTGTTCTCTGCAAGTATGAGGGAGGCCTTCAAAGGAGAAATTTTGAAAGTGCAGAGTTTGTATGTTCCTGTCAGGATTAAAGGCAAAGTGAATTAGAATAAGGAACCTTGGTTCTCTAGGAATATTGGAACTCTGATAAAGAAGAGAGAGGTGTATAACATGGATAGGCAACAGGGAGCAAATAAGGTGTTTGAGGAGTATGAACAGTGCAAGAAAATGCTTAAGAAAGAAATCAGGAGGGCTAAAAGAAGACATGAGGTTGCTTTGGCAGCCAAGGTGAAGGATAATCCTAAGAGCTTCTACAGGTATATTAAAAGCAAAAGTATAGTAAGGGATAAAATTGGTCCTCTTAAGATCAGAATGATCGGCTATGTATGGAACCAAAAGAAATGGGGGAGATCTTAAATGGGTTTTTTGCATCTGTATTTACTAAGGAAACTGACATGGAGTCTATGGAAATAAGGCAAACAAGTAGTGAGGTCACAGAACCTATACAGATTGAAGAGGAGGAGGTGCTTGCTGTCTTGAGGCAAATCAGAGTAGATAAATCCCCAGGACCTGACAGGGTATTCCCTCGGACCTTGAAGGAGACTAGTGTTGAAACTGCAGGGGCCCTGGCAGAAATATTTAAAATGCCGGTATCTACAGGTGAGGTGCCGGAGGATTGGAGGATAGCTCATGTTGTTCTGTTGTTTAAAAAAGGCTAAAAGTAATCCGGGAAATTATAAGCCGGTAAGTTTGACATAGTAATAGGTAAATTATTAGAAGGACTACTAAGAGATAGGATACACAAATATTTAGATAGACAGGGACTTATTAGGGAGAGTCAGCATGGCTTTGTGCGTAGTCGGTCATGTTTAACCGATCTATTAGAGATCTTTTTGAAGAGGTTACCAGGAAAGTGGATGAAGGCAGTGGATGTTGTCTACATGGACTTCAGTAAGGCCTTTGTCAAGGTCCCGCATGGGAGGTTAGTTAGGAAGATTCAGTCATTAGGTATACATGGAGAGAGGTAGCAAATTGGATTAGTCATTGGCTCAATGGGAGAAGCCAGAATGGTAGTGGAGGATTGCTTCTCTGAGTGGAGGCCTGTGACTAGTGGTGTGCCACAGGGATCAGTGCTGGATATATTGTTATTTGTCATCTATATCAATGATCTGGATGATAATGTGGTAAATTGGATCAGCAAATTTGCTGATGATACAAAGATTGGAGGTGTAGTGGACAATGAGGAAAGCTTGCAGGGGGATTTGGACCATCTGGAAAAATGGGCTGAAAAATGGCAGATGGAGTTTAATGCAGACAAGTGTGAGGTATAGCACTTTGAAAGGACAAACCAAGGTAGAACATACACGATAAATGGTAGGACACTGAGGAGTGCAGTAGAACAGAGGAATCTGGGAATACAGATACGTAATTTCCTAAAAGTGGTGTCACAGGTACAAAGAGCTTTTGGTACATTGGCCTTTATAGATCAAGGTATTGAGTAAAAGAGTTGGAATGTTATGGTGAGGTTGTATAAGACATTGGTGAAGCCGAATTTGGAGTATTGTGTGCAGTTTTGGTCACCTAATTACAGGAAGGATATTAATAAGGTTGAAAGAGTGCAGAGAAGGTTTACAAGGATGTTGCCAGGACTTGAGAAACTGAGTTACAGAGAAAGGTTGAATAGGTTAAGACTTTATTCCCTGGAGCGTAGAAGAATGAGGGCAGACTTAATAGAGGTATATAAAATTATGATGGGTATAGATAGAGTGAATGCAAGCAGGCTTTTTCCACTGAGGCTAGGGGAGAAAAAAACCAGAGGACATGGGTTAAGGGTGAAGGGGGGCAAAGTTTAAAGGGAACATTGGTAGGGGGGCTTCTTCACACAGACAGTGGTGGGAATATGGAATGAACTGCCAGTTGAAGTGGTAAATGCAGGCTCACTTTTAACATTTATGAAAAACTTGGACAGGTACATGGATGAGAGGGGTATGGAGGGATATGGTCCAGGTGCAGGTCAGTGGGACTAGGCAGAAAAATGGTTCAGCACAGCCAAGAAGGGCCAAAGGGCCTGTTTCTGTGCTGTAATGTTCTATGGTTCTATATCTTAGTGAACATTTAGCTCAACTTTCTCATATCTGGAAACAGACCAGAGTGCAAGGATTTGGTACGGTATCTTGGAGAGAGAGCGGAGTAAAGTATGCACATACATAGTGATAACTAAAGCACAAATGCAGAATATGTACCCTAATACCTTGCAAAAACATGCACTATACTTTCACACATACATACTGTAAACATTAACTGTACATATGTAACATACAGCATAAAAACACACAAACAACAAACACATTGCACTTATGGTCTGAGATAAAAGGACAATTTGCACAATGAAAGTTGCTGAATTTAATTTATTGTTAAAAGGAATCACCAACATGATATCAAGAATCACATTTCTGTCTTATTAACACTATTAATATACGACAACAAACAAAACTATTACTGTGCATATTATGGTGGAATGGTCTTTGGATCACAACCTAGGCAAAGGTGGTGTTAGCCCAGCCAACATTAGCGGGATTCAGATCCTGGAAAATGATGTACATCCTGTGGATCAAAAAAAGGAAAATAAATCAGCAAGCAGCCCAGACAGGAATCCCTTTCTGAGCATAGCAGACTAAATCTGAAATTCAGTAAGCTAAAACATGCTTGGTGCTGCAACTCTCCAAATCAAAGCAGCACCCCACCCTGCCCTTTGTATTTTCTGTAACCCGCGGGGCTCCTCCCTTGAAGCTCAGATTGTATTTATTCCCTTTGATCGTGAAAGCACTCCAGTGGGTTTCAAATGATCAGCCACACATAGCAGAACTCTCAGAGGATGCCAGGTGTTTATTTGCTTTGGGATTGGCGGATAGTTCTCTGAGATGCAGTACCAGAGGACTCGCTGTACACCCAAACCTGTCCAGCCCTTCTTGGTAAATGCCCCACCACCACCCCACCCAGTCAGCCTTACCTGTCAGCAGAAATGTGCAAGTGTTTGTTCACCAAATCAAAGAGCAGTTTGGAGTAGTTTTTGTTCTGCTGATTGCTGATTTTGCCAATGCTGGATAAAGAAGCAAGGGCACAGGGATCTGAGGATCCACCAAAATGCATCATCTGGTCGGGCATAATGTGCACTGCGATATACTGAAAAACATATTAAGAGTTCACCAGTTATGTCCTTGTTCCCAGCACAGGCTGAGTAGTCCACAGGGGGAGGCATCAACACTACGCAGAGGAATGGCTGGGGGTTGGGGGGGGGGGGGGGGAGAGGAGACTATCAGCTATCAGCCCAATTTCTTTGTTATTTTCCATGGACTCCTAATCCAACATCCAATCCCAGTATTCACCCAAATACATCCAATTCTGGCCCGGTCACTTCTACTTCCCAATTATGTTGGCACTCCTCACCAAGTATCAGTCTAATCCCACATTCACTTCCACTCCTACCCTGGTCTCCTGCTTCTTTGGGAAGCCCTGTGAGCTGAGCTTGACTCCAGCCAGTATCCCTGTGGGAGGGTGCACTGGGGCCCCTCACCCATGCAAAGCCCTGGCAGCAGGGAGGAACTGCTCTGGGATGACAGGAAGGTAATTTGGTTAGTAAGAACATGACACACCGTTTAGCCCCAAGGCCAAGCAATTTGGTTAATAGGAACAATGCACCCCATTCAGCCCTCAAACCTGATCTTGCATCCAAACTATATGCACAATCACCTTAACTCTTCCCTCCTGGCTCCTTGCATCACTGAAGTCTATTTTTGCATAATCAGCCTTCGCAGAGGACTTTACCATTCAGAATCAGAAAAGGAGCCGATCAGAAGGTAGTGCCACCAGGTTATTCAATACAACAAAGATGAGGACGAATTTCTTAGCCAGAGGGTGGTGAATCTGTGGAATTCATTGCCATAGTAAGCTGTGGAGACTAAATCAATAGGTACATTTAAAGCAGAGGGTAATAGGTAAGGGTATTAATGGTTACAGAGAGAAGGCAGGAGAACGAGGTTGAGAGGGGTAATATACAGTGGCATGCAAAAGTTTGGGCACCCCGGTCAAAATTTCTTTTACTGTTAATAGTTGAGTGGAAGATGAACGGATGGAATTGAGGAGATTGAGAGGGGATCTGATTGAAACGTTTAAGATAATTAAAGGATTTGATAGGATTGAGGCAGGTAATATGTTCCAGATGTTGGGAGAGTCCAGTACCAGAGGGCATGGATTGAGAATAAGAGGTCAGTTATTTAAAACAGAGTTGAGGAGGAGCTTCTTCTCCCAGAGAGTTGTGGAGGTGTGGAATGCACTGCCTCGGAAGACGGTGGAGGCCAATTCTCTGGATGCTTTCAAGAAGGAGCTGGATAGATATCTGATGGATAGGGGAATCAAGGGATATGGGGACAAGGCAGGGACTGGGTATTGATAGTGAATGATCAGCCATGATCTCAGAATGGCGGTGCAGACTCGAGGGGCCGAATGGTCTACTTCTGCACCTATTGTCTATTGTCTATTATCTCCAAAAGTCATAAAGTTAAAGATGAAACATTCTTTTCAACATTTTAAGCAAGATTAGTGTATTATTTTTGTTTTGTACAATTTTAGAGTGAAAAAAAGGAAAGGAGCACTATGCAAAAGTTTGGGCACCCCAAGAGATTTGAGCTCTCAGATAACTTTTACCAAGGTAAAAGTTTTTTTTAAAGGATTATATGGGTCAGCACAACATGTTGGGCTGAAGGGCCTGTACTGTGCTATGGTACAGTATAGCACCATAGTGTTCTATGGTTCTAAGGTCTCAGACCTTAATTAGCTTGTTAGGGCTATGGCTTGTTCACAGCCATTGTTAGGAAAGGCCAGGTGATGCAAATTTCAAAGTTTTATAAATACCCTGACTCCTCAAACCTTGTCCCAACAACCAGCAGCCATGGGCTCCTCTAAGCAGCTGCATAGCACTCTGAAAATTAAAATAAATGAAGCAGAAGGCTATAAGAAGATAGCAAAGTGTTTTCAGGTAGCCGTTTTCTCAGTTTGTAATGCAATTAAGAAATGGCAGTTAACAGGAACGGTGGAAGTCAAGTTGAGGTCTGGAAGACCAAGAAAACTTTCCGAGAGAACTGCTCGTAGGATTGCTAGAAAAGCAAATCAAAACCCCAGTTTGACTGCAAAAGACCTTCAGGAAGATTTAGCAGACTCTGGAGTGGTGGTGCACTGTTCCACTGTGCAGCGACATCAGAAACCTTTCCTGTGTCTCCACCACAAAGTTCAGAGTCAGAAGTTTGCAAAGAAACATCTAAACAAGCCTGATGCATTTTGGAAACAAGTCCTGTGGATTGATGAAGTTAAAATAGAACTTTTTGGCCACAATGAGCAAAGGTATGTTCGGAGAAAAAAGGGTGCAGAATTTCATGAAAAGAACACCTCTCCAACTGTTAAGCACAGGGGTGAATTGATCATGCTTTGGGCTTATGTTGCAGCCAGTGGCACGGGGAACATTTCACTGGTAGAGGGAAGAATGAATTTAATTAAATACCAGCAAATTCAAGAAGCAAACAGCTGAAGATGAAAAGAGGATGGCTTCTACAACAGGATAATGATTAGATTAGATTATGAGGATACTCAGTCCTCGTTTATTGTCATGCATGCATGTATTAAAAACTGATACAATGTTCCTCCGGAGTGATATCACAAAATTTTAAAAAAAGGACAAACCAAGACCCACACTTACAAAACCACATAATTATAGCATATAGTTACGGCAGTGCAAAACAATACCGTAATTTGATAAAAGCAGACCATGGATGTGGTGTAAAAGTCTCAAGTCCCAATCGATTCCAATAGTCCAATCAGGCAGCAAACGGGAGAAACTCTCCCTGCCATAAACTTCCAGGCACTGACAATTAATGCCTTGGAAGCACCCGATGACAGCAGACTCTGAGTCCGTCCAAAAACTTCGAGCCTCCGACCAGCTCCTCCGATACAGCCTCCCGAGCGCCATCCTCTGCCGCGTGCCTTCAACCTCCTCCCAGCTGCCGGTCTCGGAGGCCTGCTCCTCCAGAGATTCCGGACCGCACTGCAGCAGCGGCAGCAAAGCGGGCATTTCAGAAGTTTCTCCAGATGTTCCTCCACGCTCTCACGTCTGCCTCCATCAAATCAGGATTGTGCACGGATCCCTACTTAACACGTAACAGATATCCATTCTCCGGAGAGGCTGTGCATGCTGCATCACGCCGCCATTTTCTCCTCTGTTTCTTGATCCTAAACACACCTCAACATCCACAATGGACTACCTCAAGAGGCGCAAGCTTAAGGTTATGCCACGGTCTCCCGACCTAAACATCATCGAAAATCTGGGGATAGACCTCGAAAGAGCAGTACATGCAAGACAGCCCAAGAATCTCAAAGAACTAAAAGCCTTTGGCAAGGAAAAATGGGCAAAAGTCCCCCGAACAAGAATTGAAAGACTTTTATTAGGCTACAGAAAGCGTTTACAAGCTGTGATACTTGTCAAAGGGGATGTTACTAAGTAATAACTATGCAGGGTGCCCAAACTTTTGCTTCCGACCCTTTTCCCTTTTTTTTGTTATTTTGAAACTATAAAAGATGGAGATAAAAAAGTAATCTTGTTTAAAATATTAAAGAAATGAGTCATCTTTAACTTTATGCCTTTTGGAAATCAGGTCATCTTTTACTCGCTTAGCTATTCACAGTAACAGAAATTTTGACCAGGGTTGCCCAAACGTTTGCACGCCGCTGTATCAGTCATAATGGAATGGTGGAGCAGATTCGATGGGCCAAAAGGCCTGATCTGCTCCTATGTCTTATGGTCTTATTTCTGACCTTCAACATTATTTTTTGGGAACAGAGAAAATTACAGATTTCCAATAACCTGATGACACAACCTTAAAGATTTACTTTCCCTCCTGATCCTGATTGATCAGTCTTCTACAAAGGCTTTAACTGTTTCCCTTATGTACTGACCTCAATAAATTCAGAGCTTCTCCACCACTCTTTCCCTACCCCTCTCCTCCCCCTCACTCGCCTCCCCTAACCCTCTCCTTCCTCACTCCCCTCCCCCACTCTCAACCCCTCCCCTCCCTCACACTCCCAGCCCCAACCCTTCTCCTCCCTCACACTCCCCTCCCCTACCTCTTCTCCTCCCTCACTCTCCCCTACCCCTCCATTTCCCCTCCCCTCCACCCTCCCATTCCCCTACCCCCTGCCCCTCCAATTCCCTTTCCTCCCTCCCATTACTCTACCCCCTCCTATTCCCCTCCACTTTCCTCTCCAATTCCTCCTGCTCGCACCCATTCCCCTCAACCCCTCCCCCATTCCATTCCCCTCAGCCTCTCCCCACCCCACCTCCCTCATATTCCCCTCCCCACCCTCGTCCATTACTCTTCCCCACCCTCTCACCTTCCCATCCCCCATTCCCCTCCCCCTCACTCTCCCCATTCCCTCGCCTCACCCCTACCCCTCTTCCTCCTCTCTCCCCCCCCTCACTCTCCCCATTCCCTCCTCTCTCCCTCCCCCTCACTCTCCCCATTCCCTCGCCTCACCCCTACCCCTCTTCCTCCTCTCTCCCTCCCCCTCACTCTCCCCATTCCCTCCTCTCTCCCTCCCCCTCACTCTCCCCATTCCCTCGCCTCACCCCTACCCCTCTTCCTCCTCTCTCCCTCCCCCCTACCGCTCTCACCCCTCCCTCTCCCCCCCGCCAGCCGCACTCGTCTCCGGTCACCTCAGAGAGCGGCGCAGGTCCCGCTTACCTTCTGAGGCTTTCCCAGTTCTTTACTCAGTAGGGCTGTGAGCTCCTCTGCCAGCACGTCCGGGATGTTAGAGCGGCTCAGATTCGTGCTCAGGACAAAAGTCGGCATCTTTGCGTTTGCTTCTGGGCCAACCTCACACTGCGGCAGCACGTGTTCAAACTCCTCCCAACACCAGGGGGCGCGGTGAGTTTCGACGTACACACCACCAACAGACAAAGGGCCAGGCGCCGGTGTCCAGCACTCCTCCCACCGCCGGAGGGCGCGGCAGCAGACAACGAGCGCTTCTCCTGCTATCGATAGGCTCGATATTCAGCAAGGCCAACGGCTTTGGTACTATTATAAACATAGCAGACTGCAGGAAAAGTAGCTCTGCGCATCATTCCTGCTCATTCGACTTGCTCAATGTGTATAAGAATTGTGATCACTATCTCCAAAATGCTCTCCCACTGAGAGATCTGACACCTGACCAGGTTCATTTCCCAATACCAGATCAAGTACAGCCTCTCCTCTTGCAGGCTTATCTACATATTGTGTCAGGAACTCTTCCTGAACACACCTGACACACTCCACCCCATCTAAACCCCTCGCTCTAGGGAGGTGCCAATTGATATTTGGGGAATTAAAATCTCCCACCATAACCATCTATGCAGATCTGTAAGAAGCCAATGCCTTGCATATAACTACCCATAACTTCATCTTCATCTTCATCCCAGAGGCCCATAGCAAAGGGGAAATCCATGGAGAAAAAGGACCATATCTACATTAAACAACCCAAGATTTTGTGCCCATTCATTTCCTAGTAACCCAAAAACTGAAGATCTTTCAAATGCAGTGCTCCAATCACTATTATTGTTGCCAATATTGGATGACCAGCCATATGTCCTCTTAAATTAACCCAATAAACCACTGGTAACTATAACGGTATAAAGGTACTTCATACATTTCTACTAGTAATGCTGAAATAGGTGATTTAATAGCACCACAACATAATCTCAATGTTTGAGCTAGGGGCTTTAAAATTGCTGGTACTGCTGACCCAGAAGCAACATGCCCAAAGACAGAACTGATTAAAGCGATATACATTTGTTTAAGTGACCTCGTACTCACATCCTTCTTTCTAACCTGCAGGCACGAACTCTGCGGATGCTGGAAATCCTAAACAACACACAAAATGCTGGAGGAACTCAGTAGGTCAGGCAGAGGTAAAAGCCAGAAGAAGATATGTGGTAGAAGAGGAGAGTGGGCCATGGAAAAATGGGAAGGAGTAGGGGCACCAGAGGAAGGTGATGGGTAGGAGAGGAGAGAAGAGAAGAGTGTAAGAGGGGAGACATAATGGAGAATGGAAAAGGGAAAAGGAGGAGGGAATTACTGAAACTTAGAAAAATCGATGTTCATGACATCAAGTTAACTGCTACCTGGAAAGAATATGAGGTGGTGTTCCTCCAACCTGAGAGTGGAATCATCAAGGAGGTATTGGACCAACATCAGTTTAGGAATGGGAAGTAGAATTAAAATGGGAAATCCCACTTCTTGTCCTACTGAAGTAAAATGGGCTATGGAAATTATTTCAGTCATACAAATAATTTGGACAGTAATATAAGCCAGACCTTACATTGTTGTTTATTACCATTTACAGTTTAAGTTTATTTTTGAATACACTTTCACAATAGATACTCATAGTTTGAAGTAATATTGTAAAACAGTAAACAATAAATGTAGAACATAGATAAGAATACATCAAGAGTGCATCAGTTGCATCAGTATAAAGCAGTGGTCCCCAACCACCAGGCTGCGGAGTGGTACCGGACCGCAAAACACGTGCATTACCACCCGGTGGTTGGGGACCACTGGTATAAAGCACAGCACGATGCAAAAGGGAGCTTCTCCTCAGCTTAGTACCCATTTGATGATCTCATTAAAGGTCATTGGGTACCAACAGGCAATCTTTAACAGGTCAAATAAATAAGACTTGAAAATGTCAGAAAGATGGAGAGTGCTCCATGATCAACAAGTAGTTTAAGCTTCTGTCATTTACCCTGTCGAGTTTGGTGTTCAGCCAGTTTTCACACACTAACGTATGGAAAGTCACAGTGAACTCTTTGGAAGGACTTGCCTGTGAGTGCCAGTGTAAACTCAACACCTTAGATTCACCATGAAGGTATGATGGAGATCCCCTTACAACATAAACGAGTTGCTGAGGCTTGTCCCATAAGCCTGCTGTGTGCTCCAACAACTCCAGCTACTGCTGGTAAAGGTATAAACGAGCTGGCTTTAAGATGAAGAAGAACAGAACTGTGCTGAGTAATTTTTGTCAATCTGGATACCTGAGTGGCTTTGATGCTTTGTAAGAGAATGGATTGAAATGATGATAGAATGAATGGAGAAAAAGACGTCCCAATTGTATTTACTGTACATATATATTATGAATAAAATCTTTACCATCATTCCTCTGCCTATCAACTCACTGTAATATGTAATATGTGTGGTGAAGTGAGAGGAACATGGGTTTGTTTCTGCAGTGAAGGTGTTTGTCTTGCACAGAAAGAAGAAACGGCGTCTCTAATCTCAGTGCCTTCCTGTGGTTGATTTGAGGTTTGTAACAAGACTGGCATTATTTCATTTTCACTGGTCAACCATGCCCATTTGCTGATTGAGATGGCCATTTTACAACCACGATGGCCTTTTCATATCAGTCACTTACTCAAAATCTAGATGCACAGTGGCCACACAGGCAGTGGTGCTGTCTCAGACCTCTAGTGACCCAAGTTTGTGCCTTGCCTCTGGTGGTGTGTGTGGAATTTGCACTTTCTCCCTATGCGCACCTGTAACTAGTGAAAGATCTTGTCAGAATCCTCAGACGAACTGACAGGAAGGCACTAAACCTAAACCTTTCCAGCAAACTCAGAGAGCTAAAAAGTAAACTGAAATTCCAGAGAGACAGCTCAAGTCTCCAATTAAAGTTAAATTAGATCCCAAAAAGCAAGCACTGGCGTGGAGAAAACAACTAGGAACTTTCCAACATATTGATCACCTAGTTTTCACTCCTGATGGTACACTTTGACTTTTTGCAAGTTGAAACTGAAGTAAACAGAACTTTGGAATGGACAGTCACTGAGCTACACAGAAAGTCCAATCAGACATTAAGAGTTGGGAGCGGTGGAAGAGAAGTGCCAGCTGATTACTTAAACCCAGATCCCCTGCTCCCAGCCAATGCTTCTGGAGGGTGTGGTGTGGTGAGAATAGCATTTAAGAGCACTCTGGAAATGGCCAAGTTAAGGGCTTCCTAGACCATGGCAGAGTGGGACTGTGCTCACTAAATTCCCTCCCTAAACGATATAATCGGCAATTTGTAAAATAGCTTGACAGTTTTACAGTCATTTTTATGGAAACCATATCTTGCGAACCCAACTGTGAGGCACTGCTACAAAATCCAAAACCAAATCAATAGAGACTCCTCAGTGAACATTTCAGAACATTAAAATTTTAGAGACACGACCAAAACCGTGTAACAGCATCACAGCACTCCACTGGCAGGTTACATTTTCATGTCAGCTTCCTATCTGCTGTGGCTCAGACAAAGGTATCTCTCGCCAAGTTACAAACTGTGATTTTGTCCTGTTCCACATTCTCAAATCCAACCATCTAAGTTGATTCTCTAATGCAGCACGGAGGACAAAAGAGGCACATTTTCCCTTTTGCATCATATCAAAACATTCCCATCACACTAGTCCATGAAGCAACAGCATTCTCACAACAAAGCAGACTGGTGATTATCACATAGTTGTTTATGGTGTGCACACTTTGACTGCTGTGTCTCCCACATTAGTTACTTGACAGGCTGTAAAATGCTTCTGCACAGCCCGAGGCTGCAGAAGGAACTTTGCTTCTTTATTCTACGTTGACAGTCAGCTCCTTACAACCCTCAGCAAAAATTCAACTGAGAACACAGAGTGAATCAAACCCACCAACAGCAAAAGGCAAAACCAAAGTAATTACAGCCTTGTTATTTTCAACCAAAACCATTCAAAAAATAGAATAAATCCAACATCCGTGCCTGCCCCAGTTGTAGAAATAGTTTCCACAATGTCGGCAGACTGACTGGAATTGCAGCCCGCAAAAGGATCTGAGCTCAGAGCTGCATCTCACTCACCAGCTTGCAGCAGCTGAATCTGTTGATGCTAACCTCTTACAGTTTGGTAGCAATGACAAAGACCTCTGGAACATTCTGAGAGAGTCTCCTACGAATTGCCACTGAGCTGCCCCCCATCCTCTTCCGGTTTATTTTCCGAAACTCTCCTGTGATCTCCAGAACAGTTTTCCCTTTAGTTTCTGGCAAAATGATGAAGACGTACACAGCAATGATCAAACAGTCACCCAGGAATATGAGGAAGCAGAATGGCCCCAGTCCCTCCTGGAAAGCAAACGAGAGCAGAATGAGCACTCACCCCTGTCATTTTCAGGATTCTGCAAAGGCAGCTTTAAAGGTACGTCCTGCTACCACTACATCTGGAAAATACTCATACAAGAGAAAAGAACCCAAGAGATTCTGCAGATGCTGAAAATCCTGACCAACACACACAAAATGCTGGAGGAATTCAACAAGTCAGGCAGCATCTATAGGGAGGAATAAACACTCAACATTTTGGGTTGAGACCCTTCATGGGACTGAAAGAAGGGGTCAGAAACCAGAAAAAGAAGATGTATAGAAGGGAGGGAGTACAAGCTGGCGGGCAATAGGTGAGACCAGGTGAGGGGGGTAGGTGGGTGGGTGGGGGATTGGGCTTGAGGAAAGAAGCTGGGACGTAATAGGTGGAAAAGATAAAGGGCTGAAGAAGAAGGAATTTGACAGGGGAGGAGAATAGACTAAGGGACAAAGGGAAGGAGAGTCACTAACACATCCAACTAGAAATTCAGAAGTAAATCTTTACCAGGGAAACATTCAGTAATAGATTTCACAACCATAAAGCATCATTAGGGTGACCAACAGAAATGCAAATAGGCACAAGGGGCAAATGATATTTTGACAGGGATTAATGAAGTGGGGTACAAAATAAAACTTGTTTCCATGTTTTAGAAAACACTATCACAGAAGGGTGAGCCTGACATAAGTAAACTATTGGAAGGTATTCTAAAGGACAGCATTCTGTATGTAAGTATTTGGACATACAGGGTCTGATTAGAAATAGTCAATGTAGCTTTTTGCATGGTGGGTCATGTCTAACCAATCTTAGAGAGTTTTTTGGGGAGGTTACCAAGAAGGTTGGTAAAGGAAAGGTGGTGTATGTTGTCTACAAGGCCTTTGACAAAGTCCCGCATGGAAGGCAGGTCCAGAAGGTTAAGTCACTTAGCATTCAGGATGAACTAATCAATTGGATTCAATATTGACTTAGCAGAAGCTAGACGGTGGTAGTAGATAGTCATCCCTCTGACTGGAGGCTTAGAATTAGTGTTGTGCCACAGGGATAGGTGCTAGGTCCACTGTAGTTTATCTATATTAATGATTTAGCTAATAATGTGGTAAACTGGATCAGCAAATTTGCAGATATCACCAAGATTGGGGGCATGGAGAGCAGCAAGCACACATATATTCAAGTTTTCAGCATGATGTAGACCGACTGGGAAAATGGGCTGAAAAATGGCAGATGGAATTTAATACAGACAAGGATGAGGTGTTGCACTTAGGGGGGGAATCAACCAGGGTAAGACTTACACAGTGAATTGTAGGCTACTGAGATGGAGGTGTGCAGTAGAAAGAACAGAGGGATCTGGGAATACAGATCTATAATTCCTTGAAAGTGATGGGATCTTAAAGAGAGCTTTGGGCACATTGGCCTTCATAAATCAGGACAATAAATGCAAGAGTTGAGATGTTATTTTGAAATTGTTTAAGATGTTGATGAGGCTGAATTTGCAGCTCTGGTTACCTATGTACCTACTACAGACAGGAAAATTATCAATAAAGCTTGGAAAGAGTGCAGAGAAAATTCACAAGGATGTTGCCTGGTCTTGAGGAGCTGAGTTATGGGGAAAGGGAACTTAATTCACTGGAGCACAGGAGAATGAGGGAAGATATTCTAGAGGTAAACAAATTTATGAGGATTATAGATAATGTAAGTGCATGCAGGCTCTTTCCCCTCAGACTGAGTGAAGCTAGAACTAGAGGTATATCTTTACTATACTTCTTTCTACCCTGTTTCTTGTAAAAACACTATTCCCTTCTCTCAGTTCCTTTGTCTCCACCGCATCTGTTCCCAGGACAAGGCTTTCCTTTCCAGGACAGTGTTTCCCTTTCTCCACCATTGATGCTGCCCTCACCCACATCTCTCCCATTTCCCAGTCTTCCGCACTCGCCCCATCTTCCTGCTGCTTAAACAGCGATAGAGTTCCTCTTGTCTTCATCTACTACTCCATCAGCCTCCGCATCCACACACTATCCTCCGCAGCCTCGCCATCTCCAACAGGATTTCACCACCAAACACATCTTTACCTCCCCTCCCCACTCTCAGCAGGGATTGCTGCCTCTGTGATCCCCTTAACCATTTATCCCTCCCTACTAATCTCCCACGGGCATATATCCCTGCAAGTGACAGACATGCTACACCTACCTGTTCCTTTAAATCCTTTTTGGGCCACTAACAGTTCTTCCAGGTGAGGCAACACTTCACCTGTGAATCTGCTGGGGGTGGTCTATTGTATCCAGCGATCCCAGTGCAGCATCCTCTACATTGGTGAGACCTGACGTAAACTGAAGTACCGCATTGTTGAGCACCTCCACTCCATCTGCCAAAAGGAGAATTTTTTGGTGGCCAATGATTTTAATTCATATCCCCATTCCATCCTGACATGTCAGACCATGGCTTCCTCTCTTGCCAAGATGAAGCCACTTTCAGGATAGAGGAGCAGTACTCATATTCCATCTAGATAGCCTCCAACCTAATGGCATTGACAGTGATTTCTCTTCCAGTGTCCCTCTCCCTCGATTCCCCACTTTGGCTTACCTCTTCTCCTCACCTCCCTATCACCTCCCCTGGTGTGCCCCTTCTTCCCCTTCTCCCATAATCCACTCTCCTCTCCTATCAGATTCCTTCTTTTCTAGCCCTTTAGCTTTCCCACCCACCTGCCTTCTAGCTAGTCCTTCTTCCCCTCCCCCACCTTTATTCTGGCGTCTTCCCCCTTCCTCTCCAGTCCTGAAGAAGGCTCCTAGCCTGAGATGTCGACTGTTTATTCATTTCCAGAGATGCTGCCAGACCTGCTGAGTTCCTCCAGCATTTTGTATGTTTTGTACTAGAGGTCATAGGTTTAGGATGAAAGGTAAAGTATTTAAGGAGAATTTGAGGGGAACATCTTCACTCAGAGGTGTTGTGAATGTGAAAGAAGTTGTAGATGTGGTTCAATTGTAACATTTAGATAAGGTCATGGACAAAAGAGGTGTGGAGAGCCACGTCCCAGATGCAGGGAGATGATTCTAAGCTGGCATGGGCTAGATGGGCTGAAGGGTCTGTTTCTTTGCTCCAGAGTCTTACGTCTCTCTAACTATGCCAAAGCAGTGGAAGGTGTTATGGATCATCGGTGGAGTACGTGAATTAGCAAGCAGAGCTGAAGGACAATATCAGATACCATGTGAATTAGACTGAGCAGCCTTCCTTTTCCAGGATTTCTCTATAATCGTACTTACTTACCACAATATACGGGAAGATCATTCCCATTAGTATGAGTCCCAGCCACTGGAAGGAGCCATTAATCATGAAGGCAACAGGCCGGTATGGCTGAGTGAAGATTTCGAAGGGAATGATTGCGGTCACACCCGCTGGAAAGGCAAGCAATTGTAGCATCAGTATAGTGACTTGGCAGTGCCAAGTCATTCCCCTTCCCACACCCGCCCTGCTTCCTTTTGCCTGAACTCACCTGGACCAATGCCATAACTGAAAATGTAGGCAAAAATGAGGAATACGCTGCAGTACGGCAACCAGGTGAACTGATGCTGGAAAACACCAGAAAATCACTCATTAGCATTGTCCTCCATTATCCTGCACGTTACTTTGTCTCAAGTAGTTACTCATTCCATAGAAAGTAGCTGCAGAATTTGGTCCATCAGCTCTGATCATGGCTGATTTTTTATTCCCGTCCTCCTGCCTTTGCCCCAATGCTTCTGACACCCTTAGTAATCAAGAACATATCAACCTCCATGTTAAATATACTCAATGACATGGTCTTTATTGCGACCTGTGGCAATGAATTCCACAGATTCACCACCCTCTGACTAAAGAAATTCCTCCTCATATCTGTGTAAAAGGGAGGTATTTGTATTCCAAGGCTGTGACCTTTGGTCTTAGAACCCCTCAGTACTGGAACCGTCCTTTCCACATCCACTCCTAGGTCTATCAATATTCAATAGGTTTCAATTAGATTCCTCTCCCGCCCCCACACCTTCTTATTCTTATAAACTCTAACTAGATAAGGCCCAAAGCCATCACATCTCCTTTTACACTAACCCTTTCATTCCCAGGATCATTCTCATACACCTCCTCTGGACCCTCTCCAATACCAGCATTCCTTTCTTTGGGAGGTTAGTCAAGGATTACCTCTGCAGCTTGCTACCACAATTCGCCTACCGATCAACAGTTGATGCCATAGCCACAGCACTACACACTGTCCTCACTCACCTGGAGAAGAGGGATGCATACGTTAGAATGCGGTTCTTGGACTACACCATAACTTCCCCCAGGCTCGACAAGAAGCTCAGAGTCCTTGGCCAGCACCCCATCTTGTGCAGCTGGATCCTAGACTTCCTGTTCGATTGCAGACAGGTGGTAAGGATAGGCCTCCTCGCCTCTGCCCCTCTGATCGTCAACAACTCAGACCCCAGGGTTGTGCCCTGAGCCCCCTCCTCTACTCCCTATACACCCACAACTGTGTTGCCATGCACATCAAATCTGCAGATGACACGACATTGATCGCCCTTATTTCCAACAATGATGAGACAGCCTACAGAAGAGAAGGTAAAGCCCTGACAGAGTGGGACCAAGAAAACCTCTCCCTCAATGTCAAAAAAACGAAGGAGTTGGTCGTGGAATACAGGAGGAACAGACAGGCTTGCCCCTATTGACATCAGTGGGACTGTAGTTTCGGGGGTGAATAGCTTCAAATTCCTCAGTATACACATCACTAAGGATCTCACCTGGACTGTAATACCGGCTGTGTGGTGAAAAAAGCACAATAATGCCTCTTTCATCTCAGAAGGCTGAAGAAGTCACCAAATCTTCAGGACTTTCTGCAAGGGCACCATCCTGACTGGCTGTGTCACCACCTGGTACTGCAGAGAGTGGTGCAGACAACCCGGAGAATCTGTGGATGTGACCTTTCCTCTATTCAGGACACAAAGAGCAGAAGGTGTGTAAAAAGGGCCCAGAGGATCATTGGGAACTCCAGCCACACCAACCACAAACTGTTTCAGCATTAAGGCCAGGACCACCAGGCTCTGGGACAGCTCCTTTCACCAGGCCACTGGATTTATCAATGCACATTGATCTGATTGTAGAATCTGACTCTACATACATGTATACAAAACAATTCTGTTTACAATCTCAGTATTAGGGCAACATCTTCCCACATTTGCCTTCCTTAGTGACAGGGATGCAACATAATGATTTTTACTCCCTCATGTCGTGAGATGGATAAAAAATTCTAATTCCAATAAGGGACCCAATACTGTCCACAATAGTCCAAGTATGATCTTACTAGCAGCTTATAAAACCTCAGTATTACATCCTTGCTTTTATATTACAGTCCTCTAGAAATGAATGCTCACATAGTATTTGACTTCCTTCATAACACACAAAATGCTGGAGGAACTCAGCAGGTCAGGCAGTACCTATGCAAATGAACAAAACAGTTGCCATTTCAGGCCAAGACCCTTCTTCAGGACTGGAAAGGAAAGCAGAGAAAGCCAGAATGAAAAGGTGGGGCAAGGGGAAGGAGGATAACTGGAAGGTAATAGGTGAAGCTAGGAAAGGCAAAGGGCTGGAGATGAAAGAATCTGATAGGAGAGAAGAGTGGACCATAGGAGAAAAGGCACCAGGGGAGGCGATAGGTAGATGAGAAGAGGTAAGGGTCCAGAATGGGGAATAGAAGAGGGGAGAGGAAGGGAGTTAATGGTTGAAGTGACTGATGTCCCCGATGATCCTTATGCACCTGCTGCTGCAAATGTCCTCAATGGAGGGAAGTTCACGTCCACAGATGCACTGGGCTGTCTGTACCACTCTCCGCAGTACCCAGCGGTCAAGGTTGGTGCAGTTCCTGAGCAAGACGGCGATACAGCCAGTCAGGATGCTCTCAATGGTGCCCCGGTAGAAGGTCGTGAGGATTTTGCAGCCCATGCTGAACTTCTTCAGTCGCCTGAGGTGGAAGAGACGCTGTTGTGCTTTTTTTGCCACAAAGCCGGTGTGTACAGACCAGGTGAGATCATCGGTGATGTGTATACCGAGGAACTTGAAACTACTCACCCTCACAACTGGCGACCCATTAATGTTGATCACAATCAGCCATAGAAACATAGAACATTACAGCACAGAAACAGGCCTTTTGGCCCTTCTTGGCTGTGCTGAACTATTTTCCTGCCTAGTCCCACTGACCTGCACCTGGACCATATCCCTCCATACCCCCCTCATCCATGTACCTGTCCAAGTTTTTCTTAAATGTTAAAAGTGAACCCACTTTTACCACTTCATCTGGCAGCTCATTCCACACTCCCACCACTCTCTGTATGAAGAAGCACCCCTTAATGTTCCCTTTAAACTTTTCACCCTTCACCCTTAACCCATGAACTCTGGTTTTTTTCTCCCCAGCCTCAGTGGAAAAAGCCTGCTTGCATTCACTCTATCTATACCCATCATAATTTTATACACCTCTATCAAATCTCCCCTCATTCTTCTACGCTCCAGGGATTAAAGTCCTAACCTATTCAACCTTTCTCTGTAACTCAGTTTCTCAAGTCCCGGCAACATCATTGTAAACCTTCTCTGCACTCTTTCAAACTTATTAATATCCTTCCTGTAATTCGGTGACCAAAACTGCGCACAATACTCCAAATTCGGCCTCACCAATATCTCATACAACCTCACCATAACATTCCAACTCTTATACTCAATACTTTGATTTAAAAAGGCCAATGTACCAAAAGCTCTCTTTACTACCCTATCTACCTGTGATGCCACTTTTAGGGAATTTTGTATCTGTATTCCCAGATCCCTCTGTTCTACTGCACTCCTCAGTGTCCTACCATTTACCTTGTATGTTCTACCTTGGTTTGTCCTTCCAAAGTGCAATACCTCACACTTGTCTGTATTAATCTCCATCTGCCATTTTTCCAGCTGGTCCAAACCCCTCTCCAAGTCCTTTGTGTTTTTCGGACATTGAGGGAGAGGTTGTTATTTTGGCACCACTGTGTCAAGATATTAACCTCTCCTCTGTAGGCTGTCTGATTGACCACCAGAAATAATGTTGTGCCATCTGCAAATTTGATTGGAGCTGTGTGTGGCAGCACAGTTGTGGGTGTAGAGGGGGTAGAGGAGGGGACTCAGTACACAACCCTCAGGGGCTCCTCTGTTGAGGGTCAGAGGGGCAGAGGTGAAGGAGCCCATCCTTACCACCTTTTGACAGGAAGTCCAGGATCCAGCTGCACAAGGTGGCGTGCAGGCCGAGGTCTCTGAGCTTCCTGTCAAGACTGGAGGGTATTATCATGTTGAGTGCTGAACTTAGAGCAGGAACAGCATTCTAACTTATGCGTCCCTCGTCTCCAGGTGAGTGAGGATGATGCGTAGTGCTGTGGCTATGGTGTCATCGGTAGGTGAATTATAGAGGGTGTAGTGTGGGTGACAGCATGCTGAGGAGCAGAGGTACTCAGAATCAGAATCATTATCACCGGCATGTGGTGTGAAACTTGTTAACTTCGCAGCAGCAGTTCAATGCAATAGATAATCAAGCAGAGAAAAATAACACTGTACTAATAATAATATAAAATAATAATAAATAAACAAGTAAATCAATTACATATATTGAATAGATTTTTTAAAAATGTGCAAAAACAGAAATACTGTATATTAAAAATGTGAGGTAGTGTCTAAAGATTCAATGTTCATTTAGGAATCGGATAGCAGAGGGGAAGAAGCTGTTCCTGATTTGCTGATTTTGTGCCTTCAAGCTTCTGTACCTCCTACCTGATGGTAACAGTGAGAAAAGGGCATGCCCTGGGTGCTGGAGGTCCATGGACACTGCCTTTCTGAGACACCGCTCCCTGAAGATGTCCTGGGTACTTTGTAGGCTAGTACCCAAGATGGAGCTGACTAGATTTACAACCTTCTGCAGCTTCTTTCAGTCCTGTGCTACTGCATCCCCATACCAGCTTGTCAGAATGCTCTCCGTGGTACAACTATAGAAGTTTTTGACTGTATTTGTTGTCAGTGTGGACATGGTGGAGGATTACAAATACCTGGCGATACGAATTGACAGTAAACTGGACTGTCAAAGAACACTGAGGCTGTCTACAAGAAGGGTCAGAGCCGTCTCTACTTCCTGAGGAGACTGAGGTCCTTTAACATCTGCCAGACAATGCTGAGGATGTTCTACAAGTCTGTGGTGGCCAGTGCTATCATGTTTGCTGTTGCGTGCTGGGGCAGCAGGCTGAGGGTAGCAGAATCAACAAACTCATTCATAAGGCCAGTGATGTTGTGGGGGTGGAACTGGACTCTCTGATGGTGGTGTCTGAAAAGAGGATGCTGTCCAAGTTGCATGCCATCTTGGATAATGTCTCCCATCCACTCCATAATGTACTGGTTAGGCACTGGAGTACATTCAGCCAGAGACTCATTCCACTGAGATGCAACACTGAGTGTCATAGGAAGTCATTCCTACCTGTGGCCATCAAACTTTACAACTCCTCCCTCAGAGTGTTAGACACCTTGAGCTAATAGGCTGGTCCTGGACTTATTTCCACTTGGCATAATTTACTCATTATTATTATTTAATATTTATGGTTTTATATTGCTATATTTCTACACTATTCTTGGTTGGTGCGACTGTAACAAAACCCAGTTTCCCTCAGGATCAATAAAGTATGTCTGTCTGTCTGACATGCCAAATCTCTTCAACCTCCTAAGGCTATCTTGCCTTCTTTATAACTACATCAATGTGTTGGGACCAGCTTAGATCCTCAGAGATTTCGACACCCGGGAACTTGAAACTGATCACTCTCTCCACTTCTGATGCCCCTATGAGGATTGGTGTGTGTTCCTTTGTCTTACCCTTCCTGACGTTCACAATCAGCTCTTTCATCTTACTGACATTGAGTGCCAGGTTGTTGCTGTGGTGCCATTCTACTAGTTGGCATATCTCACTCCAGTACGTCCTCTTGTCACCACCTGAGATTCTACCAACAATGGTTGTATCATCATCATATTTATAGATGGTACTTTACCTATGCCTAGCCACATGGCCATGTGCATATAGAGAGTAGAGCAGTGACATAAGCACACACCCTTGAGGTGCACCAGTGTTGATTGTCAGCAGATTGTCAGGATATGTTATCACCAATCTGCACAGATTGTCGTCTTCTGGTTAGAAAGTCAAGGATCCAATTGCAGAGGGAGGTACAGAGGCCCAGGTTCTGCAACTTCTCAATCAGGATTGTGGGAATGATGGTATTAAATACTGAACTATAGTCGATGAACAACATCCTGACGTAGGTGTTTGTGGTGTCCAGGTGGTCTCAAGTTGTGTGAAGAGTCACTGAGACTGCATCTGCCATTGACCTATTGTAGCAACAGGCAAATTGCAATGGGTCCAGGTCCTTGCTGAGGCAGGAGTTCAGTCTAGTCATAACCAACCTCTCAAAGCATTTCATCACCGTTGATGTGAGTGCTACTGGGCGATAGTCATTAAAGCAGCCCACTTTATTCTTCTTAGGCATTGGTGTAATTGTTGCAGTTTTGAAGCAATTGGGAACATACGCCCGTAGCAGTGAGAGGTTGAAAATGTCCTTGAATATTCCTGCTAGTTGGTCGGCACAGGTTTTCAGAGCCTTACCAGGTACCCCATCGGGACCTTCTGCCTTGCGAGGGTTCACTCTCTTTAAAGACAGCCTAACATCGGCCTCTGAGACAAAGATCACAGGATCACCAGATGCAGCAGGGATCTTCAAGGCTGTAGTTCCCCAGTTTATGACAGAGGAGCCCACATTGGGATCACCGGATACAATAGATGACCGCAGCAGGTTTGCAGATGAAGTGCTGCCTCACCTGTTTTTGGGGTCCTGAATGGAGGTGAGGGAGGAGGTGAATGGACAGTTGTAGCACTTTGGCTGATAAGTGTCAGCAGAGAGATTAATGGAGAGGGATGAATGGACAATGGAATCACAGAAGGAATGATCTCTGCAGAAAGTGGAGGGATGGGGGTGGGAGGTAAACATGTGTTTGATGGAAGGATCACTTTAGAAATGGCAGAAGTTGCGGAGAATAAAGTTTTGGATGTGAAGGTTCATGGGATGATAGGTAAAGACAAGAGAAATTCTATCACTGTTCAAATTGTGGGAAGATGAGGTGAGTGGGGATGTCCAGGAAATGGAGGAGTTACAGGTGAGGTCAGTGTCAATGCTGGAGGAAGGGAAATTCTGTTCTTTGAAGAAGGAAAACATCTCTGATGTTCTGGAAAGGAGAGCCTCATCCTGGGAACAGATGTGGCAGAGATGAAGGAACTGAGAAAAGGGAACAGCATTTTTACAGAAGACTAGGTAGCCAAGATAGCTATGGGAATTGGCAGCTTTATAAAAGATGTTGGACGACAGTTTGTCTCCAGAGTTGGAGACAGAAAGTTTGAGAAAGGGGAGGGAGGTGTCAGAAATGGACAAACAGAATTTAAGGACAAGGTTGAAGTTGAAAACAAAGTTGATGAAATTGACGAGCTCAGCAATGGGTACATGAACAGCACCAATGTAGCGGGGGAAGAGTTGGGGAAAGAAGGCTTGAAACATGGACTGTTGTACCTAGCCAATGAAAAGGCAGACATAGCTGGGACACCCGTGTGCACCCAGGGCTACTCCTCGAGTCTGGAGAAAGTCGGAGGACCCAGAGGATAAATTGTTGAGGGTGAAGACCAGTTCTGTCAGACAGAACAGGGTGGGGCTGGAGGGCAACTGGTTGGTTCTTTTATTGAGAAAGAAGCAGTGAGCATCAAGCTCTTCTTGAAGGGGGATAAAAATGTTTAGGGACTGGACATCTATAGTGAAAATTAAGTGGTCAAGGTCAGGGAATTGAAAGTTAGAGAGCATGAGAAGTGTCACAACATAGGACTGAATCAAGGGTGACAGAATGGAGTCAAGGGTAGCCTTTAATGAATCCTGCACTTGTCCTCCCAAATCCCTTTGCACCTCAAATTTCTGTGTTCTCTCCCCATTTAGAACATAGCCTACACCTTCATTCCTTCTGCCAAAGTGCCTGGTTATACACTTTACTGCACTGTATTCCATCCACTCATTCTTTGCCCATTCTCCTCATCTGTCCAAGTCCTTCTGCAGACTCTCTGCTTGCTCAATACTACGTTCCCCTTCACCTATCTTTGTATCATTCACAAAGCCATCAATTTCACCATCTAGGTCATTAACATATAACATGAAGAGTAGTAGACCTAACACTGGAACACAATTGGTCACCAGCAGCCAACCAGAAAAGGCCCCCTATATTCCCACTCTGCCTCTTGCCAGTCAGCCAATCTTCTATCCATGCTAGTGCCTTTCCTGTAATATCATGGGCACCTATTTTGTTTAGCAGCCTTACGTATGGCACCTTGTCAAAGGGCTTCTGAAAATCAAGTAAACAACTTCCATTGACTCTCCTTTGTCTATCCGGCCTGTTACTTCCTTAAAGAATTCCAACAGATTTGTCAGGGAAGATCTCACCTTAAGATCTTAAGATCAATGCTGATTTTAGCCTGTTTTATCATGTGCTTCTAAGTACCCTGAAACCTCATTCTTAATAATGGACTCCAACATCTTCCCAACCATTGAAGACAGGGTAACCAGCCTATATTTATCTGTTTCTTTTGCTTCCCTTCATTCTATACATACAGCAAGGGAAGGAGGATAACCAAGAAGCAGTAGGACCATTCAAGGATAAAGGAGGGAAGACATGCTTGGAGGTTGGATAAGACTCTAAATGATGACTTTGCATCAGTATATACCAAGGAGGGGTATGTGGAGCATGCAAATTTGCAAGGACATTTTGAGAAAAAAAAAGTAGAGGCCGAATTTGGAGTATTGTGTGCAGTTTTGGTCACTGAATTACAGGAAAGATATTGATAGGGTTGAAAGAGTGCAGAGAAAGTTTACCAGGATGTTGCTGGGACTTGAGAAACTGAGTTACAGAGAAAGGTTGAATAGGTTAGGGCTTTATTCTCTGGAGCATAGAAGAATGAAGGGAGAGTTGATAGAGGTGTATAAAATTATGATGGGTATAGATAGAGTAAGCAAGCAGGCTTTTTCCAGTGAGGTTAGGGGAGAAAAAAAACCAGAGGACATGGGTTAAGGGTGAAGGGGGAAAAGTTTAAAGGGAACATGGGGAGAGCTTCTTCACACAGAGAGTGGTGGGAATGTGGAATGAGCTGCTAGATGACGTGGTAAATGTGGGCTCACTTTTAACATTTAAGAAAAACTTGGGACAGGTACCTGGATGAGAGATGTATGGAGGGATGTATGGTCAGGTGCAGGTCAGTGGGACTAGGTAGAAAAATGGTTCAAAAAGGCTAAGAAGGGCCAAAAGGCCTGTTTCTGTGCTGTAATGTTCTATGGTTCTATTACTCTCTTAAAAAATTGAGGTGGTTAAGTCTTCAGGTCATGATGGGATATGCCTCAAGTTATTAACAGAGGTAAGAGGAAGAGCCAAGATCTTCCAAGGGCCCAGAGAACTGGAAAATAGTTGATGGTGTTCCATTATTCAAGAAGGAAAATAGGGATAACCCTGGAAATTAGTGATCAGTGAATCTCAGGTTTGTGGGGAGAGGTTATTGAAGAGAATACTTAGGATTAGGATTTGAGCATTTGGGAAACCATGGTCTAATTAGGGACAGATGCAGGGCTTTGTGTAGGGCAAGTGACCTCTGACTAACTTGATTAAGTTTTTTGAAGAGGTTACAAAGATGATTGATGAAGGTAGAACTGTAGAAATGTGGATGTTGTCTATAAAGATTTTAGTAAAGCAGTTAACAAGGTCCCTCATGGGAGGCTCATCCAGAAGGTTAAGATGCACAGGGTCCACAGTAAATTGGTGCCTTCTAAGTCCTAACTGATTCTACTTCCACCAATTTCTCAAGGGCAGTTAGGGGTGGGCAATAGAATGCTTGCTCAGCTTGCAAAGCCCACATCTTTGAAAACAGATCATTAGTGCTCCAGCTGAAAGCAGTTACTTTATTCAGGGTAATAAATAAATATATGTTCATAGTCATTGAAACGTTGTTCATGAAACCAGGTTCCTCTACTTACTCTGCTAAACTCATCGTGGCTCTTCTATCCCAAGTCAATCATCTCATACTTCTCTGCTCTCAACTCATTTTTGATTAGCCTCTTATAGCATCAAGAAGGAGATACAGGAGCCTGAAGATACACACTCAGTGTTTTAGGAACAGCTTCATCCCCTCCACCAACAGATTTCTGAATGGACAATGAGCCTGTGTACACTATCTCAGTATCTTTCTTCTCTCTTTTTGCACTAATTATTTAATTCAAGTATTTTTGTGTGTATTTCTAATTGTAATTTACCAATTTTATTATGTATTGTAATGTACAGGTGTTGTAAATCAACATATTTCATGACAACTACCAGTGATGTTAAACCTGATTCTGATTCTAAGATCACTCAACCCTGGTAAGTCATTTCTGCACCCTTTGCAGGGCCTTCAGATTCTTCCAAAAGGGTGCAGATTGAATGCTCTAGTTATCGTCTAATCAATGTTTTGTGTCATCACAACTTCTCTACTTTTGTACCATTGATTATTGATTTCTCTAACTTCTAGTAATTTCTCCTCCTCCCTTTCCTTTGTTTTCCATTCCCTTCTTACCCCCTCTCTTCTCCTCACCTGCCTATTATCACCTCTCTCTGGAGCCCCTCCTTCTTTCCTTCCACTCTCTTCTTTTTTCAGATTCCATCTTCTTCAGCCTTCTACCACCTAACACCACCTCCCAGCTGCTCACTTAACCCCTCCCCCACCCACCAACCTTACCCCTCAACCAGCTTCGCCTATCACTTGTCAGCATGTACTCCTTCCCCTCCTCCCTACTTCTTATTCTGGCTTCTTCCCCCTTTCCTTGCAGACCTAATGAAGGGACTCAGTTGAAAAAGTTGACTGTTTATTCCCCTGCATGGACCTGCTGAGTTCCTCCAGTGCTTTGTGTGCATTGGTCTACTATTATACTCAGATATCTAGAGGTCACAAGTATCAAACACAGGGGGAAAGAACTTCTGATCCTACATGCTTTACGCACCACTTTCTCTACTGTTTGCCACTTTCAAAGACTTACTTTTAATACACTCTTGTCCCTCTGCTCCAAGTGACATCAAGAGCTGTGGTCACTTACATCCCACTCGGACCAAACAACAACTGAACCTCTTGAACATGTCTGCACACTTGTATGCACTGAGTTGCTGCCACATGATTGGCTAATTTTTGCATTAAGAAAGCTGGTGTACCTATTAAAGTGGCCACTGCGTGTAGATTTATTCTGAACATTAATTCGGCCAAAATTCACACTTCTCCATGAAACTCCACCTGCTGCTGGTCTGCCCACTGCCAGCTTCTCTGTGCCTTCTTGTACTTTGTTACTATCCTCCACACTTCTAAGTGAATGCTCATCCTCATTTACCTTGCTAAGTTATGTTGAAGCCACTAATGTATATCTAAAAAACTCTGGTCCAAACCCTGAGCCCTGGGGATCACCAGGTTTTACCACCCAAATGCAGCTGTCAATCATATCCAATTAGGGTAAATAGTTAAAAAAGAGGTTTAAAGTAGAGACCAACAGACATATTTGCAGTAGCCCCTCATTGCTGAATCATAAAACCGTAGGGCCCTGTCCATAAGATACAAGAGCTGAGTTAGGTAATTCACCCATTGAGTCTGCTACACCGTTCAAATATGGCTGATTTATTATCCCTCTTAACCCCATTCTCCTATCTTTTACCCATAACCTTTTATGTCCTTTCTAATTAAGAACCTATTAACTTTCACTTTAAATATACCCAATGACTTGGCCTCCACAGCTGTCTGTGGCAATGAATTCCACAGATTCACCACCTTCTGGCTAAAGAAGTCCCTCCTGTCTCTGTTCCAAAGGGACATTCTTGTATTCTGTGGTTGCACCCTCTGGTCCCATGCTCCCCCACAACAGGAAATCTCTTATCTAGGCCAGAGATTCACAACCTTTTTTATGCAATAGGCCACTACCATTAACCAGGTTGGGAACCCCTGATCTAGGCTCTTCAATATTCAATAGGTTTCAATGAGATTCCACTCCTTTCCTGCCCCCAATTCTTCTAAACTCCAGTGAGTACAGGCACAGGCTCATGAAATGTTCTTCATACATTAACCTTTCACTCCTGGGATCATTCCCATGAAACTGCTCTGAACCCTCTCCAATATCAGCACATCTTTAAGGGACCCAAAACTGCTCACCACACTTCAAGTCTAACCGATGCCTTATAGAGCCTCAGCATTATTCTTGCTTTTATATTCTAGTCCTCTTAAAATGAATGCTAACATTGCATTTTCCTTCCTCAGCACTGATTCGAATTGCAAGTTTGCCTTCAGGGATTCCTGCATGAGGACTCACAAATCTCTTTGGACCTCCGACTTTTCAATGGTGAGAAATGACATTGAATAAAAGAATTGGGGGCTGTGCGTGGACAAATAATTACAAGTGGCAGGGAAGACTGAGAAAATGGTTTGCAAGGCAAACATAGCTCTGAGCTGTATCAACAGCAGCACCCATCATCAAGGACAGCCCCCTCCTGCACCCACCTCATCTTGTCGCTCTCTTATCGCTACAACCATTGGACTAGAGGTACAGGAGTCTTAGGTCCCATATCGCCAGGTTTAGGAACAGTTATTACTCTACAACTCTAACATCACTCTCCACAACTCTGAACCTATTCCACAACCTACAGCCTCAGCTTCAAAGACTGACGTTCTTCGTATCATTTATTTATTTTATTTGCATTATTTAGCTTCTTTTGCACATTGTTCATCATTCTTTATCAATGTATAGTTTTTCATAAATTCTATAGAATTTCTTTATTTTTCCTGTGAATGCCCACAAGAAAATGAATCCCAAGGTAGTATATTCTGACATACATGTACTTTGATAATAAATTTACTTTGATTTTGACAGAACGTTGAACATTATGTACAGCTCAATACAGGCCCGTCAGCCCACAACATTGTGCCAACTTTACAATCAACTCAACGATCAGTCCAATCCACCCAACCTGGGGTCCATGGACCCCTTGCTTAAAGCTTTGGTCCATGGCATAAAAAAGGTTGGGAGTCCCTGACCTAACCTTTCCTTCCTGCATATCCCTCTATTTTCTACCATCAATGTCCACCTTCAACTGAAGAAAGTGGTCACGTTACAAGAAAGGTGTTAGAAAAGGCTGGAGGAGTGCAGCCATGCTTGTGGAGGGAAATCAACAGTTGACATTTCCGTTTGCCATTGTGCGTGTTGCTCCAGATTTCCAGCTTTCTACTAGGATGAGGATCAACACGTTGCTGTTGAGTGGAGGCTTCTGTGCGTCAATTCAGGACCACTTATGTTGGAATGATTATGGATGAGATGCCAGACGAAGATTGATCCAAACTAGCTCCCATGCCTGCCCATCCAGGGCCACACTTCATCATGAATCAATTTTTGACAAAAATCAATTAGAAGTGCAGAGAAAAACACCTGCCATATGAAACAACAAAAACTAGGATAAGGGTTAGGGTTACATGCATAAATTGGAGAAGATGGGAGGCTGAGGTAAAATCTAATGGAAGGATATAGAAAGATGAGGGGTCTGGAGGGGGGAAAAAGTTCTGTTCCATTGGTCAGAGCTAGAAAGGGGAGTGAGTGACAGGAAGAAATATTTTTTTCTGCAGGGTGTGACTGGACTCTGCTGCAGGATGTGGTCCCAGTTTGGTCTTCAGGATGGAAATGGATAAATCTATGGTGTAGAAAATTTGCAAGGCAATGAGTTGTTCTGATAAAGGTGAAAATGGAGCAAATGACCTCACTGTGCTCTCTACGTTCTCTGATTGCACACTCACCTGCAGAGGCAGAGCAACACACAGGAGAGCTGCCCACAGTGTCATGAGACCATATCCTTTCCACAACAAGGCCTTTCTCCCATCTCGCTCAATGAACAATCCCTGTGCAGAAGAAAAGGATTTCAACAGCTTTAGTGGAAGGAGGGCACTGCAGCGGAGAGCGTGAAGCCCATCCTCCACCCCGTCTCCCGATGACCAGCACTTACACTGATTACTGATGTGAGCAGCAGTGTGGCCCCTGCCCCCACCACCACGTATGGTATCGTCCAGTCAGGAAGTCCGGCTTCCTGGAATACCTCGGAGGAATAGAAATAGATCTAAAGGGCAAAAATAAAACCAAATCAACCTTAGTGTTGAGATTTCCATTTCACAGAGGCAACACACACATAATCGCAGTGACAACAGACACCCAGTCACAGAGACTCCGCAGGTCCCCACGTTTCTGTCGGTGTGCATGCAAGCATTTCTGCCTGTGCATTTGTTCCTGACTGTATTCTTTTCTGCAGTGTGCACCAGTGTGAGTTTGTGTCTGCCGTGCCCCTGCGTTGAATTAAAGGCGTCTGCTACTCACCGCATTGATGCCACACAGCTGCATGGCGACGGTCAGCATGATATTGGTGATGAGTTGCCACCGCACTGAGCGGTCTTGGAACAGCTCACAGGCCGTCTTTGCTCGCTTGCCTTTCGTTGCGGCTTGTTCTGCCTCCATGTCTTGGACTTCCTCGAAGAAATCTCCCTGACCCCAGAGTCTGCGGAGAGCTGCAGGACACGGACCATGTGCAGTTGGTTAGGAGCAGGTAAGGCTGCGACAGAAGCCCAGCGTCCCCTCACTTCCTAGACAGAGACACACTGCCCCTGAGATCAGAGTGGGGAGAGTAGGTTCCCAGTGATTCTGGCAGTGGGATCTGTAATCAGCTACATCTCTGGCCTTTTTGCTTCTGCTGTGAATGTCCTGAACTCTAAAGTTTCCACCCAGACCTTTTGTCTTCCCTTCTTCCTTCCCTCTTGAAGGCACTCCTTAAAACCTACCTTTGGTCAACTGTCCTAATATCTCCTTATATGTCTTGGTGTCAATTAGTGTCTGATTATTCTCTTGTGAAGTGCCTTGGCTCCTCAACTTGGGTTGCTGTGGAACCAGGAGGGGCACTGATTATACAGCGCAATGCAACCATTCACTGGTGTCTAAAAAAAAGAGCAAATGGCTTGGTTCAGAGCGGACCAACCTTGACCGAATTTCACTCTCTGGTCCAGTGCATGTCTTGAGGTCGCTAGGTGGTTATAGCACCCAATCCACTACTGTAACGACAATATCATTGTGAGGAGCCACACCCCAAAGGAAAAACAACCTCACCACTTCCACTCACCGTCCACACACAAGTCCTTGTCACCCCTGTCGATCAGTAAGTATCTGGGGCTCTCTGGGAACCAGGGCAGGAGGACGAGCTGGATGAGGGCAGGGAGGCCGCTGAAGGCCAACAACAAGGGCCAGGCACTCTCTGTTCCCAGAATCTCCCTGGAGGAAAGATAAATGTCGGATCATAATCATCATAACCCTCTCCACTAATCTCTCCTCTTCACATGCACTCTTTGGCCACTACTCAGTTACCTGTTCTGCCAAAAGGTTTCAGGTTACACTCCCATGAAGTGTCATTTGCATATTGAAAAGTGCACAAGAGCAAAGCGGCTACCTTCAATAGATCACGGCTTTCATAGAAACATAGAAAACTTACAACACAATACAGGCCCTTTGGCTCACAATGCTGAGCTGAACATGTACTTACTTTAGAAATTACCTGGGATTGCCCATAGCCCTGTTTTTCACAGCTCCACATACCTATCCAGAAGTTTCTTAAAAGGACCCTATAGTATCTGCCTCCACCACCATTGCTGACAGCCTATTCCATGCACTCATCACTCTCTGCATAAAAAACTTACCCCTGATATCTCCTCTGTACCTACTTCCAAGCGACTTAAAACTGTGCCCTCTCATGTTAGCCATTTCAGCCCTGGGGAAAAGCCTCTGACTATCCACATGATCAATGCCTCTCATTATCTTGTCCACCTCTATCAGGTCACCTCTCATCCTCCGTCGCTCCAAGGAGAAAAGGCCAAGTTCACTCAACATATTATCATAAGGCATGCTCCCCAATCCAGGCAACATCCTTGGAAATCTCCTCTGCACTCTTTCTATGGTTTCCCCATTCTTCCTGTAGTGAGGTGACCAGAATTGAGCACAGTACTCCAAGTGGGGTCTGACCAGGGTCCTATATAGCTGTAACATTACCTCTCGGCTCCTAAACTCAATCCCACGGTTGATGAAGGCCAATGCACCGTATGCCTTATTAACCTGTTACGTACTCGTGACACATGACAGTGGTGCCCTTGTCATGTGACTGGGGTTGAAGCTGTACTGGACTTGAGGTGATGGTCTTGTGATGGTGGAATGACGTCATTTTCCCGCCAGTAGAGATCATGTGACGGTTTTTTTTACAGGTTATAAAAGGTAGACCCCACCCTGTGAGGAGGGGCAGTTCGTGGCTGGATTTGCCAAGTTGACTTCATGCCACTGCGTGTTTGAAGTGATGACGCAGTTTAGTTGAAGGATGAAGTTTTTATTTAATGCCTAAAGTTTAAAAGGTCATTGCCAGCAGGTTCTTTATGATTCTGTTAGTTTGAGAATTAAAGGAGAGTGAAGATTCAAGGTTGGAAGTTAAAGATCGAGGAGAATCGCTTTCTACGGTGAAACGGGGGCGACCTTTGTTTGATCCTTATTTGGAAGGATTTCGTTGACTATCTTCATGTTAATCCCTGGGTTTACCAGAAAGGATTGAGGATAGTGAGGAAGGAAAGGTCAGTGCCTTTAAGCCGTTCTGTTTCGTAAATTCTTCGTGGGAATTTCGACGTCGGGGATCGAAGCAAGCGACGTGAAAGAGAACCTAAATCGTCCTGTAAAGTCTCTCCTTTTAAATGGACTGTGAGCATATCGAACTTTTGGCAATATCACTTTAAAGAACTGTTTTGGAATATCACTTTACGAACTGTTTGAACAGCCGCTCAGCAGCTGTTTCCGGTTACGGTAGTGTTTGTTTACTTTTGGGGGGTTTGTTTTCTGTGTTTAATAAACGTGTTGTTTGTTATAAGAAACCCTTGCCGAACTCATATATTTATTGTTGCCTGAATACGTAACAAACCAAAGAGTCAACCTGCGCAGCAGCTTTGAGTGTCCTGTGGATTCGGACCCCAAGATTCCTCTGATCCTCCACACTGCCAAGTGTCTTACCATTAATACGATATTCTGCCATCATATTTGGCCTACCAAATTGAGCCACCTCACACTTATCTGGGTTGAACTCCATCTGCCTTTTCTCAGCCCAGTTTTGCATCCTATCGATGTCCTGCTGTAACCTCCGACAGCCCTCCACTCTGCCCACAACACCCCCAACCTTTGTTTCATGGAGGCACGGGGTCTACTTCTGACTTTATTCCCACATTAAGCAGCGGCTCTCAGTTCCTTCAGAGCCCCAATCCTTACCAACTTTAATTGATGCACCATAGAAAGCATCTAGATGTCTCATGGGTTTGTGTAGCACTGCACGGAACATAAACTAACCTCTCCTCTGTGGATTCTGTCTGCATTCTTACTGCCTCAGACAAGTATACTGTGCAGTATAAAGCAGCAAGTAAAATCAAAACTCCAGCCCAGACGTTCTCTCATCTCCCTTCTCCATTGGGCAAAAGATGCAAAAGCTTGAAAGCAGGTACCAACAGGCTCAAGAACATCATTAATCTTGCTGTTAAAAGACTGCTGAATGGTTCCCCAGTACAATATTTGGACTCTTGACCTCACAATCTACTTCATTCTTATCTTGCACCTTCCTGTTTACCTGCACTGCACTTTCTCTGTAGCTGTTACACTGCTTTCTAAAGTTGTCTTTACCTTGTTCTACTTCAATGCACTGAGTAGCGATTTGATCTATATGAATAATATGCGAGACAGATTTTTCACTATCTCAATACGTACGAGAATAATAAATTATTTCCGACCCACAGGCTTGCATTAGCAGGAAGCAGAAACTTAGTGAGATTTGAAAAGCTGATCTTACCTGAGTCCAATCACTTGTCCTATGAATTTACCGAAGGCAACGAACATTGCACGAGTCAGGGACACCAGGCCTCGCAGTTCTTTCGGTGCGCTTTCCCCGAGATACATACTGTGAACGTTGAGGCCAATACCTTCAAACAGCAGGAAGACATTAACTGACAAAAGATGGCCCTTGCTGCAGTGTCAATTATACAAAGCATTCAAATGCAATCGTTGTGTGAGTAAAGCCCATCCTCTTCTTGTCCCACTGACTCATTCGAATTCAGTCTTGAAATATAGTGATCACCAGTAACACATCACAATGAATGGCCAAGACTTACACACGCAAACACAACAATGTAGGAATCGGTCCAACAACAGCCTCAATAAAAAGAGGAGGGTGCAAAAGAAAGGAAACTATCAGCCAGTTAGTCTGCCCTCAGTGGTTTGGAAAATGCTGGAGTCATTGTGAAGGATGTGGTTTCAGGGTACTTGGAGGCATGTCCAAGTAGGACATAGTCAGCACGGTTTCCTCAAGGGAAAATCTTGCATGACAAATCTGTTGGTATTCTTTGAAGAAATAACAAGCAGGGAAGACAAAGGAGAATTGGTTGATGTTGTGTACTTGGATTTTCAGAAGGTCTTTGACAAGGTGCAACACATGAGGCTGGTTAACAAGCTTCGAGCCCATGATATTACAGGAAAGATTCTAGCACGGATAAAGCAGTGGCTGGTTGGCAAGAGGCAAAGAGTGGGAATAAAGGGAGCTTTTTCTGGTTGACTGTCAATAACTAGTGGTGTCCCACAGTGGGTCTGTGTTGGGAGCAATTTTTTTTACGTTATATGTCAATGATTTGGATGATGGAATTGATGGCTTTGTTGCAAAGGTTGGAGACGATATGAAGGTAGGCAGAAGGGTAGGTAGTTTTAAGGAAGTAGGCGACAAAATGACTTAGGAGAATGGGCAAAGAAGTGGCAGATGGAATACAGAGTCGGGAAGTGTGTGGTCATGAACTTTGGTAGCAGAAATGAAAGGGTTGACTGTTTTCTAATTGGACAGAAAATACAAAAATCTAAGATGCAAAGGATTTTCGAAATCCTTGTGCAGGATTTTCGAAATCCTTGTGCAGGATTCCCTAAATGTTAATTTGCAGGTTCAGTCTGTGGTGAAGAAGACAAGTGCAATGTTATCATTCATTCCAAGAGGACTAGAATATAAAAGCAAGAATATAATGTTGAGACTTTATAAAGCACTGGTGAAGCCTCACTTGGAATATCGTGAGCAGTTGCGGGCCCCTTATCTGAGAAAGAATGAGATGAAACTGGAGAGGGTTCAAAGGAGGTCCGTGAAAATGATTCCAGGATTCAACAGCTTGTCATGTGAAGAGCATTTGATGGCTCTGGGCCTGTACTCACTAGAATTCAGAAGAATAAGGGGTGACTTACTGAACGGTGAAAGGCCTTGAGAGTGTTGATGTGGAGATGATGCTTCCTATGGTGGGGAAGTCTAAGACCAGAGGACCCAGCCTCATTAGAGAGGGGGTCCTCTCAGAATAGAGATGAGGAGGAATTTCTTTAGATGAAGTGAATCTGTGGAATTTGTTGCCACCGGCAGCTGTGGAGACCAAGTCTTTATGTCTATTTAAGGCAGAGGTTGATAGATTATTGATTGGTCAGGGCATGAAGGGATACAGGAAGAAGGCAGGAGACTGGGGCTGAGAGGAAAATTAGATCAGCCATGATGAAATGGTGGAGCAGACTCGATCAGCCAAATGGCCTAATTCTTCCCCTATATCTTATAGTCTTATGATCTTATAATTCACCCAGTATTACAGGCGATGATAAACTCCTGAATTTATCAGCAACAATTACTGACATTACACAGAATAATAAAACCTCTAACATTACAGATACTAGCGACACACCCAATATTATTTCCATCCAACATTATGGCCATCAATAATCCAGAAAATCTTACAGCCATCAGTACACACCCAACTTTATAACACTCCAGACACACCCAACACTAACATCACAAGAAACCAAGATAGCATTATTGCCATCAGCAATACAAATTACATTCATCCATATTTTCAATGATTTCATTGGCCCCCCCCATGGTTTTATTTTTACTATGGATGTCCAGTCCCTATACACCTCCATCCCCACCAGAAAGGCCTCAAAGCTCTCTGTTTCTTTCTGGACACCAGACCCAACCAGTTCCCCTCCACCACCACTCTCCTCCACCTAGTGGAACTTGTCCTTACTCTCAATAATTTCTCCTTTGGCTCCTCCTACTCACATGGGTCCCAGCTATGCCTGCCTGTTTGTCGGCTACGTGGAACAGTCTGTGTTCCAACTGTACACTGATGATCATCCTGCACATTTCCTACACCCGTGCTGAAATTGTCAACTTCATCCACTTTGCCTCCAACTTCCACCCTGCCCTCAAATTTACCTGGTCCATTTCTGACACCTCCCTCCTCATTCTTGATCTCACTGTCCCTATCTCCAGTCACAGCTTCTCCACTGATGTCTAATTATAAACCCATGGACTTTCACAGCTACTTGGACTATATCTCTTCCCACCCTGTTACTTGTAAAAATGCAATCCCCATCTCACAGTTCCTCTGTCTCCTGAGGCATGTCATTCTGAAATGAAGCAGATGTCCTCCTTTTTCAAAGAAAGCAGCTTCCCTTCCTCTACCATCAATGCTGCCCTCAACCACATTTCTTCTATTTCACACTTGTCTGCTCTTACCCCATCCTCCTGCCACTCTACCAGGGATAGGGTTCCTCTTGTCCTCACCTACCAACCCCCGCCCCTTGCGCATAATTCTCCAAAATGTCTGCCATTTTCAACGGAATCCCACCACCATGAATATCTTCCCCATACCGACCATTTTCTGCTTTCTGCAGTATCGCTCCCTAAGTGACTCCCTTGTCCGTTGTCCTTCCCTATGGACACAGACCCCAAGATCTCACTGCTCCCCACTCTGCCAACAGTCTTACCATTAATATTATATTCTGTCTTCAATTTTGACCTACCAAAATGAACCACCTCACATTTACCTGGGTTGAACTCCATCTGCCACTTAGCCCAGTTCTGCATCCTATTGATGTCCCACTGTAACCTCTGACAACCCTCCAGACTATCCACAACACCCCCAACTTCTGTGTCATCAGCAAACTTACTAACCCACCCTTCTACTTCTTCATCCAGTGCATGGAGCTGGAGAAGGTAGCAGAGGTACAGAATGAATAGTTTGCTTCAGTATTCACCAGTGGAAATCATAGGGATGAGTTACAGTGGATTGAAATGCTTAAGTCTATAGACATTAAGGAAGAGGATGTGCTGGAGCCTTTGAAAGGTTTTAAGTTATACAAATTGTCAGGACCAGGCAAGGTATACCCCAGACTACTGTGGGAAGCAAGGGATCACAAAGAGAAAAGGTCCCAGATCAGATCCCTGTAGAACACCACTGGTCACCAACCTGCATGCAGACTACAAACCATCTACAACCACCCTTTGCCTTCTGTGGGCAAGCCAATTCTGGATCCACAAAGCAATGTCTCCTTGGATCCAATGCTTCATTACTTCCTGAAGGAGCCCTGCATGGGGAATCTTATCAAATGCCTTACTGAAATCCATACATACTACATCCCCTGCCCTACCTTCATCAATGTGTTTTGTTACATCCTCAAAGAATGCAATCAGGTTTGTAAGGCATGGCCTGCCCTTCGCAAAGCCATACTGACATTCCCTAATAAGATTATGTCTCTCCAAATGCTCATAAATCTTGCCTCTCAGGATCTTTTCCAACAACTTGCCCACCACTGAAGTAAGACTCACTGGTCTAAAATTTCTTGGGTTATCTTGTTCCCAAGGGAACAACCTTCCAATCCTCTGGTACTTCTCTTGTCCCTTTTGATGATGCAAAGATCATCACTGGAGGCTCAGCGATCTCCTCCCTCGCTTCCCACAGTAGCCTGGGATACATCTCGTATGGTCCTGGCAATTTGTATAACGTAATACCTTTCAAAGGCTCCAGAACATCCTCTTTCTAAATGTTTATAGACTTGAGCGTTTCAGTCCACTGAAACTCAGCCCTATGATTTCCACTGGTGAATACTGAAGCAAACTATTCATTATGTACCTCTGCTACCTCCTCCAGCTACATGTACATGGCCCCTTCTGGCTCTCCTAATTTCATTCTTAAGCTCCTTCCTTCTAGCCTTATAATTGTCTAGATCTCTATCATTACCTAGTTTTTTGAACCTTTCCTAAGCTTCTCTTTTCTTCTTGACTAGATTTACGACAGCCTTTGTACACCATGGTTCCTGAACCCTACTATCATTTCCTTGTCTCATTGGAACATACCTACTCAGAACTCCATGCAAATATCCCCTGAATGTTTGCCACATTTCTTCCGTACTTTTCCCTGAGAACATCTGTTCCCAGTTTACGCTTCCAAGTTCCTGCCTGATAGCTTCATATTTCCCCTTACTCCAATTAAACGCTTTTCTAAATTGTCTGTTCCTATCCCTCTCCAATGCTATGGTAAAGGAGATAGAATAGTGATCACTATCTCCAAAATGCTCTCCCACTGAGAGATCTGACACCTGACCAGGTTCGTTTCTCAATACCAGATCAACTACAGCCACTCCTCTTCTAGGCTTATTGACATATTGTGTCAGGAACCCTTCCTGAACACACCTAACAAACTCCACCCCATCTAAACCCCTTGCTTTAGGGTAATGCAAATCAATATTTGGGAAATGAAGATCTCCCACCACAACAACCATGTTGTTATTACACCTTTCCAGAATCAGTCTCCCTATCTGCTCCTCGATGTCCCTGTAGTAACAGGGTCATCTATATATAAAAAAAACACCCAGTAGAGTTATTGACTTCTTCCTGTTTCTAACTTCCACCCACAGAGATTCAGTAGAAATCTCTCCATAACCTCCTCCTTTTCTGCAGCCATTACGCTATCTTTGATCAGCAGTGTCATGCCCCCACCTCTCTTGCCTCTCTCCCTGTCCTTTCTGAAACATCGAAAGCCTGGCACTCTAAGTAACCATTCCTGCCCCTGATCCATCCAAATCTCTATAGTGGCCACGACAACATAGCTCCACATACTGATTCATGCTCTAAGTTAATTCGCTTTGCTCATGATACTCCTTGCATTAAAATAGACATATCTCAAACCATCAGGCTGAGTGCATCTTTGCTCTATCATCTGCTCATCCTTCCTCATAAACAAGCTGTCACTACTTGTGTGCTAACTGCCACATCTTCTGCTTCTTCACTTTGGTTCTCACCCCGTACAAATCTAGTTTAAACCCTCTCCAATAACATTAGAAAACTCCCTCCTAGAATATTGGTTCCCGTCCAGTTCACGTGCAACGCGTCCCACTTGTACAGGTCACCCCTTCCCCAGAAAAGTTTCCAGAGATCCAAGAATTTGAAAGCCTGCCCCATACACCATCTCCTCAGTCACTCACTCACCTGCGCTATCTTCCTATTCTGATCTTCCCTAGCTCGTGGCACCAGGAGTAATCCAGAGATTACCACTTTGGAGATCCTGCTCTACAGCCTCCTTCCTAACTCCCTAAACTTACTGTGCAGAACCTGTACCCCTCTCTTGCCTATGTCATTGGTACCAACATGTACCACAACCTCCAGCTGCTCACACTCCCCTTCAAGAATATTCTACAACTGCTCGGAGACATCTTGGACCCTAGCACCTGGGAGGTAACACACTACCCTGGTGTCTCTTTTGCTGCGACAGAATCTTCTAGCTGACCCCTAACTATTGAATCCCCTATGACTATTGCTCCACCTGACCTCACCCTTCCCTTCTGAGGCTCAGAGCCGGCCACAGTGCCATTGGTCTGGCTGCTGCTGCCTTGCTCAGATAGGTCATCAGTATCCAAAGGGGTCACCTGTTGCTGAGGGGAATGGCCACAGAGGGTCCCTGCACTGACTTCCTTCTCCCTTTACCTCTCTTGAATTACCTCCCTTTACCTCTCTACTTCTTGAATTCTGCTCTCTGGGCCATAACCACCTGCTCAAAAGTCTTATCTATCAATTGCTCTGCCTCCTGGATGATCTTAAGTTCATCCAACTCCTTAATGTGGTGTTTCATGAGCTGGAGCTGGCTGCACTTCCCGCAGATGTAGTCATCAGGGAGACTATCAGGTTCCATAAATACCCACATCCTACAGGAGGAGCTTTCCACTGGCATCCTAAACACAAAGTATACTGCAGATGCTGGGGTCAAAGCAACACGTATAGCACGCTGGAGGAACTCAGCAGGTCGGGCAGCATCTGTGGGAACGAGCAGTCAACATTTCAGGCTGAGACCTGGTGTTTCTCTCTCCCCTCCCCAACCTTTCAAACGTATTCCTCAGCTTTTTTTTCCTCTAGTCCTGCTGAGTGTTTTTGGCCTGAACCGTCAACTGTACCCTTTTCCATAGATGTGCCAGAGGATTGGCGTATTGCTCATGTTGTTCCATTGTTTAGAAAAGGGTTCTAAGAATAAATCTAGCAATTATAGGCCTGTACATTTGACATCAGTGGTGGGTAAATTAATGGGAAGTATTCTTAGAGATGGTATATATAATTATCTGGATAGACAGGGTCTGATTAGGAACAGTCAACATGGATTTGTGCGTGGAAGGTCATGTTTGACAAATCTTATTGAATTTTTTGAAGAGATTACTAGGAAAGTTGACGAGGGTAAAGCAGTGGATGTTGTCTGTATGGACTTCAGTAAGGCCTTTGACAAAGTTCCACATGAAAGGTTAGTTAGGATGGTTCAATCATTAGGTATTAATATTGAAGTAGTAAAATGGATTCAACAGTGCTGGATGGGAGATGTCAGAGAGTAGTGGTGGATAACTGTTTGTCAAGTTGGAGGCCGGTGACTAGTGGTGTGCCTCAGGGATCTGTACTGGGTCCAGTGTTGTTTGTCATATACATTAATGATCTGGATGATGGGGTGGTAAATTGGATTAGTAAGTATACAGATGATACTAAGGTGGGTGGCGATGTGGATGATGAAGTAGGTTTTCAAAGCTTGCAGAGAGATTTAGGCCAGTTAGAAGAGTGGGCTGAAAGATGGCAGATGGAGTTTAATGCTTATAAGTGTGAGGTGCTACATTTTGGTAGGAATAATCAAAAAAGGACATACATGGTAAATGGTAGGACATTGAAGAATACAGTAGAACAGAGTGATCTTGGAATAATGGTGCATAGTTCCCTGAAGGTGGAATCTCATGTGGATAGGGTGGTGAAGAAAGCTTTTGGTATGTTGTCCTTTATAAATCAGAGCATTCAGTATAGGAGGTGGGATGTAATGTTAATATTGTACAAGGCATTGGTAAAGCCAAATTTGGAGTATTGTGTACAGTTCTGGTCACCGAATTAGAGGAAAGATGTCAACAAAATAGAGAGAGTATAGAGAAGATTTACTAGAAAGTTACCTGGGTTTCAGCACCTAAGTTACAGAGAAAGGTTGAACAAGTTAGGTTTTTATTCTTTGGAGCGTAGAAGGTTGAGGGGGGACTTGATAGAGGTATTTAAAATTATGAGAGAGTAGATAGTTGATGTGGACAGGCTTTTTCCATTGAGAGTAGGGGAGATTCAAACAAGAGGACATGAGTTGAGAGTTAGGGGGCAAAAGTTTAGGGGTAACATGAGGGGGAATTTCTTTACTCAGAGAGTGGTAGCTGTGTGGAACAAGCTTCCAGTAGAAGTGGTAGAGGCAGGTTCGGTATTGTCATTTAAAGTAAAATTGGATAGGTATATGGACAGGAAAGGAATGGAGGGTTATGGGCTGAGTGCAGGTTGGTGGGACTAGGTAAGGGTAAGCATTCGGCATGGACTAGAACGGCCACGATGGTCTGTTTCTGTGCTATAATTGTTATATGGTTATATGTTGCTTGGCCTGCTGAGTTCCTCCTGCATTTTGTGGGTGTTGCTCGGATTTCCAGCATCTGCAGGTTTTCATCCATATTAATCCACAAACAGTAAATACATCAATAACTTTCAGAACAATGTTGTCTTCGGGAATACAGCCAACATTAAAACCACCATCGTATCCAGCATTATAGCTGTTCGATATTACAACCTCATTTTTACACTAGGCATTACAACCCTCAACAACACACCCAGTGCAACAATTACAGGGGCCTCATTCTATATGACATCAGAAATTTTTTAAAAACTGGGTACCTAACTGACATAAACACTATCAGTGACACATCCAAAATCATAGGCAGAAGGTTTAGTAACACACCAAATATCACAAACAGCCGTAACACATCGAACATTAAAGTAATCAATAACCTTCTCAGTATTATATCCATTAGGAACACACCCAGCATTATAGCTAACTGGAACAGGCCTAACATTGTCACCAGGAATAACCAACACCACATTGTAGCCTTAGTAACCTGTGCAGCATTGCCTTCATAGTAACACACTCAACGTTACTGACATCAGAAGTACGACGTACATCATTATAGCAATTTTTGGCATTGGTAACACAAACAATATTACAGTCAATAAGACCCACACACTATTCAGCCCCCAGTAATATTTATGTACCCCAGGGATAATTAAACCCAAAGTTGTACTGTTAGAAAGTTCTACCTGTGGAGGGATGAAAACAGGGTTAACCAATAAAAAAAAGAGAATTTGAACAAAACGCTTTGCGAGGGAGGGACACGGGAAGAATAAGGAGAGAAATGCAGCAACGATTAGAAGCTGAAGACATGAACTGTTAAGAGTGGAATTAGTAGTGAGTATCTTTACCTACTAACTTGAGACCCTCAGGGTGAAACCCCTGGAGGAGAGACAATAGCAAAAAAAGATTTATTGAAGCTACGGCTATAACACGCAGCAGCTATAACGAGACAACAGCAGCAGAGACCAGTGTCCAAAATCCCTGCCATGTAGTTGGGAATTAGTTCTGCAAAGTTATACCAAGGCATTTGTGGATAATAAACTATTTCATCCAACAAAACCAAGACACAAGATGGTGAGCCACCCAAAGCGGGAACAAAATGTGTAATGACGCAGAGGATTTAGCACAGCTGGATGTACAAATTTATTTTCATTTGAAGAATCGGAATTTGATTTTCTTCAAGAACTCATTATTTTTCTTAAGACTTTGATAAGATACTGAATTGAGACTTACTTTGTTTAAGAGTTTGATGTTGGAGAATTGTCGTGAAAGGAGTTAACTGTATATATAATTTTTGAATTTGAATTTCAACTTGTAGATATACTGTCTGGAACTGAAACTGAAGTTAACTATAATACTTGAGAATAGGAATTATAGCTGGTTTTCTAACTAACTAGGGTTGTAAAAAGGGAAGTTTAGTCTGCAAACTTTTAAATAGGGAATAGCACTAGATCTAATTAGTTAGAGAAATTGGAGGTTATTCTATGGAATATCACTGATTCTAACTAAAAAGAATTTGTTGTAGTTTGATATCTAAGATTTTGAACTTAAACAGCATGTCTGAATTTTGAATTGTTCTTGCTCATGTAAATATTTTATACATATTGTTTTTTTCTTATAAACAAAATTTATTTCCAGAAGTGTGTGGTTTCTATTCACTGCCTCCTTCCAATACCTAGAAACTTCTGATGCCCTATTAGCATCTCGTGTAATTTGATTTTCTCTAAAGAGTGCAACAACTAGTCACACATGATAAGACTGGTGCTACACAGGTGTTAAACTTACAAAATTGCAACCATCAGTTGCACATTCAACAATCCAGCAATTAGGAATACTTACAGCAAAAATACACATCACCATAAAGGCAACATGTCTCAAGTAAAACTGGCAGCAATAAATTGAATGGTTGGGTCATCAATAACACACGCGGCAGATAAGGACAGAGTTGATTAAGCGGTTCCGCGCCATGGACAGCATTCACTGGACAACAACGATTTTGCTTCATAAGTACATCTTTTGGATTCTGAGCTGCTGATCATGAAAGTCAAACTAAAATTTCCCTATCACGCACCACTTTTTAAAAACAAAAGCCTATATTTATTTCCATCCATAATTCAAGTCAATTAAAATGTTGCCCACAATGTAAGCTGAAAAGTTCTCTAACTTGTCCAGGCATGCTTAGGCAGGATGGATGCTGGATGGCTGGACAGGTTTTAGAAAAGCTATACAACCATCATGCACACAGCATTCTATGTATTGTGTTTACAAGTATATCAGTTTGCAATCACGTTGATGTACATGCTCAACTCGCATAGCATATTGTGTGTACTCGTTATAAGAAAGTAATTGTATTTTCAGAAGTGTTTTTGATAGCAAAATGTCTCACCAATGTTGCAACAGATGTGATACTTCCTTGTTATTTTATGGCAAGTGCAGTATGCCCTTAAATTTCAAAGACAGAACATGACTCCTCTTATTAAGAAAGCCGATGAGCTCTGCCTCGGGTGTAAAATTGGTGACCGAAACAAAGCCTGGGCTCTTCACATTTTATCTTAGAGATATTTGGAAGTCAAAGCCATTTGCTGTCCCAATGATATGGCAAGAGCCGAAGGATCATGTGACAGACTGCTCCTTCAATCTGACCAACGTGTCTAGTTTCTCTGCAAAAACAAGAAGTCCATTGAATACCCCAATCTCCCTTCAGCCATGCTGTATGATGATAGTCTTCCAGTACCGAAGCCACCAGAGACATGGAATCTAGAGGAGGCAGAGGAAGATGACATGATGTACGAGCCAGGAATGGAAAATGACACTAATACCGATACAGATTTATGTCGAACGAGCCTCATCTTATAAGTCAATCTGAGTTCAATGACCTGGTCAGAGACTTGGGTTTGTCAAAGGTAAAAGCAGAATTACCAGGTTCAAGATGGCAAGGATGGAATCTGCTGTCACCAGGCACAAAGTTTTCCATGAAGGATTTTGATATTTGGGGCAGATTTTGCCCAGAATAACTGATGCCAAGATTAAGGAAGTTACTTTTTGTTAATCCACAGGTCATCAATGACTGGCAATTCAAAGAACTTCTAGTGGGTACACAGAAAACATGTTAGTCATTCAAAGATGTTGTTGAAATTTTTCTTGGCACCTATAGAGCACCAAACTACATGCAGCTGGTTGACGACATGCTTCAAACGTAATAAACCATCAAGTAACTCAGTACAAAACCAATATGTGACTAAAGATTCATTTTCTGCATTCCCATCTATATTTCTTCCTGCAAACCCTGGCACTGTCAGTGATGAGCGCGGTGAAAGCTTTCACCAGGACATTGCAGTCATGGACAAACTGGAATTGAAATGGCTGGAACAGGGTAACTGGAATCCATTGATGCTGGCCGATTATTGTTGGACACTCAAGTGAGAAGCCTCAGGCACTGAGTACAAATGAAAATAATCAACAAAACATTTTAGCTTAGTTGAACTACTGCAAAGCATTGGCACCGTTATGCAATTAAACACATTCAATTCAATAAAAGTTAATTTCTTGTTTCTCCAAATTCCGACATGATACAAATAGTCTGAAACTATATTTGTGTTCAGCTTCAAGTGACCTATCATAACCAACAAAAAAAATCTGAAGCAGCAACAATTTCAAAAAATTATCTGTCCAGTGTGATGGATGGTCCAGGATCCTGGGGTCCGTATTGAAAGGACACTCAAAGCTGCTGCACAGGTTGACAGTGTTGTTAAGAAGGTGTCTAGTGTGTTGGCATTGATCAACCGTGGGATTGAGTTCAAGAGATGTGAGGCAATGTTACAGCTATATAAGACCTTGGTCAGACCCCACTTGAAGTACTGTGTTCATTTCTGATCACCTTACTACAGGAAGGATGTGGATACAATAGAGAGAGTGCAGAGGAGATTTACAAGGAGGTTGCCTGGATTGGAGAGTGTACTATTAAGCCTGCAGGCCCCTCCTTTTTGAGAATTGCAGGATCGCTATTGATTTGGGTCAGGAGACCCAGGACATAAGAGAGAGACATGCGGAATGTCTTGACCCCCCGGCAATATAAAAGCTACGGGAAACGGCCATTTTTTTTAATTACAAAATCCTTTATTACAAATTTCGGTGCTATACAATATATACAAAACAGTGGCAAACACAATTACTGCACTACAAATAGACAATAGACATTACACCAGAATGTTGCCATCTCTATCCACGATGGCATTTACACCCTGCGGAGCCCAATGGTCTCGAAACTCCTCCAAGGCCACTGTGGACTGCGCGTGTTCCTTTTCAATAGTTACCCGAGCACGAACATACCCCCTAAACATTGCCAGGCAGTCTGCCCAGGGAGATCCTCCCGCCACCCGTTTCCAAGACCCTCGGATGGCGGATTTCGCCAGCCCCAGGAGCAAGTTGACTAGGACATCCTCATCCCTCCATGCCCCCTTCCTTACTGGATGACCATATATAAACAGGGTGGGACTAAAATGCAGCCAGAAGGCGAGAAGCAGCCCACGCAAATATGCAAAAAGAGGCTGCAGCCTCACACACTCCATGTACATGTGGTACACGGTCTCCTCCAGCCCGCAGAAGTGGCATGCGGGTGGGAAGTCCATGTACAAACTGAAAAACTTATTGCAGGGCACTGCCCTATGCAGTACCCTCCAGCCGAGATCCCCCAGGTGCATGGGAAGAACCCCGGCGTAAAGGGACTTCCAGTGGGGACCCTCCTCACCTCTGGGTGGAAGGACCGACCGCCATGGCGTGTCTCTTGGAGACGGACTTGTGTATTACAATACTGTGCTATGTGGAAGCCCTCAAGCAAAGTGAGCTGGTTGAGGGAGGGATTGCATCACCCCAACCTGATTGACATCTGAGACCCTGTGAGTGAGGATAAAAGAGGGTCTGTGGGAACAGCCCCTCTGACGCACCAGAAGAAACGCTAGTGATCCCGTAATAGCGGAAGCCAGTGGGAGGAGGCCACGTGCATTCGGTTCCATTTGCCCCGGAACCGGTGGCTTTTACCACGGGAGAATGGCTTTTAGCTAACAATGGGGAACCCAACTCCCAACGACTCTCGAAGGGTTGACATCATAAAAGGACTGAGCAAGTTTTAACCCGTCTTTCTCTCAAACCAAAACGCTGCAGCTTGAACGAACTAACAGTGACTTTTATATTTCCATTGGACAATACATTATCCCGTAGACAATGATAGAGCTATTTCTTATTGATTATTATTATACCCGTGCTTTTAGATTTAGTATTGACGACGTATATTATCTGTTTGTTTGCATTGATATTATTTTGTGTATTTTTATCAATAAATACTGTTAAAATAGTACCATCAGACTTCAACGGACCTATATCTTTGCTGGTAAGTGACCCAGTTACGGGGTTCGTAACAGTACCTTATCAGAATAGGTTGAGTGAACTTGACCCTTTCTCCTTGGAGTGTTGGAGGATGAGGGGTGACATGATAGAGGCATATAAAATGATGTAGGGCATTGACTGCGTGGATGGCCAGAGGCTTTTTCCCAGGGTTGAAATGGCTAACTCAAGGGGGCGTAGTTTTAAGATGCTTGGAAATAGGTATTAAGGGGATGTCAGAGGTAAGATTTTCACACATAAGAGTGCTGGATGTGTGGAATGCACTGCCAGCAGCAGTGGTGAAGCAGATACAACAGGGCCTGTTAAGAGTCTCTGAGATACTATGTGCCAAACCATGGGACTATTCTGCCTAGTTCCATTGATCTGTACCTGAACCATAGACCACCATATCCCTCTCACCTACGTACTTGTACTATGTCCTTAGGGCTTAGAAAGATAGAGGGCTATGCGCTAGGGAAGTTCTAGGCAGTTTCTAGAGCAGGTTACATGGTTGGCACAACATTGTGGGCCAAAGGGCCTGTAATGTGCTGTAGATTTCTATGTTCTATATTCCAAGTTTCAAAAGCTCATCTCCTCATTGGTCAGACATCACAATCTGAGTTCAGAGGCTAGCCCCGTTAAATGACGAGAGAGGGTTTGCCCAGGTGAATTGGAGGAGGATACTGGCGGGGATGACAGCAGAGCAGAGACGGCTGAAGTTTCTGAGAATAGTTCATAAGGCGCAGGACAAATATGCCCAACGAAGGAAGAAGTTCTCAAGTGGCAGGGGTAAGTAACCGTGGCTGACAAGGGAAGTAAAGACTGCATAAAAGCCAAGGAAAGGCATATAAGGTAGCAAAAGTGAGTGGGAAGTTGAGTGATTGGGGAGCTTTTAAAATCCAACAAAGGGCAACTAAAAAAAGCTTTAATAAGGGAAAAGATGATATATGAGGTCAGACTAGCCAATAATATAAAGCAGGATATCAACATTTTTTTTCAGTTATATAAAGAGTAAAAGGGGGGTGAGAGTTGATATTGGATCACTGGGAAATGATGCTGGTGAGGTAGTAATGGGGGACAAAGAAATGGTAGATAAACTTAATGGCTACTTTGCATCTGTCTTTACTGTGGAAGACACTAGTGTCCTTGAGTGTCAGGAAGCAGGTGTGAGTGCCATTGCTATTACAAAGGAAAAAATGCCAGGCAAACTTAACGTGGATAAGTCACCTGGGCCAGATGGACTACATTCTAGAGTCTTGAGGGAGATTGCTGAAGAGATAACGGATGCATTTGTCGTGATCTTTCAAGAATCACTTGATTCTGGTATGGTCCCAGAGGACTGGAAGATTGCAAATGCTACTCCACTCTTCAAGAAGGGAGAAGAGCAAAAGACAGGAAATTATAGGCAAATAAACCTAACCTCAGGAGTTGGGAAAGTGCTGGAGTCTATTATTAAGGATGAGGTTTCGGGGTACTTTGGAGTCTAATGATAAAATAAGTCAAAGTCAGCACGGTTTATGTCAAGGGAAATCTTGCCTGACAGATCTGTTAGAGTTCTTCGAGGAAGTAACAAGCAGGGTGGACAAAGGAGAGGCAGTGGATGTCATTTACTTGGATTTTCAGAAGGCGGTTGATAAAATCCTATGGCATTACAGGAAAGGTAGTGGCATGGATAGAGGAATGGCTGACAGGCAGGATGCAGTGAGTGGGAATAAAAGGGCCTTTTCTGGTTGGCTGCCGCTGACTAGTGATGTTCCTCAGGGATCAGTATTGGGACCACTGCTTTTCACAGTGTTTGTCAATGATCTAGACAATGGAATTGAGTTTGTGAATGATACGAAGATAGGTGGATGGGAGGTAGTGCAGAGGAAGCAATGCGATTGCAGCAGGACTTAGACAAATTGGAAGAATGGGCAAAAAAGTGGCAGAAGGAATGGGAAATGTATGATAATGATAATGTATTTTATCAGGAACAGTATTATCTTTCTAAATGGTGAGAAAAATCAAACATCAGAGGTGCAGAGGGACTTAGGAGTCCTTGGGCAAGACTCCCAGAAGGTTAATTTACAGGTTGAGTCTGTGGTAAAGAAAGTAAATGCAATGTTGGTATTTATTTCAAGGGGAATAGAATATAAAAACAAATGCTGAGCTTTTATAAGATACTAGTCAGGCTGTGCTTGGAGTACTGTCAACAGCTTTGGGCCCCTTATCCCAGAAAGGATTTGTTATCATTGGAGAGTCCAGAGGAGATTCACGAGGATGAATCGGGGAATGAAAAGGAAGGTTTGGGCCTGTACTCACTGGAATTTAGAAGAATGGCAGGTGGGAGGGTTTGGTGTGAATTTCATTGAAACCTGTTGAATGTTGAAAGGACTAAATAGGATGGATGTGGAGAGGATGTTTCCTGTGGTGGGGGTATCCAGAACTAGAAGACACAGCCTCAAAACTGAGGGGCAACCCTTCAGATCAGAAGCAAGGAGGATTTTTTTAAAGCCAGAGAGTAGTGAATCTGTGGAATGCTCTGTCACAGACTGCGGTGGAGGCTAAATCCATGAGTATATTCAAATTGATCGTTTCCTGATCGGTCAGGACATCAAAGGATATGGCGAGAGTGGGATCTGGAATCAGCCATGTTGAAATGGTGGAGCAGACACGATGGGCTGAATGGCCTAATTCTGCTCCTATGTTTTATGGTCTTATGATTTAGTCCAAACAAGACTCTTAGCTGTCGAATGTCATTGCATTCAGCTCCTAGTAATTACCCAGGTTGAATGGACCAGCGTAATTCAAACCACTGTTTGAATTGTTAGACCCAGTAGCATGTAAGGTGCTAATTGAAGTCATGGCTAATAAATCCTGAAATACAACCAATTCAGAAGGAGACAAGTTGGTAAGTACCTGCATTAATGCCGTACAGAAGTCGGCCTACCAGAATCATCTCAAACGACTGGACCCTCTTGCTGAACATCATTATTATTGCAGCTGTAATGGCCACAATGTTGTTGAACAGTAAAGCATTCTTCCTGGAACACAGACACAACGGTTTCATTAAATTGGGAAAAGTCACGTGCTCCTCTGCCCTTTACTAACATGGATGGTGTGTCCGTTGGTAAGCACTCGGGGGGAAAGCAGTCAGCTGAAAGGTCACTCTTGTCATAGCCACATCTCGAACGGTAAAATACCCAATCCGTCAAGCTGTGCTGACCATTGGGTTCCTTGGCTTCCTCTCACACACACAAACACTGAGCAAGTTTCCGCGGTCTGAGACTGGGAAAGGACACGTACTCGCCAGCCTGTCCTTACCTCCCGTATTTCACCGAGAGATGAGCGGCGCTAATGGCTCCAAGCAGCCCTCCAATTGGATAAACGGAAACAATGACACACCAGAGCAGCTTCACTGTCGTTCCGTCCACGGAATTCCCAAAGCGCTGGACCCACGTCTCAGCAATGAATTCCTTAATGAACTGCATTACAATTGTGTTTAAATAAAACAATCCTGGGTTAGCAATCCGAATTCTGGGTGTGAAATAGAAAGAAAGACAGGCATTTCTAAAGCACCTTTCACAACTCTCACGATCTCCCAATCCCTTCTGGTGTTTAGAGGCTGGGGACCTGTGGTTGATTAATTGATAAATCTATTTATCGATCTATGTGTTTATTTATGGGGTTGCCAGGCTTCCCAGTAAAGTTAACATTTATTTCCCATCCTCGTCTGCCCTTGGGAAAGGGCTGGTGTTATAGACGTCTTCCACCACGAAGGCTTTTCCCCACAGTATTTCTGTTAGGCAGGGAAACCCAGACAAGATTGTCTGATACTTGGCGGGAAACCGGCGTCTCTCTAAGCAAGGAAGCCCCCCTCCTCCTTGGTTTTATGAAAGCTGCTGTGGGGAATGTATTCAAGATGTTCACAGCTGGCACAGGTTGAAGCAGGGAAAAACCGCTGGGGAAACTCGGCAGGAGAACGAATTCTGTGGAGACAGCGGGATAGTCGACGTTTCGGTTCGAAAGTCTGTATCAGGACTGAAGGTATAAGAGTGGGGATAGAATCATAGAGCACTGCAGCACAGAAGCAGATTCTTTGTCCCATCTAGTCCACGTGGAACTGTTATTCTGCCTAGTTCCATCGACCCGCTGCTGAACCATTGCCCCCCATACCTCTCCCAAACATGTAATTATCCAAACTTCTCTTACCGACCCCACATTCACCACCTCCGCTTGTTCCACACTCCCACTATCCCCTGAGTGAACGTTCCCACTGGGATAGCCCTCAAATATTCACCTTTCACCCTTAACCCGTGACCCATCCTCGGTGGGGAAAGTCTGCTTGCATTTACCCTGTTTATAATTTTGTGTACCTCTAGCAATTTCCCCTCATTCTGCTGCGCTCCAGGGAATAAAGTCCTACTGTATTCAACTTTTCCCTCTAACTCATGTCTTCAAGTCCAGGCAACATCCTTGTAAATTTTCTTTGCACTCTTTCAATCTTATTCGTAACTTTCTTGTAAGTAAGTAACCAGGACTGCACACAGTACTCCATATTAGGCCTCACCAACTTCATCATAACATCCCTGTTCCTGTACTTAGTACTTTAATTTATGAAAGCCAGTGTGCTTTGCGGCCTGTGAAGTCACTGTCAAGAATTAGGTCTCTGAATTTCCAGATCCTGCAGTCCTACCGCACTCCTCAGTGTCATATCTTGATTTGTCCTCCCACCTCATACTCCTCTCCATTAAATTCAACCTGCACAACATTAGCGGTCCTTCATTCATTGGGCAACTTAATCATGGCCAAGGGCATTTAAAATACCTCTTCTTGGGCCCCTGCAATTTCTGCACTATGGCGAGTAAGGTAAGGTGGTTAGTATGAAGAAATGAAATATTGCGTGTGTGTGTGTGTGTGTGTTCAGGCTCCTGTACCTCCTTTCTCATCCCAAATCAATGTGAATATTGTTGTAATCTAACCACTATTGGGGTGTACTCACTGCTCTACTGACCAGACGTAAAACTCATTGGATACCAAGCACTTGGTTGATGGACCGAATGCACTCATACCCTCCACCTGTATCTCAGCTAAATCTTCAGCGTGAGGGGAATTTCATCTTAGCAGCCTGGCCTGGTTTTCTGCTAGACCCCACGTTTGGCTTTTCAGACTTTCAAAATGCTGGCAACACACACAAAATGCTGGTGGAATGCAGCAGGCGAGACAGCGTCTATAGGAGAAGCGCTGTCGACGCTTCGTCAGGACTAACTGAAAGAAGAGATAGTAAGAGATTTGAAAGTGGGAGGGGGAGGGGAGATCCAAAGTGATAGGAGAAGACCGGAGGGGGAGGGATGAAGCTAAGAGCTGGAAAGGTGATTGGCAGAAGGATATACAGCTGGAGAAGGGAGAGGATCATGGGATGGGAGGCCTAGGGAGAAAGAAAGGGGAGCATCAGAGGAAGATGGAGAGCAGACAAGGAGTGATTGTGAGAGGGACAGAGAGAGAAAAAAAGAAAAAAAATACATAAATAAACAGATAGATAGATGAGGGATGGGGTAAGAAGGGGAGGAGGGGCATTAACAGAAGTTAGAGAAATCAATGTTCATGCCATCAGGTTGGAGGCTACCCAGCCGGTATATAAGGTGTTGTTCCTCCAATCTGAGTGTGGCTTCATCTTGACAGTAGAGGAGGCCATGGATAGACATATCAGAACGGGAATGGGACGTGGAATTAAAATGTGTGGCCACTGGGAGATGCTGCTTTCTCTGGCGGACCGAGCGTAGGTGTTCAGCGAAACGGTCTCCCAGTCTGCATCGGGTCTCACCAATATATAAAAGGCCACACCTGGAGCACCGGACGCAGTATACCACACCAGCCGACTCACAGGTGAAGTGTCGCCTCACCTGGAAGGACTGCCTGGGGCCCTGAATGGTGGTGAGGGAGGAAGTGTAAGGGCAGGTGTAGCACTTGTTCCGTTTACAAGGATAAGTGCCAGGAGGGAGATTGGTAGGAAGGGATGGGGGGGACGAGTGGACAAGGGAGTCGCGTAGGGAGTGATCCCTGCTGAAAGCAGAATGGGGGGAAGGAAAAGATGTGCTTGGTAGTGGGATCCCATTGGAGGTGGCAGTAGTTATGGAGTATTATACGTTGGACCTGGAGGCTGGTGAGTTGGTAGGTGAGGACAAGGGGAACCCTATCGCGAGTGGGGTGGCTGGCGGATGGGGTGAGGGCAGATGTGCCTGAAATGGCAGGGATGCGTTTTAGAGCAGAGTTAATGGTGGAGGAAGGGAAGTCTCTTTCTTTAAAAAAGGAAGACATTTCCTTCATCCTGGAATGAGAAGCCTCATCCTGAGAGCAGATGTGGTGGAGACGGAGGAATTGCGAGGAGGAGATGGCATTTTTGCAAGAGACAGGGTGGGAAGAGGAATAGTCCAGATAGCTGTGAGAGTCTGTAGGCTTATAGTAGATATCAGTAGATTGGCCATCTCCAGAGATGGAGACAGAAAGATCAAGAAAGGGGACAGGGTGTCGGAAATGTACCAGGTAAATTTGAGGGCAGGGTGAAAGTTGGAGGCAAAGTTAATGAAGTCAATGAGCTCAGCATGCGTGCAGGAGGCAGCGCCAATGCAGTTGTTGATGTAGCGAAGGAAAAGAGGGGGAAATGCTCCCTATTTTTGTCCTTACCGTTGAAGGCGCGTTGATGGAAGACATGTTGAATCCATACTGGAAGCCACCTCCAATGCCGGTGACCAGGATCAATGGGAGGAGCATTCGTCCCCGAAGCTACAAGGTGAACAGAGAGGTGAGACCCGTGGCGCCGGCTAAACTTTTCACACTCGTCAAGTCCTGCCAAACAGCTTAAATGTGCAGCCAGCGCATCTTAGCGCAGGCAACTGGACTCCAACAGGACGGAATGTTTCTAAATGGCAAGTAGCAGGGATCTCTGGAGGCTCAGAGAGGTTTAAGGGATAAGGTCAGAAATCAGCTAACTCCGATGTGGGTACAAACGGTTCCTAAAATTCAACCCATTAGAGCAAGGCAGCAGATGAAATGTGTTGTTATTCAGAGAAAGGCCCTTCACTGACTCTTGGAAGAGTCCACGTTCACCGGAAAGGTACCAAGCGTACAGGTCTGCGGTGTAATCAGTATTACTTATTAATCATTAATCATTTTAACAGTAACAATAAAGCTAGGATTATATTCTTTTGAATGTCGATTGTCTGATGATCGACGTAAACGGCCCTTTGATCTGAAGATTTCTGAGGATAAAACTGAATCTGACTAGTAGAAAATGAGTGTCCATTACCCCCAACAACGGGCTGGAGAAACTAGTGTCCATTACCCCCAACAACGGGCTGGAGAAACGAGTGTCCGTTACCCCCAACAACAGGCTGGGGAAACGAGTGTCCATTACCCCCAACAACGGGCTGGAGAAACGGGTGTCCGTTACCCCCAACAACAGGCTGGGGAAACGAGTGTCCATTACCCCCAACAACGGGCTGGAGAAACGGGTGTCCGTTACCCCCAACAACGGGCTGGGAAACAAGTGTCCATTACCCCCAACAATGGGCTGGAGAAACGGGTGTCCATTACCCCCAACAACGGGCTGGAGAAACGGGTGTCCATTACCCCCAACAACGGGCTGGAGAAACGAGTGTCCATTACCCCCAACAACGGGCTGGAGAGATGAGTGTCCATTACCCCCAACAACGGGCTGGAGAAACGAGTGTCCATTACCCCCAACAACGGGCTGGAGAGACGAGTGTCCGTTACCCCCAACAACGGGCTGGAGAAACGAGTGTCCATTACCCCAACAACGGGCTGGAGAAACAAGTGTCCGTTACCCCCAACAACGGGCTGGAGAAACGAGTGTCCGTTACCCCCAACAACGGGCTGGAGAAATGAGTGTCCGTTACCCCCAACAACGGGCTGGAGAAACTAGTGTCCATTACCCCCAACAACGGGCTGGAGAAACGAGTGTCCGTTACCCCCAACAACGGGCTGGAGAAACGAGTGTCCGTTACCCCCAACAACGGGCTGGAGAAACGAGTGTCCGTTACCCCCAACAACGGGCTGGAGAAACGAGTGTCCATTACCCCCAACAACGGGCTGGAGAAACAAGTGTCCGTTACCCCCAACAACGGGCTGGGGAAACGAGTGTCCGTTACCCCCAACAACGGGCTGGAGAGACGAGTGTCCATTTCCAGGGTAGATGCTGAAATGCACTGTGGGAGGATAAATTCTAGCAGGGCATGGCATGGACCTAAATGACATGTAAATGTAAATGACAGGGACCTGAGAAGATGTGATTACGGAGAGATGTGATAGCAATAGAGAGGATGCCGGAGAGAATCGCTGGGATGATGCCTGATGAATGGCGGTCTGTGATTATAGGGGAGATTGAATATGTTCTCATTGGAATGTAGAGAGCTGCGAGCAACTTTATAGAGGTTTATAAAGGGCATGGATAGGTGAGATGGTCATAGTCTGTTTTCCAGGGTTCAGAACTCTAGGGCGAGGGTACAGGTTTAAGGTGAGAGGGAATAAATTTAGAGGAGATGTGAGGGGTAACATTTTTTTAAACAGGGGGTGATGAATATCTGGAATAAGCTGCCAGAGGAGGTGGGTATAATTCCAGAGGTTAAAAAGTTTCTTGGCGAGTACAGGGGCTTGGACTGCCGCACGGACGAAATGCGCCGATAAGGCCTGTTTTCTGCGGTGTGCGACTGACTTTCTCTACTGATAATATGTAATAGGTAATTAACTTAGGGTTAGGGTTAGACCAGTGAGTCTTACTTCAGTGGTGGGCAAGTTGTTGAAGTTGGGGTCTCAGGGCTGTGTACTAAGCCCCCTCCTTTAACTCTATCTACCCATGACTGTGTCGCAAATCTGCTAACTAAATTTGCTGACGACACTACACTGATTAGCCTAATCTCAAATAATAACGAGGCAGCCTACAGAGAAGAAGTCATCTCTCTGACACAGTGGTGTCAAGAAAACAACCTCTCCCTCAATGTCGCAAAAGCAAAGGAGCTGGTTGTGGATACAGGAGGAATGGAGACAGGCATCAATGGATCTGGGGTTGAGAGAGTGATCAGCTTTAAGTTCCTCACCAAGGATCTTTCGTGCTCTGTACACACTGGCTGTTTGGTGAAAAAGGCGCCTCTTTCACCTTGGACGGGTGAAGAAGTTTGGTATGAGCCCCCAAATCTTAAGAACTTTCTATAGGGGCACGATTGAGAGCATCCTGACTGGCTGCATCACTGCTAGGCGGGGCAATATACCACCTACCCCCAAAGAAATTGCAAAACAAATGGTCATTTATTGTACTATTCGATGTGGAGAACAACATTTCAAAAGTTGGACAATTTTGACACACAGGAAAGTCTCCAAAAATGACATCAAAAAACAAGATGGCCTCCAGCAGAGAAATGTCAAAAATCTGACTGATAACCATCAAATTGCAATTTTTTTAAACCTGATGTTTTAATGAATGCTCTTTTCACCAATGTTTTTCAAGTAACAGTAGTTCCTGGAATGAAAGTTGCATTTGTACTGACGTCAGATCAAGGGACAACTCTGGTATTAAGTACTGACGTCATGACACATCATATGCTACCTTATGGCTTCTCAGATGCAGTCTTGTTCATCATCCTCTGGCTCATTTGTCACATTGTCACTGTTGCCCACATGCGCTGGTGCATTCCAGCCCGTGCTTTCTGCAGATATACTTTAGCGTATTGCACCCTCCCGAACAGTTGCAGTGAATTGTCTGAATAAGTACCTCTGGAGCAGGCCTCTTGTCTGTCATCACTGGAACCAGTTTTACCCGTTCTACCTTCCATCCCCACTCAGACGGCTCCATTTCATCACTACAGCCCATCCACTCCAAAACCTGGTAGTAAATACGCAGGGAGTGAAATTGACAGGCCGAGGTGGTTGGTGGCAGTCTTTCAGAAAGTCTTAGCTCTCGCAACTTTCTTGCAGAGCGTATTGTATTTGATAGATGCCAGGGAGTTGTTCTGATTTCCATTGAACAACGTCACCATTGCCCTACAGCCATTGGTTTCCACAACATCCTGACTTTGGTGAACAGAATGCTTTCAAACAGTCTCTGATTCCCTTTTCTTTCTTGATGATTCTTTGGAACCCCAACTTCTTTCCGATCCCAAATACTCTGGACGTTGAGTCACATCTGGTAAAGGCATGGAGAAACTATAGATCATTACTCGGAGTATCTGCTTAAGGACCTTGATGTTATAGGCATTTGATTTTGCCTTGTCCGAGCGGAAATAGAGTTCAGTGGTAGAGCAAGAGTACTAGGGGATGTGTGTCTTCTGCAGCGAGAGTGGTAGATTTGAAAGCACACATCGTTACAGCATTGTTGTTACTCACTCCTTATGTTGTTCACCTGTTGTGTAACTATTTGTGGTCATTTCTTTTATGGCAAGGTTGTAAGAGGATGACACAGTGGAAGACATAGTCCAAACTGTTCTCTGGTGCTCTGACATCCCACTTCCTCGCATTAGGCCCTCTTGGCTTTTTAGTGAGCACATTAGTGTCGGTTCTATCACAGGATCAGAGCCAAGGCCAGCCCAGTTTTGGCTGCTGCGTGTGGTTACATGGAACCTAGACTGGAACTTCTGATGAACCTCAGGGTTGTCATCCTCCAATGCATGCATCTTCTGGAGATAGAGACGAGCCTACTTCAGATAATTCGGATGGCCAGCGGCCGCAATATCATCAAGCAAGCTGAGATTGGACTGAGATGCATCTTCCATGACCCCATTCGAACGGCCGCAACAAGTGCCCTAGCAATCCCTACCATGTGCCGGTAGTTAACCCACAGTGTGACGTCATGAAATAATAGTTCATAGCTCTGGCAATAAAATACACCCTGCGGGTATTCCCATTCAGATTTTATACCACAGTTATGGCACTACCATTGTTAGAACCAACGAAATATAGCAAAATAAGACAGGTATGGAACCGATTCTTTTCATTGGCAGCCAGAGTTTTTTTACTTTCTCGTGTTTCGTTTCTGTTCAACGTTTGCTATTTTGTTCAGTACATCTGAAAGTACAAGAAATGACCATAAAACTTTTTTTTTTACAATTTTTTTTGGGCTAAGGGTACTTTGGCGCTATATTGATAGCATTATGCCTGGTATGGGAACTGTACTTCCCTCAGTTGCATAATCCTGCAGAGAGTGGTGTGGACAGCCCGGCGCATATGTGGATGTGATCTTCCCACTATTCAGGACATTTACAAAGACATGTGTGTAAAAAGGGCCCGAAGGATCTTTGGGGACCCAAGTCACCCCAACCACAAATTGTTCCAGCTGCTACCATCTGGGAAACGGTACCACAGCATTAAAGCCAGGACCAACAGGCTCCGGGACAGCTTCTTCCACCAGGCCATTAGACTGATTAATTCACGCTGATACAACTGTATTTCAATGTTATATTGACTGTCCTGTTCTACATGCTATTTATTAGAAATTACTATAAATTGCACATTGCACACTTAGATGGAGAAGTCAGGTAAAGATTTTTACTCCTCCTGTGTGAAGGATGTAAGTAATAAAGTCAATTCAATTCCCAACAGGCAGGATTTATGACCATTTGGAGAGACATAAGAGATAGTCAGCATGGCTTTGTCAAGGGCAGATCGTGCCTTATGAGCCTGGTTGAATTCTTTGAGTATATATCAAAGCACATTGATGAAGATAGAGCAGTAGATATAGTGTATATGGATTTCAGCAAGGCATTTGATAAGATTCCCCATGCAGGGCTCCTTCAGGACGTAAGGAAGCATGGGATCCAAGGAGACATTGCTTTGTGGATCCAGATTTGGCTTGCCCACAGAAGGCAAAGGGTGGTTGTACATGGTTTGTAGTCTGCATGGAGGTTGGTGACCAGCGGTGTTCTACAGGGATCTGTTGTCTAATTGGAGTTCAGAAGCGTTTACACCCAACCGTACTGCCGTGATTCTGACATGTGCTGGCATTCGAATTATTTCTATTCTGCATCTTTGCAGATACTGAGTGCACCCAACACGCATGGGAACGCGTGCATTTTTTTCTCGGATGGCAATCACTTGCCTCATCAAAGAGTCCCAGGGTAGATGAGACACAGTTAGAAACTAATGAAATTCACTCTGAACTCTCCCAACAAACACTCTCAAGTAGAGACCAGCCAGATCCATTCCAGTTTAAACTCTTCCTCGCATGTCTTCAGGTAACACAAAGAGGAAGAGTTAGTTTCCTCTGGAGATGCAGGAAGACCGCAGACGGTGCAGTCCGGAGCAACAGTCTGTCGGAGGAACTCAGCGTCTGTGGAGGAAAAGGAATTGCCGACGTTTTGGGTCGAGACCCTTCATAAGAGTTTCCTTTCGAATGGACATCCGGAAATTGCGGGGAAGTAACACTGCATTGTTCCGGTATCGCCTGAAGCTTCCTCAATCCTCTTATTAAACTCTGTCAGGGCAGGTGCCGCGCAGGTTAGAGTTAACAGACATAGAAAAAAAGCTCCAAACCCTTCAAACATTCTCCGGATCACTAATGAGCTACATTACTTAGGAGAGAAGTAACTTTTGTGTCCACCGCTCGCCATCAGGTCTGAACGAATCCCTTTCCGCGCCAGGGAATCTCTGTTGCTGGGTAGTTTTGCTGGGGAGTGGGCGGTGGGGGGATTCCACCTTCATGCTAGTCACATACTATCCATCAGTCCAGCCAACAGACTGAAGGGCTGGAGAAGTGGCAACAACGAGAACGAATCCACGGACAGTACATACCAGTTTCTTTAGCATGGCGCCCTTCAGATGCCCCCAATGAGCCTCCTTAATTCCTCCTGATATGTCTGACCAAGTGGGAGCTGGTCTTTTAAAGACCAAAAGTAACATGAAGTAATCAATCACTGTTGTTTTTTAACCCGAGCCTAATTCATTAACAACCCTTTGACCGCAGTAAAATCCCAGAGATGTACTTTCACGGCCTGTTAACTATCTTAGCTACTATTACGTTTCCAGCAGGTTCTCTGCGTCATGAGAATGGGGTGAAATTAAACGTTGAACCCGAGTTACTTGCCAACAATGGTTCCTCGCAGTAAAAGTGTCCTTGGACCCGTCTTCCTGAAGAAAGTCTTCGCGCCAGGCTTTCCTTGAAGTGCAGTTGATGGACTGGTCCTCCTTCCCCTGATTACTCCAGACTTCCGTTTCTGAAACTATTCGTAACCCGAATGCGGCTGCGAACCGGTTCCCACGCCGCAGACGATGCCTCGCAGCTGCCGGCAAATCCCGTTGGACTCCTAAGGTTGCACGTCCGTAACCCGCGGATGATCCGTACTGATTTATGGGGGGGGGGCTGGGTTTTCATGTCGTTCTGCAGATGCACCGGCCTCTACCGGCGTCCATCTTCTCGCAACATTTCACAGCCAAGGGATTATCAACAAACAAGGGCAAATGGGATGTCCTATAAATGACAGGATACTGTGCGCAAAGCTAGGGGATAGTCCACGAGTGGTCCCCTCTAAGGTTTTGGTGCTGTGTGATTTTTGGTGAGGATAACTATTAGTTGGCTTCTTACCAATTTGAACTCAGGTTTGCGCTCCCTCGCGCCGTCCCAAGACTTGCTCTGAATTGAATAATGCCACATCTCTCTGAATGTCACTGCCAGAGCTCGCTCTGAGACCGGGTTCACGGTTACCCTCTTCATAAGCTCAATAGGTCTGCAGATGCTGGAAATCCAGAGCAACGTACAAAAGGCTGGAGGAGCTCAGCAGATCAGGCAGCGTCTACAGAAGCAAATAAACAGTCGACGTTGCAGGCCGAGACCCTTCATCAGGAACCCTTATTAAGATTTTCAGTATCTGCAGAATCTCTAGTGACACAATTATTGTCTTAATGTCTTCTATCTCAATGCTCCGTGCAATGCTTTGATCAATATGACAGGATGCAAGATAAGATTTTCTCTGTATCTTGGTACACGTGGCAATAATAAACCAAACCAATTCCATTTCAACTTTCATCCATTTTCACAAATAGTGTTTTTCTGTAATTCACGTACTCAGTTCGTCCATTTAATACACGTTTACATTACTATGTACCCTTCTAAGCAGCATGTGGACACACCTCAATCTCACCCACTCTCTGTTACCTTTACCAATTCCCCCCTCCCTCACTCTACTTTCCCTCACTCTAATGCTTTCCCGTTCCTTCTCCGCCCCACCCACCTCCTATTGATCACTCTCTTCAACTCCTTCCCTCTCTCCCATCTTCTCCTGCGAAGTGGGAATTACAGCCGTCGAGGCCTAAGCTGGGAAGGAATGAAAGACGTTGGGCTCGGAATAGCCAGAAGTTCTCGGAGGAGAGATCAGAACCGGTACCGGCCGTCGTCCGTCCTTCCTGGTTAGGAGTAGGTTGTCTGTTGGTCCGGATTGGGCAGGGGAGGCGGTCGGGGATATTTAACAAATGAGAACCCCGCAGGAAGGGAGGTGGGAAAATCCAACACATTTCTCCAACAATCAGGCTCCTCGCTGGGAAGTCAGGGTGAAGGAGACCCGATCGGGGTAGCTGATAACATGTCAGAGTGGTCTACAAAGATTGACTTGCGTTTAGCGGCGCCGCCGTTTCATCGTTCTGGAGACCCGAGTTGGATTCTGACCTCGGCTGCTGAGGTGTGGTATGGAATCTGTAACGTTTTCCCAGTTTCACCCGGGTGTTCCAGTTTTCCCCAAAATCCCATAAAAGTGAGGGGAGGGATGATAAGAATGGGGAGGGATGTAGTTCGTGTAAGTGAACGCGGTCTCAAAGGGGCGAAGGACCTTGGGGATACAAAAATGTTATCATTCAGTGACGAACATCCTGAAATGTGGTTCCAACTGGAGGCAACAAGATGGTTAATTTTCCGTAAAGACAAACCGGGCAATCAGCTGTTTTAGTGACGTGTGTTGGGAGACAGGATGACATCCTCCCTCCCAAGACAGTCCAATAGCTTCTCACTTTGAACCAACAATGAAGAAGGGACACCAGTGGCTCTACTTTGTCAGAAGTTCCAGGAGATATGGTATATCATCAACTTTTCTTCAAAATTTCTATAGATGTGCAATGGAGAATATTCAGACTGGTTGCTTCACTGCCTGATACAGAGCCTCCAATATGCAGGATTACAGGAGGCTACAGAGGCATTGTAAACTCAGCCAGCTCCATCATGGGAACAACCCTCCCCACCATCAATGACATCCTCAAGTGACAGTGCCTCAGAAAGATGGCATCTGTCACTAAGGACAATGAACATCCAGAACACGTCTTCTTGTCATTACTACCATCGGGGAGGCTGTACAAGAGTCTGAAGACCCACACTCAATACTTTAGGAACAGTTTGTTCCCCTCTGCATCAGACTTCTCAGTGACCCATGAACACTACCTCATTATTTCCCTTTGCACTATCTATACATTTGACTATCTATCTATCTATCTATCTATCTATCTATCTATCTATCTATCTGTCTGTCTGTCTGTCTGTCTGTCTGTCTGTCTATCTATCTATCAATTTGTCTGTCTAGATGTCTGTCTATCTGTCTATCTATCTATCTATCTATCTGTCTGTCTATCTATCTATCTATCTATCTGTCTGTCTATCTATCTATCTATCAATTTGTCTGTCTAGATGTCTGTCTATCTGTCTATCTATCTATCTATCTATCTATCTATCTATCTATCTGTCTATCCACCTATCTGTCTGTTGATGTCTATCTGTCTCTCTATATGTCTTGTCTGTCTATCTGCCTGCCTATATGTCGGTCAGTCTGCTTATCAGAGTTGACTGTACTTCCTCAGAAGGCTGGCGTCATTCAATGTTTGTAATGAGATGCTGAAGATGTTCTATCGGTCAGTTGTGGAGAGCGCCCTCTTCTTTGTGGTGGGGATGCTGGGGAGGCAGCATTAAGAAGAGGGACGCCTCACGTCCTAATAAGCTGGTAAGAAAGGCGGGCTCTGTCGTGGGCACAGAACTGGAGAGTATGACATCGGTGGCAGAGCGGAGGGCGCTGAGTAGGCTACGGTCAATCATGGAAAACCCTGAACATCCTCTGCACAGCACCATCCAGAGACAGAGAAGCAGTTTCAGTGGCAGGTTGCTGTCAATGCAATGCTCCTCAGACAGGATGAAGAGATCATTACCTCCCAACGCCATTCGGCTCTACAATTTCAACCACCAGGGCAAGACATGTTAAAGTCCGGGGTTAGGACTGAGCTCAAGTTACCACTCAATGCACTTTAGTAAACTATTTAAGAACTTTTTAAAAGTTTTTGGGAGGGTGATTTTAGATGCATATCATATTTATACTGAGTTAAATACTGTATGTAATTAGTTTTGCTACAATAAGTGTATGGGACACTGGAAAATGTTGAATTTCCCCTTGGGGATGAATAAAGTATCTATCTATCTATTTGTCTGCTATATGTCTGTTTGTCTATATGTCTGACTGTCTGTCTATATGTTTGTCTGTTTGTCTGTCAGACTATATGCCTGCCTGTCTATCTACCTGTTTGTCTATATGTCTGTCTGTCTGTCAATCTATCCATCTGTCTATATGTGTGTTTGTCTGTCTATATGTCTTTCTGTCCAATTGACTGTCTGTCTGACTGTATGTTTATCTGTCTGTCTTTATGTCTGTCTGTCCATCTACCTGTCTGACTATATGTCTGTCTGTCTAAGGTACCCCATGCGAGGTTTATTGAGAAAGTAAGGAGGCATGGGATCCAAGGGGACGTTGCTTTGTGGATCCAGAACTGGTTTACCCACAGAAGGCAAAGAGTGGTTGTAGATGGGTCAAGGTCGGTGACCAGTGGTGTGCCTCAGGGATCTGTTCTGGGACCCTTACTCTTTGTGATTTTTATAAATGACCTGGATGAGGAAGTGGAGGGATTGGTTAGTAAGTTTGCTGTTGACACAAAGGTTGGGGGTGTTGTGGATAGTGTGGAGGACTGTCAGAGGTTACAGTGGGACAACGATAGGATGCAAAACTGGGCTGAGAAGTGGCAGATGGAGTTCAACCCAGAAAAGTGTGAAGTGGTTCATTTTGGTAGGTCAAATATGATGGCAGTGTGGAGGATCAGAGGGATCTTGGGGTCCAAGACCATAGGACGCTCAAAGCAGCTGCGCAGGTTGACTCTGTGGTTAAGAAGGCATAGGTGTATTGGCCTTCATCAATCATGGAATTGAAATTAGGAGCTGAGAGGTAATGTTGCAGCTATATAGGACCCTGGTCAGACCCCACTTGGAGTACTGTGCTCAGTTCTGGTCGCCTCACTACAGGAAGGATGTGGAAACCATAGAAAGGGTACAGAGGAGATTTACAAGGATGTTGCCTGGATTGGGGAGCATGCCTTATGAGAATAGGTTGAGTGAACTTGGTCTTCTCTCCTTGGAGCGACGGAGGATGATAGGACACCTGATAGAGGTGTATAAGATGATGAGAGGCATTGATCGTGTGGATAGTCAGAGCTTTTTCCCAGGGCTGAAATGGCTAACACAAGAGGACACTGGTTTAAGGTGCTTGGGAGTAGGTACAGAGGAGATATCAGGGGTAAGTTTTTTATGCAGAGAGTGGTGAGTGTGTGGAATGGGCTGTCAGCAATGGTGGTGGAGGTGGATACGATAGGGTCTTTTCAGAGACTTTTGAATAGGACATGGAGCTTAGAAAAATAGAGGGCTATGGGTAACCCTAGTAATTTCTAAGGTAGGGACATGTTCGTCACAGCATTGTGGGCCGAAGGGCCTGTATTGAGCTGTATGTTTTCTATGTTTCTATGTCTATCTGTCTGTCTAGCTTTCTGTCTAGATGTCTGTCTGTATGTCTGTCTGCCTATCTATCTGTCTATGTCTGTCTATTTATCTATCTATCTATCTATCTGTCTATATGTCTATCTGTATATCTGTCTGTCTGTCTGTATGCCTGTGTAGCTATCTGTCTATCTATCTGCCTGTCTACATGTCTGTATATCTATCTGCCTATATGTCTGTCTATCTATCTATCTATCTATCTCTCCATATGTCTGTCTGTATCTATCTGTCAATCTATCTTCTGTCTGTCTGTGTGTCTGCCTGCCTATCTATCTATCTCTCTATATGTAATATCTAAGGCAGGGACATGTTTGGCACAGCTTTGTGGGCCAAAGGGCCTGTATTGTGCTATAGGTTTTCTATGTTTCTATATCTGCCTGTCTCTCTATATGTCACTGTCTGTCTATATGTCTGTCTGTCTGTCTATCTATCTATCTATCTATCTATCTATCTATCTGTCTTTATGTCTGTCTGTCAATCAGTCTGTCTATCTATCTATCTATCTTATAGGTCTGCCTGTCTGTATATATGTATGTCTGTCTGTCTATATATCTATCTGCCTGTCCATTTGTCTATCTATTTATCTATCTGTCTATATGTCTGTCTGTTTATCTGTCTGTCTGCCTATCTATATTTGTCCCCCTGGGATTCAAGTGCAACCCGTCCTTTTTGTACAGGTCACAGCTACCCCAAAAGAGGTCCCAATGATCCAGAAATCTGAATCCCTGCCCCCTGCTCCAATCACTCAGCCACGCATTTATCCTCCACCTCATCCTATTCCTATTCTCACTGTCATGTCGCAGTAATCTCGAGATTACTACCTTTGCGGTCCTGCTTCTCAACTTTCTTCCTAACTCCCTGTAGTCTTTTTCTACCTCTTTTCCCTTTTCCTACCTCTTAGTTTGGTACCAATATATACCACAACCTCTGGCTGTTCTCCCTCCCACTCCAGGATATCTTGGACATGATCTGAAACATCTCGGACCCTGGCACCTGGGAGGCAAACTACCATCTGAGATCCTTTCCTGCATCCACAGAATCACCTGTCTGACCCCTGCCCCTATCACCACTACCTTCCTCTTCCTTCCCCTACTCTTCTGAGCCACAGAGCCTAGGCACAAGGCAGGGTCAAGGCCAAGGTCTTTGAGCTTCTTGTCGAGCCTGGAGGGAACTATGGTGTTGAATGCTGAAATGTAGTCCAAGAACAGCATTCTCACATAAGCATCCCTCTTCTCCATGTGTGTAAATCTGTGTAGATCTGTGGCTATTATGTCATCTGTTGATTGGTTGTGTCGGTAGGTGAATTGTAGGGGGTCCAGTGTGGGTGGTAGAATGTTGCAGATGTAGTCCTTGACCAGCCTCTCAAAGCATTTGCTTATTTTTGATGTGAGTGCGACAGGACACCAGTCGTTCAGATATGTTACCTTGGTCTTTTCGGTTACAGGGACATTGGTGGATGTTTTGAAGCATGAGGGCAGTCCACACTGGGAGAGGACGAGATTAAAAATGGCTGTAAACACACCTGCCAGTTGTGCCGCGCACATCCTGAGTACCCAGCTTGGATGCCGTCTGGTTCCACAGCCTTGCAAAACACCTGTGTACTTCAGCCTCAGAGATGACCAAAGTGCAGCTCTCCTCGGGGACTGATAAGAAAGATTTAGCTCATCTGGGAGAGAGGCAGCGATGTTGTAAACTCCACTGCGTTTAGCTTTGAAGTGTGCGATGGTGTGCAGACCTTGCCATAAGCTGCGTGTGTTTGTGGAGAGCTGTGTCCATATCATGAGGCAGAGAGAAAATGAGGTGTTCCTCCTCCAATTAGAGCAGCCTCATTGTGACAGTAGAAAAGGCCATGGATTGATGTGTCAGAGTAGGAATGGAGAGCAGAATTGAAATGGGTTGTCATTGGGAAAACCCAGTGTTCAGACAGGACCTCCCTCAAAAACACAATACTGGATATTTGTGATCAGCCCCCATGTTTCCAAGTGTAGTGTAATCTTGTCCCTCAGAATTTTCTCTGAAAAGCTCCTTACTTTGTTATCGCTGTTCTTAAGAGAATATTTGATTTCCCAAATGTCAAGTGACTAACTTAATCCCGTTGTGTTATATTCCTGCTCAGGTACCTTTGCCAGAATTCTGCAATTGTTCACAATAATCTCCAGACAGCTCCATTCTGAAAGTTAGAAGTAAACCTATAGATTTGGTGTGATTAGATGCAAGGCACAGAAGATAGTTTGGGGAGAGAAGAACACACAGAAACCAAGATCAAACCATGGATCCACAATGGTGGCTGCTAATCGAGAAGTTTGTTTTTTAAGGAAATTATTTTCCTGCCAGAATTGCCACTATAGCATTTTCTTTCTTAATGTTAACTTCCAACTAGATTAGGCATTGACTGTTAAGTATTTGCATTATGAACATAGTGTTTAACCATTAGCTTTAATACCCAACAGCAGGAACCTCCGTCATATTATGGCTGGTCCTAATGAGGTTTGAAGATCAGTGTTGATGCTGTAATTCAATCATTAAGTAAACTCCCAGTGGATCACTGTCTAAGTATCCAACCTCAACACGAATCACCTCAGCCCCACCATATGGATCCCCATCAAAAAAGCGGAAGGCCAAGATGGAACTGATTAGGGTGGTGTGATCCAAGCTTTGATCCAAGCAGCCTGTGCTGAACTCTTATTCTGCCTGGTCCCACCCAGCCATCCGTCTACTTAAATGTTGAATCCACCACTTCAGCTGCCAGCTCGTTCGCCACTCAGGTCCCCCTTAAATATTTCACCTTTTGACCTCCACCTTTCCGGAGTGGGGAAGGTCACGCAGTAACATTCACGCTTACATTTTAAATAAACTGGTAAAACTTTAAGCAACGTCATAGAGAACTATTCCAGGCTGCTCCACAGAACATCATTAGACAAGTGTTTACATTCCAGAGCTCAGGGCCAGTGCAGCTGAAGGCAAGTCCATGTTTGTACATGTTTGTAGTGGAGCGGGGAGAGTGAAGAGGGGAGAGGGGAGAGTGAAGACAGGAGAGTGAAGAGGGAAAGGGTAATGGGGAGATGGGAGAGTGGAGAGGGGAAAGAGGAAAGGGGAGAGGGGGAGAGTGGAGAGGGGAAAGAGGAAAGAGGAAAGGGGAGAGTGGAGAGAGGAAAGGGGAAAGAGGAGAGTGGAAAGGGGAAAAGGGAGAGTGGAGAGAGGAAAGAGGAAAGGGGAGAGTGGAGAATGACTTCTGTGAACACACACCTCACACCTCAACAAGCAGCATTGCCCTCAGCTGACTAGGAAGATCTTCCTTCAAACAGCAAGATTATAGCCCTCACTGTTGTGCATAATCATCCAGATTGTTGATGAGTTGTTATCAGTGGACAGACTCAACACTGCTGTATTGTCCTAGCAGGTTCAGTGAATCGTTTGAGCCTAGGGTTTTGTCGCAGAGAAGCTTTGGAACTAAGGATGATTAACAATGAGAATGTGTATTTGCAGTTTGTCTTTTCTAGCACATTGATTGTTTGTCAGTCTTTGTTCTTGTGTGTAGTTTTCTGTTGATTCTGTTGTAGTTTTTTAATCTACTGTGAATGGCTGAAAGAAAATGAATCTCAGGGTAGGATATGGGGACATAAGTTATATGTGCCGAAGAATAGTGTGGTGACCTGTCTCAACGACTATTGCCCAGTAGCACTTACATTCACTGTGATGAAGTACTTTGAGAGGTTGATGATGAAACACATCAACTCCTGCCTGAGAGGCGACTTGGATCTGCTCCAGTATGCCTACTGACACAACAGGTTCACAGCAGATGTCATCTCAGTGGCTCTTCACTCAACCCGGGAACATTTGGGCAGCAACAATGCATACATCAGGATGCTCTTTATTGACTACAGCTCGGCAGTCCCTCACAACTAATCATCAATAAACTTCAAGACCTTGGCCTCAATGCCTCCTTGTGCAACTAGATCCTAGAAATCCTCAGTTGCAGACCTCAGTCAGTTCAGATTGGCAAAATGACCTCTTCCACAATCTCCATCAGCACAGCTGCACCACAAGGCTGTGTGCTTAGTTCTACTCATTTTACACTTATGGCTGTGAGGCTAATGTCATATTCAAGTGCAATTATAAAGAAAGCACGGCAGCACTTTTAACTTCCTTTAAAGTTCCTTCAAACACATGAAAAGATTTGGCATGACATCTAAGACTTTGACAAACTTCTATAGATGCATGGTGGAGAGGATATTGACTGTGGTGGATATTGATACCATGGCTTGGAATGGAAACACCAATACTCTTGAATGGAAAATCCTACAAAAGTAGTGGATATGGCCCAGTCCATCACAGGTAAAGCCTTCATCACCATTGAGCACATCCACATGGAGCATGTCACCAGAAAGCAGCATCCATCATCAGGCACCCCACCATCCAACACCCAGGTCATGCTCTCTTCTCACTGCTGTCATCCGGAAGAATTGTACAGGAGCCTCAGGACTCACACCACCAGGTACAGGAACTGTTCTTACACCTCAAACATCAGGCTCTTGAGCCAAAGGGGATAGCTTCACTCAACTTCACTTGCCCCATCACTGAACTGTTCCCAGACTTTCAGGGACTCTCCATCTCAGGTTCACACTATTTATTACTTTTTTCTTATACTTATATTTGCACAATTTGTTGTATTTTGCAGACTGGTTGTCTGTTCTGTTGATGTGGTCTTTCATTGATTCTGTTATAGTTATTGGAGTTATTGAGTATGCCTGCAAGAAAATGAATGGTGCCAATACCAGTGTACAGTAAAACTCTGGTAACCTGGCGTATTACATGGTGCAGGACTAACAGATTTTCTGGTCTATTGGATGTCATTTTCATTCATACCCCAACACACACGAAGCAGGAGGAACCATACCCCTCCCATCCATATAGTTATCTAAACTTCTCTTAAATGTTGAAATTGAACCCGCATTCACTATTTCTGCTGGTAGCGTATTTCACACTCTCCCTCACCACCACCTGAATGAAATCCCCTCACGTTCCCCTTAAATGTTTCACTTTTCACCTTTAACCTATCACCTCTAGTTCTGATCTCACCCAACCCCAGTGGAAAAGGTCTGCTTGCATTTAGTGTATCTATACCCCTCATAATTTTATGCATCTCTGTCAAATCTACCACCCCACCCACCCACAGTCTTCTACATTTCAGGGAATAAAGTCCTAACTTGTTTAATTCTTTGGAGTTGGATAAGTTAAAACTTTATTTCCTAGAGCTCAGTGGAGGGCAAAGGAATAAATTCTGAAAAAGTTTTTTAGATTGAAAAATCTGATAACTCTTTTCAAAGATACTAATATTAAATACTGTCTAACCATGTAAATTTAAAAGGAGCATGAAAACGAGTGGAAAGGGAGTGCAGGAACTGGATTCCAGGAGTGGAGAAGGAAGTGCATGAACTGGATTCAGGGAGTGGAAAGGGAGGCCTGAACCCCAGCACCAACCAATGGGAAGGGTATGTGGGACCCGAGGTCCCAGTTAATGGGAGTGTTCCAGGCATCACCTGGTGAACCAGGTGACCAACCGTTGCAATTTCCAAATTGTTGGAGAGCAAATAATGAGAGGTTCACTGTAGACAGTATTAATAGGTGCTCCAAACAAGAGAAAATCTGCAGATGCTGGAAATCCGACCAATACATTTGCTAGAGGAATTCAGCAGGCCAGGCAGTATCAATGGAAAAAAGTACAGTCACCTACCATCCCACCAGCCTCCATGTCCGGCACATAATTCCCTGAAACTTCTGCCACCTCCAACGGGATCCCACCACCAGGCACAGCTTTCCCTCTCTCTGACTTTCTGCTTTCTGCAGGGATCGCTCCCTATGCAACTCCCTTGTCCATTCATCCCTCCCCACTGATCTCCCTCCTGGCACTTATCCTTGCAAGCTGAACAAATGCGATACCTGCCCTCACTATCATTCAGGGCTCCAAACAGTCCTTCCAGATGAGGTGACACCTCACCTGTGAGTCTGATGGGGTCATTGACTGTGTTCGGTGCTCCTGGTGTGGCCTCCTGTATATTGGTGAGACCCGATGTAGATTGGGGGACACCTATGCTCGGTCTGCCAGACAAGCAGGATCTCCCAGTGGCACCCATTTTAATTCCACTTCCCATTCCCATTCTGATATGTCTATCCATGGTCTCCTCCACTGTCACGATGAGGCCACACTGAGATTGGAGGAACAACACCTTATATTCCGTCTGAGTCGCCTCCAACCTGATGGCATGAACAGCTATTTCTCAAAGTTTCTCTTCAATTCCTATCCCCTTGTCCCTCTTTCATATCATCTCTTTGCCTCCTTCTGGTGCTCATCCCCTTTTTTCTTTCTTCCATGGCCTTCTATCTCTTTCACCAATCAGCTTCCCAGCTCTTTACTTCATCCCCCCCCTCCAATTTTACCTATTACATGGTGTTTCTCTCTCCCCCTCCTCCCCCCATCTTTCAAATCTATACCTCAGCCTTTTTCTCCAGTCCTGCTGAGGGGCTTCAGTCTGAAATGTCAACTGTACTTTTTTCCTAGATGTTCCCTGGCCAAATGAACCTAAGAGATTCTCATCTTATGCTCATTTCTGCATACGTTGACATTGTTTTATCCCCCCTTGTTCAGTCCCTTCCCACCTATGTTTGTGACACTTCTCACGCTTTGAATTTTTTCAAAGATTTTAAGTTCCCTGGCCCCCACAGCCTTATTTTCACCATGGACATCCAGTCCCTATATACCTCCATCCCACACCAGGAAGGTCTCAAAGCTCTCAGCTTCTTCTTGGATTCCAGATCTAACCAGTTCCCCTCTACCGCCACTCTCCTCCATCTAGTGGAATTATTTCTTACTCTCAATATTTTCTCCTTTGGCTCCTCCCACTTCCTCCAAACAAAAGGTGTAGCCATGGGAACTCGCATGGGTCCCAGTTATGCCTGCCTTTATGTTGGCTTTGTGGAACAGTCCATGTTCCAAGCCTATACGGGTATCCTTCGCCTATACTCTTTTCCTTCGCTACATCAACAACTGCATTGGCGCTGCCTCCTGCACGCATGCTGAGCTCATTGACTTCATTAACTTTGCCTCCAACTTTCACCCTGCCCTCAAATTACCTGGTCTATTCCTGACACCTCCCTCCCCTTTCTTGATCTTTCTGTCTTCATCTCTGGAGATGGCCAATCTACTGATATCTACTATAAGCCTACAGACTCTCACAGCTACCTGGATTATTCCTCTTCCCACCCTGTCTCTTGCAAAAATGCCATCTCCTCCTCGCAATTCCTCTGTCTCCGCTGCATCTGCTCTCAGGATGAGGCTTTTCATTCCAGGATGAAGGAGATGTCTTCCTTTTTTAAACAAAGGGGCTTCATTTCCACCACCATCAACTCTGCTTTCAAACACATCTCTCCCACTTCACGTACATCTGCTCTCACCATACCAGCATTTTGTGTGTGTTGCTTGATTTCCAGCATCTGCAGATTTCCTCGTGTCTAAGAGATTTCCTGCTTTCTTCAATTTTTAATTGTTCTAGCTAAAAGGCACTCCCAGATTCAGTCAGATTAATTTATTTATCACATGTATATAAAACATATCATGCAATGCATTGTTTGTGTTAATAACTAACATAGCCAAGGCTAAGGACAGTTCTGAAGTGTTGCCATACATTCTTGTGGAAACACAGCATGCCCACAATACTTGGTAACACACAACAAAAACGGAACACAACTAGCAACAAAATAACAGCAAATCAAGCCCTTCCCTCCCTCCCACCCTCCAGCATCCAAGAGCAAGGAAATCCTTTTGCATTTGTACAGGGCCCTGGTGAGACCACACCTAGAGTATTGTGTACAGTTTTGGTCTCCAAGGTTAAGGAAGGACATCCTGGCTGTAGGGGAAGTGCAGCGTAGATTCACGAGGTTAATTCCTGGGATGTCAGGACTGTCTTACGCAGAGAGGTTAGAGAGACTGGGCTTGTACACGTTGGAATTAGGGAGATTGAGAGGGGATCAGATTGCAATTTATAAGATTATTATAAGACCTAAATGACCTATCCCTTATTCTCAAACCATGCCCTCTGGTACTGGACTCTCCCAGCATCTGGAACATATTTCCTGCCTCTATCTTGTCCAATCCCTTAATAATCTTATAAATTGCAATCAGATCCCCTCTCAATCTCCTTAATTCCAACGTGTACAAGCCCAGTCTCTCTAACCTCTCTGCGTAAGACTGTCCGGACATCCCAGGAATTAACCTTGTAAATCTATGCTGCACTTCCTCTACAGCCAGGATGTCCTTCCTTAACCCTGGAGAACAAAACTGTACACAATACTCCAGGTGTGGTCTCACCAGGGCCCTGTACAAATGCAAAAGGATTTCCTTGCTCTTGTACTCAATTCCCTTTGTAATAAAGGCCAACATTCCATTAGCCTTCTTCATTGCCTGCTGCACTTGCTCATTCACCTTCAGTGACTGATGAACAAAGACTCCTAGATCTCTTTGTATTTCTCCCTTACCTAACTCTACACCATTCAGATAATAATCTGCCTTCCTGTTCTTACTCCCAAAGTGGATAACCTCACACTTATTCACATTAAACGTCATCTGCCAAGTATCTGCCCACTCACTCAGCCTATCCAAGTCACCCTGAATTCTCCTAACATCCTCATCACATGTCACACTGCCACCCAGCTTAATATCATCAGTAAACTTACTGATGTTATTCTCAATGCCTTCATCTAAATCATTGATGTAAATGGTAAACAGCTGTGGTCCCAATACCGAGCCCTGTGGCACCCCACTAGTCACCACCTGCCATTCCGAGAAACACCCATTCACCGTTACCCTTTGCTTTCTATCTGCCAATCAGTCTTCTATCCAAGCTGCTGGATTTCCCAGAACTAGGATTGATTGGAACTATGACATAGTCTTCTTAATTTTAACGTATGTTAAAGTTTTATTGAAGGAAAGGAAAAATGTGTTTCACCAGGAAAGGTTTTCATATGAAAAAAATCAAATAAAATATCCAAATGGAAAGAGGGGTAATTGACAGGAATAACTCTAATAATAAATAAAATACTTGAAATTACTTGGCCAATGCTTGGAATATTGCTTTGCTGATTACTAAATTTCATACAACCTTTATGTAAGTTATTAATTTCCCAAATTACTATGAAAATTAACAAAAATCAACACCAACTTGCAGGGGGTGTAGGGCCATTTTATAATTCTCTGAGGAGCAGATGGTGATAATACAGATGAAGCAAAGTAATTGGTAACGATGATCTCTAACCTTAAATCGTTTGACTGGCAATGGAACCAGATGACGCCGCTGATCTGCGTCAGCTTGAGCTAATATGTTATTTGCAGTTCAAATTTCACATCCAATTGATGCCACATTTGGAAGATTCGGTGTTTTTAAATGGACTTTCATCCCATTTTCTGAGAGGTTTGTGCTGAGATTAGAAAGGCCCCAGCAAAGCACAGCAAGGGGAAGCAATTGAACTATTGGCCTGGTGCTCAGCTGCACTGTTAATATTTGACAAATGTTTAAAATTAGTCCTCAGTGAAAATGAACTGAGGAAAATAAAGAGGAGTGGGAGGTGGAAGAGAAATAGGGAAACTCCATCTTCCCCAGAACTTCCTAGTGCAATTCTACACTGCCATCATAGAGAGTATCCTCACATCAGTCATTACTGTCTGGTTTGTGCAGCATCCTCTCACAGTACATGAGAGCATATGAGAGAGAGGGTATATGAGAGAACGATAGCAAACTGGCAGGTCAGCAGAAAAGGTCATTGGCTGCAGCCTACCATCACTGTATGTGTCCAGCACAAGGAAGTGGGCAGGAAAAGTCATTGTGGACACCACCCACCCTGCAAGCTACCTTTTACAAAAGCTCCTTTCTGGAACATGTTGTAGGACTATTAAAACAAAAAACAAAAAAGAAAATCACACCATTTTAAAAGTTTCTTCCTCCAGGAAGTTAATCTGATCAATCATTCTAGTCAGCTGCCCCCAACCCCTTTATCTATTACCCCAATCACCCCACTGCACTGTAAACACTTTAAACAACTTTGTCCCTCAAGTTGAGGGACAACCTGGTCCCTCAACACCAGCTCCATAGGCAAGAAAGCCCAGCAGCATCTCTGCTTTCTGCGAAGGCTGAGAAAAGTCCATCTCTCACCCCCCTCCTGATTCTACAGGGGTTGTATTGAGAGCATCCTGAGTAACTACATCACTGCCTGGTTCAGAAATTGCACCATCTCGGATCACAAGACCTTGCAGCGGATAGTGAGGTCAGTGAAGAAGATCATCGGGGTCTCTCTTCTCGCTATTACAGACATTTACACCACATGCTGCACCTGCAAAGCTATCAGCATTGTGAAGGACCACACTCACCCCTCACACAAACTCTTCTCCGTCCTGCTGTCTGGCAAAAGTTACCGAAGCATTCAGGCTGTCACGACCAGACTGTGCAACAGTTTCTTCCCACAAGCTACCAGACACTTCAATACTCAGAGTCTATACTGACATCTACATCATTTATTATTATTTTGTAATTTGTCCTCTACTGTGCCTATTGTCTTGTTTATTAATTATTGTACTGCCCTGCACTGTTTTGTGCACTTTATGTAGTCCTGTGCAGGTCTGTAGTCTAGTGCAGTTTTTATGTTGCTTTATGTCGTCTAGTATAGCCTTGTGCTGTCTCACATAGTCTAGTGTAGTTTTGTGTTTCATGTAATTATCAGCTTAATGCTGATAAGTGTGAGGTGCTACATTTTGGTAGGAATAATCCAAATAGGACATACATGGTAAATGGTAGTGTATTGAAGAATGCAGTAAAACAGAGTGATCTAGGAATAATGGTGCATAGTTCCCTGAAGGTGGAATCTCATGTGGATAGGGTGGTGAAGAAAGCTTTTGGTATGTTGTCCTTTATAAATCAGAGCATTCAGTATAGGAGTTGGGATGTAATGTTAAAATTGTACAAGGCATTGGTAAGGCCAAATTTGGAGTATTGTGTACAGTTCTGGTCACTGAATTATAGGAAAGATGTCAACAAATTAGAGAGAGTACAGAGAAGATTTAATAGAATGTTACCTGGGTTTCAGAACCTAAGTTATAGAGAAAGGTTGAACAGGTTAGGTCTTTATTCTTTGGAGTGTAGAAGGTTGAGGGGGGACTTGATAGAGGTATTTAAAATTATGAGGGGGATAGATAGAGTTAACGTGGATAGGCTTTTCCCATTGAGAAGAGGGGAGATTCAAACAAGAGGACATGAGTTGAGAGTTAGGGGGCAAAAGTTTAAGGGTAACATGAGGGGGAATTTCTTTACTCAGAGAATGGTAGCTGTGTGGAATGAGCTTCCAGTAGAAGTGGTAGTGGCAGGTCCAGTATTGTCATTTACAGCAAAATTGGATCTGTATATGGACAGGAAAGGAAGGGAGGGTTATGGGCTGAGTGCACATCAGTGGGATTAGGTGAGAATAAGCGTTTGGCATGGACTAGAAGGGCCGAGATGGCCTGTTTCCTTGCTGTAATTGTTATATGTTATATGGTTATATGTAGCACTAGGGTCCTGAAGGAACATTGTTTTGTTTTTACTGTGTACTGTACCAGCAGTGCCTGGAGCTCCTGGAGAGGCTTCCCTTGCCTCAATGCTGAACTGGATCCATGGCTGTGGTCTCTGTGGTTCGTGGTCTATATATTATTTGTTTATTTTTTTATTGCTTGCAAGTTTTTTTTTTGCACTTTAGACATTTGATAGTCTTGGTGGGTTTTTTTTGTGAATTGGGTTCGTTTTGAGGCTGCCTGCAAGAAGAGGAATCTCAAGGCTGTATGTATATGGTACACATACTTCAGTAAGAAATGTACTTTTGAACTTTTGAAATCCATTTCATTTTGTAGCTATCTTTCACAGATCATGCAGGGGACACTACTCCCCCCTCCATTTCACCAGTGGGATGTCAGCGTGTATGTAACCAGAGAAAACTGTCACAGTCACATAGATCACAACAACTCCTGCACAGATTAAAACTCTGCAATTAAAAAAAAACCTAGTTTGCTTTAAATTGTGCATTATAGTCACAAACACATTTGCTTTACAACTCTAACTGTCCACAGAAGATATTGGAAACCTTCCTTCAAATAGTGCACAGTTGAGAGAATATTGATTAGCTGCATCACCACCTGGTATAAAAACACCAATGCCCTTGAACAGAAAAATCCTATAAAATGTAGCGGATACAGCACAGTCCATTAAGGGTAAAGTCCTCCCCACTACTGAACACATCTACAAGGAGCAGTGTCTCAGGAAACCAGCATCCATCATCAAGGATCTTCTCCCCACCACCCATCCTCTCTTCTCACTGCTGCCATCAGGAAGAAGATACAGGAGACTCAGGACTCGCACCACCAGGTTCAGGAACAGTTAATACCCTTCAACTATCAGGCTCTAGAACCGGAGGGTATAGTGTCATTCATCTTCACTCATCCGCAAACTATGAACTCACTTTCAAGGAACCTTCAACTCAACTTCTCAATATTTATTGATTATTTATTTATTTGTTTGTTTATTATTTTGTTTCTTTTTCTTTTTGCATTTGGATAGTTTGTTGTCTTCTGCACATTTTCTTTGTACACCTTGCAGGCAGCTTTTCAGTGATTTCATTGTGTCTATTGTGAATGCCTGCAAGAAAATGAATTTCAGGGTGGTATATGGCAACATATATGTCCTTTGATAATAAATTTACTTTAAATAATACCCTTGCCACTGATTTAGTAGGATGTAGGATGAAGGAAGACTTATTCCAGACATCAGTGTTTCTATAAAAATAAGCAACATTTTCTACCCAGCAAAAGGATATGCCCAGAGGTATCCACAGAAGGGGACTGGTTTGTGCAACGGAGATTAATGATTTGTCCTGGGACCAGCCGTTATCCATCTTTCCTGTTTTGTAGGAACAAACAGTCAACATTTAAGGCCAACACGCAAGATCTTGATGAAGGGTCTCAGCCTGAAACGTTGACTGTTTATTCCTCGGCATCGATGTTGCCTGACCTCCTGAGTTCTTCTAGCATTTTGTGTTTGTTTCACTTAAACTAGGTTGTAGCCAAATACACTTAATCACCACTTTATTAGCTACCTCCTGTACTTGATAAAGTGGCCGCTGAGTGTATGTTCATGGTCTTCTGCTGCTGAAGCCCATCCACTTCAAGGTTTGATGTGTTGTATATTCAGTTGCACAGCACTGTTGTAACACATGGTTACTTGAGTTATTGTCACCTTCCTGTCAGTCACACCGTTCACCTCTGACCTTTGTCATCAACAAGGCATTTTTGCCCACAGAACTGCCACTCACTGGATGATTTTTTTTTTGTTTTTTGCACCATTCTCTGTAAACTCTAGAGACTGGTGTGTGTGAAAATCCCAAGAGATCAGTGGCTTTTCAGATACTCAGATCACCCCATCTGACATCTATAATCATTCCAGTCAAAATCACTTAGATCATATTTCTTTCCCATTCTGATATTTGGTCTGAACATTTGATTGGCTAATTATGTATTTGCAATAACAAGGTGTACAGGTGTACCTAATAAAGTGCCCAGAGTACAATGTCAAATAATTAATGTTGTGGAACTTTTGTTTGTTATGCAAGGCAATTTTTTCCTTGTACATATGTCAATAATGAACCAATTTAAACTAATGCGGGGGGGGGGGGGGGTATTTGTCCTAATGTTGGCCTGAAGTATCAGTTGTTCATTCCCCTCTTTTAATGCTGCCTGACCTGCTCAGTTCCTCCAGCATTTTTGTGTGTTGATTGAATTTATATACTTAAAGAAAATCAACAGTAGTGACAGGGATCAAAGCATCAACAAGTTTGATAAGGCTGATGGGTTTTGTGAATGAAGGTCATGGAGGTAAAATTGTAAAATGACAAATATACATGTATACTACAAGAGAGACAAATTAATAGCACAAATGAAGAAAAAGTATTTCAGTCTAGTAGTTATTTCTTGAAATAGTTGAAGGGTGACTAGATATCACAGCATATTGTGGAAAAACAGAAAGTGCTACTGTATCACAGCTCCAGAGAACGCAGTTCAACCCTGAGCTTGGCTGCTTTCCACGTGGAATTTGTGCATCCTCCTGCAAACACAAGTCATCACTGACATCCCAAAACCATGCTGATAGATTACTTGGCAAATGCAAATTATCTCTTAGTGTAGGTTAATAGCAAAAAGAATCCAAGGGGGAGCAAATGGGTGGGGGAAGAGGGGGTTGGTAAATAGGATTAATGGTTTGCTGTCCTGGGTCAAATAATCTCATAACAACACAGAAGGATACTAAGTGCTGTAGCCCAGAAGAATCATTACTCCTAGAGGAAAGAAATAAAATGGATAGAAAATTCTGCTGGGCATTGTGTACAGCTCCTCTTGGCAACAATCTGTGTTGGTCAGTGCATCAAATTGCAGAGTGATGCATCATTGTGAATGCTTGGTGTCTTGGTACATAATGGAAAACAGCACTCTTTTCAAGAAGGGAGAGAGGCAGAAGAAAGTAAATTTATATACCAGTTAGCCTAATTTCAGTGGTAGGGAAGATGTGGCAGTCCATTATTAAGGGAAGTTTATTAAGAGTACATGGTGGCACATGATAAAATAGCATGGTTTCCTTAAGGGGAAATATTGCCTGACAAATCTGTTGGAGTTCTTTGAGGAAATAACAGGCAAATATAACAAATGAGATTTAGTGGCTGCTTAACAAGAGCCCATGATATTACAGGAAAGATACTAGCATACTCAGAAGATTGGCTGACTGGCAGGAGGCAAAGAGTGGGAATAAAGGGGGCCTTTTCTGGTTGGCTGCCAGTGTTGGGACCACTTCTTTTCAGGTTATATGCAAATAATTTGGATGACGGAATTGATGGCTTTGTGGGCAGGTTTGTGGATGATGTGAAAACAGGTGGAGGGGCAGCTAGTGTTGAGGAAGCTGGGAGGCTGCAGAGGATTTGACAGAATGGGAGAATACACAAAGTGGAAAATTATTTAAAGTGTAGGGAAGTGTACAGTCATGCACTTTTGTTATAAGTTTTATAAACTGAGAAAATTCAAAAATCAGAGGTGCAAGGAGACTTGGGTGTCCTCATGTAGGATTCCCTAAAGGTTAACTTGCAGTTTGAGTCAGTAGTAAGGAAGGCAAATGCAATGTCAACACACATTTTGAGAGGATTAGAACATAAGAGCAAGAATGCATTGTTGAGGCTTTATAAGGCACTTGGATCATTGAGAGCAGTTTTGGGCCCCTTATCTAAGAAAAGATGTGTTGGCATTGGAGAGGGTCCAGAGGAGGTTCATGACAATGATTTTTGATTGAAAGGGTTAATGTACAAGTCGTGTTTGATGGCTCTGGGCCTGTACTGTCCATTTAGAACAGATGAGGGAAGAACTTTTTAAGCCAATGAGTAATGAATATATGGAATTCATTGCCATAGATGGCTGTGGAGACAAGTCATCGGGAATATTTAAAGCAGAGGTCAATAGGTTCTTGATTAGTCAGCACATCAAATTGTATGGGGAGAAGGTAACAAACATGTTGAGATGGATGCTAAATGAAGGGAAATTAAGGATATGGGATAAGGGCAGGAACATGGAGGGATGAAAAATGCAACCATGACTTTCCCAAACAGTGCAGACGGTTGGTACAGAGTATATATTCTACTGCTGCTCACCCTTTCTTCTCTTATGTCATAAAGGCTTATTATTTCTTATTTATGGTAATATTACTGTGTTTGAGCTGCACGGACTGTGTTGTGCATCTTGGTGTGGATTTGGCAGAGTACCTTATTGAATGATAATAAACTTGAATTTCTCATTTCCTACTTCCAGAAGCTCTTCCAGCTTTTCTACCTTTTCTATCCCTACTCCTGCCCTAACCCAAACTCTCCCCATCACTTTGTAACAAAATAGTACACCCTGCCAGCAACAACTCTGCCATGACAACAGTAGAACTGACTACAGAAGCTTTGTGACTGGTTATCAAATTTATCCATATTATCCTTTGGCCTTAAAAGATACTGATTCACCATTTCAACCGCAAAACCAACCATCTTAAACGAAACAAGGAAAGCTGCAGCAAGATCATTCTTAAGGAGGAAGGCAAGGGTAACAAGAGGGAAAGCAAAATTATAACTTTATGTAATTTATAGTTTTTAAAATATATTGCACCGTCCTGCTGCCATAAAACAATAAATGCCAGTGATATTAAACCTGATTCTGATTTGGAAAGTGAGGATAATAGATCTTGAGACATAAAATGGAAATAAGCTGAATGGTCAGAGGAAATAATGGTGCAGGAGTTACCATGGGGTAGCCCAACTCCAAATACATTGCATGTAGTCTTTCACCCCTCCAACAACACACCAGGTATCTGAGCAAGAGGCAGTGGGTGATGAGAGAGGTGCAGTTCAGGGACAAAGGAAAATCAGGGTGACAGGGAAATAGAAGATCTATCAAGTACTGAGCAACACCACATTTAATCCACTGGGAGAAGAAATAAGCACACTGTATTTGCTCTAGACATTTATTAATAAGTCATATTACACCCATCCTGTAAATACACAATACAGGGAATTTAACTTGCAAGCTAGTACAAAAAAAAGCAACACATGCCTGTGGGATTGGCATGTACTCAGTCACCTTACAAAATGCAAATAAAAACACTTCTAGTTTTGTAACAGATGGTCAAGATAACACTGCTAGTTTTAAAATCCAATTCAGAATGGCTGGGGAAAATGATACAAAAACAAATCTGAACAGGTTCTCATTTACAAATGGTACTCCAGTGAACATTGTAAGTATCCCATTGAAGGCACATGGTAACTGAGCTGCATCACTTATGTGTTGTCACCACATATTCAATATCAGAGTTTAACAGATAAAGGTGAACTACAGTGTGATCAGGTTGTTTTGATTCCTTACACATTTATGGCTAAAACACTCTTGCAGCTAGCATTATTTCAGCAGACTGTTATCAGACAAATCCAGAAAAGGTGAGAGAGAAAACACAAATTATATAACTTTCTCTCTGAACTTCTTGAGAAGCCGTCAGATATCACCCACTTGCTCATTAGTATCATTTGCGTGTCCAGATTTTAGTTGACCCAAGAATTCTATTCTGTAAATCCAGCCCATTGACATGTAGAGTGCTTACTACCACTCTCTGAGCTCCTTCAGGTACTTGTATCTTTGCTGCTAGCAAGTGGCTATGCTGGTTCTGTTCTCCTTGGGAGGAGGAATTGGAATACCCTGCTTGGACAGTATCCACCTTGCATTTTGAGAAGCAACCCACAGAGACAAACAGATTGGTGAGTTACTGATTTATCACAATGGATGGGTGATGAAGGGAAGGGATAGTAAACATAATAATCACACCACAATTAAACTTGCACTGGCACTCCTGGTTAAACTTTAGGAAGTGGTATCACTGCACTAAAGTGAAGGGATGATCAGAATGCCATTGTCCTTAATGAGAAACAGCAACATCTGTTCAAAGCATCCAAGCACTGACTGGTACAATGTGGCCAACTGACAAGCAGTAACCACGTTATCAAATCAAACTCCCCCACCTCCATTCCTGAGTCCCTTAACAAACCCAATAAACTGACTGAAATGAATTGCTACAAAAGTAAGCTAGTTCCAACAGTTCTTCTTATCCTTTCAGACACCAAGTACAACCACTAATACACAGTGATGAATCACCCTCTGGAGGGACTGACTGACATGAAGAACTCTGACTGTAGGCATTTTATATTAATACAGCAGATGGAATTTTTAATTGGGGCAGGGGGAACTGCGCCTATGGAAGAAACTGTTGAGATTTAATTGTCACTGAAATGCCTGGTTTAATGTTCTGGAAACAGCCTTACAGTTTTGATGCATTCAGTTTTTAAACTAATGGAAGCTGTGGTTGTAATTTCTGATCAGTTACTACAGAAAGCACTGTAAATCTTACCACAAATTAACAGGCCTTCAATATGGTGCTGGAACAGTGTTGGGTAGCTTAGATGCAGGAAGTTGTGGAAATTTAAATGACATGACTACGTGTTTTACTTGAGTTACACCTGCCTGGCATAACTGCTCTGTGCCAGCCCATGTTCCTGACCAGGGTCCAGAATGCAAGGCATCTGACACAACACCTCAATCTCAATAACCACAGAACCTCCATTCCCAATAGGTCTATAGGAATCAGCAAGCACCACCCTCCGAATGGACAACATAAAAACTTACAAAGACATCAATGCACTCTTTAACCTGGCTGTCCGTAGCAGCGGTGTGATCTGCCTGAACTCTGGAAGCTAGCCCTGTGTTCCACAGTTTGAAATTCACTCCCCACACACAGCCCAGGCCTGAAAGGGAAAATTCAACAACTTAACTGAGTGGTGCCTTCAGCTAAATTGAAGAACCCCGACATGCCTACTTTACACTTCACTGAATACTGCACGGGAACACTGCACTGTTCATAAGTGAACATGCAGCAGATGCCAATGGAACTAAAACTCAAAATTTAAGCAATAACTTGACAACAAAAAAACCCAAAAATATACTGTTGTTATAACCTGTCTGAAAAATAACCCATATTAATGTGATCAATGGAGTAGCTGGATGATCTGAGCACAGGAACTTCTCAATCTGTGTTGTGAATGATGGTCTCATCCATGGGATATACTGAATATTACACAACTACAGCATTTTAAGACATTTAAATAATTAAGACACAGACAATTATTAAACATATTAAAAATTTGCTTTTAATTACACGGAAACACAAACTAAAGGTAATTCCTCAGGAGGTCATGAGCACTACCATCTGAATTCATTATCCACCTTTTTCCCAGCGTCCACAGTATAAAAATATTGAACAGATTACATTACATCATCTACTTCAGTTTTCTACAATTTAGAAGCCATTATAGAGGGAAACAAATGCTTGTCTCTCAAGCAGCTTTGCAATCATCAGGGTGTGTACATCGTACTGAATAGCCCACAAAAGAAAAAGCCAATAAATTTCTTAATAGTAACATGATCGATATAACACATATGTTTGTATGGAGCTTTGAAGCTCACACCCAAGAAATTTATTATGTTCTACTAAACCTGCACACATCACAAGTGGAGCACAGGAAACAAGCAGTTTAAGATATTAACTGAATGTAAGTTTCAGATATGGTATATAAAATGATTTAAACGTTTAGTACTTAAATGCCTGTGACTTCCCATCCACCTACCAATTACTTTATATGTTAAGAATTATTGAACTCACACTATTGTACATTTCTTTCTGGCAAAAACACTTGAAACAAAACACTCCCAGTTTAGGTTACTGTACATGCTGGTGCCAGAACTACCATCTCCCTCCCTTGTTTTTTGCATTAGCCTTCAAATATTGTTTTAATTAGCTATGCGAAATTCTGTAGCGTCAGTGACTGCTTATTAGTTGCTCTAAGTGAGGCAAATTATTTATATTGTGAGCACACATTTAAAGGAGCCAGGCATGATGGAAACCAACTGCCTGATTCCAAGCCTTAAAACTATTGTTCACATCCTCTGGCAATCTGCATGGTATAAAAGGACTATCTCACCAGCCACATCAGAAGATAAGGCAGGCTGCTGAGGAACAGGAAGTAAAGGGGATGGGGCTGAGTATCAAAAGAAAAATAGAAGTTCTTGTGCTGAGTCTGCAAACCTATCACTTGGCTTGGAGGACTAGATATTTTGTTTGTGTGCTAGGCAAAGTCCATACCCTACTGTCCGTTTCCAATGACATCAGCAATATGTTCAATATTATTGAGGACAATCACGAAAACTCTGAGGATATTGCGGGCAAGAGATACTGTTTCCATTGACAACTGCTACGAAACAAATCTCCCAAAAGGTTCAGCCTACAGATTTCACCTGTAGGGACCCTCAATAACTAGCAGAGTACTTATAAAATGTACTGGTTGCACAGATCCTATCTTGACATTGGGAGCCGGTAAGAGCATTTTCTGTTCTGTAACATTACCCCTACTCACAAATTTATGTTGTTATTCTCGACTACCTTAAACCACCCTTCCACCCCAACTCTAACCAATAACCACAACTTCCCTCAATATCTGATGGCATCTTTTGGATTTCAGCTCAAGTTTAATTATTGCCCACATTCTACTCAACGGAGAGATAATCAACCACAGAGGGAATAGGCAACACCACCAAGTCTCACCCTATTCTCAGGCATGTTTACACACATGCAGCTCTTAAGCGTCAGTGAATGGCTAGCAATGACGTGGAACCTTCCTTCCTGGTTCAAAGAAAGGAAACTAACTAAAGCATTTCTATTGTTTCTTCTTTTGTGATGACTGAAATTCAGTACCAATCAGGCTGAGGCCAACTGTGGAGCCTACCTGTTTTATACAGCTCCATGTAGTATCAAATAACAACCTAACCAATGGAAACATCATGGGCTCTGTATCAGTCCCTCACTTTGTGTGTATTTACCTTCAGCTTTTATAAGGAAAGCATCATATAACCAATATTGTAGGATTTAATTTTTTACAAAGTCACTTAAACCTGCAACTCAAAACACAAGACATTCTGCAGATGCTGGAAATCCAGAGTAACACACAGAAAATGCTGGAGGAACTCAGCAGGCCAGGAAGTATCAATGGGAAGGAATGAAAAGCCAACCTTTTGGACTGAAACCCTTAATCAGGATGAAGGCTCTCAGCCTGAAACAGCAACTCTTTATTCTTTTACATAGATGTGTCCTGATCTGCTGAGTCCCTCCAGCATTTTCTGTATTAAATCTGCTATTTATTGACACAGAAGTCAGTCTCCCACTAACAAATAACAGTTGATATATCTTGTTCCTCTAGTAGTGGCAGAATACTGATTTTTAAAAAAGTCTTTTTTTTCCCATTAGTGTTGGACTCCAAACACCACACAATTTAAGATACAATTCCAGAGATGAACAATAAAAAGTGTGCACTGAAAATCCCCAAAGAGGTTAAACTAAACTCCTACCACAATACTTACAGCACCCATACCCACATAACAAAAATATATTGAGGTACTGATGGTGCCAAAACTGAGAGACCATACCCATCAGGAAAAGACTGAAGAGACTGACCTTGACCATTTTATGAAAAATGCTCAGGTTTAGCCTTGCAGACTTTAAAGCCTGGCACAGTATATATCTTATGTACAGAAGCTATTTCTATATGTCAGGGGGATGTCAAATCTTGAACTCTATAGGTAAGATATCCATTAATAAATCTAAAAAAAAACAGGAGAACCTCCTTTATCCAGAGTGATTAACGTGCTACCAAGTTACATGCACAGAAGTACTTCAGAGAAAGTTAAATCTGTAAGGAGATAGGAATAGCTTACATTGATTAATCGGGGTGACAGGAGGCTTACATGGAGCACACACAGCATCACAGACACACTGCACCAAATAATTTGTTTTACTGCTATGGGTCGGTCCCCTCTTGTAAACCTGAATTAACAATCAAAATTTTAGATGCCCGATTATTTAAATCTTGACTGAAAGTAAATAATGTTATCCTGCTTTTAGAATTATTGAAGTCATGGTGACAAAGAAACTATCAGACTGCTGCAGGGTTTCTATGCTTTAAATGTGCCTCAGGTCTGATTTCTTTTTTTTTAATTACTCATCGTCAACTTTGCCCTCTTTCTTCAAAAAAGTGCCCTCATGCTCTTTAGCAGAAACAGGTGCTGTCACCCACTAGGCTTCCAGTCAAGGAGAGTCACGCTCAATGTCGCTGTCGTATTGTCACCCACCTGAGGCCAACTGGCTTGGCAAAGATCAGGATAAAACTCATTTGATAAACTCTTGTTATTTGACTGCTATATTTTAGACCAGATCAAAGTACAGCAAAAAATGTTTTATTGTATTTCGTAAAGCAAATTCTGGATACTTGGAAAAAAAGGGAATAAAAATACTGAATGCATTTTTTATACAAATAGGATTAAAGGGAAACCGCAAAACTTTATGAAACCTTAAATATGCAACATACAGAATTGGATCCTAGTAAAGATCTTTAGTATCCAATGCCTCACTACACTATGGCCAAAGAAAACTCTTCTGAAGTTAGCTCTTTGACTTCATGACAATATGTCTGCTACCTCTTTACTTGTTTGGTCATTATAGATTTTTAAAGTAGTTTATTTCTGCTATTCAGTGCTTTATAAATGATATGGCACCTGCAAATTAGTTTAACAAATACTTAATAGGAGTTGAGAAAACATTACTCTGCAAGCTGTCATATCATTGTTTGAGCAAAGCTTAAATAAAATCCAGCAAGACTAAATCACAACTTGGGATCACCGTTTCTTTGGTAACATCCAAGGGGATACGACAATACTGTTGCTTTGTCAAAGGTTAAAAAAGGCTTTTTTGATTAAATGTATATTTTATGTTATTCCCATCAACGTACATCACTATTTGAGAAAGCGTATTTTTCATCTATAATCATTAATTTTTGTTAATCAAGCTCCTCCTTTGTCAAAAGGAATCTAAGAAAGTAATAATAAAAAAAGCTAAACATAAACTAGATAATAGAAATCTGAAATAAAAACCCTAGAAAATACTAAAAATAGTCAGGCAGCTCCTGTGATAAAAGTTAGAGAATCTATTTGCTGGGCCAGTGACCTTTCGTTAGAAGTTACTTTCCATTTTCCATTTCCAATTATATAAAAAATGTAATCAATATAGAAAAATCTGAAAATACTTGTTAACTGTTTTTATACAGATCATACCGTTTCCACTCAGTGATGTTCTTTCAACTCATGAAGGGTTACAGTAGACTCTGGGTTTTTTTTTGTGAACATAGACACTGAGCATTAACCTTAACTGGGACCTGTGGCCACACAAGCAAAGTCACTGCGTAACGATCAGCTGGTAAAGCTGCTGTCTCATAGCGCTGAAGAACCAGGATCAATTCTCACCATGACTGTGGCTTTCCTCCAGGTGCTCCAGTTTCCTCCCACAGGAAAGGCTTGTGGGTAAGTAGGTTCTATAGACTGCTCTGAGTGTGTAGATTGAGTGGTAGTCAAGGGGTAGTTGATGAGAATGTTGGAGAATAGAAAAAACACGGGATTAGTGTAGAAATAGTGTTATCTGCTGACTGACTTTGGGAATCAAAGGGCACGTTTCTGTGCTGCATCTCTCTATGATGTGTTAGCAATGTATTTACCAGTGCTTGTAATAAAAATAATTAATCAACACACTCAATAGCCCAAGGTAGTTTCCAAAGGTCACTGAATCAGGAATCAGGAGGACTGCAAGATCATTTATCTCACCTATATGACCATTAGGCTGAAACACATCTACAAGTTAATGACAAAAGGCTCCAACCTGGTAATTGAACAGGTGTCATTTAAAATGTGACACCATAAAAATGAATAACGTATATAAACAATAAATTAGTCTTTGAAATGCAAACAGACCAGATAAATCTTAATCTAAACAGAACAGTTATTGGAAACTATTTCTGGGTTTGTTAAGTTACTTTCAATCCAGTGATAAATGTAGGATAACTCTTAAGCTTTAGACACTTAAACGAGGCAAAGAAAGGGAATTAATTAGCTATGTGTACCCTGCTCTTTAATATGTAGCTTTAATGTAGATGACGTAGAATATGTTCATTCTCTGAATGTGAGTGTGAAGCTGTTAACAGAAAGAATATTTGATAACACCATCAACTAGTCCTTCAAGGTGCCTCTGGTCACAATATGTTTGTTCTACTTCTGAGAAGCTGCAAGAACAGCTGATAGATGGAAAAATGCTTTATTTGAAAAACATTGCTGTGTATATGCCAGACCTGACCTGATGAAGTGTTCCAAACTCATGAGTCATCCAAGTAGAAAATTCCCCAGCAACAAAAGCTTTAAGAAATATATAAATACACAAATATATATATTAGAAAACAAAAGACAAAACAGGATAAATAACCACGTATTACTAATGTATCTATAACATTAACTTAAACACAAAGGTAGAAATGGCAAAAGAATTTTCATCCCATCCAAATAAATCACAAAAATTTGAATGAAAAGGGTTAATGAGTCAGCTATACTAGCTAAGATGGGGAAACTACACTTGGACCTGAATTTCTTTAAAGATACAACTGGTCTCTTGTAACAAGGCTCAATTGGCATCTCTGTCTGATCAGTTTTGGACATGGTTCTGGTGCTGAAAGACAGCTTGGAAATACTTGCAGATATAGACCTTGTGAACATAATGTTTCTTTGAAATACTATTTTTAAAGTTACTTTTTTCTCTCACTTGATTTCTTCTCACTAACCATCGGTGCTGCCCCTATCACACCCTCCAGTTGTCCTAGGCTGATTCACCACCTAAAATCCTCCTCTCTTCAAATGCTGCAGCTTTTACTGCAACTGTTAGATTCACAGCAACATAATCAGCCAAACAAATAAAGCACTCAAACAAGGTTAGATATCCACACTCTTCCCTTTCATGCCCAGATTCTGGAGCAATCTAATTGACACGCAACTCCATGATTTAAGATTACCATCGTCTGGATGGAATTATTAATCTGGTAATTAGAATGAGCACCATACCCAAGGAGTTTCAGTTTGCATCTTAATTTTAATGTGAGGCCAAGTTTGTAAATGTTAATGCATTTATGATCATTTTACTGTAAAGAGAATAGATGGTTTCACGTTAGCCAAATAAACATCTAACTTTAATCACACTACTAAGTAACGATCATTTCTTTACACTGCACCCTTTAGTTCTGCTGCACTCAAACAGGGGTTTATTGTTTAGATGCACAACTCAAGCTGAAAACATGATGTACAAAATTTTGAATAGAAGCATCAATTAAATTCAGTTCATTTTTCCTCTTACCAACCGTAATTTTACCAAAGCATCACATAACTTCTTTCACAAATTGTTGAGCTCAATTTCACCCCATTGCTAATCAATAAATTATTAATAACTTCCTAGAGCAACTTTTGCCCTGTGATTGACAAATTGAAAATCTGATGCAATTGTCTCTAAGGACTTTGACTTGTGTCGAACAGCCCTTTTCCAGTCTCGCACATCTTATTTCTACATATTTCAAGAGTCTTATGATCAATCTTCAGGCTTCCTGTAAGCTGGACAAAATGCTCCAGCTCCCAACCAAGATTCTCTTTTTTTCCCACCAATTACTTTAATTAATATAATGTTTTCAACAAAACTCTTTCATCCCTTTGGAATGCAGTCATTCACTACTTTGAAGAGATTAGTGTCCAATATCAAAAGATCAAAACAGCGGTTACAATGCACAGGAAAATGATACAAGAATGAGGCCTTGGGTGACTAAACTGGTTTCATTAAACACTGAATTAGACTGAAGAGCTTATGTGCGTTAAAAGGCTTCAGTGAGAAAATATTTTTTAAAAAGTACTGAATTTCTAAAGGTTTAAACCTCAAAACATTGTAGCGTGCTGACAAAGGACTTGAGGCTCCCTCCACCCGCCAGTAGTTAATGACCGCAGAAAACTTTCATTTAGAAACTTGTCAGTTTACTTTGCAGTTAAATGCAAATCTGTGGAATCTTGGCTTATTATTATCTCAATGTACTTGTAAATGTGTTAATGAATACTACTACTTCTGAAGTCATCTAGATACATTTTTCCGCAACTTAGCCATATATACCAAATAATAATCACCACAAACACACATGGCTATCAGTTAAAACTGTGCCAAAGATGTCTGTATTTTGAGAAGTTCTTTTAAAAGTATAAAGGGATTGCAATAGACTGATCAAAAGCTAAATATTGCAGATGTTGAAAATCTGAAATAAAAACAGAAAATGCTGGAAAGACTTAATAGGTAAGGCAGCATCTATGGACAGGAAAAAAAGTTAAAATCTCAGAATGAAGAATTAACATTTACTGTGTTTTTCACCCTTTTCACAAATGCTGCCTGATACCAAGTATAGATGTATAATTGGCTGTCTTTTACTCTACACGTGAATCCATAGCTGACTCCGACTTTTACTCTCTATCAACTATAGCACTCAGATAATTCTGATTGTTGTGCATATAGGTCATTGTAAGAGGGTACCCAATAAGAATCAATGGCTTCTGCAAGAGATTCTCTTTCTGGGATCTGAAGTTACAATTACTTATTTTTTTAAAAAAACTGTTTATTACTAAAATGATTTCAACACCTGTTATCTAATTCATTCCATAATATCCTTTCTAAATTAAAAAGACATCACAGAATATTTTTAGTATGTTAAAAATACAAATTGCTCATTTTTAACAAATTTCATCGGACAGACACTAGCTAGCTGGCATAGAGGTGTATCACTATAACAATCTGATCAGAAACTGTCAAATGGAAAATTCAGCTGCAGGAGCCAACCCCCAATTCACATATTGAATGTGGTAACAAATGCATCTGCTGCATCCAAGATTTAGGGCAATTGATACCTACTGTGCAAGGAATCATCATTTGCCCAATGCAATGTCCTGGAGTACACAAAATCTGATAAGTCATATTGGTACAGACCACACCATCCAACAGGTACTGTTAGCTTTTCAATCCCATCCCAACCGGCAGTGTTTGTTTTGGATGTCTTAAAAAAATGTGATCATTCTGATCACTGCTTCTCAACCCTGACAATGTTTTGTAATTTGAGGAGTTGCTCTTGAATAAGATCTCACTTTTGGTCAGCAGGGTCCTCAGCACTCTGCTTCTGTTCTTGATCTGGACCAGGATCAGGATCAGGATCAGGATCAGCCAAAGTTGAGCCAAACGCATTCTGCACAATTTGAAATCCAAATGACTCCAAGAGAGACATGTTCTGATGGGTTGAAAACGGTGAGCTTAGGCTAGTAGGCAAGTCATTCAGTGTTCCCTCACTGGTTTTGACATGAGCCTTTAGCATATGCTTATTCAGGTAGGACTTGGATTTAAAGACAGAGCCACAGTCTGGGCAGGTGTACTTCTTCGGTTCTGCATATAATTCAGCATTGGTCTCAACTTTAACTTTCCCATTGTTGAGGTCACACTGAAAAGACTCATCCTGGTCATGTTTCAGAGGAGACTTAAGGTCACTGATATCCGAGAGATCTGCAAAGGAGTCAGAGTTGTCCTGCAGGTCTTGATGCTGGCACTTCAGCCCATCCATCTCACCATCTGCAGAAACATAACAAAATATTACAGTACTTCATGGTAGGAAATTCAGTAACAAATCAAATGCTTAATTTCATTACCCAGAGCCACCACACTGCATCAATATTTTGATGAGACTACAGACTGAAAGACTTTTTCACTTCAAGAACCTGTTTCCAATGAAAGCTTTTCTATTAATTTACACAACTCATTGACTAATAATATTTCAATCAAGAAATAAAAAAACAGGATTTGCTTAAAACAATGATAATTTCATGGAATAATAATTTACCAGCATTTGTGTGTGTCAGAAAATTAGAACCCAAACCTAAAGGCCTAGTCTATTGATCCCAGCACTCTCTGAAAGTAATAAGCAGTTAAAATAATGACAGAATGTCTAGAAATATAGTGCACACAATGTGGTAACTTAAAATTCCAATCCAGCCAGCCAGACTCTGAAAACAAGATAAAAGGCAGAGGCCAGAAGAAGAGAGCAAAACAGAAGTTAAAGCTGACTGGATATTCGCTTACATCTACTCTGTGCCATTAGCAGAGCAACTGGGGAATCTACAAGGCTGGACAAGACAACAAATTCAATATCATAAGAGTTCTGAGTAGTGAACACATTTCTCATATTCTTTACAAACAATGAAGAATGAACTTTGAAGCAACTTTTATAAAATGAGCATTAGATTTATTATCAGTGGTATACGTGGCAAGATCTGTTGTGTTGTGGCAGCTGTACAGTGCAGGACAAAAATTACTATAAGTTAGGAAAAAAAGCAAACAGGCCCTTTGGCCTATCTCATCTCTGTCAAATTGGGTGCCTTGTAAACCAGCAACACACAAAAAATGCTGGTGGAACACAGCAGGCCAGGCAACATCTATAGGGAGAAGCGCTGTCAACGTTTACGGCCGAGACGCTTCGTCAGGACTAATTGAAAGGAAAGATAGTAAGTCCTTTCAGTTAGTCCTGACGAAGGGTCCCTATAGATGCTGTCTGGCCTGCTGTGTTTCACCAGCATTTTGTGTGTGTTGCTTGAATTTCCAGCATCTGCAGATTTTCTTGTGTTTGCTTTGAAAACTAGTCCCACTTGCCTGCATTTGGTGCATATCTAAACCTTTTCAATTCATTAACCTGTTCAAACTGTCCTTTGTAAATGTACCTGCCTCATTCATTTCCTCTGGTAGCTCATTCCATACATCCACCACCCTCAGGGTGGAAAACCTGAAATTCAAGTTCCTTTATAACTCTCTAGTTTCCAACTCCCCTATCTGGGGAAAAAAGAATGTAACTCTCCACCTTATCTGTATCCTTCATGATTTTATAAGTTCTGTAAGGTAACTCTGGGGAAAAAACAGTCCCAGCCATCAACTCTCTCCTAACTCTCCAGCTAACTAAACAGAGAAAAACCCCAAAGTAAGCTGTGAGTGAATATTTTTTGAAATTCTCTCCAAAAGATTCTTCAGTGCTTATAACACAATTCTCTCATTAAACAAAATGTGACTAAAGGATTGGTGCTAATTATTTTGGTTAGTTTTGGTATGAGATGGCTAATAGTAGTCATCATTTTGATGCAACTTAAAACAATCAATTAAATTCTATTACCAAGAAAGCAATATTATAAAATAATTCCATTGAAATTTATCAGGAAACATCATTTTCATATGATCAAGATATCTTTTGTGTTGCAAAATGGCTAGTCTGTTTGGACTATCAGAAGGTAAATCAGAAGTTGCGAGATAAATATTTCCCATCTTGTTAATGAAATAATATCAGAACTCAGTTCTATATTTGAATAACTCATTTTCATGAAGTTTGAAGTTTTTACAAATTAGAATTTTTTAAATCTAGTTTTGAATTTTATTGATTTCTTTCTAAAACTGAAAAATTCTCTGTGTAAAACAGCCTATCAGTTTAATTTTTATATTTTAGGGTGGAGTACATTTTAAGCAAACCTGTTTTCCCTATTACTTTAATGATGGTTAAATTCAGTGTTTTAAATCCAGAATAGACTACCACCCTGATGAATTTCACAAAAATGTGCATCACACAGAGTCACTTCTTCATCTAAGACTCATTTTGATCTGTTCACTTTTCCTGTTAGCCTCCCACTCTACATCATCTTCCCCTGATTTAAAGGCCAGCTAGACTTTTGCTGAAGTTTCTCTCCAGGTGCCAGACTAGAAGCTTACAGCATTTAGTCCCCTCTACACAATGAATGCGTATTTCTCTTCTGCCTGAACTCATTGCAGATATTGTCCAGTCGGAACTTGGTAAACGAGTGCATGCCACCCATCAGGCCATCTCCATAATAGGTTAGCATTTCAAAATGGCAGAGTTGAGAAGTAAATGCATGATTATAAGCAGAGGAGCCGTATCCAAAAGTTAAGAAGATGTGTCAACAAAATACAACAACTACTTCTACCTGAAACAGTGAGGGAACCGTTTTCTGACAAACTCTTGGCTTCTTTAATGTACTAAAGAAATGTTCTATATTCTGTTATAAGGCTATTAACTTGCAATGCTAATTCAAGGTCTTTCTTCTTTCGACAGATGTCTGATCTGCTAGGCATTTCCACCATTCTCCGTTTGGCTTCCTTCACCATTGTAGTGGACTGCATTTCAGAACTTAATACAATGAACTTCATTTTTTCTTCTCTTTCTAACTGAAGTGGGCAGTCTCATAAGCAACAACTCTGACTTGCACTTTCAAGGATACTTCCTTTGTCATGTATTCTCTCTCGTGCTCTGCAACTTAAAGTTTGCTTTCTCACGATACTAATCTGGGGGAAAATCTTTAACCTGAAACACCAACTGTTTCTCTTCTTTCAGATGCTATCAGAATGCTAAGATTTTTCAGCAGTTTGTTTTTATTTTAAATCTCTACCACCTGCAATATTTTTGACTTCCAATTAAATTCCATCAGCATTTGTCTTATTAGAGCTTAGTTAGCAAATTTGATTCTTTTCCTCTTTTCTATCACCCCATCCTGCTATAGTTAGTCATTTTATTGAATGATAACTCCCTGTCCTGGATATTATCTTGTGGAAAAGAAAACGAAATACTGTGGTGTAAGCAACTTCACATCTCTTTTCAATATCCCTTGCTCTCTTTATGCAGATTAATCCATACTCAAATGCTCTGACTGGTTGGGATTGGTTAATTCAACCTAGTGAAAGATTTCATGGGTATGTATTGCAGTTATTAATATAACCATTGATAACAACATCTCCCTGATAAAACACTGTTATTGTACAGCAGGTAAAATTAGGACTTACAACTTACAACTATTTCTGCCCACGCACACAATACAAAGAATGATGGCAGTTAGCTTGCCTTGTAACGAGCGTGTTCTGTCAAAGTGAAAAGCCATCTCCCCGCTCTGCGTTTGCTTGTGAATCATGATCTGAGTCTGGGGCCTGCACCGCCTGTCACAAGGATCAGAAGTGTGCGAGGTGGGAAGAGGGACACCATGGTGGGTTTTAATATGGACCCTTAAGTAGGAAGCAGTGGAAAAACCTGAGGAAAAAGACAGATGAGATTCTGTCACTCCATCAGATGAAACCTCAGCACCCAGCCTTCTGAACATCCAAGGTTAAAATATTCCAGAACTCCAAGGTTAAAATATTCCTTTCTAATGGGGCTATTTCATGTTCAATACATTTTCTTCTTGGCTACTTCACCCAGTCATTTTTCCCAAACACATGCAATACTTGATGTCAGGCAGTCTCCTTCAGACTGTATGGGGATGAGGCAACTTTGTCAGTAGCCTTTACAACACATTAGTATCCATGTACTTTATAGGAATAGAAACATACTTGCATCATTACACTGAAATGCTTTGTGATTCTCATATTATCAGGCAGGTCTAGGCAACATTACCACCAATGAGACCCATATCCAGAAGCACTTCTTCAGCTCTAAATTGTCTATTTGGCAGCTCATGTTAACAAGAAGATTTTAAAATAATATAACATTTTCTTTAAAACAATCGCAAAAACTCATTACTTAGAATCATAAACTCAGGTTTACAGTGCTGACCATTATTCCAATCTGCCCACCACAGTTCAAGCTTGTAACCCTTGTTGAATGCTATGTAGAAATCAGGGCTTGTTGTGAAGCAGACCAGTGCTGATACAGATTGGTTATACTTTTAGCTGGGCCATCAGTTACAATTGAGGAACAGGATGGACAGAAATTGATGCTGAAATAATAAGATTCCAAATGAATATCAACCAAAGGTATTCTTCTTTCACTCCCTCGAGCTCCAGAAGCCAGCTTAACTGAGAGACCATGGGAAAAATCTGGCTTGACTGATGTCACAGCATGAAATGAGGTACAATACGTTAAAAAACAGCTCTTAAATAGTTAAAGGGTATTGTCCTGAGTCAGATGGAGTACACAAACATAAAACCAACTTGGATCTGCGGTTGAAAACAAGCTTTTCAATCTTCTTGATGGAAGAATGGGTATGTGGTGTGGCGAGATCCATCTGTTCCATTCTAAGAACACAAACTCAAAAGGAGTAACACAAAGGCAATGAAATAAAATAGGCTATAATGTGCTGTTCCAATGTAGAACACAGGAAGTTAAAGTTAGAAGAGCTTGTTCAAAATGAAAATCCTATAATACTCAATTTTTTTTAGATACCCAAGAACCCATCAGAAACCATAAAGCAGCAAAGCAGAAAGTAGTCAGCAAGACTGTTTGGAATGATCACAATCACCAATCGCAGCAGTTCTTGCAGAAAGCAGACTAACTCACACGACTAAGAAAATGTGACTGCGTAATCAACAATATAACTAGACTATGCAACAGATCTTCGTTATCAGGTCAATGCTCTCATCAGGATTATGTAATAGCAGAGGTGATAAGTGATTATAACACAGCTCTTCTCAACTCCCACCTCTTAAACTATGAAGGTATGAAAATTACAAGTAATCTACTCAAGGCAGCCAATTTCCACTCCTATACTGGACAATAAGATTCCTTGCCCTTCAGCGTCAAGAGCAAAAATTTAAGTATCCATACTCTGTTTTTGAAACAGAGTTTACAGTATACTTCTGTCCCATTCTACCTGAAGATTCACCAAAAGCCTTTCATTAAACAGTCAGCCTAATTTTAAACCTAAGTTTATAAGCAAGACTCAATTGCAGAATTAAAAGTAAAAAAAAGTCCTGGGATGACTCTGATCAACCAACTTCAACTCTCAATAGACAGATACATTAGGGACTTAACACTGACATTTAGAATGTGTTAATGGATTAGCTTAGTTGGCCATTTGATGACCACTTACTTGGTCTGGCACAACGTTGTGGGCCAAAGGACTTGCTCCTGCGCTGCTCCAAAGTATACAGAGCGTGTCAAAAAAATTGACTCTGTGCTGTACCATTCTGTCATAGGTAGACTGTAGCAGTAAATCACATAGAAGAATAGGAATGCTGTACAGAGGGGACCATCTACATAAATCTAAGATATACTGACGTGCAATTCTGAGGAGTTATGCATGAAGAGAAAGCACCGGAACACAGTCAGTAAGTACAAAAATCACTGATAGGTAGCTTCAGGATTGGAAGAAAATATAAAGGGAAATGGCAGACGAGATTAGAATATCATTTTAATTAGTTGCTACTTCTCCAAAATACTGAAATGGACACTGGCACACCCTCTTACCCCATCAAGTGTATCTGATCAGTTGTGCAAGGTTTTAAGGAACACATTCCAAACAAGTCTATAAATGGTAAAGCGCTGCATCATCCAGCTCTAGATGTGAACTTGAGCTTCATCTAGATACTGCAACATAAAGAGTAGAGTGGGATTTCAATTACATCTGTGTAAAAGATGAATAGATGCCTTCGTCAGATTAAACTAGATATTCAGAACATTAAAACATGTTTCAATATACATGGGAGGAAATATGCAAACCAACTGATGCAGTGCATAGCCTCAACAGTCCAGTTATATCCTTTTCTCAACTTCAACTATTAGATTTGAAAGGGCTACATTTTCATTTCTTCTGGGTAGAGTGACAATTAAGTAATCTCTATAATGAAGAGAAAATGTTGCATTTAAGATTTTAAACCAAATGACTTTATATTATTTTTATCCCAGCCAGTAAGGCAACAGTGACACTGGTTGGATAATTCACCTACTCTCAGTCTTGGTGGTACGAGGAATGTGTATACTTACATGAAGGAACAGAAAATCACCCAACATTCAGAACAAATTAACCCAAGTCTACAAGCCTCAATTAATCAATATGGCAAAACACTGATAATCCACTCGTCAAACATTTAAAAATCCTAATGGCTCAACATCTGATTCATCAGTTGATGTTTCCCACATTGACTTCTACCTCACTGGATTTACTGAAAAACTAGTAATAATACTGTGTAACAACTAAAAAGTGAATCCTAAGTGTGCTGCAATATGGAATAACATTCAATATTCTGAAAAACCTGCAGGTCCAACACCAAAGTCCCTACCATACTGGATTAAAGTTGAAGTCTGTCCCAAGCCTTATAGGCTCATCAGGCTGGTGCTTACGCCAGTTTCCCTGGTGTGAAGCGACTGAGAGTACCAGACTTCCCCCCACGCCCCCCCCCACCACCAAATAGGATGCCAGTCCATCACGAGGTTAACTCCCAGTATTTTGCCAGTACCCATTTTCAGCTGAGTGGACTGGAGCAATGTGTGGTTAAGTGTCTTGCTCAAGGACACAACACGCTGCCTTGGCTGGAGCTCAAACTCACGACCTTCAGATCGCTAGTCCAATGCCTTAACCACTTGGCCACGTGCCACACACCATACTGGATTATTATAGGTTTATTATAGAACCACCGAACATTACAGCACAGTACAGGCCCTTCAGCCCTCCATGTTGTGCTGACCCATATACTCTTTAAAAAAAAGTACTAAACCCACACTACCCCATAACCCTCTATTTTTCTTTCATCCATGTGCCTGTCCAAGAGGCTCTTAAATACCCCTAATGTTTTAGCCTCCACCACCATCCCTGGCAAGTCATTCCAGGCACTCACAACCCTCTGTGTAAAAAAAACTTACCCCTGATTTCTCCCTTAAATTTCCCTCCCTTAATTTTGTACCTATGCCCTCTGGTGTTTGCTATTGGTGCCCTGGGAAACAGGTACTGACTATCCAACCTATCTATGCCTCTCATAATCTTGTAGACCTCTCTCAAGTCCCCTCTCATTCTTCTATGCTCCAAAGAGAAAAGTCCCAGCTCTGCTAACCTTGCTTCATATGGCTTGTTCTCCAAACCAGGCAACATCCTGGTAAATCTCCTCTGCACCCTCTCCATAGCTTCCACATCCTTCCTATAATGAGGTGACCAGAATTGAACACAATACTCTTAAGTGCGGTCTCACCAGAGATTTGTAGAGTTGCAACATGACCTCTCTACTCTTGAAATCAATCCCCATGTTAATGAAGCCTAGCATCTCATAGGCCTTCTTAACTACCCTATCAACCTGCGCAGCAACCTTGAGGGATGTATGGATTTGAACCCCAAGGTCTCTTTGTTCATCTAAGTAACCGACCATTAATCCTGTACTCAGTCTTCTGGTTTGTCCTTCCAAAATGCATCACCTCACACTTATCCGGATTGAATTACATCTGCCATTTTTCTGCCCAACTCTGCAGCCCGTCTATATCCTCTGGTAACCTTCGAAAACCTGCAGCTCCATCCACAACTCCTCCAATCTTCGTGTCATCCACAAACTTACTCACCCATCCTTCCACCTCTACATCCCGGTCATTTATAAAAATCACAAATAGCAGGGGTCCCAGGACAGATCCCTGCGGCACTCCACTAGTCATCAACCTCCAGGGCAGAATACTTTCCTTCCACAACTACCCTCTGCTTTCTTCCTTTAAGCCAATTTTTTATCCAAACAGCCAAGGTTCCATTTATCCCATGCCTCATGACTTTCTGGATGAGTTTCTTGTGAGGGACCTTGTCAAATGCCTTGCTAAAGTCCATGTAGACCGCATCCACTGCCCTACCCTCATCAATTATATCATTATGTCAATAGCACAGGGATAAATTTAAACTATACACTACTAGTCTAGGCTTCCATAATGTTATATATTATGTATTTATTATTATTATTATAATATATTATTATTATTATATATTATTCCATAACCACATCAAAAACATTTGAAATTACTGGCATCTGTGAAGTTGGATAATGCTTGTAGGATTATCTAAACAACGCACCCTGAGATACCCTCCACACACTGGTGTAGTGTTTCCGTGGTATAAACATTGAGTGCAGTGTTTATCGTATATGCTCAATCTTTTATGCAAAAACATCATTGTATTTGACAATCAAAAATCCAGTTCAACTAGAAATTCGCTCAGAGCTCACAGGACAGTGGTTAGGGAAAACATCACAAAACATCCTTTTTATCCTGGGGGAAGTGTTGTGCAGAATGAAAGCTCCTCGCATTTAAAGCGCCTAGCATGACCCCCCATTATTTTGAGTTGTGAAATTCAGGAAAAGGTAAGACCCACTAAGTATTAGCAATGCCAGTTATAGGATTGACCTATACAGCAGTAAAAATTCAAGCAGCGTAAACATGAAGATTGCAAAATGTCATAACATTATAAAGCCCATATTAGGACTGTGAAAAAAAACAATTACTAGCTGAACTACTTTCTACAAAGTGGTAGCAGTGTGGAAGGTACACAGCAATCACTTAGTTATCTGGATTATATCTTTGAACTGAAGCAGGTAAACAACTCCTACACAGATCTCCTGTGGCACCTTCAAGAAAGTGGATAATTCCAAATGGTATGGGGATAATCTCTATAGTTGTCTTCCTAAACAGTCTTCTTTCAGTCACATTCTGAATCACAATGTGGATTCTGTCCAACTAAAACTCACCATGGGCATGAGAAAAGTAGAAAGAAGAAACAATCACTGTATACGTCCTTCTTCAAGCTCACAAAAGCTGTCAATTGCGAGGAACTGTGGAGCATCCTTTTCAAATTTGTTTGCCTTCAGGATATAGTCTCCACCTTGTGTCTTTTATGCGATGTGTCAAATCATGATTTTAACCAATAGGTTCACAACAGGCCCAATCTCAGTGCAACTCATTGTCAGGCAAGGTTGAGTTATTGCACAATTATTTTTTCAAACTTTCTTGCTGTAATATGGCACCTCATCTTCAATGAGCCTTCCACAGGAATGGAACCAGGCTACGGGGAAAAAGGAAATCTACAGTTGCAAGAACAAGTTCGTGAATACTCTGTAATTACCTGGTCTTCTGCAATTATTAAATAAAATGTGGTCTGATCTTTATCTAAGCCATAATAGTAGACAAACACGATCTACCCAAACTAATAACACACAAGCAATTGTCCTTCTCATTAATATTGAGTACACCATTTAAACTACCACAGTCTGGATTCAAAACAGTATGTGAACCTCTGGGGTAATGCCTTCTACTAAAGCTATTTAGGGTCAGGTGTTTGGAGATATGGGTTCGAGAGGTGCCCTGCCCTATTAAAAAAAGACACACAAAGTCAGGTTACTGACAGAGCCTGTTCTTCTCAAGATCAATCCATTTATATGTATATGAACCATGCCTCGATCAAACTTTCAGAGGACCATAGAAGAAGAATTGTAGAGATGAATGAGGCTGGAAAAGGTTACAAAAACATTTCTAAAGATCTGAGTGTTCATCAGTCCACAGTAAGAGAAATTGTCTACAAATGGAGAAAACTCAGTACTATTGCCACTCTGCCTAGGAGTGGGTGTCCTGCAAAGATCACATCGAACAAAATGTGCAAGTCTGAAGGAGGTGAAAATGAACCTAAGGGTAACAGCACAGAGCCTGCAGAAATCTCTAGAACTTGCTGAAGTCTCTGTTCATGTGTCCACTATAAGAAAAACACTGAACAATACTCCAAAAAAAATGTTTGAAGACCACCTGGATGTCCTAGTTAGGCCATATCTGGAATATTGCATACAGTTTTGGTCATCTCATTATAGGAAGGATGCCAAGGCTTTAGAGAGAGTGCATTAGTTCTCCAGGTTACCGTCTGGATTCGGGGACACGTGCTATAACAAGAAGTAGGACAAACGGGTTGTTTTCTCTGGAGCTGTGGAGGCTGAGGAGAGACTTGATAGAGGTTGATAAGATTATGAGAAGCATAGATAGAGTAGACCAGGGGTTCCTAACCTATGGTCCATGAATTCCCGAGTTTAAAGGGCAGGTCCTGTTTGACAAACTTATTGGAGTTCTTTGAAGACATAATGAGTGCAGTGGATAGTGGGGAACAGGTGGATGTCGTATACTTGGATTTCCAGACGGCATTTAAGGTGCCACACAAGAGACTTTTAAATAAGATATGGATGCATGGAGTCGGAAGAAGTGTATTAGCATGGTTAACCAATAGAAGGCAGAGAGTTGGTATAAACGGGTGTTTCTCCAGTTGGCAGTCAGTGGTGAGTGGGGCTCCGCAGGGGTCGGTGCTGGGCCCGCAGCTGTTTACCATTTACATTGATGATTTGGAAGAGGGGACTGAACATAGCATAGCAAAATTTGCTAATGACACTAAACCGAGTGGAAAGGCAAATTGTACAGAGGATGTGGAGAGTCCGCAGAGGGATATAGATAGATTAAATGAGTGGGCCAAGGTCTGGCAGATGGAATACAACGTTGGTAAATGCGAGATCATCCACTTTGGAAGGAATAATAGAAGAGCAGATTATTATTTAAACGGTGAAAGACTGCAGAATGTTGTTGTGCAGAGGGACTTGGGAGTGCTTGTTAATGAATTGCAAAAAGTTGGCTTGCAGGTACAACAGGTTATTAAGAAGGCAAACAGAATGTTGGCCTTCATTGCTACAGGGATTGAATTCAAGAGCAGGGAGGTCATGCTGCAACTACACAGGGTACTGGTGAGGCCGCACCTGGAGTACTGTGAGCAGTTCTGGTCTCCATACTTGAGGAAGGATATACTGGCTTTGGAGGCAGTGTTATAACCATATAACAATTACAGCACGGAAACAGGCCATCTCGGCCCTTCTAGTCCGTGCCAACGCTTACACTCACCTAGTCCCACTGGCCCGCACTCAGCCCATAACCCTCCATTCCTTTCCTATCCATATACCTATCCAATTTTACTTTAAATAACAATACCGAACCTGCCTCTACCACTTCTACTGGAAGCTCATTCCACACAGCTACCACTCTCTGAGTAAAGAAATTCCAGATTCCAGAGATAAAGGGGTCAACCTCTGAGGAGAGATTGAATCGCCTGGAACTATACTCTCTGGAATTCAGAAGAATGAGAGGGGATCTTACAGAAACATACAAACTTTTGAAAGGGATAGACAAGATCGGAAAGTTGTTTCCATTGGTAGGTGAGACTAGAACTAGGGGACATTGCCTCAAGATTCAGGGGAGAAGATTTAGGACAGAGATAAGGAGGAACTGTTTTTCCCAGAGAGTGGTGAATCTGTGGAATTCTCTGCCCAGGGAAGCAATTGAGGCTTCTTCACTAAATATATTTAAGATACAGTTGGATAGATTTTTACATAGTAGGGGAATTAAGGGTCATGGGGAAAAGGCAGGTAGATGGAGCCGAGATTACGGACAGATCAGCCATGATCTTATTGAATGGCAGGGCAGGCTTGATGGGCCGGATGGCCTGCTCCTGCCCCTATTTCTTATGTTATGGTCTACGGCATAAAAAAGGTTCGGGATCCCAGGAGTAGACAGAAAGTATCTTTATCCCAGGGTTGAAGTGTCTAATACCAGAGGGCATATATTTAAGGTAGTGAGCGGGGGTAATTTCAAAGGTGACTTTAAATACAGAGTGGTGGGTGCCTGGAATGCACTGTTTCAGGTGGTGGTAGAGGCAGATACATTAGGGACTTTCTTTGGATAGGCACATGGATGTGACGGAATGTAAGGAGATGGGCATTTAGTTGGCCATTTGATTACTAATTTAATTGGTTCAACACTACATTGTGGACCAAAGGGCTTGTTGCAGTGCTGTTCCAAAATATACAGAACTGTACAAAGTGGGAGCAACTAAAACAGAGAAAAGTAGACAGACTGAAATTATTTTCTATTCACATGACACACTTTGCTATAAAAGCTAAAATTATTTTATGATTAAATGATCTTTCAGGACACTAGAGATTTAACAAAAATAAGCTTCAGTCATCAAACAAGCCCCGATTTCTCAATATTTCAAAAGAAAGGTTTGGATTTGTTATAAAATGCATGCAGCAATTTCAACACAGTCTTGAAGAAAGCCCCTTAACTTAATCTTCATTACACAATCCACATCTAATTTTAGCAAATACTCATTAATTGCTTCTTAAATGCTGATTAAATGTTTGCAATGAAAGACAAGAAAGAATATGTACATGCTTGGGAATTAGGTGCTATCATATTTAAAGTAACTAGACTGAAATTAAGGACTAAAAGCACTGAAGGGACAGAACACAATTTTATACACTGTCAACACTGGGATGTGATCACAATGTGGCTGGGATCTTGAACTAGACCTGTTAACCACAGACCAGTCAAATACTCAAATCTCACAATGGCAACTGGGGAATATAAAAGGAGTTACATAAATAAGAACTTAAAGCTAGTTTCAACAGAAGTAACTTTAAAATTATCGAATCATCATAAAAACCTACCATGGGTACTAGAGATAATCCAGTTTCTCAATTTAAAAAAAAATAAATACTGTGAAAGAATAAGTAAAGCAAAAAACCTGCATAAGCCTACTCCAAGAAAATGTTAGGAATTCATGCCCCAGTCAGCATCACAGTAAAGCAGTTAACCATGTACAGAGTGGATTGGCAACATCATCTCCTCCATAATCACCATCAGCATGGTGCACCACAAGACTGTGTGCTTGGTCCCCTGCTTGACTTGCTTTATGCATATGACTGTGAGGCTAGGCACCACCCTAATGCTATATATAAGTTTAGTGGTGACTAATCAGCTGATAGGAAGGAAATTAAACATCTGGCTAAGTGATGTCATAACAACAACCTCTTATTCAATGTCAGTAAGACCAAGGAGCTGACTACTGATTTCAGGAGAAGGAAACTGGAGCTATTCCTTATCGGAGTATCAGTCTTGGAGAGAGTCAGCAACTTTAAATTCATTGGTGTTATCATGTCAGAGGAACTGTCCTGAGTCTGGCACTTATGTGCCATTAGAAAGAGCACAGAAATGCCTCTACTTTCTTAGAAGTTTGCATATATTAGGCACATCATCTACATCTTTCATAAACTTCTATAGATCTGTAGTGGAGAGTATACTTTTTTTAAACCTTCTATGACCAATCTAGTTTTTAAAGAATGGGATAGATTGGGTATTAAATGCTTCCAAGATTTGTTTGTTGGAGGAACGCTCTTTTCATTCGAGCAATTATCAGCTAAATATATCTTACCAAAACCCCACTTTTTTCGATATCTACAAATTACAGACTTTCTGTGATCTCAATTATATACATTTCCTAAAAGTCCCGATAAGAAATTATTAGATGTAATTTCTAATTTGAACCCTTTTCATAATGGTTCAATATCCAATATTTATGGCATGTCGCTGGGAATGAGAAACGCTCCTTTAGACAAAATTAAAAATCTTCGGAAACAAAATTTACAGACCTCAATTTCTGAGAGAAACTTGGAATGAAATTTTTAAATTGGTTAACACTTCATCGTTATGTGCCCACCACTCCCTCCTACAATTTAAAGTGGTCCATAGGGCTCATAGCTATCTCGTTTTTATTCAGATATATCTCCCTATTGTGATAGATGTAACAATGGAGAAGCTTCACTAATTCATATGTTTTGGACATGCCCGAGTCTTGAAAAATACTGGAAGGAAGTATTCCAAACTTCCTCTGTACTTTGCAAAGTAAATTTTAAGCCTAACCCTTTGACTGCCTTATTCAGTATTGTTGGAGGAAAAGATATTATTTTAGAGACATCTGATTTGCACATTTTGGCTTTTACTTCTCTTATAGCTAGGAGGGCACTCTTGCTTAAATGGAAGGATGTCGTTCCGCCTATTCACACTCAATGGTTACATGATGTTATGTCATGCTTAAATTGATTTGTTGTTCAATTTCTGAATCTAGTCAAGACTTTCAAACATTGTGGGGACCATTTTTGAACTATTTTCAAAAGTTTTGATTTGCTGTTAAAGTATAGATGTTGGCTAATAACATATTTCACTATATGTTAAGGATGTTTTTTCCTTTTATTCTCTTTACCAAACAGCTTCAATTTTGGTTGTGTGCTTAGATTTTTTTTGTTTAATAAAATTATCACATTTTAATATTATTTAATTTACATGAATACTGTATAGGTAATGAGATTGCAAGTGTGATTCAAATATAAAGTATTTGGTATTATTTTATCTTTTTCTGACTTATATATCTTCTTGTACTCTGTATTCTTCTATGTAGAAATTAATAAAAATATTGAACAAGGAAAAAAAATATTGAAAGGGAGTATACTGACTGGTTGCATCACGGCTTGGTATGGAAACACCTATGACCTTTGATGGAAACTCCTACAAGAATAGAACTGGATCTGGACTGGACCCTCTCTGCCTTTGAGCACATCTACATGGAGCATTGTTGCAGGAAAGCAGCATCTATCATCAAGGACCAACACCATCCCAGGCTAAACTCTCTTCTCACTGCTGCCATCAGGAAGAAGGTACCAGATTATCAGGACTCACACCACCAGGTTCAGGAACAGTTATTACCCCTCAACCATCAGGCTCTTGAACCAGAGAGATAACTCCATTCAGCTTCACTCACTCCTACACTGAACTGTTTCAACAACCTATGGATTCACTTTCAAGTACTCCATCTCATGTTCTCAATATTTATTCCTGATTTATACAGTTTGTCTTTAGCATAATGGTTGCTTGTCCTTGTTGTGTGTGGTCTTTCATTGATTCTATTGTAAGGACAAGAAAGTCTGCAGATTCTGGGGAAACTCAGGTCAGGCAGCACCTTTGGAAATGAACAGATAGTTAATGTTTCGGGCTGAGCCTGTTCTTCAGGACTGGAAAGGAAGGGAGAAGATGCTAGAATAAAATGATGCAGGGAGGAGGAGGCGGCTAGCTGGAAAGTGATATGGTGAAACCAGGTGGACAGAAAAGAACAAGGAATGGAAAAGACGGAATCTAATAGGAAAGTGGACCATAGGAGAAAGAAAAGGAAGGGAGGACCCAGGGGGAAGTAATAGGCAGGTGAGAGGAGGTAGAAGTGGGAAAAGAAATGGCTTACTGGAAGGATAAATTGATGTTCATGCCATCAGATTACAGTCTGCCCAGATGGAATACAATGTATTGCATTTCCACCCTGAGGGTGGCCTCATCTTAACGTAAGAGGAGGCCACGGACCAACATGTCAGAAAGGGAATGTGAATGGGAATTAAAATGTTTGGCCACTGGAAAATCCTGCTTATGGCTGATAGTGTGGATGCTCGATGAAGCAGTCCCCCAAGTTACAATGGGTCTCACTATTGTAGAGGAGGCCTTACCAGGACACAATAGACAACACCAGTAAATTTGCAGCTGAAGCGCTGCCTAGCCTGGAAGGCCTGCCTGGATGCCGAGAAGAGGTGAATGGACAGGTGTAGTACTGGCTGCTTGCAGGGATAAGTGCGTGAGATTAATGGAGAGGGATGAATGGACAAAGGAATGGCAGAGGGAGTGAACCTTACAGAAAGCCGGGTGGGGTGGGGGGGGAGGGGAGGAAAGATATGTCCCTTTGGAGATGGCAGAAGTTGGAGGATATTAAGCTGCAAAGGTTGACGGGGTGGTGGGTAAGGACAAGATGAACTCTATCACTATTAAGCTGGCGGGAAGATGGAGTGGGCGCCGATTTATGGAAAATGGAGAAGGTGTGGTTGATGGCAGCAACAATAGTGGAGAGAGGGAAAACCCTTTCTTGGAACAAAAAAGACGTGTCTTGGCAACAGATGTGGCTGAGGCAAAGAAACTGAGAAAAGGCATTTTTACAGGAGATGGGGTGAGAAGAGGTATTGTCCAGATAATTGCGAGAATTAGTAGGTTAAAAAAGATGACAGCTTGTCTCCAGAGATCAAGACTGAGAGATTGAGAATAAGTTTACTTTGAACTTTGAGCAGTAATCGGAGCATTATGATAAGCTAAAGACAGGATGGATAATGAGGTTTGCAAGGCGGGAGCTATTTGAAAAGAACAAATCTCAGCTGTAGTGAACCATACTTTGAAGAAGCGAGTGAGAGTGAGAGACATCATTGCAAGATGGGAGCCATTTGAAATGAATGAATCTTGTTGGGACTGTTTTATTTGAGCCAATAAAAAGGGAGGTGTAAGAGGAGCCATTGTTGGAGTGGACTAGTGTTAAGGCTGATTTATACTTGTGCATACAGGCTACGCCACAGCTTATGACGTAGTCCTGATTTTCACTTCTGTGTCGCTTTACGCTGTAGCGAGCATACATTGAGTGTGCGCCAAACGCTAGTTAGCAGTGGGGTTTCTATGCCACTGTGTTGAGTTTCTTTGTGAGAGACAAGGACGAGGAAATACATTTCAAACATTTTCGCATGTCAGCAGGTAGATTTGATGATTTGGTTCATCTATTTCGCATTGGTGTACAGACATGGCGGAGAAGAAGCAACCGGAAATACTTAAGAAGAAATGTGATGCTACCAAGCGGACCAATCACAGTAGTTGTGGTCTGCATTTCCGCAACGCGCGAGTTACTTTTTTGGGGATGTGCAAGTCACCCTACAGCATGGCGTAGATGTGACGCTCAAGTATAAATCAGCCTTTAGAATGAGCTTTGGCTGAACAGCCTTGGCAAGAATAGGTGGAGATCCTAAGTCAGTTTTCAGTAATTTTATTTTCTCTCTTCTTTTGTCCAGTAGTACATAACTAGGGCACTGAGAATGAGTCCAGAGTTAGTGGTATGTTCTTTGTGTGAGATGTGGGGACTCTGGGAGACCTCCAGTCTCTCCAATAAATACACACGCATAAAGTGCATTGAGCAGTAGCTCCTTAGAGACCGCGTGAAGAAAAAGGAGTTGCATCTTGATGGCCTTCAGCTCATTAATGAGGTGGTGACAGATAGGAGATACAGGGAGAAGTTCCAGGAGGCAGGTATTTAGGTGACTGTCAGGGGAGGAAAAGGGAATAGATAGCTAGTGCAGAGTGTTCCCTCAATAATAAATATACCAATTTAGACACCACTGTGGGGGGAGGGAGGGTGCCTACAAGTGAGAAGTTGCAGCAACCAGGTCTCTGGCACCAAGTCTAGCTCTGTGGTTCAAAAGGGAAGCGGGGGGTTAACAGTAGTGATAGGAGATTTCAGAGCAGCAGATTGTGGACATGTAAAGTAAACCCAGATGGCATTTTGCCACTCAGGTGCCAGGACCGCTGACCGTGCCATGGGCCAGTGGAATAAAAATATGATGAGTTGGCAGCTGAATGCTTGGCTGAGGAATTGGTGCAGGGGACAGGGTTTCAGATTTTTGGATCATTTGGATCTCCTCTGGGGAAGGTATGATTTGTAACAAAAGGATGAGTTACCGAACCCAAGGGAAACCAATATCCTTGCAGGCAGGTATGCTTGAGCTGCTGGGGAGCTTTTAAACTAACTTGGCAGAGGGATGGGTTAAGGCTGAAGGCCAGAGGACATGGGTTAAGGCTAAAGGGGTAAAAGTTTAAAGGGAACATTAGGGGACTTCTTCACACAGAGTGGTGGAAGTGTGGAATGAGCTGCCAAATGAAGTGGTAAATGTGGGCTCATTTTTAACATTTAAGAAAAACTTGGACAGGTACATGGATGAGAGGTGTATGGAGGGATATGTTCCAGGTGCAGGTCAGTGGGACTAGGCAGAAAAATGGTTCGGGACTGCCAAGGAGAACCAAAAGGCCTGTTCCTATGCTGTAATGTTCTATGGTTCTATGGATGGGAACCAGAGTGGTAAGTCTGAGTATGGGGCAGTTGGTATACAAGTAGATGCAGTATGTAGCGACTGTGAGGCAGGACTGGCAGATGATAGGGCAAAATTGCAGTCAGTGGGATGAGTTGAATTGCAACATGGGAGCAAAACTAAAAAGAATAATTAATACAGGACCGAAGGTATAATACCGTAAATTCCGGACTATAAGCCGCTACTTTTTTCCCACGCTTTGAACACTGCGGCCTATACTACGGTGCGGCTAATGCATGTTTTTTTTTTCATGCCGCCAAAAACATTTTGCCTCGTAACAGTAGACCAATAAAATTGATGAGTAGTTCACAGAGGTCCAATGAAATTGTACGATAAATCAAGCGCACTTTCACAATTAAATTATTGTAAATCAGTCATTTGTACTCACCCTCATCAACATGGAAAACACTCGAAGAAAAGCATATGATGCAGATTTTAAGTTAAAGGCGATCAATCTGGCGGTTGAAGAAGGAAATCGAGCTGCTGCACATAGTCTTGGCATAAATGAATCGATGGTGAGACGGTGGAGACACCAGCGTGAAGAACAGTCAATGCAAAAAGACGACAAAAGCTTTCAGAGGTAATCATAGCAGATGGCCCGAACTTGAAATCTTTCTTGAAGACTGGGTTAACACACAGAGAGCAGGCGGCCGCGGTGTTTCCACCGTGCAGGTCAGACTGAAGGAATCGCCACCAAAATGAAAATTGAAGATTTTAGAGGTGGGCCATCATGGTGTTTTAGATTTATGAGACGAAAAGGCCTGTCTGTCAGGGTATGCACGACTCTGTGTCAGCAGCTCCCTCCCGACCACGAGGAAAAACTTGCTTACTTCTGCACATTCACTCAAACAAAGATAGCGGAGAATTCCATCGGGTCAGATGATATCATAAATATGGATGAAGTACCTTTGACGTTTGACCTGCCTCTCACTCGGACTGTTAATAAAAAAAGGTGACTCGTCCATCACACTGAAAACAAGTGGCCATGAGAGAATGCATTTTACTTGTGTTCTGAGCTGCACAGCATCCGGACTAAAGCTTCCACCGATGGTGATTTTTAAGCGGCTGACAATGCCAAAGGAAAAATTCCCAAAAGAAATCATGGTGAAAGTCAATAAGAAAGGTTGGATGACGGAGAGTCTAATGAAGGATTGGCTGAGAGAGTGCCACGCCAAGCGACCAGGGGGATTTTTTCACAGAAAAAAAACGGCGCTGCACGTTGAGTGGGAGGCTTGAATGACGAGCGGCAAGAAATCCTTTACCAAAACAGGACGCATGCGAAGAGCATCTTTAACTCAAGTCTGCCAGTGGATCCTAAGTGCGTGGAGCCATGTCACAACATCCACCATCACCAACGGGTTTTGAAAGGCTGGACTGCTGTGTGATGAAGAGGACCACGTGCGCTCAAGTGAGAGCGACAACGAAGATACTGAAGTGAGTGACGATCCTGAGGTTGTTCAATTCGGACACTGAAGAAGAGGACTTTGATGGTTTTAGTGCGCAGGAGGAAGATGAAGAAGGCGATCAATAACTTTTCCTGGTAGGCTGCAGTATATATATTTTTTTACCAGTCGTTAGGAGATATTGGAATGTTGTTCGTGCACTGTTCAGTAAAAAAGTATACGCAACGTAATTTGTGTGTTACCGATACGTATGTATATTTAAAAGTAGCTGTGTTACAGGCACTGTTCGAAAAAAAGCATTTGCAATATGTATTTGTTTATGTTACCATACGGATTTAATTAAAAGTTAAAAAATCCTCACGTGTAATATCTGTGTAAATATCTCATATTACAACGTGGGACACCTGCGGCTTAAAATCTGGTGCAGCCTGTACAAGTACAAAATTGATTTTCTTTCTAAAATTAGAGCTTTTAATCAGGTGCGCGCTGTAGTCCGGAATTTACGGTACTTGAATACACACAGTATACCGAATACCACTGATGATCTTGTAGTGCAATTAGAGATCAGCAGGTACGATATTGTGGACATTACTGAGTTGCAGTTGAAACATCACAGTTGGGAGCTTAACATTTAAGGATACACATTATATTGAAAGGACAGACAGACAGGCGGAGGGGTGATGTGATTCTGTTGGTAAAAAATGAAATCAAATCCTTAGAAGAAGGTGACATATGATCAGAGGATGTAAGTGGGTAGAGTTAAGAAATTTCAAGGTTAAAAAGACCTTGATAGGAGTTATATACAGGTCACCAGTATACCTCCAGGGGAATGGCAATTCTGGATTGATTGTGTAATGAACCAGATTTAATTAGGGAGTTTAAGGTAAAGGAATTCTTAGGCGTCAGTGATCATAATATGATAGAATTCATACTGCAGTTTGAGTGGGAGAAATCAAAGTCAGATGTATCAGTGAAGTAAAGGGAATTAAGAGTCAAGATAGAGGAGCTAGACAAAGTTGATTGAAAGGGAACACCATCAATAATGAGAGCAGAAGGTTTTAAAAACCAAAATAAGGAAACTAAGAAAGCCATAAGGAAGGAAAAGATGAAATATGAAGGTAACTTTAACTTTATTGCTGCCAAACAATTGATACTAGAGTGTACAATCATCATAGCGATATTTGATTCTGCGCTTCACGCTCCCTGGAGTACAAATCGATAGAAAATATAATAAAAATTTAAATTATAAATCATAAATAGGAAGTAGAAAAGGGAAAGTAAGGTAGTGCAAAAAAAAAATAATAAAAAAGTATAAAAGATACCAAGACATTTTTCAGACATACAAAGTAAAAGAGAGGTGAGAGTGGATATTGGACCAATGGAAAATGATGCTGGAGAGGTAGTAATGGGGGGGGGGGGGGCGGCAAGAAATAGCAGATGAAATTAATGTCTATTGCATCAGTTTTCATTGTGGAAGACACTAGCAAAATGCCAGAAATTTGAGAATGTCAAGGGGCATAAGTGAGTGTAGTTAGTATTACTAAAGAGAAGGTGCTTAGGGATCAGAAAGCTCTGAAGGTAGATAAGTCACATGGACCAGATGAACTACACCCAGGGTTCTGAAAGAGGCAGCTGAAGAGATTGTTGAGGCATTAGCAATTATCCTTCAAGAATCACTAGATTCTGGCATGGTTCTGGAAGACCAGAAAATTGCAAATGTACCCCACTCTTTAAGAAGGGAGGGAGGCAGAAGAAAGGAAACCTAACTTAATTGGAGAGAGTCTAGAGCAGACTCATGAGAATGACTGAGAATGAAAACGTCAACGTACCTGAAATATTTGATGACTCGGCCTGTACTTGGAGTGTCGAGGAATGTGGGGATACGCAATTGAAACTATCAAATACTGAAAGTCCTAGATAAGAGAGGGTGAGTCTAAGACCAGAGGGCACATCATCAGAATAGAAAATCAGAATAATTTCCATTTAGGAAATAGATGAGGAGGAATTTCTTTAGCTGGAAGGTAGTGTATCAGTGGAACACACATAAAATGCTGGAGGAACTCAGCAGCCCAGGCAGCAATCTATGGGAAAAAAGTGCAGTCCACATTTCAGGCCAATACCCTTTGCCAGTCCTGAAACGTTGACTATACTTTTTTCCCATAGATGCTGCCTGGCTTGCTGAGTTCCTCCAGAATTTTGTGTGCATTGCTTGGATTTCCAGCATCTGCAGATTTTCTCTTATTAGTGAATCTGTGGAATTCATTGTCACAGATGGCTATGGAGGCCGTCATTGAGAACATTTAAAGCAGAGGGTGATAGCCTCTTGATTAGTCAGAGTGTAAAAGATTACAGAGAGAAGGCAGATTAATGGGTTAATAATTAATGGGAAAGGGATAATAAAGCAGACTCAATAGGCTGAATGGCTTAATTCAGCTCCTTTGTCATGGTCTTTTGGGGTCTACTCTTAATCACCTCTATTAAAGGATACACTAGAAATTTGCTAGTATGCTGGACATTAAGGAAGGAAAAGGTTCATTGGCATTGTCTGAAAATAGTTTCAAAAATCCACTGACTGGTTTATTATGTTGCAGAGAACATGGATCAAATGTCTAATACAAAGTCAACATCCAGAAAAAATAGAAGAAAAACTCCTGGATTGGGCAGGGACATTAGGCAGGAAATATCTATGCTACTTAGAAAATGGAGGAAGCTACCAAGGTAATCCTGCAATAATTATATCAGTGGTACATTTATTGATTTATAGCTTTTCCCCTCACGTTTTGAAAATTAAAATATATTAACATTTTAATGCCATAGCCATATACATTTTCTGAAAATATTTTTAAAGAAAAATTCACTTTATTTTCCCTTTTTATTATTGAATTAATACCTGGGGTTACACTTGTCAATGAGTTTCCATTTTTTCAGTCATTCAATAATCTCTAAATACATTTGGGCTTAAAGTGTGACAGATACTTTGCATATGTGCCACTATGAAGTACAACATGCATTTCTAAAACAATTCAAGTTTATGGCACATTAAACTAATTACTTGGATGTTGATGACAAAATCTCTGCCACAAAAACATCTATTGCTTCTGTCCTTATTTTAAAATCAAGAACTATTCATGTTCTTAAGCCATGTTGTAAAATCATGAAGATTGGTCCCATCCTTTAATCTAAAAAATTTCAAACCAACTAGGTACATCAGATAAGTAGAATTTGAATTTCTACAGCGATAATCTCCAATTGAAGAAGAGGATAGCAACTTAGATTTCCCTTTATAAAATCAATAATTTGGTGCCTTTAACTTTATGTTTAGAAAGTACCTTTGTTACAGATGTTGCAGATGTTATTTGGTCCTTCATTGTGTTTTTTGATGTGATCAGTCATATAGGCTGCACGTAGGTATTTCCCGCACACCTGACAGGGAACTTTTTCTTCATGACATGTCAGGTGAGAGCGTAGACGATCTTTGGTAGCAAAGGAAGCCTCACATGTCTGTAAGAACACATCGACAGTAAGGTAACTGCTTGGACAACTAAATTGACACTATCAACAGAAGAGTCTAATTTCAAACCAACCTGTAGTGATTAAACAGGCACAACAATGTCCTTTAATACTTTTCATAAGCTCTCCACCAGAATGGACTGAAAAATAGACTTTCATTCCCAGGAGAGTGGCCTCAGCATCATGTAGAGATGGGAAAGCAATTATATCTCTGAGTAAGTGCACACTATAATATTATGAGTTGGAAGTTCTGCATTAAGCTTTTCTGCAGAATCTCCCATAGAAAAATGTGAGTATGGATCTATTGAGTGGAGATAAATAAGGCATTTTTCAAAGATCTCCATTATCAAATCCAGCAGCAAGTTTCAGTGGTGGAAGGACATCGCGTGCTTTGGAGAGAGGCACGGAGTTACCCTAAGTTACTATCTCCATGGATGATGCAAATTATTGATGCACCAACTCACCTGACATTTAAAGGGCCTCTCTGCTGTGTGCACTTGCTTAATGTGGCCATTCAAGTGATCCGGTCTGGAAAAATAAAATGGAAGGTCAGCTAAGCATTTAAATGTAAGACTGGACACACACATCTTTAGAAGAATGTAGGCTCTAATGTAATCTCTAATGTAGGCTAAATTTTATTTTTTAAAGAAAGATTATCATTTTTTGCAACATGAAAGCAGGGCTGGATTAAGCTAATGCATATGTTATAAAGGGGCTCTAAATTTTAAAAAAACACATAAGTATTAAAACATAAATTATTTACTTGCATAGTAAAGTAATTCAATTTTTTCCATTTGCTATACAGCCAGATAATACAACAAATGTCTGACACTCTAGTAATTGTATTACTTACACATAGGTATCAATTTCAAATGTCAAAGCTACAATTTAAAAGTTAAATTTTCTAGATTTAGCAGGAGCAAATTTGTTGATGATACTGGAAATGTCTATTTCACGCAGAAGTTCATGTTCTTCTGAATGCAGTGGACTCTGAACTTCTGATCCCTGAAGTATTTTACCCAGTACACGCAGCAGAAATTTGATAACTACGCTTTGTTTGAATTTATTTACCCTTACCATCTTTTATGAAAAGTAGAACATTAGAAAATTGGGAGCAGACTTTTAAATTTTAACAACCCGGGATTAACAATGGTACAAGCACAGATTATTTGTTACACAGTAATTGGATTTATTGGTGTCCCAGGTAAGTAGCTTTTGGTTACTTGTATGGAGGCCGTGACACCTCCTTGCTCTCAGCAACTGCTGACGTGTTCACACCAGTTTTCTATATGAGATGATGTTCCGGTTCCAACTCACATTCCACGTTAGAATCATTCAAATGGGGTTGTTCACAAATCATCTGATGCGTTGAAACAATTAGCGGAACCAGAAGTATTTACTGATAACCTGATCTATCAGCACTCCCTTTCAGATTTTCAACTCGTGTTCCTGACAGTCCCTAGAATGCTGTCTTGTTCCGCTCAGTCTCATGTCATGTATGAATACCAATTGACAATTTAACCTGGGTCATGCAGACTTGTCACAGGAACTTGAAACTGCTCACTCTCTCCACTTCAATTCCCTCTATGAGGATTGGTATGTATTCCTTCAACTTACCTTTCCTGAAGTCCACGATCAGCTCTTTCATCTTGTAACACTGTGTGCAAGATTGTTGCTATGGCACCACTTCACTAGTTGGCATATCTAACTCCTGTATGCCCTCTCGTCTCCATCTGAGATTCTGCCAACAATGGTGGCATTATCAGCAAATTTACAGATTGTATTAGAGTTATACCAGCTATACAGTCATGGGTATAGAGTAAAACAGTGGGCTAACCACACACCCCTGAGGTGCACCAGTGTTGATCGTTATCACCAATCCGCACAGATTGTGATCTTCGGGTTAGGAAGTCAAGGATCCAATTGCAGAGGGTGGTACAGAGGCCCAGGTTCTGTAACTTCTCAATCAGGATTGTGGTGTTAAATGCTGAGCTATAGTTGATGAACAGCATCCTGACATAGGTGTTTGTATTGTCCAGGTGGTCTAAGGCCGTGTGAAGAGCCATTGAGATTGCATCTGCCATTGACCTATTGTGCGATAGGCAAATTGCAACGGGTCCAGGTCCTTGCTGAGGCAGGAATTCAGTCTAGTCCTTCCTTCCTTCTTCTTGTTTTACGGCGGCTGGCACTCAGCTTAATGGCGCATTACCGCCACCTTCTGTTCCGGAGTGTGGATTAGACTATAGACTTACATTCTAAATTAGTGGTCGCCAACATTCTAAATCAATGATCGTGATTGACTGGTCAATCTTTGAGACTTCCCCCAGTAGATCCCGAAAAAAAATTGAAAAATAAATACACAAATATTGTTGAGAGATTGTTTCTGGGTTGCAGGGTTTTAGTTCTGTTCTTTCTGCCCAGTGTGCATGCATGTAGCTCCCCCGCCACGCGCTGGTCCCCAACCACCCCAATGAGGAAACGATGAGTCATTTGCACCTTTCCTCATTCCCTGTCACACCCACTGTTGAACTTGAATGCACGCGAGGTCATTACCCACATGAGGTCATCAGTCACCTAAACGCAGTGACACCCTCGTGCCAGGGATCACTGGTTGGCCTCGTGCGGCCGGTGAGATTTGCCGTTGGTACAGGCCTGGAGCACGGATTGATAAACCTGTTTAGCACACCAAATGTTCGTGGGAAACCTGGTGCTAAAATATTCGCAGACAACCTAATTCGGGCTCAGGTTTTCGTAAGTAGCAGAGCAGCTACCTCGCTGCAATCTACTGAAACAAACTTTTGTCGGCCAATAGATCTTACAAGGGGGGGCGGGCACTCCTTGCTTGGTCAGTCGCTCTTTCCGGACTGCGACTGCTGCGACCCCAGTACGGGGACCTCTGGCCCTGACCTTGTCCTCTCATTCCACCCACGACCAGCAGCACCTGGCCAAGGTGGGCGGGAGGCTGTCTAATGAGGCAATGAAGCCCTCAAAACTGCTTTGGTTCCTTGAGACCAAGCACCCTGCGCTTAAAGACAAACCCGTTGAGACTTTTCCAGTGGAAAAAACGTGAGCAAGCAGGACAACAGCTAAGCGTCGAGAGCCGCAAAAACTAAGTTGCGGAATAGACTGGACATAAGGAACTTGCTTCAAGTATCGCTGTATTCCCGTCGTGTTTAACACCAAACCTCCCCCCGGGTCGGCTGGTCCGCAAGAATATTATCAATATTAAACCGGTCCATGGTGCAAAAAAAGGGTGTATTTAAAAAAAACCCCATTATTTCTACTTCCAGGTTGTGGGGTTTTACTTCTGGTCTTTTCTGCCCCGGTGCGATGCATGTAACTAATCGATCTGGGGTCAATCTTGCCTTTCACTAAGGTTGAGGTAGGGTATCTTGGGCTTAAAAAGGTTGGTGACCACTATTCTAAATCCCTTCACCCAATCACACACATACCCTAATCTACACTTTATCCTTCCTTCTTTGGCCATCCTAGTACCCTATTCCTGCTTATCCATCATTTCCTATTAAAAAAAAACCCTGTATCCCTTAAGAAAGCTGAAAGTACCCTGTCCTGTGCTCTCTCACCCACGCCCAGTAACCCTTTTAATGTGAATTCCTGCATCCCCAATTCCCTTAGATTAATTCTCATCATCTCTCTCTGTCTCCTATACTTCCTGCAACTCTGAACTACATGTTCTACTGACTCCTCTTCCTGACATTCCTCACACAATCCTGTCTGGTGTTTCCCAATCATTTTCAATGTTTTGTTTAGTGCACAATGCCCCAGCCTTAACCTAGTTCACAAAGTTTCCTCTCTTCTGTATCCACTGCCTACCCTAGTACCTGTAATAATCTTTTGTATTTGATATAAATGCCTCCCTTTCCCCTCTCTGTCCCATCTTTCTAGCCACATTTGGATGACTTTTTTCCCAGATTACACACTTAGCCTCTGATTTGCTGATACTAATGTGCATTTCTATACTTTCTTTTATGCCCCCTTTGCCAACTCGTCCACCCTCCCATTCCCCTTCACCCCTACATGAGCTGGATCCCATAGAAATTTAGCCTAACCTCCCTGATTTGCAAGTCTTGTGACTGACTGAAGGACTTCATAAAGTACATCTTGCCAGCTGTTTGAGTGAGAAGACCTTAAACTTGCTAGTACTGGAGATGAATCTGAGCATATCAATGCTTTGATCAGTCTAGCTTTCTCCACCCATCGCAACGCAACCAACACTACCAACATCTCCACTGTATACACTCCTAACTTATTAGATGTTCTTCTGCTGATTCCAATTTCTTTTGCTGGTATAGACACCCCAAACCCTGTCACTCCTGTTTCAGGTTCCTTAGCACCATCCGTACAAATCTGAGTACAGTTGGCTCTCCTTATCCATGGGGGATTGGTTCCGGGACCCCCCGCGGATAGCAAAATTCGCGGATGCTCAAGTCCCTTATTCAACCTGTCTCAATGCGGTGGATTTTAGGACCCAGCGGAACCCCAGACCTTATTTAACCTGTCTCAGTGCAGTGGACATTAGGACTCAGCAGCAGAACTCTGAATCCGCAGTGTTCGTGAAAATAATCATGATCGCGATTGAAAATAAAGTGGAAATAATAAAGCAATCAGAAAGAGGTGAAATGCCGTCGGTCATTGGAAAAGCGCTAAGCTACAGTCGGTCAACGATTGGAACAATTTTAAAGGATAAAGTGAGAAAGGCTCTGCCCCGATGAAAGCTACAATTATTACTAAACAACACAGTGGTTTAATTATTGGGTTTTGGGATTTTGGGTTTTTGATCCTCACATCAACCCGGCACCGTGGAGAGCACACTCGATAGCGGCCTGTCACTGGATCGAACTCGGGAAGAAGTTCTTGAGCCCGGCGCTGAAACATACGCTCTTAAGTGTTTTATATGCATAGAAAGGTAAAATATATACTATATACTAAGACAAATGCTTGACTAACTGACGCTAAGTAATATCGGATATACCTGTTCCGACTTACTGAGTAAGAGATCTTCCGATTTTTTCGATCCCGATCCACGACAACCCACACACATCCTCCCATATACTTCAAATAATTTCTAGGTTACTTATAATACCTAATACACTGTAAATGCTATGTAAAATAGTTGTTATACTGCATTGTTTAGGGAATAATGACAAGAAAAAAAAGTCTGTACATGCTCGAACAACAAGTGCTGGAAAAGCACTTCCGGGTTTTCACGGATAAGGAGGGCCGATTGTATAACCACTATACTTTTCCATCACATGATAGTTAAATACAATCAGTTTTATATTTTCCTTTTCTTTTTACCTGCAACAAATGCCAGTCTATGTCAGGCCATACAATCTTCCATGGAGCTACAACCGGATCAACTATTTAAGGACTTATCCTTAGATCAAACACTCCACATTCTTTAGCAATATCATTCCCTGCCTGACTAAAGTTATCCCTCTGAAACCTCTCATTCTCCCAGCACTCCTGCAACACTCCTTTAGCAAGGTGAGAATCATTGTGCCCCTGCAAATTAGCTCAAATTGCAAATTAATTCCAAAGGTATTACTCCCAATTCTACATGCAGGGCTGATACTGGTGATGTTTTAAAAGCCCCACTGCACATTCTCAAAACCTGAGCCTGAATCACATCCAGCTTCCTTATAAGAGACCTAGCTGCTGATCCATGTGCTACACTTCCATAGTCCAACACAGACCTTACTAAAGCCACATATATTCTCCTCAACACTGAACAACTTGCTCCCCATTCCCTACCAGTCAAACATCGCATCACGTTTATTACTTTTTTACATTTCTCCTCAACTTTCCTGATATGGTCTGCCCATGTTAATGGTGAATCAAATACAACTCCCAGAAATTTAAATGATCCAACCGTTTCTAATTCTATCCCTTACATCCTTAGCTTCTTCCCTACCTAAATTCTTTTCCTGGTGAAACATACAGTTTGAGTTTTTCTACTTAAAATCTACATCCCCAATCATAATCCCACTCCACCATTTCATCAATTGCTCCTTGCAGCTTCCTGATTATATGCTCCATGTTCCTGCCTCTTTTCCACAAGGCCCCTTCATCCGCAAAAAGTGACCTACCTATATCCACTGGTACCTTTGTGAAAACATCATTAATCATAATGATGAAAAGTAATGGGCTAATCACACTACTTTGAGGTGTACCATTTCCAACTACGTACTGATTTGATAATTCTGACCCAATCCAAACTTGAATTTTCCTACCAAACAAAAAACCTTTTATTCAATTAAAAACACTCCCACCAACCCCCATCTTGTGCAGTTTAATTAACAATCCTTCCTTCCACATCATGTATGTCAAAAAACACTGCAACTACTGACTCTTTATTTGCCTGGGCCTTTCTTATTTCAGTCTCTAACCTTATCACTGAGTCCTTTTTTTGTAATTTTTTTATTGAAGTTCACCATCAAACAAACATTTCCATAAGATGTATTTCAGACATTGTACATATATATCACAAATCTCCACAAAGTATTTATCTGAGATATACACTTATAGAAAAGAGTGGAAAGAAAAAACAAGCAAAAGAACTATGTACAAGTAGGGAGTGATCTTTTTTGTACAACAGATTCATTGATTTGTGAGAATAAAATCAGGCCTATGAGGCATTATGTAGTTAAACCATTTTTCCCAGTATGAATCAAATTGTTCCAGCTTATGATTAACAGATGCTGTTATCTTCTCCATTTTGTAAATGTCCATTGTAATTTCCATCCATGCATTTAAAGTTGGGCTCTCCTGTGATAACCATTTCCTAGTAACAGTCTTTTTACCAGCCACCAACAGTATATTCAATAAATATTTATCTCTTTTCAACCATTCTTGAGATATATACCCAAAATATATGGTCTTACTCTCTAAGGGTATTTCGCATTTAAAGATGTCTTGTAGGGCATTGTGTATCCCCCTCCAATAGTTTTTGATAACAGGGCAGTCCCAAAAAATATGATAATGATTTGCATTTTGATTTCCACAATTTCTCCAGCAAACAGGGAGCTTACTATCATAATGGGATTTCTGAGAGGCTGTAATAAAATATCTTATCAAGTTTTTCCATCCAAACTCGCTCCTTTTCTGTGAACTGGTACACTTCCATTGCTATCTCCATATTGTTGTCCATTCTTCCTCAGATAAACTTATCCCCCCTTCTCCCATTTTGCTTTCATGTAAGAAGTCAAATGTGTTTTAAGATTTGACAACCCCTTATACATACTTGAAATGATTCTACTACCATTATCTGAATTATATGCTTTTCTAAAGAGCTCTATCAAGCATGTATTTGCCTTGGCTACATTTTAAAGCATCTTATTAACATATTGTCACATCTGTAAATACCGATAAAAATCTTGTTTTTCTAATAAGTCTTTCTCTTTAAGCATTTCAAAACTGAACAGAGTTCCTTCTTTCGTTATGTTGCAAAGAACTGTTATCCCTTTAGCTTCCAGTCCTTAAATCCAGCATCTAGTTTATTCAGTGTAAAATCCGAGTCATATGCACACCATTTAAGAATTGCAATATCTCCCTCTAGATTATATTCTTTTATAGTAGTTTTCCATATTTTAAGAGTCAATTTCACCAATGGGTTATCAATAGTATTTATGCACCTTTGCAGGTTGTTATCAGCCAAAATTGCTTGTACGGGGATTGGAAGTCCCTACTCCTCAAATGTTTTTCCATTGAGTGTCATATGATGAGTTGCACCAACATATCACAGCTCTCAACTGTGCTGCAAAATAATCATCTCTAAGAGAAGGTAGGCCCTATCCCCCCTTTTCCTTTGCTAATTGCAAAGTTTTGAGATGAACTCTAGGCCTTTTACCCTGCCAAATATACCTTGATAGCATCTTGTTCTATTCATTGAATTGACTTTGATTAATCTCTATTGGTAGGGTCTGAAGGAGATATAACACACTGAGCAGTATTGTGGTGACCCACTTTCCAGCACACTCGAACTGGCTCACAAAATGGCGCGTGCCGTCAGAGAGGCTGGCCCAAAAAAGGGCGACAGGCCTTCTTCATCAGCAAGGGGAAAAGCCCATGTGCGGGAAGGGACTATGAATATGAATATATAAATATAAATATATAAATAATATGACTATGAATATATAAACTACAGCATTCCTGCCCGGGGAGGGCAGAAACAGGAAGGTTTAAAAGCGAGGCCGCGAAGTTTGAATAAATCTTTTTACGCAACCGCAACTCACCGTCTGCATGTCGTTGTTCCAGCGCTGTGTGCAGCACACCGCTACAATTGGTGACCCCGATGGCTCAAATGATATTTGGACCGAAGATGAACGACGCCGCATCTGTTCATGCAGTTTCGTTAAAACTGCCAAGCTTCTGGACCTCACCTATGGTTCCAACAAGCAGAAGCCTAATTCCACATTCTGCAGATAACTGCGGATTCCACACGTTACTACTACGTGGTGAGTTCACTCGACCAGGAGACGGCTGCACGGGTTAAGTTTATACAGTCGCCCCCGGAGGACAGCAAATACACAGCATTCAAAGCCCTGCTCATAAGGACTTTTGGACTCTCACAGCACGAGCGAGCTGCCTGTTTACTGCACCTGGAAGGTTTGGGAGACAGGCTGTCGTTGGCATTAATGAACGAGATGCTGGCCCTGGCTGAAGGACACAAACCCTACCTCATGTTTGAGCAGGCGTTCCTAGAGCAGCTGCCTGACCCACAGAAGGTGGCGGCCCAGGCAGATGTGCTGTGGAACGCCAAGAAGGTGAGTGGGGCGTCCGTCACACAGATCACCAAGCCACGTGCCCAACAGCAGATCAGACCAGGCTCGGCAGCAGAGTCCACAAAAACCAAAGGTAGGAGTGCGGAGGCCAACGACCAATGGTGCTTCTACCACCAGTGGTGGGGAACAGAAGCTCACTGCTGTAGCCCGCCTTGCAACTTCCTGGGAAATGCCCGGGCCAGCTGCTGCTGATGGCTAGGGCGGCTGGCCATCAGGATAGCCTCCTGTATGTCTGGGACAAACAGTCGGGACACCGCTTTTTGGTCGACACCGGAGCCAAGATCAGCATCTTCCCAGTTACGACACCAGCAACGGAGAACTGGGACCCCACCCTGAGGGCCGCAAATGGCGTACTAATTGCAACTTTTAATTCAACTTCAGTTATGTCAGTAGTCATCATTCTATTTAGTTCTTCACTTAAAGTGGGTAACTCTAGGCGTCAATTTGGGTTATGCTTCCCCCTGGAACTTTGGAATATAGAGTTTCGTAAAACACTTCTAAAGCTTCTTGAATTTCACTTAGCTTATTTTTTATCATTTTCGTTCTTGGGTCCCTAATTCTATGAATTGTATTTTCCACTATCTTTTTTCCAGTTTCCACACCAGTATTTTCATAGATTTCGATCCACTTTCATAATGTCTCTGTTTCAGAAATATTAAGTTCTTCCTGATTTCTTGCGTAGCCAAATTATTTATTTCATTCCTAATTCTTTTAATTTCCCCTAATGTATCCTGTGCCAAATTCAATGTGTTTTTTCTCTAGTTCCTTCAGCCTATTTTGTAATTCCTCCAATGTTTTATTCTTTAAGTTTTTCTTATATGAAGAAATTGCTATAATTTTCCCTCTTAAGACCACCTTCAGAGTATCCCATAAAATGGGAGGTGAAACCTCTCCATTATCATTAAATTCTAAGTGGAGACCAATTTCTTTTTTAATTTGTTCCTTAAAGTATGGATTATTGAGTAGACTTGAACTTAGCTTCCAAATAGTATTCTTTGGTTGTAGGTCAAAATCAACAGATAAAGATAAAGGTGCATGGTCACTTACATCTATTGTCCCAATCCACAGGTGTTTATTTTGTCTTTGTCTTTTCCAAATGTTATGAAATAGTCTATTCTTGTATATACAAAAAGGGAAGCAGAATAATGAATAATGGGGAGCAGAATAATCCCTTCTGTCAGGGAAAAGGTCCCTCCATATATCAATTAAACCAACATCCTCAATAAGTGTATGAACTTTCTTATGTAAAGATTTTGATTCATAGGTTTTTCTATTGGAAGAGTCTAAGTTTGGTTGTAATTGTAAATTTAAGTCTCCCCCACATATCAGGAGACCTGTTTCCGTTACCATAATATCAGTAATTTTCTTAAAGAAACCAATATCACTTCCTGGGGGTGCATATATATTCAACTGAGTAACTGAATTGCTGTCTATATTCCCCATTACCAGAATATATCTGCCCTCTTTATCTCCCATTTCAAATACTTTTTCAAAATTTACCTTACTTGAGATAAGAATAGCAACTTCTCTCCTATGTCCTCATTTATATGAGGAGAAAAACAGATTAGTGAAACCCATTCTCTTTAGTTTTTTATGCTCATTATCACTTAAATGAGTTTCCTGTAAATATACTACATGGGCTTGTTCTTTTTTCATTTTGGATAAAATTCTCTTATGTTTGATTGGATTTTATAGCCTATTAACATTAAAAGAAATGAATTTTACCTTGTCCTTAGCCATCTGTATTTATCTGTCAATGTATCATTGAAATTAGAATAAAACTTAATCGATCTACTCCCTGAATAAACAAGAACCAAGAAACGCAAATAATAACAAAAATGGCAATGAACGTGTGATTCCAAGGCTGAGGTCTCTAGTAGATGACCCTGCGTTGAGCTGGAGGAAATGTCTAACTGTGGGGGATAGCCCCTCCTACCTGTGAGTTGCAGTATTCATAAAAGTCAGTGAACAAATCCATTACACAGAAAAGATTTCCCTGTGTACTCCTATATATGTACACACACACACACACACATTATATGTATATACATACACTCACACACATATTTTTTCTCATTTTGTTGGGGAAAAAGGAGTAAGTGAGCGAATAAAGAATAACAACTAAGTAATATAAAATCCACATTATATTAAGTATTTCTCGAGATAGGTATATCACCGTCTACTTTTGCTTCTGTTTAGCTTCTCAACATTTTTAAAGTTAGACAAACCTTATGGCTCTTCTGAAGGGGGTGAGGACTGTCTTTGGGAAACGCCCAGTCTCTTCCTGATATATTTCTCTCAGCCTCCTCCCGTCTCCTGCCTTCTCAATTCTTACACTATTTCTCAAGCGGAGTGGGATAATTCCTCAGCCAGGCTTTCTCTCGTTTTGGTCATGCTGACAGGCAACCCTCTGGCTTTCATGTCTGCAGTCGCCTCTTCCACTGTCTCGTACGACCGTGTCCCGTTGTTATAAAACATTCGAAGTTTAGCAGGGTATGGAGTTTGAAATCTAATCTTATTTTGCTTTAGTACTCATTTTACTTCAGAGCATTCTTTGCGTTTCTGGAGGACCGTGGGGGAGGGGGGTAATCTTGGTCGAAATATATTAATTTATCATCGATAAACACTCTCTTCTTACTCCAGGCCCTTCGTAAAATCTCCACCTTGGTGCTGTACCGAAGGAATTTAATTATTATTGAGCGTGGCTTTCTATCCCAGGTAGGTTTTGGGATGAGCGCACGATGGGCTCTTTCCTCTTCCAGCTTCATAGCCGAGGGAAGCTCCAGCGCGTCCCACAGTAACTTTCTGACAAACTCCGTCATAGACGAGCCCTCTGCTCCTTCGTGAATGTTGTAGATTCTGATATTTTTCCGCCATGATCTTTCCTCCAGGTCAAGCAGTTTACCTTCTTGGTGATGTAATATTTTTATTGTCTTACCCAGTATCCGTTCCACGTTTTGTACGCGATCTTCCACCTTCTCAATTCGAGTGTCTTTGCCACCGCTATTTTTTGATTGACGCTGGCGAGCTCTGACTTAATATCACAGAGCTGCTGCTTTATATCTTTCTTGACCTCTATTATTTCTTTCAGGATTTCGAAGATATTCGCCACTTCGCCTGAATGAGGCCCAGCGTCTGCCTCGCTAGCACGCGGTCGGGTCGAAGAGCCGCTCGCTGCACTCCCCTAGGCTGCAGGCTCTGCAATGTCGCTTTTTTTATTTCCATTCCTTTTCCCCATTCTTGCCCCTCATTTCAGTTCAAATATTTTTCAAAAAATATTATATTTGATGGGTTAACGGGGCTTAATACGCATTTTTCCAGAGGAGCTAGTGACTTAAGCTGCCATTCTCGACGATGATGTCACCGGAAACCCTTATCACTGATTCCATGGAATTCCTTCCCTTCCTAAAACCACTGATAACTTGCCAGCATTCTCCTCTTCAAGCTCATACGATAATCTTTCAGTTATCATCCTTTCCATTATCTTGCATATATTTGATGTTAATGCTATTGGCCTGCAGCTAGTGGGCTTTGACGGATCCTTGCCAGGTTTCTTTATTGGAGTTACTACTGTTTCTTTCCATGCACTTGGTAATCTTCCCTCCTCCCACACTCTGTTGTAAAGAGGCAGCAACTTCAAGAGCACTCCTTCTAGATTTTTTAGAATAACATAGCATATCAGATCTTCCCTGGGGAGGTTGGTCTCAATCTCTTTATTGCTCTCACCATCTCTGCCAACGTAAATGGTTCATCAATTATATCATCAGTTTCTTCCCACTGTTTAACACATCTGGATGTTAACTCATTGTTTTTTCCCTTCTCCATTCGTCAGCCAAATCCTTCTGCTGCCATAATAATTGCTGAAGTCACCTGACTGTTTAATTCATCTATATTTCCAGAAATGTCAATCCTTGTAAATGCTTCTTCACTTAATTTACCCCAATCTGCTTTTCCAAACACCCAATTTGGGATTCCACCACCTGATCTTACTTCAACTCTTTCACCCACTGAACATGAAACTGGGTAGTGTTCGCTGCCTACTGTTTAAGCAGTCCAAACTCCTCAGTTACTAACTCCAGCCAAGCTATTAGACACTAATGTTATATCAAATACTGACTCAGTTCCTGTTGTTATGTTTATCCTTGTTCCTCTACCATCATTCATACACACCAATTCCCTTTCCTTCCATCAAATCTTCAATTACCTTTCCATTTGAATCTGTAAATGAATCCCCCCCCCCCCATTGTGCTGTGAGCACTGAAATCTGCACACCACACACTTTGTCTGTTTTGTCCTTGTACCTTTAGTAGGCTATCCAAATCCAACCTTTTACATGGATTATAGTAGTTAATTATAGCCACTTTCTCTCCTCTCTCCCAAACTTCCACTACTATGTATTCCTGATCATCTCCCTTTTCCAGTACCCTATATAGTATACCTTGTTTGATTAATATAGCACAACCCCCTCCTCCCCCTAGATTTCTATCTTTGCTTATCATTGTATATCCATATACCACAAAGTCTAAAGTTGGTTTCAACCAAGTCTCCTGAATACACACTACATCCAGTTTTAAAACCATTTCTTTAATAAACTGCTTGAATTCCTGGCTATTGGCCAGGAAGCTCCTTGCATTCCATTGCAAAAGAATCACCATAATGAGTATTACCAACCCATGACACTTCCTGGTTTGACTGATCAGTGAGGTTCTCCCTCACTTCTTCCCACATCAATCCTACTAACCCTAAATGGTTCACTGCTGCTTTGACAACCAGCTGAATTTTTTCACTTTTTGACTTTACCTCAGCCGTACTATTAATCACTCCTGCCATGAATGTTACTAGAGCCTTTTTGTCTACATAAATCCTGTCATTTGTTCTTTGTTGGATCTCTTGCATCCCTCTTGCTCCCTGTTCATTAGGAGCATTATTCTGTTCTCTAGACTTTCTTAAAGCTTCTGCATAAGTGATCTTTCTTTTCACTCTTATTTCTTGAATTTTATTCTCCCGTCTCATAACCTCACACCTTATGAGCTCCTCCACAATTATAGCATTTTGGTTGTACTCCTGTTCCACACTTTCCATATTCATAACCCCCACATCTAGCACATCTCCTCTGCCTATTACAGGTTTTAGCTATGTCTCCAAACCTTTGACAACTATAGCACCTCAATGGCTTTGGTACATACACTCTTACTGGGTAACTCATGAAACCTCGGAATACCTTCCCTGGCACTCTTTATTCTTCAAATTCAGTCAATACTATTTCACTTTCCTTTTTCACTCCCTCCTTTGTTGTCTTCAGTCTTTGAACATTCATTACTTTTCCTCCTTTGATACTCCTCTTTAACTCCTCCATATTTATACTCATTGGTACTCCTGTGATCACTCCTTTACATCCACCACCATTTCGTGCTCCCACCCTCCCTGTTTATTCCACCTTATATTTTCCCCATCTTTCTTGAGTGCTTTCTCAAGCTGTTCCTCATTCGTACATCTTACCAATAGGTTATCATCATGAAGGACTTTTGCAAATACTACTTCCCCCATCTTATTTGCCAGTGTTGTTATTAGCACAAACAGGTTAATTTTCTTCATGCTTCCTTGAGCCTTCTCATTAAACCTTATTATGACAACACCTCCTCTCTGAACTTGTTCAACTTCCTCATTTTCAGAGCTCTCTCCACTATCATTTCTTATTCTTTTACTCCCTTTGTCTTGGTTTTCATTCATCTGTCCCCTCACTATCTTCTCATGCCCTTTATTTCTCCCTTCATAACCATTCATTTCTCAACTGCCTTGCCGGAGGCAGCAGTTCAGCAGCTTGCTCAGCCTCGCTGCTAACCTGCACCAGAACCAGAAACACAAGCATGCACTGGCACACGCCCACCACCTCCTTTGCAGTTTACAGCCCAGCAGTTCGACCCAACCTCGCGGACATTTCCTGGCCCAGCTGTTCAGTCTAGTCATGACCAACCTCTCAAAGCATTTCATCGCTGTAAATGTGAGTGCTACCAGGTTACAGTCATTAAGGCACACATTATTCTTAGGCTCTGGCATAATTGTTGCCTTTTTGAAGCAAGTGGGAACTTCAACTCGTTGAAAATGTCCTTGAATACTCCTGCCACTTGGTTGGCAGGGGTTTTCAATGACCAGTTTGGACATTGTAGAACTGTAGAACCATTCTTGATGGTCACTGAAGGCACCACCCTGAATACATTCTGGTATCTTGTTACTCTTATTGCTTCATCCAAGTAGTGCCTGATGGAGCTGTTGGACTTTCAGTTCTTATTTTGATAAGAAGCAAGGTTAATCAGTCTGGTCAAGTCCTGTATGATGAGGGAAATCCAGGATTCTTCCTGCATCCTGATAAGCACATAGGCAGAAAATGTCACCAGGTGGATGAGTTGAAGCTCTGTATTTTACAAATTCAGTGGCCATTGGAATTACTAAATTATATTCACAAGGCCAAATGATGGGTGGGTCACGTTTGCAATTTATGGTCTACAAGCAGTGTGAATGTTCCTTCAGATAAGAAGGTCTGTGTAATGCAAAAGTTCCCCAAGTGCACAATGCTCACTCATAGATATTAATTTCTAAATATTGGAAAAGGCCAAGTTTCCTTAGGGGAGTACAGCCACAGTCAAGCCCATAGCACCATGGCTAACTCAGCTAAGTGGAACAAAAAGAACTAGATCCTTAGAAATGGATGTCGTGATCTGGTTGATTGTTTAAAATCATTGTGAACAGTTTAGCAGATGACTTTGACTGGCTAGGTTCGAGGGAAGTCCGTTGGAACTGACTGCTTTGCTGTCCAGATCCTGAGATTTCTGGGCAATTCAGTCATTGTTGACGTTGTCATTTCTCTTTTCTCCATAAGTTTGTTCATATACTGGATCTATGTCAATGTGTTTATTGATGGATCATTCTGTAGAGAACCATGCTTTAAGAAATTCTCGTTCTTTTCTTTTCCTTGCTTGAGTCAAGTCTCTGGCTGTCATCCAGTTGAAATGGTGTCCTTCTCAGTCTTCATGAGTTCCAATCATTTTGCCAAGCTTGGGGATCAACCAAACTTCCGAATTGCCAACCTGAGTAACCAATATACTGCACTATTTCGAAGAACTAAATCCTTTTTCAAAAAGAACTATATTAATAAAGGACTCAATGAGTAGGTACAGGGTTGGACAAAGTCATGATGGAGATATGAAACTGCAGATGCTGAAATTTGGACAACAAACCAAAATGCTGGAGCAACTCAACTTCTAAGAGTGACAATTCATTGAAACATGGAAAATTCCTTTCCCCCATAGATACTCTTTGACCTGCTAGGTACCTCTGGCAGTTTGCTTTTTTCTAAGGTGATATGTTGTCACCAACTAAAAAACACTGAAGCCACATTATCAGAGGACATATTGGTACCTATGTCATTAGGATAAAGGATGTTGATGACTTAGAGGCAAATTACAGGGAGGTAATGACAAGATTAAAAAGCTGGATTTCAAAAAGGTAGCATTCTTCAAATTATTCGAAGTACCATGCAGAATACAGGAGATCACTTCTAGGGGAGCTGAGACTCATCAAAACGGAAAGGTTGTTTTATATAATTTGGCTGTGGCTAACATCCCCACTGGAAGGTGCATTGTAGTTTAGTCATAGACTCTACAGAATGACACCACAGAAACAGGCCCTTTGGCCCATCTAGTGCATGCCAAAACTATTTAAACTGCCTACTCTCATTGACCTGCACCGGGACCATAGCCCTTCACGATCCTACTATCCATGTTCCTATCCAAACTTCACTGAAATCAAGTTTGCATGCATCACTTATGCTGGCAGCTCATTCCACACTCTTACAACCATCTGAGTGAAGAAGTTTCCCTCATGTTCCCCTTAAACTTTTTACTTTTCACCCTTAACCCATGACCTCTGGTTGTAATCCCACACAACCTCAGTGAAAAAAGCCTGCTTACATTTATCCTATTTATACCCCTCATAATTTTGTATGCCTCTATCAAATCTCTCAATCTTCTACATTCTAAAGAAAACAGTCCTAACCTATTCAATCTTTTCTTATAACTCAGGTCCTCCAGGTGCGGCAACATCCTTGTAAATTTTCTCTGTACTCTTTCAACCTTGTTTACATCTTTCCTGTAGGTAGGTGACCAAAACTGCATTAGTGATCCAAACCAGGTAGTGCAGCAGTTTCTTAAAGAATACAAAACTGGGGATAGGAGGCAGAAGAATGAGTTTGGAAATCAAAGGAAACAAAGACGGTACAGGAAAAGAAATTCGGCAGTACTTACATTTCCTATAAAACGGGGAGTCTTGGAAGTAATGAAGATGAACAGAGGACAGGAGGTAATATTTTAAAATGGAACATGGCTCAAATAACACCAGGAAAGACAGTTCAGTATTTCTGTTTACAGAATTTTCAGAAGGTATAAAAATAGTGAGGATGGGATAGGATGTAGTGGCCTTGGCAATATTGTTTGATGGAACAATTATAATTGTGTGAGAGAAATAATATGCTATAAGCAACAGCACATTAAGATCTACAAATGAACAAAAGAGCTAGTCACATCAGTGAGTGTACTTTAGGTCCCAAACTACCAGAGATAAGCAGCAAAGCAGATACATAAACAAATTCTGTAAAGTTTGAAAATAGCAAGGCTGTGATTGCTGGGGATTTAAACTACTCATATGTTGTTAACCAGGGCAGATACAGACCAAAGCTATAAAAGTAAAGGATTTTTGAAATGCTGTCAAGAGCATTTTTTTTAATACAGTCGGCCCTCCTTATCCACAGGAGATTGATTTCAGGACCCCCCACGGATACCAAAAAACGTAGATGCTCAAGTCCCCTATTTAAACTGTCTCAATGTGGTGGTCTTTAGGACCCAGCGGAACCCCGGACCTTATTTAACCTCTCAGTGCAATGGACATTAGGACCCAGCACAGCTCTGAATCCGTAGTGTTTCTGTTCACGAAAATAGTAACAATCACGATTGAAAATAAAGTGGAAGTAATAAAGTGATCGGAAAGAGGTGGTACACCATCGGTCATTGGAAAAGCGTTAGACTACAGTCGGTCAACGATCGGAACAATTTTGATGGGAGCGTGTGAAAGGCCCTGCCCCAATGAAAGCTACAATCATTACTAAGCAACACAGTGGTTTCATTATTGAAATACATACATTTCTTAAGTGTTTTATATGCATAGAAAGGTAAAATAAGACAAACATTTGACTAACTGATGCTAAATAATACCATACGTACCTGTTCCGACTTAAAGACAGACTCAGGAACAGAACTCATTCATAACCCAGGGACTGCCTGTACTTTTAAATCATCTCTAGATTATTTATAATACCTAATACAACGTAAATGCTATGTAAATAGTTGTTATACTGTATTGTTTAGGGAATAATGACAAGAAAAATAGTCTGTACATGCTCAAATAACGAGTGCTGGAGAGAGAACTTCCGGGTTTTCCTGATCCGCGGTTGGTTAAATCCATGGACGCGGAACCCGCAAATAAAGAGGGCCGACTGTATTATTACATAGCCAGCTCAACAAGTGGAGTGCAATGATGGGACAATTTGAGTAAAAAGAAAAGTGGGACAGCATTTTGAAAACAGCTATCCTAACGCTGTTAGATTTAGTTATGGAAAATTACATTCAAAATTAAATGTGATATAGCAAAAATGTCTGAAAATAGCTACTTGAAGAGAAATGTGTAACAGTATGGTGGGAACCATTCAAATAAGTTGGGAGAATGTTCAGACCAAATTCGTCCACGATAAAACAATGAACTCCCAAACTGAGACCCTGATGACTATCAAGGGTAAGATAAAACAGAAAGGGGAAGTTTGAACTGTATTAGCAAGAAATATACTTCTCTGCATTGTTAAAGTGTAGTGGAGATACTAAGAAAGACAAAGAGGATGCATGAAAAATTACAGTAAACAAAGCATGTTTACAATTACGCAAAAAGAGGTCAAAATAAATAATAGGTAAATCAAGAACTGCCAGTGATTTATTAATCAAAGGTTATAAATAACTATCAATCAATTTTTTTTTAGGAATAAGCAGGTCAAATCAGGACAATGCTTCAAATGGAATCCATGAGGAATTTCGCAGGGTGTTTGACAAAGTTCCATGTGGCAAATTAAAAATTTTAAGTAAAAGTCCATAAAATGTGAAAAAATTCTATTAATGTTCAGAAATCCAAACGATAAGTTTCTAGTGGAGATACAAGTTGCTCAGATTTATGAAGTACTTTACATAATGGATTCTATAGCACCAAATCTTACTTTCAATGATTTTTATGATTCATTGGAATTTAAAGGAAGGCTCTTGTTTAAGTGTTTTGCGGATGGTCATAAAATTGACACTATGATTTGATACCAAGATTGGTGTACACAAAGCTAGCAAGTAAATTAAATCCAGTGAAGTAAAGCATCAGACAAAAAATACACACACAACAAATAGTTGGATACTAAAAATTGCAGAAGAAAAGAAGGATCTTGGAGCCAGTTCAGGCAGAAAAGGCTGCCTCAGAATCTATGGGATACTCACCCGTGTTTCTGCAGACACAGAATGTGACAGTGGGCATATCAAGACGGATGAGGCTTTCTATTCCAGGACATCTCAAATGTCCTCTTTCTTTAAGAATCGTGGTTTCCCTTCTGCCGTCATCAATGATGCCCTCACCTGCATCTCCTCCACTTCCGCCCTCACCCCATCCTCCCATCACCACTACAGGGACCGGGTTCCCCTTGTCCTCATCTACCACCTCACCAGCTTCCAGATCCAGCATATTATCCTCCACAACTTCTGCCACCTTCAACAGGACCCCACCACTAAGCACATCTTTCCCTCTCTACCCCTCTCTGCTTTTTGCAGGGATCATTCCCTCCAGAACTGCCTGGTCCACATGTCCCTCCCCTCTCTTACCACCATTCAGGGCCCCAAACAGTCCTTCCAGGTGAGGCAACACTTCACTTGTAAGCCTGTTGGGGTTACCTATTGCATCTGGTGTTCCCTGTGCGTCCTCCTCTACATCAGTGAGTCCCAACGCAGATTGGGGGATCGCTTCATCGAGCACCTCTGCTCCATCCGTCACAACAGATGGGATCTCCCAGTGGCCACCCACTTCAACTGTGCTTTACATTCCCATTCAGATACGTCCATACATGGCCTCCTCTACTGCCATAATGAGGCCAAACTCAGGTTGGAGGAGCAACACCTCATATACCGTCTGGGTAGTCTCCAGCCCCTTGGCATGAGCATCGAATTCTCCAACTTCCGGTAATTCCCTCCCTTGCATCTTGCATTCCTTCTTCATCTTTCCTGCCTATCCCCTCCCTGCTTCCCCTCTCCCACCCTTTGATCATTCCTGATTGTTTTTTAACCTGGCACCTACCAGCCCTCTCCTTCCCACCCTTCCCCCCACATTCTTTATAGGGTCCCTGCCCTCTCCCTCTTCAGTCCTGACAAAGGGTCTCAGCCCAAAAAGTTGACTGTTCATTTCCACGGATGCTGCCCGATATTGCTGAGTTCCTCCAGCATGTTGCGTGTACAGTCGGCCCTCCTTATCCCCGGGGGATTGGTTCCAGGACCTCCCGAGGATACCAAAATTTGCAGATGTTCAAGTCCCTTATTTAACATGTCTCTGTGCAGTGGACATTAGGACCTGGCAGTGCAGCTCTGAATCCACAGTGTATCTGTTCATGAAAATAATCACGATCGCGATTGAAAATAAGGTGGAAGTAATAAAGTGATCGGAAAGAGGTGAAACGCAGTCGGTCACTGGAAAAGTGTTAGGCTACAGCCGGTCAACAATCGGAACAATCGGGCCCTGCCCCGATGAAAGCTTACAACTATTACTAAGCAATGCAGTGGTTTAATTATTGAAATATGTATGTTTCTTAAGTGTTTTATATGCATAGAAAGGTAAAATATGTACTATATATTAAGAAAAAGGTTTGACTACCTGATGCTAAATAATACCAGATGTACCAGTTCCAACTTAAAGATGGACTCAGGAATGGAACTCAATCATAACCCGGGGACTGCCTGTACTTTTAAGTCATTTCTAGATTACTTATAATACCTAATACAATGTAAATGCTATGTAAGTAGTTGTTATACAGTATTGTTTAGGGAATAATCACGAAAAAATAGTCTGTACATGCTCAAGGAACGAGTGTTGGAGAGAGAACTTCAGGGTTTTCTCAATCCACGGTTGGTTGAATCCACGCATAAGGAATCCGCGGATAAGGAGGGCCGACTGTATATCAAGACTGAACTCCTTACAACTTGAATTAACTGATGTTTAAGTACTATGGATATCTATGATCACCAAAGGATGTGATTTTACAAAAGAGGGTGCAGATGAGATAACAAAGAATATTGTCATGGCGAATGAACATTTGGTACAATGGACTAACTAGGTTCATATTATTTCATTTAAAATAAAGGAGAGTGAGGGGAGATTTAATTATTAAACTATGAGGGACATGGACATGGTGAATAAGGACTAAAATTTCACTCGGCAGTGAGACTGATGACCTGGGAATATTGATTTAATTTTATTTGTGGAAGAATTAGAAGGAAATTGAAAAAAACCATCCAAAGAAATCTCAGAATCAGGTTTAGTATCACTGTTATGAAATTCATGTTCTGTGGCGATAGTACAGTACAATACATTAAAAAACCAATAAATTACAGTAAGAAACATGTAAAAAAAATAAATGGAGGGCACACAAAGAAGCCAAAAGCTAGTAGGAAGATAAAGGATTGGGAAGCTCTTAAAAACTTGCAGAAGGAAACTAAGAGAGTCATTAGGAAGGAAAAGATGAATTATGAAACGAAGCTGGCGATTAATATCAAAGATACTAAAAGCTTTTTTAACTATATAAAGGGTAAAAGAGGGTAGATATAGGATCAATGGAAAATGACGCTTTTCACATTGGAAGACATCTGCAATCTACTGGACATTCAAGAGTGTCAGGGAAGTGAAGTATGTGCAGTGAAAATTACAACTGAGAAGGTGCTCAGGAAGCTTAATGGTCTGAGGGTGGATAAATCTCCTGGACCTGATGGAATGCACCCTCGGGTTCTAAAAGAAGTAGCTGAAGAGATTACGGAGGCATTAACAATGATCTTTCAAGAATTGATAAATTCTGGCATTGTACAAATGACTGGAAAATAGCAAATGTTATTCCGCTATTTAATAAGGGTGGGAGGCAGCAGTAAGAAAACTATGGACCTGTTAGCCTAACATCAGTTGTTGAGAAGTTGTTGGGAATCGATTGTTAGGGATGAGATTACGGAGTGCCTGGAGGCACGTGACAAGATAGGCCAAAGCCAGCATGGTTTCCTGAAAGGAAATTCCTGCCTGACCAACCTAAAATTTTTTTTGAGGAAATTACAAGCAGGGTAGACAAGGTGATGCAATGGATGTGGTGTACTTGGATTTTCAGAAGGCCTTTGACAAGGTGCCACACGAGAGGCTGCTTAGCAAGATAAGAGCCTATAGAATTACAGGGAGTGTTACTATCATAGGTGGAGCATTGGCTGATCGGCAGAAAACAGAGAATGGGATTAAGGGATCCTATTCTGGCTGGCTGCTGGTTACCAGTGGAGTTCCACAGGGGTCAGTGTTGGGACTGCTGCTTCTTACGATGTATGTCAATGATTTGGACTCTGGGATTAATGGATTTGAGGCTACATTTGCTGATAGGTCGAAGAACGGGTTGTGTTGAGGAAACAGAGAACCTTAGGTAGTTTAGGGGAATGGGCAAAGAAGTGGCAAATGAAATACAATATTGGAAAGTGTAGGGTCATGTACTTAGGTGGAAGAAATAAATGGCAGACTATTATTTAGATGGAGAGAGATGCAAAGGGATTTTGGAGTCCTTGTGTGCAGGATACCCTGAAGGTTAACCTCCAGGTTCAGTTGGCAGTGAAGGCGGCAAATGGAATGTTGGCATTCATTTCTAAAGGTACAGAATATAAGAGCAGGGATGTGATGTTGAGACTCTGGAAGGCACTCGTGAGACCACAATTTTGAGCTCCCTATTTTAGAAAGGATATACTGACATTGGAAAGGGTTCAAAGAAGATTCATGAGAATGATTCCAGGAGTGAAAGGGTTATCGAATGAGGAATGTTTGGCAGCTCTTGGGCTGTATTCCCTGGTGTTTAGGAGAATGGCACTGGGGGAGGGGGGAGATCTCATAGACACATTCCCAACGTTAAAAGCCCTGAAAGGATTAGATATGGCAAGGTTATTTCCTAGGGCAGGAGAGTCTAGGCCAAGAGGGCATGACTTCAGGATTGAAGGACATCCATTCAGAACAGAGATGCAGAGAAATTACTTTAGTCAGAGGGTGGTAAATCTGTGGAATGTGTTGCCACGAGCGGCTGGTGTATTTAAGGCAGAGATAGGTAGATTCTTGATTAGACAGGGCATCATAAAGTACGGGTGAAGGCAGGGGAGTGGAAATGACTGGAAGAATTGGATGACTGAATGGCGGAGCAGATTCGATGGGCCTACTTCTGCTCCTGTATCTTATGGTCTTATGAGACCAGAACTTATGACCTAAAATGGGTGGAATGAAAACTTTCATATTTAAATGGTAGCTGGATGAGCACCTGATCAACTGCAAAGCGGCAGACCATGAGCTGGAAGATGTGGGTAACTTAAACAGCACTATTTTAGCTCACATGATGAGCCAATGGTCTCCATCTACACCATAAGGTCCTACAAGTACTTCATCAAATCAGAGGGTTGTAGTTGATCTACTTGAATATTTTAACTGATACAATTTCAACGCAAATAAAAATCAACAGATTTTCAAGGCATGTCTTACGTAACTAGACAGATCAGACTGAAGTTGTTTCAGTGGACATTAGTGAGATTTTTACCATAGTAGTTTTACATTTACTGTTAGTTATATTGGCATTTTATTCTTAATGACTTAATGAACTGATTTTGAACTCTAGATTTCAAACTAGTGTTCAAATCATTGTATCTCTGGTTACTAGTCCAGTAACATTACCATCATGCACCATTCTCCCAGAGCATGTTTGTGTGAAATGGATAATTGTTTCTGCCCATAATTTTCTGTGCCACAGATGTCAAAACCAGATGGATATGAGAGATGGGCATGCAAACTGTTTTTATTCCCCCAGTAAGGTCTGTACATCATCAGACTATTAAACCAAGAGCTGCATCAACTTTCACTCAGTCAGAAGGGGCAATCAGGATATTTTAAACATGTCCCCAAAAATATAATTTTGCAACTCTAACTTTGAAGTTTTGTTGCCAAGTACCCATTAGCATTGCAATTTAAGAGTTCTGTATTACCCAACTGTTCAATATTAGATCAGTAATGCACTGGGCTGGCCATTCAACCCGCAACATTGTGCAGATCTTGATGTAAATTTATACTAAAAATGTCCTTCTGTGCATCATCCATATCTATCCATTTCCTTCAAATTCCCATCCATTTAAGATATGTTTTATTTATGCTCAAGAATGAATGGCAATATGAAGGGAGTGTAAGGTAATGAGAATGGCAGGGGAGTGGATCTAGCTGTATTGGCCTTCCATAGCCTGGTACAAGTTTGACAAAGTGAATGACTTCCTTTCATGCTGTGAAATGCTATAACACAGAGGGTGCAATGATGTGTGAGGCAATTCTTCAGTGCTTGGAGGAGTATTTCACACCAAGCTGGGAGGAAATTCTTCAATGTGAAGGGGGTATTTCACACTGAACAATAAGAGAATTCTGGAATGTAAGTCTGCATTCTTCTGATATTAGTGATATGTTAAGAAAATCATTAATTTAAACAAAAAAAAAATTGTTCTCAATGTGGAGGATTTTTTTTCCAGAATTAAGCACCATGGCTTTACACCTCCTTGCTGTATCCAAATGGCAATCATGAAATTTCATTTAGTCTTGTAATCAACTTATACACTATAAGATGCCACAATTATTAAGATAAATAATGAAACAACTACACTTAGTGAGTGCACTAGAATTTATCACACCAACAGGCAAACAGAACCTTGTTTTCAAATTGAAAAAGGCAGCACCTGTGTCCTCTGTAGTGCACACAAGTAATCCACATTGGTCTTGTCAAAGTGCAAAAATGCTGACCCTGTCCAGAGATTTGTTTTCAGGGAGGTGGTGGTAGTTGGGGTTGGGGGGGGGGGGTGGTGTGGGTAGGTACAGCCAGAACCTTAATAGAGATTGAGAGCAAAATGGTGGTTCATGACATTTCCATTTCCCTTCCCACACATGCTGCTATACTTAACACAAAAGTTAGAAATTTAAATACTCAGTTGCAAAAGTCACGCTGCTAAACCAGAAACCAAATGAATTTCAAAGACCCATTTTATGTGTCCAATGTCCTTGAGTTTAACCACCATTCTTGTGCAAGATGACAAAAGACTTATCAACATTTCACTGCAGTACCCTAGTTCAATTACATTGCATTAATTGCAAGTTTTTAAAAGTTTATTACATTTAACATATACTAATATTTGTTCAAAGTATTAGTACAAAAATCCAGTCCTATAATACCAATGCAACAGTTGCTAAGGAAAAAATCTAGTTTGGGGCATCTCCCTGGACATGAGACAATGACTCCTGTAGTTGGTGAAAAATTGATAGTTGGTTACATAAATAACCAAGAGCTTGTTGCAAATTTAAAGAAAATAATTTGAAGTTCAAAGATTTGCAGTTTTTAAGAAACAATTAAAGGATCACAAGACATACTGAACTGGAGGCCACTCTAATCAACCTGGTTCATTCAAAATACACTACCTCCTTTGTCAACTATAACATCCAGCTATTCCTTATACACTTCCAGAACTTTTCGATTCAGTTATAAAGGTAGCAAGACAGCAGCTATACTTCATTAGGAGTTTGAAGTGATTTGGTATGTCAACAAGTACACTCAAAAACGTCTATAGATGTACCTTGGAGAGCATTCTGACAGGCTGTGTCACTGTCTGGTATGGGGGGGGGGGGGTGCTGCAGGGTGTTGTAAATTTAGTTGGCTCCATCTTGGGTACTAGCCTACAAAGTACCCAGGACATCTTCAAGGAGTGGTGTCTCAGAAAGGCAGCGTCCGTTATTAAGGACCTCCAGCACCCAGGGCATGCCCTTTTCTCACTGTTACCATCAGGTAGGAGGTACAGAAGCCTGAAGGCACACAATCAGTGATTCAGGAACAGCCTCTTGCCCTCTGCCTTCTAATTCCTAAATGGACATTGAACCCTTGGACACCACCTCATTATTTCTGTTTTTTGCATGATTTTTAATCTATTCAATATATGTATACTGTAATTTATTATTATTGTATTTGGGTTTTTTTTCTATATTATGTATTGCATTGGACTGCCACTACTAAGTTAACAAATTTCACGTCACATGCCGGTGATAATAAACCTGATTCTGAAATTCTGGTCCACTCTGAAGAGCTTTCTGGCAGTAGACCTGATTTTTTTTTACATCATACTAGTTGTGACTCTACCCCTCTTCACACTGGGACTCTATCATCCTTACAAACTTACAAAATCCCAACCCACACTCCAGCTTCCTTATTCTCTCTACAATCTTTGAACAGAATGTGGCCTTACAAATCATCAGCTTCTCTGCAATCACACATCTCCATCCCTCAAGCAGAGTTAATTGTCTGCCTCAGAACTAACAATTAGAATTAATGCCCTTTGGAACTGTGACCACGGTAAACCAAATTTTCACATCCTTTTTGGTCTTCCTGGAAGTCTTTAACTCCTCCAAAACATACAATCCACCATCTAAGTGTGTGGCCTTAGCCTTGTTCTATGCGTATCTACTGGATCGTAACCAAGCAGACATTTAAAATGACTCATTTTCCTGTCCTTCTTCCATCTCGAGAAATTACTCTTATCCCCCTATTTATCATCGATACTTTGACTTTTTACGATATCAATTAAACATGTCAGATTCCACATAATTACTGATAATTTTTCACTCTCTTCCCTGGATCTCTCTCCTTTGGTTATGATTTGTCCAGTCTTGTATGACAGCCAATGCTGGATGAATAAAAAGACTTACCAAAAAGCACTAGCTTTGATGCCTTTAAACTATATTCTGTGGACCATTTCTTTTCATCTCCTCAACAACCATCTGAAGCCCAGCCAGATTGTTTGTGACCTTAGGTCTGACCCCAAGAGAAGCTCCAGCAATCGGATTGCCTTATTCTACAACATCACTCAAGAATGACTATGCTGCTATCAAAATATTCACTATGCTTTTGTAACAATCAGAACTATTAATTCCAATCCTCTGGCGACCTCCCATCTACCACTCAATACAAAAATATTCTTCAAAACCCTACTTATTGTATCTTAATTCAAATTCCGTTCACCTAGATCCACTATATTACAACTTCAGCTACAAATGTCTGCATAAAATCCATATTTCAAAATTCCTCCATGCTCTCCCCTTTCCTTAGTTCTGTAACTTACAACTGCCCCTTTGAGACCTCAGATCTCCTCTCCAATCTGATCTCTTTTATATTGCCTAATACCACAGGCCTCATCATCTGAAATAAAACCAAAGTCATCAAGCATGGTGGATTTCACAAGCAATTTATGGAACACTTACATATAGTCCGCATTTTTCTTGTTACACATTGCTTTGGTTCTCAGGCCTACTCCAATCTCTCTGTCCTCACCCATCAATACGGTTCAACAGGAGGAAAAACATCTCATCATTCAGGAACCTTTCAGCCTTCTAGACACAACACTGCATTCACTGCTTCCATATGCACTTCTTCTAGACCCAAATTATCTTTTTCTATTTTCTCAGGTATTTTACTTTGTGTGGTATACAAACTTGACAGAAATTTCACTTGGTTTCTCTTGCACCATCTAACCCACAGCTCTTATGTTGGAATGCTCTGCCTTGACGGCACACTAACAAAATTTTTCTTGCCATCTTTGTATATTTTTCATTGGTAAGTTAATTTATTACCATGCAGCTAAAGATGGTGCCAGAGGGCAACTTCTCTCAGCTCATCAGTGAAACAGTTAAATTCTTCCTGTTCTAATGTCTATATTTTCCTTTTCAAGGTGACTGGGGTCCTGTTGGGGCCTTTGGTCTACAACAGCACTCAAACTGGGATTGTGCGTCATGGTGTGTTCTAGCTCTTGGAGCTCACCGATCGACTGTGTTTTGATATATCCAGTATTGGCCTGAAGTTGGGCGCCTTCAGGGCCTTGCGCAGCCCTGTGGACACAAATTCTTGCTGGTGTCACTAACTGAAGTGTAGCAAGAGCTTGAACATCAAAGACAGCAAAGGGTGGCTGGCAAAGGGCTCTGCACACAGTGATCGATCATTCACTATTTTGATGGTGAGGGAGAGTTTACTGCTGAATCTTGAGTCAGAGAACTTGAAATTAAAGCAACACTTCAGACTGACTGTAACATCAAGATAGCGACTTGTTATCTCCCCTCTCGCTGGTGTGTGTGTGTGTGAGTAGAAGGGTTGTGTATGGGAGTGGTGCAGGGGCTTTGGGGTTCTTATGTTTTTTTCTGTCATTTGAGATGTTTCTTGTTTTGAGGACGTCTGTGGGGAGTAAGAATTTCAGGTTGTATATTCTATATGTTCTCTGATATTAAATAGAATCATTGAACCATATACTGAGGTACACTGAAAAACTTTGTTTGCTATCCATACAAGTCATTTCATTACAACAGTGCACTGAGGTAAAGTGCAGTGCAGGTAGACAATGTGCACAGCCATTACAAGTAAGATTGCAAAGTCAAGAGAGTATTTTATTGTAGTAGAAGAGCATTCAATAGTCTTATAACAGTGGTGTACAAGCTGTCTTTGAGTCTGGTGTTACATGCTTACAAGAGTTTGTAAATCTGGCTGATGGGTGGCAGGGTGGGGAAGGAAAGGAGAAGGAGAGAAAGTCCAGGATTTGTGAAATCTTTTAATTATACTGCCTGCTTTGCTGAAGCAGTGATTAGTGTAGAAAGACTCCACAGAGAGGAGACTAACTTCTGTGATGCGCTGAACTGTCCGCAGTTCTGTGCAGTTTTTTAATGGTCTTGTGCAGAGCAGCTGCCACACAAAACAGTGATGTATCTGGATAGGAAGCTTGTTCTAGCACATTGATTAAAATTGCTGAGGGTCAAAGGGGAAAATGCCACATTTGTTTTACCTACTGAGGATGTGGAGGCGTCAATTCTCTTGTTTGGCCATGGCATCTACATGATATCCCTGTGACAGTAATTGGCCAATTCTAATTCCTTTTTGTTCTTTCCTCTTTACCCCCACAACAATCCCAACATATTTCCCTAGCCTCTTTGTATGCTTAGAAATTGTTGCATAGCTTTATAATATTCTGATAAATTGTATTTAACTAGAAATATTTGCTTGCTTTCATTCTTCAAAACTACACAACGATTTTCTGATTATTTCCATTTTTTATTTTGGATTTTAACACAAGGCCTCAATTACACACATGCAGCTTGAGAAGTTGGTCCTGCATCAGTTCACGATTCCTACAACAATCGCAGGCAATTTCCTATGTCAGTCTGCTCCCAAGCCTGAGTAAACAGGGGCAGTGAACCACGAGGAGACCTGAATGGTATATGGTGACTTGTTCATTTTCTTAAACTGTTCAAAATTTCTCATTTCAATTCTCCCACCCTCTTGGTCTGAATCAGCACTTCATCATGTAGGAGGAACAGACAAGACCCAACCCACTTCTCACTCTACCACATAATGCATTTTGCTGGTGACTTAACTCCTTGGCTGCATCCAGTGTATACAGTCACAAAGTAACACAATGCAAAAACACATCTTTCAGCTCACCATGTCCATCTACACTAAACTCACTTAACTGCATTAGGACACCCCCAAGTGTCTGTTTAAATTGCTCTTAAATATATTAATTGTATCTGATTCCACCACCTCCTGTAGCAGTGCGCTCAACTACACTTTGTGTAAAAGAAACGTGCCCTCAAGATCCCCTTTGACCACGCATACCTAATAATCAGGCATCCACCAAGCTAATATGTCATTGAACAAATCTACACATATTGTATATACCAGAACAGATATTCTCATTGTACCCTGACACTCTCACACTGTAAAGCTGGCACATGAGCCAATAGAGCCACTAACATCAGGGTAACATCTACAAAATGCTGAAGGAACTTAGCAAGTCAGACAGCATGAGGTTTCTTTGAGGCAAGATAAAAATACACTACTATGTCTCGTCGTTTTCAAATTACTAGGCGCAACCTGCCATGAATAGCATTGATACTGGTTCTGCAGAAGCAATACAATAAGACAGTCAGCCAGCAGATTCTTCAGAGATCACCTATGAATCTAAAGCCAAAAGTATGAACAATTTTATTCTCCCTCCCACAGTTCCATCAAAAACTTCTGTTGAATTCATATGACAATCAGAGCTGTCATATGGATTCAATAGGTCTTTGAATCAGCCCTTATGCTTGATCAATCTTTATGTTCAATCTGAAACACAGGCAAAAAAAAGTGCAAGGACTAAAAGGCTGGTGCAGTTGAAGATTCAATGTACCACCATGAAATGACTGCCTGTGCCACAACATATAGTTCCTCAATGCCAGTGACATTCACATTTCTCCACTCTGACCAGTTCCCTGGTATATTAGATTAACAGAGGGAACAAGAGGTGGACAATGCTCTCACCAGACAACTGGTCTTGTGAACATAGAACAGTCACCACACCACAGTAGATGATCTTCGGCACATGTTCGGTGCTGACCTTTTAACCAACTCCAAGATCAATCTAACCATCCCCCACCACAAAGCACCTGATTTTTCTTTCACCCATGTGCCTAAGTTTCTTATGCCCCCTGATGTACCTGTCTTTACATGTTTCACCCATCCACCACTCTCTATGTAAAACACTTACCTCTAACATCCCTCTACTTTCCTCCAATCACTTTAAAATTATGCCCCCTTGTATTAGCCATTTCTGCCCTGGGAAAAGGGCGCTGGCTGTCCACCACATTCTCTCTAATCCAAGCATCATTCTGGTACATCTCCTCCGCACCCTCTTCAAGCTTTCCACATCTTTCCTACAATGAGGTGACCACAACTGAACACAAAATTCTAACCAGAGTTTTATAGAGCTGCAACTCAATCCTAATGAAGGCACACACAAAAAGCTGGTGGAACACAGCAGGCCAGGCAGCACCTATAGGAAGAAGTACAGTCAACGTTTCGGGCTGAGACCCTTCGTCAGGACTAACTGAAAAAAGAGATAGTAAGAGATTTGAGAGTGGGAGGGGGAGGGGGAGATCCAAAATGATAGGAGACAGGAGGGGGAGGGATGAAGCTAAGAGCTGGAAAGTTAATTGGCAAAAGGATACACAGCTGGAGAAGGGAGAGGATCATGGGACGGGAGGCTGAGAGAGAAAGAGAGGGGGAGGGGAGCACCAGAGGAAGATGGAGAGCAGGCAAGAAGTGATTGTGAAAGGGGCAGAGAGAGAAAAAAAGAGAAAAAATATGAAGCCACCATTTGTCCCCAAGATCCCCTCATTTCTCCACACTGCTAAGAATTCTGCCATTAACCCTTCAAATTCCACCCTCCAAAGTACATAATTTCACACTTTTCCACACTGAATTCCATCTGCCACCTTTCAGCCCAGCTCTGCATCTATCAATGTCACCTACTATTATATCCACAACTCTACCAACAGTTGTGCACCTGCAAACTTACTAAACCATCCTACCACTTGCTCATCCAAGTAATTTATAAATAATGAGCGGGGATCCAAAAACAGACTGCTGTGGAACACCACTGCTCACCAACCTCCAGGCAGAAAACTCCATCTACTACCACCCTCTGCCTTTCTTGAGGAAGCCAATACTGTATTCACATAGCCAAGTTTCTCTGAATCCCATACCTCCTAACTTTGTGAATGAGTTAACGGGGAACCATTATCAAAGGTAAAGTAAACTTATGGTACCATTTGCAAAGCCTGCTGCCTGATCTTCCTCCACATCCCAAAGCCTTGCAGAGGGAAACAACAAAATGCATCAGTGAAAATAAAAATAAAGTTTTAGTCATAATGAAGAGAAAACAGTCCAATTACATGCTACATTAGGGTACAGGGTAGTAAGATATATGCTTATTAAACCTCTGCTGGGAATTTCGGAAAGTAAGAAAAATGCAAAATTCAGAGGTTGACATAAATAATGCTTCTGAGTGTCAGTGCCTGTAAACAATTGGCTTACCAACACTGATAAGGTGGGATGGATTCTGGGTGGTTGGGAGGAAATTAAATTTGGTTGACAAACAGCTTACCAGTTGATGAAAACTGTAGCAAAGTGTGAATTTTTAAAAATAAATACAAAATATAAAATACCCTTACTATTATTGGAGCAACATGGTATAAGACCAGGTAATTGGATTCAATTCCACCGCTGGCGAAAGAGTTTGTATGTTCTCCCTGTGATCAAGTGGGTTCCCTCCCACATTCCAGAAACATTGGGGTTAATAAATTAATTGATGACATGGGTGTAATTGGGCAGTACAAGCTTGTTGTTGGGCTGTTAGGACCTGTTATCATGCTGTATCTCCAACTAAAACAGCACTCCAAATTCCCTTCACAAGTTCAGACTTTTGTCATTGTCAAGAAATCAGGAGTTTTTAAAACTTTTGCTTGATTAAAATGGCCAGCCATTTCTATTAAACTACAGTCCTGTAGAATGATGATTGGATTTTATATCACACTACTCAGTAATTTCATCTTATTGTCCAAAATCAAAAACTCAGTTCTGTTAGGGTATGGCATTGGAGTATAAAATATGTGTTCGGCAGTAATACAAACACGTGCTGTGCAATAATAAACAGTAAGAAAGCACTTCCTGTCAGCAATACTACCAAGAAATAATGTCGGTCAGAACATGTCACACTTAATACCAACTGGACCAAGTTTTTAGGATCCCAAATCTGATTTAAACATAAACCCAGTACGACTATACATAACCTTCTTTCATTAACTCACATTTTCAACAACTGGAGTTTATTTTACCTTTAATTCTAGCCCTCTCTGGTGCTACAATACTCACTAAAATATACTCAAAGAGATTCAAGTTCGAAAGTATAATTACATTTTTGGGAGATTTCCCATAGTTCAATAAACAATAATATGGAAGTTCCATACTCTAAGGATTACAAAATTATTGATTATCACTACATTTCAAGTTTTTCCCCAGACTGGCTCGCTTTCCCTTGTTACTTTAACCGTTGGAGTTCCTTTCTAGAACAACCACCTTTTCATTAACCCTTTCTACTCACCTGGAAAAGCCCTTTCCGCAGCTGATACAAATATAGGGTTTGCCCACTGCTCCATCATGAGATCGAATGTGATAGGTCATCCGGTCTTTTCGCTTGAAACGCTGGTGACAGATAGGGCATTCAAACGGTTTTTCCCCTGAATGCGAAAGCTTGTGGCGGTTCAAGTGGTAAACATCCCTGAAAGCTTTACCGCAGAGCTCACAGGCCACGTTTTTCCTCATTCTGCCTCTCTTTCGGGGGCTGTCGAGGCTGCTTGAAGAGGCTAGCAGATTATCCCCAAGTCCTGGAACCTGATTCTCCCCCGACCCCAGTTCCATATTCAGCCCCGTGTGTTGAGCCTCGTGGAGCAGGAGGCGGTTTGCATTCTTGAATACTTTCCCACAGAAACTGCAGGGGTAAAACCCCTCGTCCCTCATGGCCAACGGTGCTGTGAGCAGCGGCAAGTCAAACAGAGGGGCCTTCCGAGGCCGCCCGCGCCCCCTCTTGACCACCTTGGAATGGTCAGTGCCCACCGAGTTCACCGGAGCCTGGAACTGCCCGGCCACGAGGGTCGGTGTTGCAGGCGAAGTCACCAAGCCATCCATCACAGGTAAAGAACCCTGCAGAGGCGGCAGGGCGGGAGCAGGGGCTGGTGCACCAGGGCTACCTACCTTGACATCACCAGCACCCTGCAGGTGTCCATTTTCCCCCACAAAGTTGCCATTGGCACACGCAGCAGCGGCTAAGTCCAGGGCAAAGCTGAAGTCTACATTGGCGGGGCGGAAGACCATCATATCTCCCCTAGCCGGTGGCACCATGATCTGGACGTTGGACTGTTTAATGACCTCCTGGCAGATCTCTATGACCGACCTCATGAGCAGAAACTTAGCGGCCGTCATGAGCTCCGGGAAGCTCTCGAGCCTCACCACGATACGGGAGGTGTAGGCGAAGTCCAAGATGTCCCTGAAGACCTTGGCGCTGATGGTGTGCATCTCTAGCTCGCGGCCTTGGGCCTCGTCGACGGGCGCGCCGAACACAGACTCGAAATAGTCGCTACAGGCGGCTAACACGGCCTTGTGCGCCGGGAAGCTTTCGTCGCCCACCCGAAGCACCACGTCGCAGAAACGGCCGCCGTTCTTCCTCTGACCGTTGAGTTTCTTCAACATGTCGGCGCTGTGCTGGCTCACCTGGTAGGTGTAGCTGTTCCAGGACTGCTCGGCAGCCCTTTCCATTGCCTCCGCCAAGTCCGAGCCGCGACGGAAAGAAAACAGCCCCTTCACACTCCAACACTAAACAACTGAGTCCGAGGCCAGAGTGATTTGAAAAGGAGCGCGCGGTGCAGAGCTCCGCCTGCTGCCGAGCCAAGCCGAGGGAAGGCCGCACAGCGAAGGCCGGGGAGTGCTCGGCGCCGCTTTTGTTCCCCTCACAGCCGCCGGGCCCTGGCGCCGCGGGAGGCTCGGCAACATGGCAGCGCGGCGTTTCCTGTCAACTGCGACCCCTCCCGGGGGCCTGGAGAGGCACTGGCTGAGGCGGGGGTAGGTGGGGGGGGGGGGGGGGCGCGAGGGTGGGGGAGGGGGGCGGGGAGAGGCGCTGGCGGTGGATGCTGGCTTGCGGTAAGAGACTCTAGCTGGGAGTCGCAGTACTCTAGGCGAGTTTGGCAGACACGGATTGTTTATGGCAATCTTAGTCAGGGCGGTGGTCAGCGTGGGGAAATAGGGTCAGGATGAGGAACACTGGCAGAGAGTGAGTACGCTGGCTGTGTGTGGTGGAACACTGACTCGGAACCAGAGAACTCTGCGTGAGGCTGATGGCGAGGGTCTTGCTAGTCAGTGAAGGAAATAATTGCAGAAGGTGGGAGACGCTCTGGCAGAGGGCAGGGCATATTGGCTCAAGATGGGAGAATATCTTGAAGTGTGAGGACTCCATGTGAGATTGGGATAGTAGCATAAGGTAGGGGATATAGTCTGGGAGTAGGAACTGAAGTCATTGAGTGTGACATACTGGTTCAGTATAGAGATGGTCTGAAAATGAGGTTCAGGTGAATACCAAGTTAGAGGAGGCAGTCAGTGATGAATATCACCACTGGCTGGTAGTGTGAGGACTCTAGATGACGTTGGTAGACAGCTGATGGTGGGAGATTTGTTTGGGGCATGGCAAATTGGTTCAGAATGTGAAGCACTGGTTGACTCTCTCAGAAGCCAGGAATGGTGTTTCAGGTAGAAACAAGTGGACCCTCCATGAGATTGGGAGACACTGGCTGACAATGGGAAACTTGCTCAGCAGATCAGACTCTGGTTCAATTTGGAAAGTACAGGATGGTGATCACTGAGAGCGGAGGAGACTGGTTGACATTGGGAGACTTGCTTCAGGAGGAGGATGTTAGTTGAGGGTGAAAGACACTAACTCAGAATAGGGAATACTGGCTGAGGTTGGGATACAATGTTTAAGGATGAGTGGACTGCTGAAGATGGGGATCACTGTGGAAGGAGGCACTGACAGGGTGGAGCATACTGGATCATGTTACATGAGAGTAGGGCACATCCACTGAGGTGAGATAATTGATTCAGACTGGATAGAGGACACTTGCTGAGAGTGGGAGAATTGGCCAGAATGCCAGAAACAAATGGGACAGGATAGACCGGGTCGATAGGGAGCACTGGCTCAAAACTGGGTTCACTGGCTTAGGATGAGAGGCACCAGCTGATGGTGGAAGATATTGTTTCAGGTAGGGGTGCTCTGGTTTAGGATGGAGAATATTGATTAAGGGCAGGAAATGCTCAGTGATGGGCATATTGGCTCATTGTGGAGGATACCAACTAGGGAGAGCATTTTCTGAGGACAGGTTATAGGCTCAGAGTGGAGAACATTGGCTTAGGATGGACAACGTTGGCTGAGGATGGGAGATATTGGTTAAAGATGGAGGACACAGGCTCAGGGAGCCCAGAGCTAGAGAATACTGGCTTAGGCTGGAAATACTAGCTCAGGATAGAGCACTTTGGCTTAGGATAGGGGATTTTGGTTTTGGCAGGGTGATGCAATAAGGAAGGAGTGCCGTGGCTGAAGGAGGGGGACAGTCACTCAGAAGAGGGAAAACTGCCATAGAGCTGAGGGCATTGATTGACAAATATTGGCTCAGTTTGGAGCATGGTCTGAAAATAAGGGAACACCGGTTCAGGGGATACCAAACTGGAGGAGGCATTCAATTATAAATACCTCTGGTGGCTGAAATGAGGGATTCTGGTTCTTGAAGAAATTGGTTGAGGCAAGAGACCTTGGCTCAACTGGTCAAAAGGCTCTGGAAGACTTCAAATACATTGGCTGGATGAGTTCAGAATCTGGGCTTTGGAATTTGAGCAACAGCTAAGGCAGGGGTGGGCAAACTTTTTGACTTGTAGGCCACAAAGGGTTCTAAAATTTGACAGGGGGGCCGGACCAGGAGCAGATGGACGGAGTGTTTTGGTAATACACCTCATAAGAGAAAATAAAATATCATTACAACAAAATATCTGTCTTTGAAGTCCCATGGTATTTAGCTATTTATTGAAATGACTTTTAAAACACTGAAAATTAAATGAATAAAATACTGCTTTTTTAATAGTAACAGTTATTATTTTAAAGCACTGAAAATTCTGTTATCCTTCAAGATATTATCATCATCACTCTCCTCCTGACTGTCTTTATTTCAAAAACGGTAGGAGATGCAGGTCTACTTGTCCTGCTCCTTCTTATTCAATTGTCCCCTGTGCCAAAACTCAACAACGACCAGCACAAGGACAGAACAGTGACAGCGCGCCAGTATGCGGAGCGCGTTATTTGATCTGGAGCGCATTTTTTATTTTGAGAACATACGTGCACCTGCGCACTACTCATGTCCATCACTTAACAGAAATGACATGTAACATGTAAGGCTTATTGAAAAAAATATTTTCAAATGCATTTTTTACATAACACAACGAAGAAACTTATTTTTAATTTCAGTGGGAACAGTGTTGTTGGTCTCCCTTTTTAGCCAGCGCATCAAAGTCTGGATTTAGTTTTGTTGTGGCGATTCTCAGGATGGATCTGAGGTGTTGGTCAGTTAACTTGGATCTGTGGCTGGCTTTGTTGATGTTCATGACGCTGAACGCCTGTTCACACAAATAGGTCGAGCCGAACAAAGAGTAAAGCGCAAATGTGGAGTAATACGCTGCACCTCAACAAAGGTCAATGTATATAGGGTGCGTCATCTATTGGGAAAACGCCAGAATTGCGGGGAAAAAACGTTAACAAGGTTTATTAATATAATTTCATCAAGTTCTGCGGGCCGGATTAAAAAGCTTAACGGGCCGCATATGGCCCCCGGGCCGTAGTTTGCCCATGCCTGAGCTAAGGTCACTTGGGCCCATTAATGTGTGTTTCAGAGAGAGTACTACCATAGAGGGAAAGGGTGAATGCCAGACAGAGGAAGCTGGTAGTTCAGGGGAGCCCTAAGGGCATTCTTGCTCACTAAATACTTTTTGGTTCGGAATAGAGATGGGGAAGATGGTCCCCAAGGGGATATAGTTACTTACATCCAAGACAATAGTGCTTGGCTGGCTTAGCTGTACAGGTAATGTTCCAGAGACCAATTACCTTTTCCACCTATTACTACCCAGCTTCTCACTTCAACCCTCACCTCCCCCACCCATCCACCTTCCCCCTCACCTGGTTTCACCTATCACCGGCCAGATTGTATTCCTTCTGCTCTCCCTTCTTGTTTTGGTTTCTTCCCCTCCAAAAATGCTGCCTGATCTGCTGATTTCCAGCATCTGCAGAATCTCTTGTGTGTATGATTTGCTACAGATTTAGGCTGGATAGGGTACAGCTCCACAGGTTCACAGTCAAAATCTTCATGGGTAGATTTGTTTGCACTATTTGAATGGTTTAAACCAAACTGGCATGGGTTTTAGTAGCTCAGAAAGGATTCTGAAGAGAGAAATTGAAGGCAGAAAATGAGAGTTTTAATGGAAAGACTGAAAAACAGACCAAAAATAAATTTCACTGTGTTGACTGGGGAATGGGGGAGGACAGAAAACTAAATGTAATGAATAAGATAGATGAACCACATGCACCGATAGACATGTGGAAGTCAATATTATAACTCGTAGAAATCTGCTTTAAAAAGAGGCATAATTGGAAGGTGAATCTTTCTGGGGACAAAATTTTCACAGACCCAATAGGGGCATAAAAGAGCAGTAAGTTGGCAATATTGGATAAAAAAACAATCACTTTGTTAGAGGAAATGATGTATTAAAAAGATCATGAATTGAGATTGTATGGGTTGAACAAAATAATGAAAATGTGGCAATCACTAATGTGGGGGTGGCATGGCAGTGTAGTGGTCAGTGCAACACACTAACAGCTTGGAGTGTTGGGAGTTCTGAGTTCACTTCTGGCATTGTCTGTGAGGAGTCTCTATATTGAATTGATTTTACTTCTTATGTCCTTCACATGAGAAAAAATCTTTGTTACATCTGTCTAAATGTGCAATCATAGTAATTTATAATAATAATAAATAGAACAGTCAATGTAGGTAGAAATACACTCAGATCAGCATGAGTTAATCAGTCTGTTGGCCTGGTGGAAGAAGCTGTCCCGGAGCCTGTTGGTCCTGGCTTTTACGTTGTGGTACCATTTCTTGGATGGTAGCGGCTGGAATAGATTGTGGTTGGGGTGACTTGGGTCCCCAATGATCCTTTGGGCCCTTTTCTCACACCATCTTTGTAAATGTCCTGAATCATGGGAAGTTCACAACTACAGATGCCACTGGGCTGTCCACACCACTCTCTGCAAATTCCTGCGACTAAGGGAGGTACAGTTCCCATACCAGGCAATCAGCCAGTCAGGATGCTCTGAATTGTGCTCCTGCAGAAAGTTCTTAGGATTTGGGGGCCCATAACAAACTTACTCAACTGTCTGAGGTGAAGGAGACACTGTTGTGCTTTTTCACCACACAACTGGAGTGTATAGACCACATGAGGACATCGGTGATGTGGATGCTCAGGAACAGAGTTGTTTACCCTCTCAACCCCAGATCCATAGGGGTTAGCCCATCTTCATTCTTCCTGTAATCCACAAACAGCTCCTTTGTTTTTGCGACATTGAGGGAGAGGTTGTTTTCTTGACACCACTGTGTCAGAGAGATGACTTCTTCCCTGTAGGCCACCTTGTTATTTTTGAGATGAGGCCGATCAATGTAGTGTCATTAGCAAATTTAATAAGCAGATTAGAGCTGTGGGTGGTGACACTGTCATAGGGATGCAGGGAGTAAAGGAGGTGACTCAGTACATAGCCCTGAGGGGCTCCTGTGTTGAGAGTCACAGGGGTGGAGATGAGGGAGCCCACTCTTACCACCTGCTGGCGATCTAACAGGAAGTCCAGGATACAGCTGCACCAGGCCAAGTCAAGGCTGGGGTCAAGCTTCCTGTCAAGCCTGGATGGAATTATGGTGTTGAATGCTGTACTGTAGTCCAAGAACAGCATTCTCACATAAGCATCCTTCTTCAGATGTGTAAGGACGTTGGGTAGAGCAGTGGCTATCGATCGGTTTTGTCAGTAGTTGAATTGGTAGGGGGTCCATTTTGGGTGGTAGCATGCTGCAGATACATGTCTTTCCTGCAGAATGTGTCTGTTTCCTGGTGTGCTATGGTTTTATCCCACAGTACAAAGGCTTACCAGGTAGTTTAATTGGTCATTATAAAATGTCCAGTGATTCGGTTAAGGTTAACTAGGGTTCTTGGGAGTTGCTGAGGTGGTATAGCTTAAGGGGCCAGAAAGGTCTATTCTGTACTGTAAAATAAATGAATAAAATACTGGAAGGGGTATCAATGGGAAAGCATCTTTATCACAGTGAATCTTCCTTGTATCCTCTCAGTCCTGATTTTAGAGACTTGACCTGTAACATTGACATACACCTTTGTCCATGTATGCTGCTTGACCTGATGAGTTCCAGCACACTGTGTATTGTTCCAACATCTGTAGCCTGCTTTTGTCTTCAGTTAAACATAAGCAGAGAAAACCTACAGCACAATACAGGCCCTTTGGCTCATAAAGCTGTGCCAAACATGTCCTTACCTTCAGAAATTACCTAGGGTTACTGATAGCCCTCTATTTTTCTAAGCTCCAAGTACCTATCCAGGAGTCTCTTAAAAGATCCTATCATATCTGCCTCCACCACCATCGCTGGCAGACCATTCCATGCACTCACAACTGTCTGCATAAAATAAAAGTTCTTCCAAGCACCTTAAAACTGTGCCCTCTCATGCTAGCCATTTCAGCCCTAGGAAAAAGTCTCTGACTATCCACATGATCAATGCCTCTCATCATCTTATACACCTCTATCAGGTCACCACTCATCCTCCATCGCTCCAAGGAAAAAAATGCCAAGTTCACTCAACCTATTCTCATAAGGCATGCTCCCCAATCCAGGCAACATTCCTGAAAATCTCCTCTGCACCCTTTCTATGGTTTCCACATTCTTCCTGTAGTGAGGCGACCAGAACTGAGCCTGGTACTCTAAGTGGGGTCTGACCAGGGTCCTAAATAGCTGCAACATTACCTCTCAGCTCTTAAACTCAATCTCACAGTTGATGAAGGCCAGTGCACTGTATGCCTTCTTAACCACAGAGTCAACCTGCGCAGCTGCTTTGAGCATCCTATGGACTCGGACCCCAAGATCCCTCTGATCCTCCACACTGCCAAGAGTCTTACCATTAATAGTATATTCTGCCATCATATTTGACCTACCAAAATGAACCACCTCACACTTAATCTGTGTTGAACTCTATCTACCGCTTCTCAGCCCAGTTTTGCATCCTATCAATGTCCTGCTGTAACCTCTGACAGCCCTCCACACTATCCACAACACCCCAACCTTTGTGTCATCAGCAAATTTACAAACCCATCACTCCACTTCCTCATCAAGGTCATCAAAATCATGAAGAGTAGGGGTCCCAGGACAGATCCCTGAGGCACTCCACTGGTGATGAGGCACATCAGGCTTGTAAGGCACAACTTGCTTTTGACAAAGCCATGCTGACTATACCTTTTTTTGTGTAATTTGTTTTATTATTCATCATCAAACGAACATTTCCATAAGATGTATTTCAGATATTGTACATATATATCATAGTCACATATGCCACAAATCTCCACAAAATACTTATATGAGGTATACACTTATAGAAAAGAGAGGAAAGAAGGAACAAGTGAAAGGAAAAAAACTATGTACAAGTAGGGAGTGATCTTTATTTTTACAACATATTCATTGATTTGTGAGAATAAAATCAGGCCTATGAGGTGTTATGTAGTTAAACCATTTTTCCCAGTATGAATCAAACTGTTCCAGCTTATGATTAACAGATGCTGCTATCTTCTCCATTTTGTAAATGTCCATTGTAATTTCAATCCATGCATTTAAGGTTGGGCTCTCCTGTGATGACCATTTCCTTAGTAAGAGTCTTTTTACCAGCCAACAGTATATTCATTAAATATTTATCTCTTATCAACCATTCTTGAGGTATAAACCCAGAATATATGGTCTTTACTTTCTAAGGGTATTTCACATTTAAAGATGTCTTGTAGGGCACTGTGAATCCCACTCCAGTAGTCTTTGATATTATTGGAGCATTCCAGTAATATATAATGGGGCATTCCCAGAAAATATAATGGTTTGCATTTTGATTTCCTCGATTTCTGCAGCAATCAGGGAGGTTACTATCATAATGGGGATTTTTGACAGGGTGTAATAAAATAACAAGTTTTTCCATCTGAACTCCCTCCATTTCTATGAACTGGTACATTTCCATTGATGCCTCCATATTATTGTCCATTCTTCCTCAGATATAATTATCCCTCCTTCTTTCTCCCATTTTGTTTTAATGTATGAAGTGGAATGTGTTTTAAGATTTAACAGACCCTGTTACGCTTGCAATGATTCTACTACTGTAATCTGAATTATATGCTTTTCTAAATAGCTCTATCAAACATGTACTTGCTTTGGTTATATTTTTAACCATCCTATTAATATATTGTTGCATCTGTAAATACCGATAAAAATTGTGTTTTTCCAATAAGTGTTTCTCGTTAAGCATTTCAAAACTAAACAGTGTTCCTTCTTTCATTATGTTGCAAAGAACTGTTACTCCTTTAGCTTCCAGTCCTTAAATCTAGCATCCAATTTATTTGATGTAAAATCTGAGTCATATGCACACCATTTAAGAATTGCAATATCTCCCTCTAGATTACGTTCTTTTATAGTAGCTTTCCATATTTTAAGAGTCAATTTCACCCATGGGGTATCAATAGTAGGTTTTTATCAGGTTGTTATCAGCCAAAATTGCTTGTAAGGGGATGGGAAGTACCCGTTCCTCAATGTTTTTCCATTGAGTGTCATATGATGAGTTGCACCAACATATCACAGCTCTCAACTGTGCTGCAAAATAATCATCTCTCAGAGAAGGTAAGCCCCATCCCCCCTTTTCCTTTGCTAATTGCAAAGTTTTGAGACGAACTCTAGACCTTTTACCTTGCCAAATATACCTTGATAACATCTTGTTCTATTCATTGAATTGATCTTGGTAGGGTCTGAAAGAGATTTAACAGTCTGGGCAGTATATTCATTTTAATAGACTCAATCCTTGAACTGAGACTGAAAAAAGGAATCGGGTTCCATCTTGCCATATCTTCCTTAATTCTTTATATAAAGGCTGATAATTACATTCTGATATTTTTGCCAAATCTTTTGGCATAATGATGCCCAAATATTTGAAAGACTCTGTTTGCCATGCCCAGGGATATCTACTTTCAATTTCTCTTGGTGGGCTATAGTTATATGAAAGTAATTGGGTTTTATCTATGTTGATCTTGTATACTGAAAATTGACCATATTGTTCAAAGGATTGCATCAATTTAGGTAAAGAGTATGTTGGTTGCCCTAGATAGATCAAAATGTCATCCACGTAACAAGCCAATTTATGCTCTGTCCCTTTAATATTAATTCCCCTGATAGCTTCATTTTGTCTGATGCATTGAGCTAATGGTTCCAGATATAATGCAAAGAGTAGCGGTGACCATGCACAACCCTGTCTCGTGCCCCTTTCTAGGGTAAGACTATTTGATAAATATCCATTGATTTTAATCCTAGCAGTAGGGTTGTTATATAGTGTCTGTATAGTTTTAATAATTGTGTCTTGTAAAACTCTGTAAAGAAAATTGCAATTAGCCGAATCAGATGCCTTTTCAGCATCCACGCTTATCACTATTGCTTCGATTTTATTTTTTTTTGTATATGATCTATAATGTGAAGTGTCCTTTGTATATTGTCTTGTGCTTGGCATTGTCGTATAAAACCTGTCTGATTGTTACGTATCAGTATAGGTAGAAATTCTTCTAATCATTTGGCCATGTTGGAGGTAAATCATCTATAATCTACATTAAGAATGGATATTGGTCTAAATGACCCGCATTCCATTTTATCCTTGCCTTCTTTTGATATAGCTGAGATTATCACTGCCTTCCAACTGGGTGGCATTAGTGCCTTTTTTAGAGCCCAGTTCAGTGTGGGGAGTAAAACAGGAATTAATTCATTTTAAAATTCTTTGTACCACTCTGCCATATACCCATCTGATCCTGGTGACTTGCTTAATTTGAGCCTACTAATTGCAGCGTTTAGTTCAACTACAGTTATGTCAGCAGTCATCGTTCTATTTTGTTCTTCGCTTAAAGTGGGTAACTCTAGAGAATTCAGGAAGGTGTCATTTTTGGGTTATGCTTCCCCCTGGAACTTTAGAATATATGAGTTTTGTAAAACACTTCAAAAGCTTTTTGAATTTCATGCTGACTATTCCTAATCAAATGACTTTCCAAATGTTCATAAATCCTGCCTCTCAGTATCTTCTCCATCAACTTACCCACCACTGAAGTAAAACTCACTGGTCTATCTCTATTTCCTGGGCTATCGCTACTCTCTTTCTTGAATAAGGGAACAACATCTGCAACCTTTCAATCTTCCGGAACCTTCCCGTCCCCATTGATGATGCAAAGATCATCGCCAGAGGCTCAGCAATTTCCTCTCTCGCCTCCCACAGTAGCCTGGGGTACATCTATTCTGGACCCATTGATTTATCCAACTGGATGCTTTCCAACAGCTCCAGCTCATCCTCTTTCTTAATATCTATTTGCTCAAGCTTTTCAGTCTGCTGTAAGTCATCCCTACATTCATCAAGATCCTTTTCCGTAGTGAATGCTGAAGCAAAGTACTCATTAAGTACCTCTGCTATCTGCTGCAGTTCCATACACACTTTTCCACGGTCACCCTTGATTGGTCCTGTTCTCTCACGTCTTGTCCTCTTGCTCTTCACATACTTGTAGAATGCCTTGGGGTTTTCCTTAATCCTGTCCGCCAAGGCCTTGTCATGGCCCCTTCTGGCTCTCTTAATTTCATTCTTAAGCTCCTTCCTGCCAGCCTAATAATCTTCTAGATCTCTATCATTACCTAATTTTTTTGAACCTTTTGTAAGTGTTTTTATTCTTGACTAGATTTACAACAGCATTTGTACACCATGGTTCCTGTACCCTATCATCATTTCCCTGTCTCATTGGAACATACCTATGAAGAACTCCACGCAAATATCCTCTGAACATTTGCCACATTTCTTTCGTGCATTTCCTTGAGAGCATCTGTTCCCAACTTTTGCCTCCAAGTTCCTGCCTGATAGCCTCATATTTCCCCTTACTCCAATTAAATGCTTTCTTAACTTGTCTTTTCCTATCCCTCTCCAGTACTATGGTAAAGGAGATAGAATTGTGATCACCATCTCCAAAATGCTCTCCCACTGAGAGATCTAACACCTGACCAGGTTCATTTCCCAATATCAGATCAAGTACAGCTTCTCCCTTGTAGGCTTATCTACATATTGAGTCAGGAAACCTTCCTGAACACACCTTACAAACTCCATGCCATCTAAACCCCTTGCTTTGGGGACATGCCAATCAATATTTGGGAAATTAAAATTTCCCACCACACCAACCCTGTTCCAGAATCTGTCTCCCTGTCTGCTCCTCTATCCCTGTTACTATTGGGAGATCTATATAAAAAACAAACAGCCAGCAGAGTTATTGACCCCTTCCTGTTCCTAACTTCCACCCACAGAGACTCGGTAGACAATCTCTCCATGACTTCCTCCTTCTCTGCAGCTGTGACACTATCTCTGATCAAGTGCCATTCCCCTACCTCTCTTGCCTCCCTCCCTGTCCTTTCTGAAACATCTAAAGCCTGGCACTTAAATGTAAATTTAACATTATTATGGAAAGGAAACATTAAATAGGAGCAAATATCCTAAATTGTGGTAAGGACAATGTTATCACACTGAGAAGCGATTTACAAATATGGACATGAAACAACTAATTGAAGATGAATTAGTCTTGGATTAGTGGGAGGCATTAAAGAAGGAAGTTCCAGGGGTTTAGGACAAATTGCCTTCCAAAGAGAACAAGGGTGGGACTACAAAATCTTGAGATCCCTGGTTAACAAGGTTTACACTGGGTTGGATATGGCAAAGAAGAGCTTAATATGGAAACCTTATTAATGAGACATTTTGCCCTAGCCTATTATCTACCTGTATGCAAATATCATATTGGCCATTATTGCTCATTTGGAGTTTAAAAATAAATGTATTATTTTAATTGCTAGTATGCTGGTAACATGTACTCAGAGGCCATTTTATTAGGTACAGGAGTGAAAACCGGTCTGGTCTTTTGGTCCTGTAATCCATCTACTTAAAGGTTCGAATTGTTGTGCATTCAGACATACTTTACTACCCATCACTGTTGTAATGTGTAGTTATTTGAATATCTTTGCCTTCCTGTCAACTTAAATAGCTTAAGGGGTGGCACAGTAGCATTGCATTATTACAGCTCAGGACATTGGAGTTCAGAGTTCAATTCTGGTATCTCTGTAAGAAGTTTCTACCTCTTTTCCGTGAGTGCATGGGTTTCCTTAGGGTGCTCTGGTTTCCTCCCAGTGTCTAAAGGCCTATCAGTTACAGGTTAATTGGTTGTTATAAATTGTCCTGTGATAGGCAAGTGTTAAATAGCTGGGTTGATGGGCAGGAAGGGCCTATTCTGTGCTGTATCTCTAAGTAAAAAAGGAGAAAATAACCAGTCTCCTCTGTCCTCTCTCATTGACAAGGTATTTTTGCCCATAATTTTTTTTTGTTTTTTTGCACCATTCTCGGTAAATTCTATAGACTGTCATGTGTGAAAATCCCAGGAGATCAGCAGTTTCTAAAATACTCAAACCACCCCATCTGGCACCAACTATAATTCTACAGTCAAAGTTACTTGGATCACATTTCTTCTCCATTCTGATATTTAGTCTGAAGAATAACTGAACCATTTGATTATATTTGTGTGCTTCCATACATTGAGTTGCTGTCACATAATTGGCTGATTAGATATTTGCATTAACAAACAGGTATTGAAAGTAATCAGAAATAGGTTTCAAGACCAGCCACAATTTCTCAATTGGATTTTGGTCTGGGCTCTAACTTGGCCACTCCAGGACATTAACTTTATTGTTTTTAAGCCATTCCTGTACAGTTTTGGCTTTATCTTGGGGTCATTGTCTTGCTGGAAAACAAATCTTCTCCCAAGTTGCAGTTCTCTTGCAGACTGTCAGGTTTCCCTCCAGGATTTCCCTGTATTTTGCTGCATTCATTTAGCCCTATACCTTCACAGGCCTTCCAGGGCCTGCTGCAGTGAAGCATCCCATTAGAATGATGCAGCCAGCACCATGCTTCACAGTACCAAATATAGCATTTAGTCTGATGGCCGAAAAGCTCAATGTTTATTTAATCAGACCATACAACCTTCTTCCAGCTGAATTCAGGGTTTCCCACATGCCTTCTGGCAAACTCCAGCCGAGATCTCATGAGAGTTTTTTTTTCAACAGTTTGCCACTCTCCCACAAAGCTGCGGCTGGTGAAGCACCCGGGCAACAGTTGTTGTATGTGTAGTCTCTCCCAACTCTGTCACTGAAGCTTGTAAATCCTCCAGAGTTGTCATAGGTCTCTTGGTGGCCCCCTTTTTCTGCTTCTGATTTCAATCCAATTAGACTATCTAAGGATTTGAGAAAAAACATTAGGAGATATTTTGGACTCAAAACCTTTTAAGAGATGAGCATACTTAGTATTTGTAAATAAAGTAAGTAGTGTCAGAAAATTTGGGGTTTAAAAGCTGTGGGAAGAAGGTAACACCAAGGAATTATATTGAATAACAAACGACACACACAAAATGTTGGAGGAACTCAGCAGGACCCAGGATCTATGGATAAAAATACAGTCGACGTTACAGACGAAGACTCTTCATCAGGTTCTGATGAATGGTCAAGAATTTAAGACATTTAGTGAGATTTATTTTCCAAATAAACAATGTTATATGTGTACAGGAAAGTTGTGATTGGTAAACGGGTTATTTACTTACTGAGATACAGCACAGAATAGACCTTCTGGCCCTTAGAGCCACACTGTCCAGCAAACCCCTGATTTAACCCTAGCCTAATTACAGGACAATTTACAATGACCAAGTAATCTACTAACAGGTAGGTTTTTGGATCGTGGGAGGAAACCAGAGCACCTGGAGGAAACAAACACAGTCACAGGGAGAACATACAAACTCTTTACAAATTGAACCCAGGTCACCTGTACTGGAAAACATTGTGCTAACCACTATGCCTCCATGCTGCCCCAGGTAATGGAGGAGGAGCGGCTATCTTTGCTAAAAATGGGATAGTGTATGTATTAGAGTTATAGAAATTGGGGTCATTTATGAGTCAATTGTGGTTGAAATTTGGGGAAAGAATGGTAAAGTGCAGATAATAAATGTCATAGACCTTGTGAAAGGTTAACACCTGATGTATTGGAAAGTGTGGGTGGAAATGGTAAAGTAAGGCCATGTGGTTTGGAGATTTTAATGCTTATAGTTCTACATGGGGTTGTAGTGTCAATGGGATGGTGGTGGAAGACTTTCTGGAAGAAAAGTGTTTGGTGTGCTTGAGTTATGGTAGAAGTACGAGGATAATTCTGTTTAACACCACTGTTTCTGCTATGGACTTTACGCTGGTTTCTGAAGATATGTAACAGGGAGGTGGATAATGATACAACAGTGGGGAGTGAGCATTTCCCTGTTATTTGTACAATGGGAATAGATGTGTATCAGAGGAAAGGTTCTCAAATTCCCAGATGGAATTTTCATAATGCAAATTGGGATGTATTTGATTTATGTGAAAGTAGATTTTTTGATCATTTGGCTTTGGAGGATATCAAGTTGAGAAATAAGACTTTGTTCTCTGTATTCCACTCAATAGCTAAGGAATCAATTCCCAGATTGCTGGGAGAATAATAAAAGGAAAGTTGGTCCCTGGTGGATGGATGAATGTAAAAGAGCTGTGAAGGAGTGGAATAAATCTGTTAGGAAAGGTAGACAGTGTTGCTTCTATTCATCTCTTATGAATATAAAAGCTATAAATAAAAAAAAGCTCAGATTATAGTTAGAAAAGTAGTCAGAAGAGCAAAGAAAATGTATTGGAGAATGTACTCTGATAGCATTGGAAAAGAGATCCAGGTAGGGGAAGTTTGGGGAATGATACAGAAAATGGGTGAATTAGAAAATTTGATGCAATACCGGTTTTGTATGGTGGGGAGAAACTTTCTGTTAATAACTCTGGGAAAAGCTAAATTATTAGCAGAAATGTGTGTTGGTGTACATAGTGTGGCCTTTTTAAGTAAAGAGAGGCCTTACAGAGAAACAGCTTTGCTAAGCAGTTGTCAGATTGCTGAGAGTGAAGAATGTTCTAGTTCCTGCTTGGATGTAAAATTTACGATGCCTGAACTTAAAGGGGCTATTATTAGGGCAATTACAGAGGCATGAGAGAGGAGCTGGCCAAAATTGATTGTAAGGGGTTAACAGTGATGGAAGCAGAGCAGGCTGAAGTTTCTGGTAACAATTTGTAAGACACAAGATAGAAGTATTCTAAAGGCAGGAAGACATAACTATGGCTGACAAGTTAAGTCAAATCTAACATAAAAGCAAAAGAGAGGGCATAGTTAGAGGCTTGGGAAACTTTTAAAAACCAACAGAAAGCAACTAACAAAACATAAAGAGAAAAAAGATGGAATATGAAGTTAAGGTAGGCAATAATTTCAAAGAGGAAAAGAGGAAACCAAAGATTTTTTTCAGACATATGAAGAATTAAAGAGGGGCAAGAGTAAATGTCAGACCATTGGAAAATTATGCTGAAGAGGTAGTAAAAAGTGAAAGAGGAAATAGCAATGAACTGAATAAGTATTTTGCATCAGTCTCCACTGTGGAATGCACAGAAGTATGCCAGAAGTTCAAGTGAGCCAGAGTGAGAAAGTGAATGCAGTTCCTTGAGAAGCTAAAAGGTCTGAAGGTAAATATGTCACCTTGACCAGATGGACTAAACCCAAGGTTCTGAAAGAGGTAGCTGAAGAGATTTGTGGAGGCACTAGTAAGGATCTTTTAAGAATCACTAGATTCTGGCTTGGTTCTGGAGAACTGGGAAATTATAAGTATTGCTCCATTCTTCAAGAAGGGTGGGAGGCAGAAGAAAGGGAATTATAGACCAGTTAGCTGACCTGAGTGGTTGGAGTCAACTGTTAAGGATGAGGTTTCAGGGTACTTGGAGGCACATGGTAAAATAAGCCAAAGTCAGCATGGTTTCTTTAAGGGAAAATCTGAGGAAATGACAACCACCATAGATAGGAGAATTGGTGGATGTTGTGTCCTTGAATTTTTTTGAAGGTCTTTGAGAAGATGCCACACCTGAAACTGCTTAGCAAGCTTAAGAGTCCATGGTGTTACAGGAAAGATACCAGCATGGATAGAGCATTGGCTGAATGGCAGGAGGGAAAGAGTGGGAATAAAGGGAGCCTGTTCTGGTTGGCTGCCGGTGACTAGTGTTGCTCCACAAGGGTCTGCGTTGGGACCACTACTTTTTACTTTATATGTCAATGAATTGGATGATGGAATTATGGCAAAGTTTTCAGATGATACAAAGATAGATGGAGGGACAGGTAGTTTTGAGGAAGCAGGGATGCTGCACAAGGACAGTCAGATTAGGAGAATGGGAAAAGAAGTGGCAGATGGAATACTGTATTGGGATGTGTATGGTCATGCTCTTGTGTAGAAGGAATAAAAGTATATACTATTTTCTAAATAGGGAGAAAATTCAAAAATTTGAGGTGCAAAGGGACTTGGGAGCAGCATGCAGGAATCATGCAGGATTCCCTAAAGGTCCCCTAAAGATGAGAGGCATTTATCATGTGGATAGTCAGAGGCTTTTACCCAGGACTGAAATGGCTAATGTGAGAGGGCAATTATCACACGAGTCCTGAAACATAGTGCTATCAATGGGCACTTACTCACTAATAATCCCTGTTGACCAATGCTAAGTATGTATTTTACCAGAACCGCTTAACCCTTGACCTTAACATAATCTTAGTCCAAATACTAGATTGGTCTAGCATGCTAGATTCTGAAGGTCAACATGTACAAAAGCTGGATGAACTCAGCAGGTTGGGCAGCATCCGTTGAAATAAGCAGTCAACTTTTTGGGCCGAGACCCTTCATCAGGACTAAAGGAGGAGGGGGCAGGGGCCTTATAAAGAAGGTGGGGGGAGGGTGGAAGGTGCCAGGTGAAAAACCAATCAGAGGAAAGATCAAGGGGTAGGGGAGGGTAAGCAGGGAGGGGATAGGCAGAAGAGGTGAAGAAGGAATGTAAGGGGAAAGCACTATGGGTAGTAGAAGAAGGCAGAATCATGAGAGAGGTGATCAGCAGAAGTGGGTGGCAACCGGGAGATCCTGTCTGTTGTTGCAGATGGAGCGGAGGTGCTCAACGAAGCACAACAATCTGTGTCAGGTCTCGCCGACGTAGAGGAGGCCACACCCACAGATCTCCCATCTGGCCCTTTTCCCTGCAAGTGTAAGTGCTACACCTGTCCATACACTTCCTCTCTTACCACCATTCAGGGCCCCAAACATTCCTTCCAGGTGAGGCAACACTTCACTTCTGAGTCTGTTGAGGTAATCAATTGCACCAGTGCTCCTGGTGTGGCCTCCTCTACATCGGTGAGTCCCAATGCAGATTGGGGGACTGCTTCGTTGAGCACCTCTGCTCCATCTGCAACAACAGACAGGATCTCCCGGTTGCCACCCACTTCAACTCTGCTTCACATTCCCATTTGGATATGTCTATACATGGCCTCCTCTACTGCCATGATGAGGCCAAACTCAGATTGGAGAAGCAACACCTCATATATCGTCTGAGTAGTCTCCAGCCCCGTGGTATGAACATCGAATTCTCCAACTTCCGGTAATTCCCTCCCTCTCCCTTCCACCATCCCACTTTCACTCTACCTCCTCTTCTAGCTGCCTATTCTGCCTTCTTCTACTACCCACAGTGCTTTCCCCTTACATTCCTTCTTCACCTCTCCTGCCTATCCCCTTCCTGCTTCCCCTCCCCCACCCCTTGATCTTTCCTCTGATTGGTTTTTCACCTGGCAACTTCTACCCTCCCCCCACCTTCTTTATAGGGCCCCTGCCCCCTCCTCCTTCAGTCCTGACAAAGGGTCTCGGCCCAAAATGTTGACTGCTCATTTCAACAGATGCTGCCTGACCTGCTGAGTTCATACAGCTTTTGTATGTGTTGATTTGACCACAGCATCTGCAGTGTACTTTGTGTTTTAGATTCTGAAGGTAAAGTGAGAGTGATTGTCCCTGATATTAATGAAGATCAAGAGCGGTGGTTGTTGATGGTCAACCATCCTAGCATTGGTACATCATCACAGAAGTTATTCAGGATAGTTTCTTTGCTTCATCAACGACATAGTACCCTTTGTTGGGTCGGAAGAGCAATACCTTTGCTAATGACTGCACCATTCATTTGCTACTCCACACTTGTATTCAGCAAATAAAACTCCTTAACATGTTATATGACTGTTCAGAAATCCTGATGTTTCAGCATTTGGCTCTTCTGATTCTATCTCAAACACATCTTTTCTGCACTTCCCTTTGCACATTGGGACCTTAAGTTCACCTGGTTACCTATGAAAAGATACTCCATTTAAATGTACTAGGTTCACTAGAAAATATTATTATACTGTTTTATAATTGTAAAAAATAAATTAAATCTGTTTTGGAGTATTAGCAGAAATAGCATCTAATTTGTCTGCTGGTCTGACGCCTTTAAATTCCTGCATGTTTTGCTGAATTGAGAAAAGGGTTGAAAGTGACAAGTAAATCAGGTCAATCTTCAACAAGAGTGAATTTAATCACATCTCCTTAACTGTAAATTGCACTATCCTTACCAAGATCCCATCATTAACATCACAGGGTCATGAGCAGGAGCTCAAATGGATCAGCTACATAAGATCAGTAGATATAGGAGGCTGCATGTTCTGCCACCTGGTGTTTCTTTCCGAAGCACAAATCAGAATGTGTTGGAATGCTCTGAATTTACCTGGATGACTGCAGCTCCAAGAACATTTGCAAATCTTGATGAAACTTATGATCATTATCCTAAGGTTATCACCCCATCCAACGCTCTAAATATTTATTCCCTCCACCACTGGGATGTTGCCTGGATTGGGGAGCATGCCTTATGGAAACAGGTTGAATGAACTTGGCCTTCTCTCCTTGAGCGACGGAGGATGAGAGCTAACCTTATAGAGGTGTATAAGATGATGAGAGGCATTGATTGTGTGGATAGTCAGAGGCTTTTTCCCAGGGCTGAAATGGTTGTCACAAGAGGACACAGGTTTAAGGTGCTGGGGAGTAGGTACAGAGAAGATGTCAGGGAGTGGTGAGTGCACGGAATGGGCTGCTGGCAACGGTGGTGGAGACGAATCTGACAGGGTCTTCTAAGAGACTTTTGGATAGGTACATGGAGCTTAGAAAAATAGAGGGCTGTGGGCTATGTTCCCTCTAAGCTGTGTGTGTGCACACAATATATATGAAGGGAAAGAAAATAAAGAAAAGGCGCCAAAACTTATCAGAGTTCAGTCAATTAGTGCACATCGTTGGAACTCAACCATCAAATTCTCTGACCACACTTTGCTCTTCTCCAACCTCCGAGACCCCCACATCTGGGACCATCCTCGGTGATCGACCAGCAGTGCCGCACCCGTCCACCTTCCTCACAGTCTTCTTCCCGACTCCCAAAGGTCTGCGCAATCCCAGCTCCCAGACCCACAAGAGAAAATAACATCTAATCCGATTGGTTAACAAAAGAATACAATCCCTGGTTATCAGTAACTTTAACCCAAACAAGCTTCGAGAAGCTTCAAGAGTGCTCTGCAAGAAAAGCACTCTCTCACCAGTTGATGCACCATCAATAACTCACACTGAGACGTAAGGCGAGATATTGGCTTTTATTGACTGGAAGAAGGAACCAGGAGTGAGTGTCTATCATACAATGTCCTGGAGACTGAGGCCGAGCGTCAGGCCTCAGATCTCCTTTATACAGGGGCCTGTGGGAGGAGCCACAGGAGCAGTCAGCAGGGGGCGTGTCCCGACAGGCACATAGTTCACCACATTCACCCCCCCTTCGTTTGAAAGTCCTCATGTGGCGAAGTTTCTTACAAGTCAAGTCTATCAGGTGGTCGAATCTGTCGCTGCGATCTACGTAGCACCGGCTGTGATCGCATAGATGCCGGCAACATTGGCGATTGCACAGGGGACGGAGGTTGCGCTTGTTCTTGCCCACTAGGCGCCGGTGATCCCTCATGCATGTGCGAGGCGCCTGGTATACAAGTGTCGTGAGGAGTCTGTGTAGGGCCTGGTGAGCACGGTGTCACCTCTGGTGCAGGGTTCATAGTTACCGGAGAGCCTTCAGGGTAGAGGTCTGCTGCACCTGCGGGTGCCAGGTCGCGGATGGAGACCGTGTCCTCCTGCCCATCAGGTAAGACCACGTAAGCATACTGGGGGTTCGCATGTAGAAGGTGAACCCTCTCTACCAGCGGGGAGTATTTATTGCTCCTCACATGTTTCCGGAGCAGCACTGGCCCCGGGGATGTCAGCCAAACTGGTAGGGTGGTCCCAGTGACAGACTTCCTGGGAAAAGAGAATAGGCGTTCGTGAGGGGTGGCATTGGTGGACGTACATAACAGAGAGCGGATAGAGTGCAGTGCCTCAGGGAGGACCTCCTGCCATCGAGAGACCGGCAACCCTTTTGACTTAAGGCCTTCCACACTGTGGCATTCTCCCGCTCCACCTGGCCATTACCCCGGGGATTATAACTCGTGGTCCGACTGGTAGCAATGCCCCTAGCTAGCAAGTACTGGCGCAGCTCCTCACTCATAAAGGAGGACCCTCTAACACTGTGGATATAGCAGGGATACCTGAACAGAGTGAAGAGCTGGCGCAGGGCTTTTATGACGGACGTGGCAGTGGTGTCGGGGCAGGGGATGGCAAAGGGGAACCGTGAGTACTCGTCGATAACACTGAGAAAATAGACATTGCGGTCAGTGGAGGGAAGGGGGCCCTTAAAATCAACACTCAGTCGTTCAAAAGGGCGGGTGGCCTTGACAAGTTGTGCCGTGGCAGGACGGTAGAAGTGCGGTTTGCACTCAGCGCAAATTTGGCAGTCCCTGGTCATCGTCCTGATGTCCTCCAGGGAGTATGGCAGGTTCCGAGCTTTCACAAAATGGTAAAATCGGGTGACCCTTGAGAGTAGGATTCTGTGCATAACGGCGGGTTCAGTCGCACGAAGCTCCGCCAAGTACGATTGGAAGCATGCAAGCCAGAGTTCAAAATCGAGAGCTGCGTCAAGGTCTTGAGGGTCCAAATCCAACCGGTCCGGATGCAAAACGGGTTCCATGTTTTAAAACTTCCAGTCAATAAAATTGATGCACCATCAATAACTCACACTGAGACGTAAGGCGAGATATCGGCTTTTATTGACTGGAAGAAGGAACCAGGAGTGAGTGTCTATCATACAATGTCCTGGAGACTGAGGCCGAGCGTCAGGCCTCAGATTTCCTTTATACAGGGGCCTGTGGGAGGAGCCACAGGAGCAGTCAGTAGTGGGCGTGTCCCGACAGGCACATAGTTCACCACACCAGTTAGCATAACAAAGAAGCAGTTTTACTTTTAACAAAGAAACCATTTTGATTAACATATGCAGTACACTCTCCCCCTACCAACAAAAGTCATGTCCTCATGACATTAACAGAATTCCCCAATGTTTCTTGCAAAACACAAAACTCAACCCAGGAGCAGAAAGCAGTGACGTAACTACCCAGGGCAGTAGAGATCACACTCGACTCTCCTGGCACTGCATAGGTCAACCACTCCGGGAGGGTGCCTACTTTTCTGAGATCTCTGTACCCCCTCCGTATGCCCTCTGCCGACCCTTTCACCTCAGACATCATGAGGGACACCCCAGGTCTACCTGTCAGACCCTTACCCTCTCCATCTGAGAACCCTCTGTCTAGTGTTCGGGTTCCACCCTCTGTGCCCCCAATGCCGGCTGCATTTCAGTCTGCCCATCACCACCCTCCCTCCTCAACAGCTTCAAGCATTTTCCCGACTGCAGATGTTAAGCTAACTGGCCTATAGTTTGCCATCTTTTGCCTACATCCTAAAAAGTGGCATGACATTTGCTGTCTTCCAATCCGCTGGGACCCGCCCAGAATCTAGAGAGTTTTGATGGGAATCAATGGGAATCTCTTTGAAATCTATTGAATGTTGAAAAGCCTCAATAGAATGGATGTGGAGAGGATGCTTCCTATGGCGGGGTGTCTAAGACCAGAGGACACAGCCTTAGAATAGAGGGACATCCATTTAGAATGGCGATAAGGAGGTGTTTCTTTAGACAGCGGGTGGTGAATCTGTGGAATTCATTGCCACAGGTGGCTGTGGAGGTAAAGTCTTTCTTTATATTTAAGGCAGAGGTTGATAGATTGTTATCAATTAGTCAGGGCATGAAGGGATACTGGGAGAAGGCAGGAGATTGGGGCTGAGAGGGAAAATGGATCAGTTATGATAAAATGGCAGAGCAGACTCAATGTCCTAATTCTGCTCCTATATTCACAAATAGGAATGGCAATCTTAGTTCAGCTGGTGATAACACAACCAGCCTACTCTTAATTATGAGGAAGTAGTGGAGAGTTTGGGTTTTGCCAGGTGCACTCAATTCCAAACTTCACCACTGCCTTGATTTACACATGGGTCAAAAAGAATCATTTCAGACAGCCTTTGACATCAACACAGCATCTTCCTGGAAAAACTGGTCTAAAATAGGGATGTTCCGTGATGCACCTTGGTCCACAGCAACATTGTTTCATTTAGCAGAATACATATAACCAGCTGAACAACAATAAACTGAACTTGAATTAAAATACTTGGGGGTTCCGGTGACATCATCGTCCAGAATGGCAGCTTAAGTCAATAGCTCCTCCGGAAAAATGCATATTTTGCCCCGTTAACCCATCAAATATAGGATTTTTCGAAAGTATTTGAACTGATAAGAGCGGCAAGAATGGAAATTAAAAAAGCATCACTGCCGAGCCTGTGGACGAGAGGGGTGCAGTGAGTGGCTCTCCTACCCGACCGCGTGCTAGCGAGGCTGACAATGGGCCTTGTTCAGGCGAAGTGGCAAATATGATAAACATTTTGGAAGAGATACAGGAGTTCCAGAAAGATATAAAACAGCAGTTACATGATATTAAGTCAGAGCTCGCCAATGTCAATCAAAAAATGGCGGTGGCAGAGACATGGAAGATCACGTGCAGAACGTGGAACAGATGCTAAGTAAGACTATAAAAATATTAAATTAACAAGAAAGTAAACTGCTTGACCTGGAGGGAAGATCACGGCGGAAAAATATCAGGATATATAACGTTCCCGAAGGAGTGGAGGGTTTGCCTATGATGGAGTTTGTACGAAACTTGCTGCGGGACGTGCTGGAGATTCCTCCGACTATGGAGCTGGAAATTGAGAGGGTGCATCATGCAATCGTCCTGCGGCCTACCCGAGACAAAGAAGATAAGTCACACTTAATAGTAGTTAAATTCCTTCGATACAGTACCAAGGTGGAGATTCTACGAAGGGCCTGGGGTAAGAAGAGGGTGTTTTTAGACGGTAAATTAATATACTTCGATCAAGATTATCCCCCACCGCGGTCCTGCAGAAATGTAAGGAATACTCTGAAGTAAAGCAAATACTAAAGCAAGAAAGGATTAGATTTCAAACTCCATACCCTGCTAAACTTCGAGTGTTTTATCAAGATGGGATCCAACTGTATCAGACAGTGGAAGAGGCGACTACAGACATGAGGGCCAGAGGGTTGTCCATCAGTGTGATCAAACTGAGGGAAAGCCTGGCAGAAGAATTATCCCACTCTGCTTGGGAAATAATGCGAGAATCGAGAAAGCAGGGGACAGGAGGAGGGCGAGGGAAGTATATCAGGAAGAGACTGGGAGTTTCCCAAAGACAGCCCTCACCCCCTCCAGAAGAGCCATAAGGTTTGGCTAACTTTAAAAATGTTGAGAAGCTAAATGGAAGCAAAAGTAGACGGTGATATACCTATCTCGAGAAATATTTATTATAATGTGGATTTTATATCACTCAGTTATTCTTCTTTATTCACTCACTTACTCCTTTTTCCCCACCAAAATGAGAATATATATTTGTGTGCATATATGTGTGTGTGTGTGTATATATATATATATATATATACATACACACACACACACACACACACACACACACACACACACACAGAGAAAAGATTTCCCTGTGTACTATATATATATATTCCCAGTGATTTGTTCACTGACTTTTATGAATACTGCAATGGGGGCCCTCAACTCACAGGTAGGAGGGGCTATCCCCCACAGCTAGACATTTCCTCTAGCTCAACACAGGGTCATCTACTAGAGACCTCAGCCTTGGAATCACACCTTTGTTGCCTTTTTTGTTATTGCATTTCTTGGTTCTTATTTGTTAGGGGGTAGATTGATTAAGTTTTATTCTACTAATTTCAATGATACAGATTGAAATTATGACGGATAAATACAGATGGCTAAGAACAAAGTAAAATTCATTTATTTTAATGTCAATGGGCTATTAAATCCAATCAAACATAATAGAAATCTATCCAAAATGAAAAAAGAACAAGCCCATGTAGTATATTTACAGGAAACTCACTTAAGTGTTAATGAGCATAGAAAACTAAAGAGAATGGGCTTCACTAATTTGTTTTACTCTTCATATAAATCAGGACATAGGAGAGAAGTTGCTATTCTTATCTCAAGTAACCTAAATTTTGAAAAAGTATTTGAAATGGAAGATAAGGAGGGCAGATATATTCTGTTAAGGGGGAACATAGATGGAAATTCAGTTACTCTATTGAATATATACACTCCCCTGGGAAGTGATATTGGTTTCTTTCAGAAAATTACTGATATTATGGTAACGGAAACAGAAGGTCTCCTGATATGTGGGGGAAACTTAAATTTACAATTACAGCCAAACTTAGACTCTTCCAATAGAAAAACCTATGAAACAAAGTCCTTACATAAGAAAGTTAATACTCTTTTTGAGGATGTTGGTTTAATTGATATATGGAGGGACCTTTTCCCCAACAGAAGGGATTACACTCATTATTCTGCTCCCATTCTGTATATACAAGAAGACTATTTCATAACATTTGGAAAAGACAAAGACAACATAAACACCTGTGAAATTGGGACAATAGATGTAAGTGACCGTGCATTTATCTGTTGATTTTGAACTACAGCCAAAGAATACTATTTGGAAACTAAATTCAAGTCTACTCAATGATCCATACTTTAAGGAACAGATTTAAAAAAAAATTGGTCTCTGCTTAGAATTCAATGATAATGGACAGGTTTCATCTCCCATTTTATGGGATACTCTGAAGCCTGTCTTAAGAGGAAAATTATAGTGATATCTTCATATAAGAAAAAAAAGGAATAAAACATTAGAGGAATTACAAAATAGGCTGAAGGAACTAGAGAAAAAACACATTGAATTTGGCACAGGATATATTAGAGGAAATTTTAAAAATTAGGAATGAAATTAATAGTTTGGCTATGCAAAAAATCAAGAAAAAAATTAATGTTTCTGAAACACAGACATTATGAAAGTGGATCTAAGTCTATGAAAATACTGGCATGGAAACAGAAAAAAAAGATAGAAAATACAATTCATAAAATTAGGGATCCAAGAACAAAAATGATAAGAAAATATGCTAAGTGAAATTCAAGAAGCTTTTGAAGTGCTTTATAAAACTCTATATTCCAAAGTCCCAGGGGAAAACATAACCCAAATTGACACCTTCCTGAATTCTCTAGAGTTACCCACTTTAAGCAAAGAACAAAATAGAATGATGACGGCTGACATAACTGACGTTGAACGAAAAGCTGCAATTAGTAGGCTTCAATTAAGCAAGTCACCAGGATCAGAGGGGTATACGGCAGAGTGGTACAAAGAATTTAAAAATGAGTTAATTCCTGTTTTACTCCCCACACTGAACTGGGCTCTAAAAAAGGCACAAATGCCATCCAGTTGGAATGCAGTGATAATCTCAGCTATACCCAAAGAAGGCAAGGATAAAATGGAATGCGGGTCATTTAGACCAATAGATGATAGATTATTTACCTCCATCATGGCCAAACGATTAGAAGAGTTTCTACCCATACTGATATGTAATGATCACACAAGTTTTATATGACAATGCCAATCACAAGACAATATATGAAGGACACTTCACATTATGGATCATATACAAAAAAATAAAATCAAAGCAATAGTGATAAGCGTGGATGCTGAAAAGGCATTTGATTCGGTTAACTGGAATTTTCTTTACAGAGTTTTACATAGATTTGGTATCCAAGACACAATTATTAAAACTATACAGACACTATATGACAACCCTACTGCTAGGATTAAAATCAATGGATATTTATCAAATAGTCTTACCCTAGAAAGGGGCACGAGACAGGGTTGTGCATGGTCACCACTACTCTTTGCATTATATCTGGAACCATTAGCTCAATGCATCAGACAAAATGAAGCTATCAGGGGAATTACTATTAAAGGGACAGAGCATAAATTGGCTTGTTACGTGGATGACATTTTGATCTATCTAGGGCAACCAACATACTCTTTACCTAAATTGATGCAATCCTTTGGACAATATAGTCAATTATCAGGATACAAGATCAACATAGATAAAACCCAATTACTTTCATATAACTATAGCCCACCAAGAGAAATTGAAAGTAGATATCCCTGGGCATGGCAAACAGAGTCTTTCAAATATTTGCGCATCATTATGCCAAAAGATTTGGCAAAAATATCAGAATGCAATTATCAGCCTTTATATAAAGAATTATGGAAGATATGGCAAGATGGAACCGGATTCCTTTTTTTTAGTCTCAGTTCAAGGATTGAGTCTATTAAAATGAATATACTGCCCAGACTGTTAAATCTCTTTCAGACCCTACCAATAGAGATTAATCAAGATCAATTCAATGAATAGAACAAGATGTTATCAAGGTATATTTGGCAAGGTAAAAGGCCCAGAGTTCATCTCAAAACTTGCAATTAGCAAAGGAAAAGGGGGGATAGGGCCTACCTTCTCTTAGAGATGATTATTTTGCAGCACAGTTGAGAGCTATGATATGTTGGTGCAGCTCATCATATGACACTCAATGGAAAAACATTGAGGAACGGGTACTTCCCATCCCCATACAAGCAATTTTGGCTGATACCAACCTGCAAAGGTACATAAATACTATTGATAACCCATGGGTGAAATTGACACTTAAAATATGGAAAACTACTATAAAAGAATATAATCTAGAGGGAGATATTGTAATTCTTAAATGGTGTGCATATGACTCGGATTTTACACTGAATAAACTGGATGCTAGATTTAAGGACTAGAAGCTAAACGAATAACAGTTCTTTACAACATAATGAAAGAAGGAACACTGTTCAGTTTTGAAATACTGAAAGAGAAACACTGATTAGAAAAAGAAGATTTTTATCAGTATTTACAGATGTGACAATATGTTAATAGGATGCTTAAAAATGTAACCAAGGCAAATACATGCTTGATAGAGCTATTTAGAAAAGCAAATAATTCAGATAATGATAGTAGAATCATTGCAAGCATGTATAAGGGTTTGTCAAATCTTAGAACACATTCAACTTCATACATTAAAACAAAGTGGAAGAAGGAAGGAGGGATAAGAATGGACAATAATATGGTGTCAATGGAAGTGTACCAGTCACAAAAATGGAGGGAGTTCAGATGGAAAAACTTGATAAGATATTTTATTACAGCCCCTCAGCAATCCCATTATGATAGTAACCTCCCTGTTTGCTGGAGAAATTGTGGAAATCAAAATGCAAATCATTATCATATTTTTTGGGACTGCCCTATTATCAAAGAGTATTGGAGGGGGATACACAATGCCCTACAAAACATCTTTAAATGTGAAATATCCTTAGAGAGTAAGACCATATATTTTGGGTATATATCTCAAGAATGGTTGAAAAGAGATAAATATTTAATGAATATACTGTTGGTGGCTGGTAAAAAGACTCTTACTAGGAAATGGTTATAACAGGAGAGCCCAACTTTAAATGCATGGATGGAAATTACAATGGACATTTACAAAATGGATAACAGCATCTGTTAATCACAATTTGATTCATACTAGGAAAAATGGTTTAACTACATAATGCCTCATAGGCCTGATTTTATTCTCACAAATCAATAAATATGTTGTAAAAAAAGATCACTCCCTACTTGTAATAATTTTTTCCTTTTGATTGTTTTTTCTTTCCTCTCTTTTCTATAATTGTATACCTCAGATAAATACTATGTGGAGATTTGTGACAGATATGATTATATGATATATATGTACAATGTCTGAAATACATCTTATGGAAATGTTTTTTTTTGATGATGAACTTCAATAAAAAAAATTAGAATACTTAACTCCATTCAAAACTTCTCAGCAAAGGAAGCAATACAGATATGCAGTAAGACCTAGACAATGTTCAGACATGAGTAGATGGTGAACAAATAACATTTTTGCCATAAGCTAACTGTCTCCAATGAGGGAATCTAAGCATTCAGTGGCATTGCCAATGCAAACCCCCTTACCATCAACATTATGATGATCAGCACTGAACAGAAACTCAGCAAAACCAAACATATACAAGAGGGTGATTGATAAGTTCATGGTCTGTGGTAGAAGGATTGTTTTAGAAGGCCTAGCACATTTGTTTTTCCTACATTTACACACTTAGTCCAGCATATGGAGCATATGGGAGCATATGGATCCCTTCTTTGTAGAAGTCTTGGACTTGGACCTCCAGAAGTGGTCCAGAGCAGAGGTGATAGATAAGTTTGTGGCCTAAGGTAGAAGATGAGTTATTAACTTCAAACTTCCTGCATTTTCACCCCAAGAGTAGAGCAGCACATGCATGTAACGAGAGCTGTATAACTCATCTCCTTCCACCTTAGGCCACGAATTTATCAACCACCCCTGCTGTGGACCACTTCTACAAAGAAGGAATCCGTATGCTCCACGACCACTGGACTAAGTGTATACATGTAGGAGGGGACCATGTTGAAAAATAAATGTGCTAGGTTTTCTAAAATTGACTCCTTCTCCCTTAAGCCACGAACTTACAAATCGCCCCTGGTAAATAGAGTATCTTCAGGAGCAGGCCATAGGCCAGACATCAGTGTCATTCTGTCGTCTACAAGGCATAGATCAGGATTATGTTGGAATATTCTTCAATTGCCTGGATAGGTACAGTTTCAACAACGATCAAGTAGGTCAAAATCACTTGGGTCAAGAAACCCTGTACGGAGGACAGAATAAACCGACTCCAACACCTCACAAACTGCTCACATTATCAGAAATCTCATGCCCCATCTGTGAAGATTAAGGCTTCCCCATTGGTTCACCGGTCACCTCAATACACAAACCCAGAGGGGAAGCAAGTCATCTTCGATGGAACTGCCTAAACAGAATATCATGCCAAGCAGAGAAAGTTATGTTAAGTCCCCTCTCTCCTGCCTGTCTACCAGCCTGTGGTGAAGTACATATACCTGTCTGGACATGCCCCCTCCCCCCGCTGACTGCTGCTGTGGCTCCTCCCACAGACGCCTGGATAAAGGCGATTGGAGCCACAGACCCGTCCTCAGTCGCCAGGATGTTCATTTTCTGTTTGGGCTTTCTTCCAGCCAATAAAAGCCTACCTTAACCCACGTCTCAGAGTTATTGATGGTGCATCACAGCCCAACGACCATCTTCGCCCATGTTATCTTTTTCATTGAGAGCTCTTATTTTCTGCGCAGACCTTAGACTCGACCACCCCAGCCAAAGTGTTTATCAGTCCCTTCAACTATAAATAACGCTTTCAAACTGTCTGTCTCCTAAATGAAACTAACCCGCTCCGGTGCCTTTCCCATGGGTAGGGGGCGTTGCGGAGCAACCGTGGCGGGAAGGCGCATGCGCCGATTCGCGCCGCCGTGTCCAGCTGAACAGTTGTTCACACGAGTCCTGCGGCAGTCGGCGGCGGCTATCGGGCTGCAGAGCTACCGCTTGTAGGGTGGGTTGACGGCGGTCAGGACCGCGGAGGGCGCAGCGCCAAGATGAGCATCCTGCAGAAGATAGCAGAGATCGAGGCCGAGGTAATGGGAGGCCGGGGCTGGTCACCGAGAGAGCTGACATGATGGGCCAAGCGGTTCTCGGGCCTCTCCCTGTCCTCACCCTGAAAAACCGCCCCATCCACCGGAGTCTTAGCCCAGTAGGCTGCGTTCACGCCGTCCCTTGCTGGCGTTTTACTTTCTTCCTTCCACTTGGGGACACTCATTCTCACGTGGATGTACTTGCGGCCTGTGTTTCTTTGGCAGTTAACTGTAGCTGCTCTGATGAACACACGAGACTGGTCCCGGTGTTTTGCTGCAGGCTAACTTTCTTGCTGGGAGATATTGTCTCATAATCCATTGATTTTTTTAATTGATAATCCAGAATAGTGGTATATTTCCAAGTTGTAATGGTTATTTCGAATTGATGGGAATCCCATGCACTTGTTCCTTTTGGGTGCTGTTTGGGTGGTACATTTCATGTACATTTTGCAGTTTTGAAACTTATTGTCCTTTATCCTATTCGGTCTAATTTGGATGACTCCAGGATTGCAGGATGCTGACTACTCCTTGAAATGGTCGATCAAGTCACTTTGCTCATCAGAGTGAAAATCTCAAAATCTGATTAACTCACTCACCCCCTGCCACCCAAAAACAAAGCTGAATGAGTCCACTTGACTTGCTAACATCATCTAGGGCGTTACTCCAAAACTGACAACTGTCCTTTTAAGTAAACAAATAAAAGCTTAAGATACCAAACTGGCTGCCTTCAGGTAATGAATGTTCAACTTCTAAACCCCACCGACTAATGGACATCTGTAAAAACAGAGCCTGTTTGTTAATGAAGAGTATTTCCTTTCACCCAGGCTTTTTCATTGCAATTTCTGTGTATGACCTGTCCTACCGATAGGAGAGACCTAGGACGTGGTGATATGTGGTCAGAAGAAGGAAGTCCTTTAGGTTTTTAATAGTTATTGAGTAAGTCTTTGATGTAGTGTTAAGTCAGGTGGAAGAATTACTTAAAGTAGAAGCTGAGATTTATTCTGTGTTATTGGGGTAGGTGGTGTGTTGGAGTGAAATCCCAAAAATTACTACCTGAAGCAGCTTTTGATTCTTTAAAAGGCATGCCTGCCTGATTGGTTCTGAGGGAGAGCAGTATGAGGGATGTACTTCATTTCCTTACTGGTCAACCTGTCACAGATATACAAAAAGGCTGGAGGAACTCAGCAGGTCTGGCAGCATCTGTTGAAATGAGCAGTCAACGTTGTCACAGAGATAAGTTGGTTACTGATTAGGAGTGTAGAGATAAAGTTTTGACTTCACTAAGGAGAATCTCTGCTGTATGGCACTTTCACTGGACTAATTGGAGGAATTCCGAGCAAACCCAGAAGTTCAAAACTGGTCTCATATGAGACTTCGTATTCCATCAAAGAAGAGTGTATGAGGAGTGTGTGAGGACTGTGGGCCTGTACTCACTGGAGTTTAAAAGAATGAGGGGAAAATCTTATTGAAACTTGTCTCAGATATTGAAAAACACAGAGTGGACTCCCCTCTAGTGGGGGAGTCTAGTACTAGAGGGCACAGCCCCAGAATAGAGGGATGTCCCTTTTATGAAGTGGGATTTCCTTAGCCAAATGGTGTTGAATCCATGGAATTCATTGCAAGAGATGGCTGTGGAGGCCAAGCCATTGGGTATATTTAAAGTGAAGATTAATAGATTCTTGATTAGTAAGGGTTTCAAAGGTTATGGAGAGAAGGCAAGAGAATGGGATTGAGAAGGATAATATATTGGCCGTGATGGAATAGTGGAACTGGCTCAATGGGTCAAATGCCCTAATTCTGCTCTTGTGGCTTATGGTCTAAATGCAACAGAACTTAATCTGATAGGACATATTCAGAGGAATTGTAGAAAATGATACTCAGCATAGTTGGACTGAACTACCAAAACACTGATGTACATACTGGTTGAGCAGTGGAACTATACCCTAGATAGCAGAACAATTCCATTAATTGAATGGATTAGTGATTTTGAATTGTCAGATTCAGTTGTGATTGATTTTCAACCACCTTAATTCAGAAGTACCAAGTGAACAGTACATAATTTGGCCCCTTTCTGAAGTTGTTGCTTTGGTAGAAAATGCTGTTCATGAAATCGGGGTAAGGTTGAAAGCACTGAACTTGGCTAAGACAGTAGTCTCTAATACATTCTAGCTCCTGGGCTCTTCTGCTTAGCTGTGCTCTGAGCCAGTATATTCTAGCACAGGGGTGGGCAAACTTTTTGACTTGTGGGCCACAAAGGGTTCTAAAATTTGGCCGGACCAGGAGCAGATGGACGGAGTGTTTTGGTAATACACCTCATAAGAGAAAATAAAATATCATGGGATATGTAGAAAACATGTGCTTTAATTTCAATTGAAAATGAACAAATGCATTACAACAAAATATCTGTCTTTGAAGTCCCATGGTATTTAGCTATTTATTGAAATGACTTTTAAAACACTGAAAATTAAATGAATAAAATACTGCTTTTTTAATAGTAACAGTTATTATTTTAAAGCATTGAAAATTCTGTTATCCTTCAAGATATTATCGTCATCACTCTTCTCCTGACTGTCTTTATTTCAAAAACGGTAGGAGATGCAGGTCTACTTGTCCTGCTCCTTCTTATTCAATTGTCCCCTGTGCCAAAACTCAACAACGACCAGCACAAGGACAGAACAGTGACAGCGCGCCAGTATGCGGAGTGCGTTATTTGATCTGGAGCGCATTTTTTATTTTGAGAACGAACGTGCACCTGCGCACTACTCATGTCCATCACTTAACAGAAATGACATGTAACATGTAAGGTTTATTGAAAAAAATATTTTCAAATGCATTTTTTACATAACACAGCGAAGAAACTTATTTTTAATTTCAGTGGGAACAGTGTTGTTGGTCTCCCCTTTTAGCCAGCACATCAAAGTCTGGATTTAGTTTTGTTGTGGCGATTCTCAGGATGGATCTGAGGTGTTGGTCAGTTAACTTGGATCTGTGGCTGGCTTTGTTGATGTTCATGACGCTGACCGCCTGTTCACACAAATAGGTCGAGCCGAACAATGCCAGCATCTTCTGTGCCGTCCTCCGGAGGTTTGGAAACACCTCTTCCCACCAAGTGAAGCATAAAAGTAATTCAGTTTAAGAGAGTTGAACTTCTCTTTTAAGATGGGGTCAGACTGAAGGTCGATCAGTTCCAACTGTAGCTCCTCTGGTGCTGTTTCAGGATCTTGTGACGGGACAGGCCACCAACTGAAGTGACTTGTCAATTTTTTTCAAAATCAGAGAAGCAACGGCAGAATTCTCTGTGCAGTGACTTGCTGTATTTTTTCACATTTGCGCCGGCCTCTTCCAGCGTGGCTAGTGTGGGAAAATGAGTGAATAACTTATTCAAGATTTGCCTGGAGAAAAAAGCCAGCTTGGATTTAAAGGCTTTCACGTTTGTGTACATGTCATGCACAAACTGATCCTTTCCCTGTAGCTTCACGTTCAGTTCATTCATGTGTGAAAATATATCCACAGCAAACGCAAAGTCACAAAGCCAGCTCTTGTTGCTCAGCTCAGGAAATTCGCCGGCCTTCCTCAGTAACTCCAAAAATGCACCGATCTCCTCTTTGAGCTCCCATACTCGTTGAAACACTTTGCCCAAACTTAACCAGCGGACACGGGAGTGATAAAGTAGGTCCTGGTGATCCGCATCAGTTTCCTCCAGGAACATAATGAACTGACGGTGCTGAAGTCCCCTTGCACGTATAAAGTTGACAAGTTTTACGACAGGATTCACAACATGATTCAGCTGTAATACCAATTTACATAGAGATTCCTGGTGGATGATGCAGTGAAGGAAAATAACATCCTGGTCAGGATTTTCATCTTTCACTTTATTCTGTATTCTCCTCAGCAGGCCGACATTTTTCCCCGTCAAATTAGGAGATCCATCTGTGGTGACGTTGATAAGTTTACTCCAAGGGAGCTTCATATTTTCGATGACAGCAGACACCCGGTCATACAAGTCCTCTCCCCGTGTTTTTCCTTTCAGAGACTCCATTGTCAAAAACTCCTCCGTTATTTCAAAAGTATTGTTAATTCCTCGGATAAAAATGAGGAGCTGAGCAGTGTCTTTTACATCATTGCTTTCATCCAGTGCTAATGAATATAACGTGAACGACTCTGCCTTTTTATTTAAGTCACTGGTTATATCTTCATCTATCAGTTCCACATGGCGAGTCACTGTCCGGCGTGATAAACTGATTTTTTCAAATTTGTCTTTGCTCTCCGGACACAATACACCTGCTGTCTCCACCATACATTATCTTAAAAACTGGCCTTCAGACAGAGGCTTGCTGGCCTTTGCTAATTTGAATGACAGCATAAAACTCGCCTTGGTACTTGACTCATGAATGGCAGTTTGACGGTGAAAAAAATTTTATTGAGCCTGTAAATTAGCTGCCAACCTCTGAGCATTAGCTTCCTGTTCTTTCGTTGACTGGTCGCTAGCACAGTTGGCATGTTTTGTGGCAAAGTGACGGCTGATATTATATTCTTTAAAAACCGCCACAGTCCCTTGGCATATCAGGCATACAGCAGTTGATCGGTGTTCGGTAAAAAGATATTTAGTTGTCCACTCCTTATTAAACACCCGACATTCTCTATTCACTTTTCTTTTCTTAGCTCCATTCATCTTTACAGAAGGGGTGAGAGGTCAAAGAGTAAAGCGCAAATGTGGAGTAATACGCTGTACCTGAACAAAGGTCAATGTATATAGAGTGCGTCATCTATTGGGAAAACGCCAGATTTGCGGGGAAAAAACATTAACGAGGTTTATTAATATAATTTCATCAAGTTCTGCGAGCCGGATTAAAAAGCTTAACGGGCCGTAGTTTGCCCATGCCTGTTCTAGCACAACTCTCACAAAATGCTGGAGGAACTCAGCACGTCAGGCAGCACCTATGGAAGTGAATAGATAGTTGACATTTCAGGCCAAGACCCTTCATCAGGACTGAACTTCCAGCATCAGCAGTATCTCGTGTTTATATTCTAGTGCAACTGCAATGACATTTGTTCGACCAAGTGAAACAATTTCCAGTATTATTCTGTCCACAAAAAGCATGGCAAAGCTAATGTCACCAATAGCTTATTTAAATGAGGTGTTTCAACTTATTCTTAGCCATAGCAAAGTAGAAAATATTGTCAACGCTGTTGATCAAGCAACATTGAACTTGCTCATAAGTGTTTGGTTTGCTTTAAACCTCCTTACTAATTTAACGAAATATGGACAAATGAGTTGAATTCGGGGGGTATGGTAAGTAGACTATCACTTGTAACAGACTATAGGATCGACAAGCCCTTATTTAAGGTATTTGTTTTCAGTAAGAGGGATTGACTTGGAGAATAAAATGTCACACTTGTTTCAGATCTTCAAGTTCTTGCAGTCTTGAAGATTGAATTTCAAGATTGAAAATCCTACAGAACAACAGAAGTTACCTCCCCTTAAATAATTAACTCCTTTAGATAAGCTGATTTTTTCAATTGTGTGGCATTGAGTATCAATTATCAAAGTAGTATCTGAGTTAGTAATGATAGTAAAACTACCATTATGTACATATCCACCATTTATTGGTAACAATAACAATGTAGTAGTTCAATAAATCTCTCCCTTGTTTCTTTTGGATTAGATGGCTAGAACGCAGAAAAACAAAGCAACAGCTCATCACTTGGGGCTGCTGAAAGCCCGTTTGGCCAAACTACGTCGAGAGCTCATTGCTCCCAAAGGAGGAGGTGGAGGAGGACCTGGTGAAGGTATTGAATTCGTGTTAGAATTTCTGAGAAATTGAATTAATGCATTATTATTTGTTCAAATTTAGGATATTCAGATGTTGATTTTTAACAAGATACTAAGTTTAATGCTCTGAGAGCCATCATGTATTGTTTGGAGTATCTCACGGTAGCTTGTTTTTTGTAGCAGAACAATGCATTTTCATGAGTCATAAAATGAGTGGGGTAGCATAACTAGTGAGAATGGTGCTGGGAAGGACTTTGAAAGAGTAGGTATGGTTGATAAGGGAAAGAATTTGCAGTAGAGTTTAATGATTGAAAGAAGAGGAATAGGACCATGAAAGTATTCCAAAGGAAAGTTCAAAGTAAATTTATTTTCAAAGTACGTATATGTCGCTATATACTACCCTGAGCAAGGCTGGGGATCTTAAAAGAGTGAGTGAAGGGTGATGGTAAAGGAGGTTGATCAGAAAATAAACTGCTGGAAGAACTTAGTAGTTTAAGCAGTATTTGTAGAGGCAAAGAAAGGGTTGATATTTTTGCTGAGACCCTGCATTGGAACTTGACCTAAAGCATCAACCATCCCTTTGTCTCCACAGACACTGCAAAACCCATTGAATTCTTCTGTCAGATTTTTCTTTGCTCCGGATTACAGCATCTGCAGGAATCTTGCATCTCCGTAATGGAGGCTGACTCTTTCAGTCTCTTTGGGGAAATTAGTAGTTTGGATCAAGCTGCAGTCCCCAACCTCCTGTCTTCTTGATTTCTCTATCTGTAGTCCTTGAAATCTGCCTGACTGAATGCTCTAGTCCTTCACCCCCTGGCAAGGTGTAAAGAAGCTTCTGTGGAACTAGGCATATTGCTGAGGTTTTGCAGAACACCCTTTGAAAGGGAATAAAATCTGATGACCCATGCTGCCTGTCAAAACCTGTGGAGGCTTTGTAACAGTTTTTAAATGTCTCATTAAAATTGCTTTAAATAGTTTGATTGAATTGCTCTAAAAATTTACGTTTATTAACACTGAAGTAATTAAACACATAAATCTTTGAACATTCAAAGAAAATATCTTGGGAAGTAGGGAAGAACCTAATGTAAATCCCCATTCAACTTAATGAAATTGCTGCTCTTAAGACAGGGTGTAAGAGCAGATAGCTCAACGATGTGGCATCGGAAGGAGATGGAGTGCTGAAGAAGGCATTTGGCATGCTGGCTTTCAGTCAGGGTGTTGAATTAAAGAATTGGTGAGGCCATATCTGAAGTATTGTGTACAGTTTTAGTTCTCTGTCAGTGGAACTAAAGAGGAATAGATAGAGTGGACAGCCAGCGCCTCTTCCCCAGGGCATCACTGCTCAATAAAAGAGGACATGGCTTTAAGGTAAGGGGTGGAAAGTTCATGGGGGATATTAGGGGAAGGTTTTTTTTTACTCAGAGAGTGGTTGGTGCGTGGAATGCACTGCCTGAGTCAGTGGTGAAGGCAGATACACTAGTGAAATTTAAGAGACTACTAGACAGGTATATGGAGGAATTTAAGGAGGAGAGTTATAGGCATCTGTCAGTCTCGTGAGACCATGGATTTGTGCCTTGGAAGGTTTCAGGGCACAGGCCTGGGCAGGGTTGTATAGGAGACCAGCAGTTGCCCAAGCTGCAAGCCTTCCCCTCTCCAAGCCACCGATGTTGTCCAAGGGAGGGGCGCTAGGACCCAAGCAGCTTGGCATCGGTGTCGTTGCAGAGCAATGTGTTAAGTGCCTTGCTCAAGGACACAGCTGGGGCTCGAACCAGTGACCTTCGGTTCACTAGACCAATGCCTTATCCCCTAGGCCACGTGCCAACACAGGGTTATATTGGGGGGGGGGGGGGGCAAGGTTTAAGAGTCAGCACAACACTGTGGGCCGAATAGCCTGTACTGTGCTGTATTGTTCTTTGTTCTTTGTTCTTTGAAAGACATTGTTAAGCAGGAACAAGTGAATGATTATTTGCGAGGATGCAGCCAGGACTCAAGGACCTGATTTATAGGAAGAGGTAGGGCAGGTAGGACTTTATTCCTTGGAGTGAGACTGGAAGATTACCTTGCAGAAATGGATAAAATAGTGAGGGGCATAGATAGGGTGAAAGCATATTTTTCCCAGGGAAAAGAAATCAAAAACTTGAGGGCGTAGGTTTAAAGTGAGAGGGGAAAGATTTAAAGGGACTTGAGGGACATCTTTATTCATGCTGAAGCATTTATGGAATGAGCCACCTTCATATGTTTGGACAGGTATGTGGATGGGAAATTTGGTCGTAACAAAGGCAAATGGGATTGGCTTATGTTGGCGAGTTTGGTCGTAGGGCAAATAACTATAACAAGTGTTGAGATACAAAGGTCCTGAACATGACCTGGGAGTAGCTGTTATGCTGGTATTTCATTGAACCACTGACTGTAGAGAGCTGGAAATGATTTGGTAAGTGACAATTTCTAAAACCATGAGGTGATTATGAAATTAATGCAGGTAATAGAAAAAATGATGATGTCATTGGAATGAATAGCAGAAAGGTGCTCCACAAGGCTTTGTAGTTTACAAGATGTTGGGTTTCTATACATAATGGTTTTAACTACTCATTTCTCAGGATCTGAGCATCACTGGTAAGGCCAGTATTTACTTATTGCCTAATTGTTATTAAGGAATTAGAGGTTCATCACTGCTGTCCTTTTGGTGAAGATACTCTTAATACAGTTAGGAATTCTGGGATTTAAAGCCAGTGTTGATGAAGGAATGGCGATACATTTCCAAGTCAGGAAATTTTAAGATGGATTGGATGCCAATAAGTTGGTTGCTTTGTCCTGTATGGTGTCAAGTTTCTTGAGGATTGATAATGCTGCATTCATCTAGGTAAGTGAAGCATATTTCATCATGCTCCTAACCTGTGTCTTGTAGATGGAGAATGACTGTTGTCAGTAGGTAAGTAACTTGATGCAGGATAGCTAGTTTCTGAATCTCACTTATAGCCACAATACATGCAAAGCTGGTTAATTTTTTTGTGTTTTTTTTTACCCCTGAGGTATTAATGGTAGGGAACTTGTCAGTGGTAATTCCATTGAATGTTAAGGATAGTTAAATCTGACTTGTTGGAGATGGCTATTGCCTGGTGGCACGAATTAAAAGATCTTATTGTATAATTTTTGATGAATTGTTATGCTAATATGTTTTTATTGATCTCTCTCTTTCTCTTTCTGTTGTTGATGCTAGGGTTTGATGTGGCAAAGACTGGGGATGCCCGGATTGGGTTTGTGGGTTTCCCTTCTGTTGGGAAATCTACATTGCTAAGTAATCTGGCTGGAGTGTATTCGGAAGTGGCAGCCTATGAGTTCACTACTTTGACCACTGTACCAGGGGTGATTCGCTATAAAGGAGCTAAGATACAGGTATTATGTGATTTGTAATTGTAGGCAGAGTTAAGTTATGCAATATTTGGTTATATTTCTGAGCTCACTAACATTGTGAGCTTAGAATTGTAAATGTTGGTCCATTTTCCTCTCTGGTGTGTTTAAGGAGCTTTAGTTTACTGCAGTTAACAGAAATTATTTAGCCATGATAACACATTACCTTCAGTAATATAACCTTTTAACTGTGTGATGGAAACAGTAACATGAGGGAAAGCACCATAAACAAATGAGGTACGAACGCAAGCTAGCCAGGAATATAAAGGAGGATAGCAAAAGCTTTTAGGTATGTGAAGAGAAAGAGGATAGTTAAGAACAATGTTGGGCCCTTGAAGAATGAATTGGGTGAAATTGTTATGGGAAACAGAAAAATGGCAGAAGAATTTAATAAGTACTTTAGATCTGTCTTCACTAAGGAAGACACAAGCAAACTCCCAGATGTATGGATGGGCCAAGGACATAGGGTAACAGTGGAAATGAAACAGATTGACATTAGGAAGGAAACGGTGATGAGTAGACTGATGGGTCTGAAGGCTGACAAATCCCCAGGTCCAGATGGTCTGCATCCTAGGGTACTAAAGGAGGTGGCCCTGGAAATTGCGGATGCATTGGTGATCATTTTCCAATGTTCCTTAGATTCCGGATCAGTTCCTGAGGATTGGAGAATGGCTAATGTTATTCCACTTTTTAAGAAAGGAGGGAGGGAGAAAACAGAGAACTATCGTCCTGTCAGCCTAACATCAGTAGTGGGGAAGATGCTAGAGTCCATTATTAAAGATGAAATAGTGGCATATCTAGATAGCAGTGATAGGATTGGGCCGAGCCAGCATGGATTTACCAAGGGCAAATCATGCTTGACTAATCTATTGGAGTTTTTCGAGGATGTAACCAGGAAGTTAGACAAGGGAGATCCAGTGGATGTAGTGTACCTCGATTTTCAGAAGGCTTTTGATAAGGTTCCACATAGGAGATTGATGGGTAAAATCAAAGCTCATGGCATTGGGGGGAAGACATTGACATGGATAGAAAACTGGTTGGCAGATAGAAAGCAAAGGGTAGCGGTGAATGGGTGTTTCTCGGAACGGCAGGTGGTGACTAGTGGGGTGCCACAGGGCTCGGTATTGGGACCACAGCTCTTTACGATTTATGTCAACGATTTAGATGAAGGCATTGAGAATAACATCAGCAAGTTTGCTGATGATACTAAGCTGGGTGGCAGTGTGACATGTGATGAGGATGTTAGAATTCAGGGTGACCTGGATAGGCTGGTTGAGTGGGCAGATACTTGGCAGATGACGTTTAATGTGAATAAGTGTGAGGTTATCTACTTTGGGAGTAAGAACAGGAAGGCAGATTATTATCTGAATGGTGTAAAGTTAGGTAAGGGAGAAACACAAAGAGATCTAGGAGTCCTTGTTCATCAGTCACTGAAGGTGAATGAGCAAGTGCAGCAGGCAGTGAAGAAGGCTAATGGAATGTTGGCCTTTATTACAAAGGGAATTGAGTACAAGAGCAAGGAAATCCTCTTGCATTTGTACAGGGCCCTGGTGAGACCACACCTGGAGTATTGTGTACAGTTTTGGTCTCCAGGGTTAAGGAAGGACATCCTGGCTGTAGGGGAAGTGCAGCGTAGATTCACGAGGTTAATTCCTGGGATGTCTGGACTGTCTTATGCAGAGAGGTTAGAGAGACTGGGCTTGTACACGCTGGAATTAAGGAGATTGAGAGGGGATCTGATTGCAACATATAAGATTATTAAGGGATTGGACAAGATAGAGGCAGGAAATATGTTCCAGATGCTGGGAGAGTCCAGTACCAGAGGGCATGGTTTGAGAATAAGGGGTAGGTCATTTAGGACAGAGTTAAGGAAAAACTTCTTCTCCCAGAGAGTTGTGGGGGTCTGGAATGCACTGCCTGGGAAGGCAGTGGAGGCCAATTCTCTTGATGCTTTCAAGAAGGAGCTAGATAGGTATCTTATGGATAGGGGAATCAAGGGATATGGGGACAAGGCAGGAACCGGGTATTGATAGTAGATGATCAGCCATGATCTCAAAATGGCGGTGCAGGCTCTAAGGGCCGAATGGTCTACTTCTGCACCTATTGTCTATAAACATGCTGTATAAACTGTATTTTGTAAAACCATTTGAAAGTTGTGTGGAACATAAGCATCTGCTTGAAAATCAGAGATGGTAGAAGATGATGTTGGGACAGAATTTGAAAATGACTGATTTTATGCAATACCATAAGACAGTGGTCCTCAACCACTGGGCCATGGACTGGTATCGGGCCGCAAAGCATGTGCTGGGTCGCGAGGAAACAATATGATTTGGCGATATGAAATGATATGAGTCAGCTGCACCTTTCTTCATTCCCTGTCATGCCCAATGTTGAACTTGAATGCAGGCGAGGTCATCAGTCGGTCATTAACCTACTACTACTCGATGAGTAAAAACCAAACATTGCTTGAGAGTTTCTTTGGAAGAGGTGGTAGGCCTAATGATGATAATAATAACACAGAGACAGCTGTCAAGACTGCAAAAAAAAAAAGAAAGCTTCCTTCAACAGAAAATATGATGAGTTGTACATAAAATATGGCTTTAATGCGACTGGTGACTCGAATGCTCCAAGCCCCCTGTGTGTGATATGTGGAGACAAGCTGTCTAATGAGGCAATGAAGCCCTCAAAACTGCTTTGGCACCTTGAGTCCAAGCACCCTGCACTTAAAGACAAACCTGTTGAGTTTTTTGAGCGGAAAAAATTGTGAGCAAGCGGGACAGAAGCAAGTCCTGAGAACCACCACCTCCATAAATGGGGCTGTTCTGAGAGCATTGCACTTAGTGGCTAAGACTAAGAAGCCTTTCACTGGTGAAGAATTGATTCTGCCTGCTGCCGTGTCGTGAACTGTTGGGAGAAGTTGCAGCTAACAAGATGGCACAGGTTTCTCTTTCAGCTATCACACTTTCAAGGAGAATCAATGACATAGCGAAGGACATTGAAGCACAGCTCTTGGAATGGCTTAATGAGTCACCATGGTATGCTATCCAGGTCGATGAGTCTACCGATGTCAACAACAGGGCAATACTGCTGGTTTATGTGCGATTATATATTTCAAGACGATGTGCACGAGGATATGTTGTGTGCATTGCTGCTGCCAACTAACAAAACTGGGGCAGAACTATTCAAGTCTTTGAATGATTACATGTCAGGCAATCTGGACTGGTCATTCTGTGTTGGAATATGCACAGCTAAGTTGGACCAAGGGTGACCTGGAGGCTGAGAGTCGCGTTTGGTTTGTCACTGCAGCAACGCGTGTGTGGCCGTTGGAGCGATGGACAGCTACTCCTCGGACTTTTCTTCTGGCATTCCTGGTGGAGCCAAGGTAGATGCGGGGACGATCATGGAGCAAGTAAAACTGCAAATCGCTGTCGCTAACGCTCAGGAATTACTACAGAGTATGACTGATAAATGTTTTAAAAAGTGCATTGGCGAACCAGGAAGTTCACTGGATAACTCTGAACAGAAATGTATAGTTATGTGTATGGATCGATATATGGATGCCTGGAACACAGTATCGTGAACTTACAACTCCAGATTGCAGCGAGAACGTGCATGAATGTAATTACACAGTGGAGAGTCAAAGAGGTGGCTTATACTTAAGGTTAGGAGAACTTGAGAATAATGAAGTGATGTACAAAATGAAATACCTGGAATATTCTCTGAGAAAACCTGTAAACTTGCCTAGTCTTTATCCAAACCTAAATATTGTGAACTTAATTATGAACAAAAGAAAATAAATGAAATTGAACTTTACAAAAAAGGAATATGCACAGCTATGACTGGATGGCTACTTCACTACCCAAGTCAAAGAGGTTGCTCCTGAATGCCAATCTACACACTGTGTCATACACAAGAAGATCACAAGACAAAGGAGCAGAAGTAGGCTATTCAGCCCATTGAATCTGCTCCACCACTCCACCATGAGCTAAACTATTCTCCCATCTAGTTCCAATTTCTGGCTTTTTCCCTGTATCCCTTGATACCCTGACTAATTAGATGCCTATCAATCTCCTCCTTAAACACCCTCAATGATTGGGCCTCCACAGCTGTATGTGGCAATGAATTCCATAAATCCACGATCCTCTGGCTAAAAAAAAATTCTCCTCATCTGTTTTAAATGGGTACCCTCTAATTCTAAGACTCTGGCCTCTTGTCCTGGAGTCACCCATCAAGGGAAATGGCCTTTCCACATCTACTCTGTCCAACCCTTTCAACATTCAAAATGTTTCTATGAGATCCCCTCTTATTCTTCTATACTCTAATGAATACAGTCCAAGAGCCGACAAACGCTCCTCACATGTTAGCCCCTGCATTCCAGGAATCATCCTCTTCAATCTTCTCTGAACTCTCTCCAACATCAGTACATCCTTTCTAAGATAGGGGGTCCAAAACTGCACACAGTGTTCCAAATGGGGTCTCACCAGTGCCCCATAGGGCCTCATCAACACCTCTTTACTCTTACACACTATTCCTCTTGAAATGAATGCCAACATAGCATTCGCTTTCCTTACTGCCGATGGAACCTGTTGGTTAACCTTTAGGGTATCTTGCATGAGGACCCCCAAGTCCCTTTGCAGTTCCGATTTTTGAATTTTCTCCCCATCTAAATAATAATCTGCCTGATATATTTCTTCTTCCAAAATGTACAACCATACATTTCTCAACATTGTATCTCATCTGCCATTTCTTTGCCCACTCTCCTAAACTGACCAAGTCTCTCTGCAACCTTTCCGTTTCTTCAACACTTCCTGCTCCTCCACCTATCTTGGTGTCATCTGCAAACTTAGTCACAAAACCATTTAATCCATAATCTAAATCATCGATATACAGTGTAAAATGAAGCGGCCCCAACACCGACCCCTGTGGAACACCACTAGTAACCAGCAACCAACCAGAATAGGATCCCTTTATTCCCACCCTTTGCTTTCTGCCTATCAGCCAATGCTCCACCCGTTCCAATATGCTGGCTAGCTGAAAAATGTCACCTGATCTTAACAGTGTATTGAGTGATGTTGTTGAAGTTATCAATCACATTAAAGCAAAAGCCCTTAACTCATGTCTGTTTGAGCTGCTTTGCAAGGAAATGGATGAAGAGCACAAAGGCCTTCTCTTACACACTGAAGTCAGGTGGCTATCAAGGGGGCCAGGGTTTTTCAGTTGCTAGAGATTTCTTTCTGCAAAAAAGTTACCACTGTCAGTACACTGCGGTGACGAGGAGTGGTTAGCAAAACTTGCTTATCCGTGTGACATCTTCAACTTGCTCAATGAACTCAATTTGTTACTTCAGGGGAGAATGACAACTGTCTTCAAGTTGGCAGATAAAGTGTCTGCTTTCAAAGCCAAACTGGAACTGTGGGGACGGAGAGTGGACAGGGGCATATTTGACATGTTCCCAACATTAGCTGGGATTTTGGGAGAGACTGAGGCTGCACCGTTCTCCTCACAGCTGGTGTGCGATCACCTATCTACGCATTCGACAGAATTCGAGCATTACTTCCCACCCGCAAATGACCCAAGACGTGCAAAGGAATGGGTCCGTGACTCATTTGTGAATGTCCCCGGTGAATCATCCATGTCAGCGCGGGAAGAAGATCAGCTCCTCGAGCTTGCAAATGATAGTGGGCTGAAAAGTATGTTTGATATAACATCTCTGCTGGCATTCTGGATCAAAGTCAAGGCTGAGTATCCTGAGATAGCCACTAAAGCACTGAAAATGTTGCTTCCATTTCCAACATCATATCTCTATGAAGCAGGGTTTTCTGCAATGAATGCAATGAAAACTAAATTGTGGAATAGACTGGACATACGGAACCCCCTTCTAGTATCACTGTCTTCCATCACCCCCTGGGACTGTCTTGTTGCAGGCCCGGGGCTCCCACTGATTCAGCGATATTGGTGTATTGCAATGATTTTATATGTTCATACAAGGAAAATATGCAATGTGTTTAATATCCAAATGTTATGATACTATTGACTTATAAGTGACTTACAATTGACTTATCACTATATTCATGCGAGTAAAATATGCACTGTGTTTAATATTAAATTCATTAGATAAACCCTTTTAGAAATGAAATTGAGTGTATTAGCCACTTATAAATGATTTATAGTTGACATAACTTGTATTCTGGTCGTGATTAACACCGCCCCCCCCCCCCCCCACTCATTGGCCGGTCCGCAAGAATATTGTCAAATTTAAACCAGTCCGTGGTGCAAAAAGGGTTGGTGACCCCGGCCCTAAGATGTAGGAGCAGAATTAGGCCATTTGGTGCATCGATCTGGTCCACTATTTCATCATGGCTGGTCCAGTTTTCCTCTTCAGCCCCAATCTCCTGCCTTCATTCCCTGAGCAATGAAGAATCTCCATATCCCTTCATTCCCTGAGCAATCAAGAATTTATCAACTTCTGCCTTAAATATACATAAAGATCTGTGGCAATGAATTCCACAGATTCACTACTCTCTGGCTAAAGAAATTCCTCCTCCTCATCTTTCTAAAAGGATGCCTCTCTATTCTGAGGCTGTGTCCTCTGATCTTAGACTCTCCTACCATAGGAAACATCCTCTACATGTCCACTCTATCAAGGCCTTTCATCATTCTATAGGTTTCAATCAGGTCACCCCCTCATTCTTCAAAATTCTAGTGCATACAGCCCAGAGCCATCGAACGCTCTTCATCTGACAAGCTGTTAATCCTGGAATCATTTTTGTGAGCCTTCTTTGAAATCTCTACAGTTTCAGCACATCCTTTCTGAGATAAAGGCCCAAAACTGCTCACAGTACTCCCAAGTGAGGGCTCCACCAGTGCTTTATAAAGTCTCAATATTAAATTTTTGCTTTTATATTCTGGTTCTCTTGAAATGAATGCTAACATTGCAGTTGCCTTCCTCACCACAGACTTAACCTACAAATTAACCTTTAGGAAATCCTGCACAAGAACTCCCAAATCCTTTTGCGCTTCAGATTTTTGTATTTCTCTCCCTTGGGAAAGCAGTCAACCTATTCAAGTCAAGTCAAATCACTTTTATTGTCATTTCGACCATAACTGCTGGTACAGTACATAGTAAAAATGAGACAACATTTTTCAGGACCATAGTGTTACATGACACAGTAAAAAAACTAGACTGAACTACGTAAAAAAAAGAGGAAGCTACACTAGACTACAGACCTACACAGGACTACGTAAAGTGCACAAAAACAGTGCAGGCATTACAATAAATAATAAACAGGACAATAGGGCAAGGTGTCAGTCCAGGCTCTAGTTATTGAGGAGTCTGATGGCTTGGGGGAAGAAACTGTTACATAGTCTGGTTGTGAGAGCCCGAATGCTTCGGAGCCTTTTCCCAGATGGCAGGAGGGAGAAGAGATTGTATGAGGGGTGTATGGGGTCCTTCATAATGCTGTTTCCTTTTGCGGATGCAGCGTATAGTGTGAATGTCCGTGATGGCGGGAAGAGAGACCCCGATGATCTTCTCAGCTGACCTCACTATCCGCTGCAGGATCTTGCGATCCGAGATGGTGCAATTTCTGAACTAGGCAGTGATATAGCTGCTCAGGATGCTAGCAATACAGCCCCTGTAGAATGTGATGAGGGTGGGGGGGGGGGGGTGGGAGATGGACTTTCCTCAGCATTCGCAGAAAGTAGAGATGCTGCTGGGCTTTCTTTGATATGGAGCTGGTGTTGAGGGACCAGGTGAGATTTTTCGCCAGGTGAACACCAAGAAATTTGGTGCTCTTAACGATCTCCACCGAAGAGCTGTCGATGTTCAGCAGGGAGTGGTCGTTCCGTGCCCACCTGAAGTCAACAATCATCTCTTTTGTTCACATTAAGAGACAGGTTGTTGGCTCTGCACTAATCTGTTAGCTGCTGCACCTCCTCTCTGTAAGCTGACTCGTCATTCTTGCTGATGAGACCCACCACGGTCGTGTCATCAGCGAACTTGATGATGTGGTTCGAGCTGTGTGTTGCAGCACAGTCATGGGTCAGCAGAGTGAACAGCAGTGGACTAAGCATGTAGCCCTGGGGGGCCCCCGTGCTGAGTGCGATGGTGTTGGAGATACTGGTTCCGTTCCAGACTGACTGAGGTCTCCCAGTCAGGAAGTCTGGGATCCAGTGAAGAGGGAGGAGTTCAGGCCCAGTAGGCTCAGCTTTCCAATCAGTTTCTGAGGGATGATTGTGTTGAACGCTGAAGTTTATGACCATACACTTCCCGACATTGTATTCCATCTGCCACTTCTTTGTCCATTCTCCTGTAGCCTATTTCCTCAAAGCTACCTGCCCCTCCATCTATCTTTATATTGTTTGAAAACTTTACAACAAAGCTATCAATTCCATCATCCAAATCATTCACATATAATGTAAAAAGATTTGATCCCACACAGGCCCCTGTGGAGCACTGCGATTTACCGGCAGCCAACAGGAAAAAGCTTCATTTATTTCCAGTCTTTGCCTCCTGCCAATCAGATACTGCTTTATCCATGCTAGAATCTTTCCTGTAATACCACGGGCTTGCAGCTTGTTTAGCACTTTGGACACTTACCATTTTAAATGTGCTTGTCTTTCTGCTCAGCTGCTTGACCTTCCGGGTATCATCGAAGGAGCCAAAGATGGCAAAGGCCGTGGGCGACAAGTTATTGCTGGTAAGCTTTAGAAGTTTTGACATATGATTAAAGATCAAGTCTGTCTTAAGAGTGAAAAAAATGGTCTGAATATTTCTTTATTATTCTAGCATACCTGGTGCACAATGTAACCAGTAATATTTTTTCCTTTCAGTGGCTCGAACCTGCAACCTAATCTTGATCGTACTTGATGTGCTGAAGCCTTTGGTACACAAGAAAATAATTGAGAATGAGGTGGAAGGATTTGGAATCCGTCTTAACAAGCAGCCTCCCAACATCGGGTTCAGGAAGAAGGACAAGGGAGGCATTAATCTGACATCCACGGTGGGTGATAATAAAATTGATTTTGAAGTTTGAAACAGGATCAAGATTCCACAAAGTTGTGAACCATTTTGATCTGCATGGAGTGTGTGGGATGGAAAGGACCTCAGTGGAAATTGATTGTAACAGTGGTTTGGTGTTGGTTATGGTTGTGATCGGTTACAGTGTTGTATTGTCCATGGCCTTTAAATTTCATAGTGTAATACTAGCAAGTGAAGGCTTGGAAAGTTCATTTAGAATCATTGAGTTATTCAGCGCAGAAACAAGCCTCTTGGCCCAACTGCTCATATAAATTGAGGTGCTTTGCTGAGCTGGTACCGTTTTCTTGCATTTGGCCCATATCATTTCAAGTCATTTCCATACATGAACCTGTCCAAAAGTCTTTTAATTGCTGTTATTATATCTGCCTTGATCACTGACTCTGGCATCTTGTTTGATAAACCCACTAACCCTGGTATTGAAAAACCTGCCCTCTGCATTTCCCCACCATCCACTCCATGCTCAAAGGTGTTTGTACCCAAATACTCCTCCCCACCCCATTACAAAAACAATAAGGTTTCTTCAGCCTAATTGAAGGCCACTGCAATATTATTGTTGGCAGTCCACAAGATAAAGAGGTAGGTGTTACACATTTTTCCTCCTCCTGGAGTATTTCAATTACTGCTGTACAACTCTTGTTGGTGCCTTTCTTGTCATCATTTATCTGCTCTGCTGTGTTGGGAGCTAATAATTGACTTTTCTCTCTCAAGAATTAAACAAAAAATGTAGCAGATCAGCTAGGAAATCTATAGATGTTATATAATTATACACAAGGTTTAACCTCTGACTGTAGTACTCCTATTTGGAATCCCTAATTCTAAATCATAAGCATCTGAATCAAGTACCTCAGTGTTTATGGTGAACTTAGCACATAACACAGCACTTAAGCTTGCAGGGTCAAGCAGTTCTATTTTTATGCCAAATCTTTATGTTCCTTATGTCAAAGATTAAGTGCCCTGATTGTCACTGAGTCACAATAAAAGGCTAAAATGGCAATGTTATTAAGAACTTTTCCAGCAAAATATTGAGTTAGCACAAACATCTAACTGCAGATGAGCTGAAGAATTAACTGCTCTGAAGATCTTCTGACATCCATCTTTTATTACTTGTCAAAAATGCAAATACAATATCTTGGGATGTGTTTAGTTACATGTATACATGTTTTCCTTTGTGTAGTGTGTGCAGTCTGAGCTGGACATGGAAACTGTGAAAAGTATCCTAGCTGAATATAAAATCCACAATGCCGATGTCACATTACGCAGTGACTCAACAGCAGACGACCTGATTGATGTGGTGGAGGGTAATCGGTAAGTGTTATGTTTTGACATCTGCATCAGATGTTCTTGAACTGAAAGACAGATGATTATTTAAATAGAGAGAGAATTCAAATGAGGGATCTTGGTGCTTTTGCCTATGATGTATTGACCTTGAGCTGGAATTCCCAATTTTTTTAATGCCATGAATCAATGCCATTAAGCAAGGGATCCATGGTCCCCAGGTTGGCAACCTCTGACTTAGAGATTAAAAATAAGGATCTACATCTGGAGTACAGTGTGTGTGGACTTGCAGATGCTGGAAATCTGAAATAAAGGCAGAAATTGTTGGAAACGTTGTACAGATCAGGATTGGATATATGGAAAGAGAAACAGAGTTAACACCCTTATCAGAAATGTGTACATTTTTGGCCCTCATTTGAAAAAGATATGCTAGGGATGGAAGCTGCCCAGAAGAGATTCACTAGGCCAACTCCTGGAATGAGAGAGTTAGATTAAATACTCTTTGGAGTTTAGAAGCATGAGAGATGATCTTGTTTAAACATAAGAGATCTTGAGGGAACAAGACTGGATAGATGTTGAGATGTTCTTCACTATGGGGAGCAAATAGAATGAGGGACAATTTAAAAGGAAAGAGGGCAATCATATTAAGTAAAAATATAAGAAATAGGAGCAGGAGTCAGCCATCTGTTGAGCCTGCTCCGCCATTCAATAAGATTGTGGCTGATCTGGCCATGGACTCATCTCCACCTGTTTGTTTTTTCCTCATAACCCTTAATTCCAATAAAGTTGAACTGGAGAGGGTGGTGAAGCTGTGGAATTCTCTATCCAGTGGGTTGTGGAGGTGAGATCTCTAGAGATATTTAAATAGCAGGTGGATGCATTTTTTAAAACACCTCTGAAGTGATGGCAGTGGAGAACTTGCATAGGAGTTGAGGCCTGGGGCAGATCAGTGATCAGTGATAATGGAATAAGGGGCTTTGAGGGGCTGGGCCTGCTCTTGTTTGTTTTTTATGTACAATTGCTAACCCAATAAAGCACTGATTTCATGGTGCTTTGTAATGCAGAATGCATTGTGACCTACTTCACATACCATAGCTGACAGACCTTTGTCAGTGACTCAGTTGCCTAGGCTGTTAGAAGCTGTCAAGCATTCAGGAGAAAGAATAAGGGGAGGTATTGATCTGAAATCTGTGTTGGGTGATAAGAATTAATTTAAAAAAGTTGAAATTGGATTAAAATTGCACAAAGGTGAACTAACTTGATCATCATGGAAAGTGTGAGGTGTAAAGTGGTATAAAAGATCTCACTGGAAACTGATTGAAACAGGTCCAGACCCCTTCATTGTATCCTAACAAATCTACCCTCAGCTGTCTCTAAAGGAAAACAGTGACACCTTCTCCAGTCTGTGTTCAACTGTAATGCCTCACCCAGGATTCATTTTCATAACTCCTTTCCGGACCCTCACTAATGCCTTCACTTTGCTGATTGTGGACTTCAGGGAGGGTAAGGCGAAGGAACATATACTAATTCTCATTGAGGGATCAGAAGTGGAGAAAGTGAGCAGTTTCAAGTTCCTGGGTGTCAAAATCTCTGAGGACCTAACCAGGTCCCAGTATATTGATGCAGTTATAAAGAAGGCAAGACAGAGTCTATACTTCATTAGGAGTTTGAAGAGATTTGGTATGTCGACAAGTACACTCAAAAACTTCTATAGATGTACCATGGAGAGCATTCTGACAGGTTGCATCACTGTCTGGTATCAGGGTGCTACTGCTCAGGACCAAAAGAAGGTTGTAAATTTAGTTGGCTTTATCTTGAGTGCTATCCTACAAAGTACCCAGGACATCTTCAGTGTTTCAGAAAGTGGGCATCCATTATTAAGGACCTCCAGCATCCAGGGCATGCCCTTTTCTCACTGTTACCATCAGGTAGGAGGTACACACACTCAGCAATTCAGGAACAGCTTCTTCCCCTCTGCTATCCAATTCCTAAATGGACATTAAAAATCTGTTTTTTTTAATCTAGTCGGTAGACACATACTGCAATTTATTTATTTACTTTTCTTCTATATTATGTATTGCATTGAACTGCTGCTGCTAAGTTAACAAATTTCACAACACATGCCAATGAAAATAAACCAGATTCCGATTCGGTTCGTTAATATTGTGTCCACAGTTTGGGATAGTACAGTGACCTTTACTTGGGGCAATTTACATTGGTCTGTTAATCTATCAGCCAACCAGCATGCCTTTGATTCACATCAAAATCAAAGCAGCAAGAGGGCTGTAAGATGGTCAAAGTCTTTTTCCTAGAAAACTAAAATTAGGTGACATAAATTTAAGGTGAGAGGTATGAGGAGAAACCTATGTGGTCAACAGAACATGCAAACTCCACACAGACAGCAAAGTCGTTGCTAAGCCACCATCATTAATCATGGCTTTCAGTACAGGAGTTGGGTTGTCATGTTGCAATTGTTGCTTGGAACATTGTACAAAACTCCTGTCACCCAGCTAAAAGGAAGGATGTCATTAATCTGGAAAGGCTGCAGAAAAAAGTCATAAGGATGTTACCTTACCTTGAGTTATAAGGAGGGAGTGGAGAGACTGGGGCTAGAGCATGTGGAAGGCTGAGGGATGACCTTGCATATAATCATGAAGGGTATAAGTAAGGTGAATCACAGTCTTAATTCCAGAGTAGGGGTATCTAAAACTAGAGGACATAGATTTAAGGTGGGAGGGGGAGAAATTTAAAAATGACCTGAGGACCAACATTTTCACACAGAGGATGACGGGTAAATGGAATGTACTGTTAGAGGAAGCTGCAGACAGGTGCAATTCCAATGTTTAAAGGACATTTGAACAGGTATGTGGATCAGAATGTTTTAAAGGGATAAAGGCCAATTGCCAAGTAACTCAAAAATTGAAAAGAACGAGTTGGGTCTGTTCTCGAAAGTCTTGACTTTTATTCATCCTTGCCAGAAATGTGAGATTACGTGCATTAGGAGTCTTATTTGTAAATCATAAGAATTATATGACACTGAAATCGGTCCTTCTGTCACCATATCCATGTTGACGATCAGACACTTATCTATAATAATATGATGTATTGGCCCTTGGTGTTAATAGTTTTGGTGCTTATTTAGGTATTTTATATATTTGAGCATCTTCTCTGCAGTGTCTCTTTTCTATAATATGCCAAGCAGACCTATGTATATTTTGCTAAATTGTGTTCATTTCAGATTTAGTAAAGCTTCCAAAATAAAATGTTCATGCCGTAGACTCATAAGCATAGAAAGACCAGTTCACCATGACAATTGTAGGTATCCATCTACATTAATTCTATTTCCAAGCACTTTGCTTAACAAGTTAAGAGTACTTGAAAATGTTGTGAGATTCCTATCTCATGTCGTATGTCCCTGATTTCATCAAGTTGAAAAGCTTATTCATCAGAGCTCCTCTAAACCTCTTCTCCCTTGCCCTAATCTGAATTCTCACACCTGTTATGTGAAAAGTTTCTCACAATCCTCTTAGAGTATCTCACAATTTTTGGAAACCAGTCAGATTCCCCTTAACCTCATGCTCCAAGGAAACCAAACCCATTTAATCCAATATTTCCTCATAAGTCAAATGCTGCATCCTTGCCAGCAACCTGGTGAATTCTCCTCTAAACCCTGTTCAGTGCAATTACATCCTACCTTAGTGTGGTGACCAGGATTATACACACTGAAACAGTCACCAAAGCAATGTTTTAATATTGTACTTAGTCTCTTTGCCCTTATATTATGTACCCTAGTTAATGTCTTATCTTGTGTGCTGCCACCTTATCTTATCCATCCCTCCCTTTGAGTGCAGTAGGAAATTGGAGCACCCAGAGAAAACCCACACATTCCACAGCGAGTATGTATAGACTCCATGCAAATGACGTTGGAATAAATGCTGAACTGCAGTGCCCCAAGCTATAATAGTATAACACCATAAGATATAGGGAAGTAGTCCATTTGGCCCATCAAGTTGCTCCACCATTCAATCATGGGCAGAGCTAATTCTTCCAGTCATCTCCATTCCCGTCTTCACCCTTTGATGCCCTGCCTTAAATGCACCCAATGACTTGGCCTCCACAGCTGCTTGTGGCAACAAATTCCACAGGTTTACCACCCTCTGACTAAAGTAATTTCTCCACATCTCTGTTCTAAATGGACATCCTTCAAACCTGAAGTTGTGCCCTCTTGTCCTAGACTCCCCTACCATGGGAAATCTAACCTGTTCTGGCCTTTTAACATTCAGAATGTTTCTTTGAGATTCCCCCCTCATTCTCTTGAACTCCAGGGAATACAGCCCAAGAGCTGCCAGGCGTTCCTCATACAGTAACCCTTTAATTCCTGGAACCATTTTTGTGACTCTTTTCTAAACCCTCTCCAATGTCAGAATATCCTTTCTAAAATAAGGAGCCCAAAACTGCACACAATACTCCAAGTGTGGTCTCATGAGTGCCTTACAGAGCTTCAACATCACATCCCTGCTCTTATATTTTATACCTCTCGAAATGAATGCCAACATTGCATTCACCTCTTTCAACTTAACCTGGAGGTTAACCTTTAGGAACGTAGAAACATAGAAAACCTACAGCACAATACAAGCCCTTCAGCCCACAAAGCTGACCCAGACATGTCCTTAGCTGAGAAATTACCTCGGGTTACTCAGCCCTCTTTTTCTGAGCTCCAGAAACCTGTCCAGGAGTCTCTTAAAATACCCCATCGCATCCATCTCCACCTCCGTCGCTGGCAGCCCATTCCAATCACTCAGCACTCTCTGTAAAAAAAAAACCCAACTTAACCTGATATCTCCTCTATACCTACTTCCAAGCACCTTAAAACTGTGCCCTCTCATGCTAGCCATTTCAGCCTTGGGAAAAAGCCTCTGACTATCCACACGATCAATGCCTCTCGTCATATACCTCTATCAGGTCACCTCTCATCCTCCATCGCTCCAAGGAAGATAGGCGGAGTTCACTCAACCTATTCTCATAAGGCATGTTCCCCAATCCAGGCAACATCCTTATAAATCTCCTCTGCACCCTTTCTATGGTTTCCACATTCTTCCTGTAGTGAGGCAACCAGAACTGAGCACAGTGCTCCAAGTGGGGTCTGACCAGGGTCCTATATAGCTGCAACATTACCTCTGGGCTCCTAAACGCAATCCTATGATTGATGAAGGCCAATGAACCATTTGCTTTCTTAACCACAGAGTCAACCTGCACAGTAGCCTCAAGTGTCCTATGGACTCGGACTCCAAGATCCCTCTGATCCTCCACACTGCCAAGAGTCTTACCGTTCCTACTATATTTTGCCATTATATTTAACCTTCCAAAATGAACCACCTCACACTTATTTGGGGTAAACTCTATCTGTCACTTCTCAGCCCAGTTTTGCATCCTATCAGTGTCCCACTGTAACCTCTGACAGCCCTCCACACTATCCAACACACCTCCAACCTTTGTGTCATCAGCAAATTTACTAACCTATCCCTCCACTTCTTCATCCAGGTCATTTATAAAAATCACAAAGAGTAGGGGTCCCAGAACAGATCCCTGAGGCACACCATTGGTGACCAACCTCCATGCAGAATATGACCCGTCTGCAACGACTCTTTGCCTTCTGTGGGCAAGCCAGTTCTGGATCCACAAAGCATTCCCCTTGGATCCCATGCCTCCTTTCTCAATAAAGTTGCATGGGATACCTTGTCAAATGCCTTGCTGAAATCCATATACACTACATCTACTGCCCTATCATCATCAGTGTGTTTAGTCACATGCTCAAAAATTTCAACCAGGCTCATAAGTAATGACCTGCCTTGAACAAAGCCATGCTACCCATTCGTAATTATATTATGCCTCTCCAGATGTTCATAAATCCTGCCTTCAGGATCTTTTCCATCAGCTTACCAACCGCTGAAGTAAGATTCACTGGTCTATAATTTCCTGGGCTATCTCTCTTCCCTTTCTTGAATAAGGGAACAACATCCGCATCCCTCCAATCCTTTGGAACCTCTCCTGTCCCCATTGATGATGCAAAGATCATCGCCACAGGCTCAGCAATCTCCTCCCTTGCCTCAGACAGTAGCCTGCAGTATATCTTGTCTTGTCCGGTCCTGGTAACTTATCCAACTTGACGTTTTTCAAAAGCTCTTTCTTAATATCTGCATGCTGAAGCTTTTGGGTCTGCTGTAAGTCATTTCTACAATCGCCAAGATCCTTTTCCGTAGTGAATACTGAAGCAAAGTACTCATTAAATATTTCTGCTATCTCCTCCGGTTCCATTCACATTTTTCTATTGTCACACTTGATTGGTCCTATTCTCTCGCGCCTTATTCTCTTGCTCTTAACATACTTGTAGAATGCCTTGGGGTTTTCCTTAATCCTGTCCATCCTTCTTTAGGGTATCCTGCACAAGGACTCCCAAGTCCTTTTGCATTTCTGTATTTTGAATTCTCCCCCCATCTGTCCATTTATTTCTTATACCAAAGTGAATGACCATACACTTTCCAACTCTAACTGCTATGTGCCTTTGTGGATTTTAGTCTTGTATTCACTGAAGCATTACCATTCATTGTATATGTCCTATCCATATTAATTTTCCCTAAAGTCCATTGCTTCACTTATCAGGATTAAGTTCCATCTGTTTTAGTTTGTCTATTTTATGATTTGATCAATATCCTCCTGTAACATAAGATTATCTTCTTCAGTGGAGGAACACTATCAATTCAGAATCAGCTTGAATTGATATTTTAATTAGTGGTCCACTGTTAGTGACAGGTGTACTTGCAATCTGAGAGCATTTTGTTCTTATACCTCACATGGACTCCATCTACATATAAATAATCTGTATTCTGCTTCTTACTACCAACATGTACAACCTCTATTGGTTAGTTTATTAATATTCTTCATTAATGTGCTGGTATAATTGAGTGAATTTACAAGTCATTAATTTGATATTATCTGCAATTTAGACATGATGTTCTGGTGTTTAGATTGTTAATATGAGCTGTGGAGCACAACGACCAGTGCAAATATGGATGAGGGAATCTGAAGCTACCAGGATCTGCTGGGGAAACACAGTGGGCTGAACAGCAGATGGACTGGTGGTTGGGGGAGGGGTAAGAATAGTTGATGGTTCAGACTGAAATGATGCACCAGGATTGAGCTTTGTTTAGAATGAAGCAGGGCTTTAAGACCTTCCTGGTTGGGGATGAAGGTGCATAAAGACTGAGATCTATATTACAGAAAGAAGTAAATGATGCAGAACTTTGAAGTGTTGACAGTTTCTTTCTGCCCACATATGCTACTTGATGTCCTGAGTTCCTCTGGCAGATTGTTGTGCCATAGCAAATATCAACCTTTTACTTTCACTCTGAATTTTGTTCCTAATCCATTCTGCTCTGTCTTCTGGTTTTGCAATCTCTGAATCATTATCTAAGTGATTGAAAATCTAGAGATAATATACATTTAATGCATTATTACCATTGACTAGTCCTATTTCTTAAATATTCAATATGTTTAGTTATGTAAAATGTTACAATTTGAAATCTATTGAATTCCTTTGGATTACTTAATGCACTATGTACTAAAGTTATTATCTGAACATCTAGGATATTAAGAGCCAGTACCCAATTTTAAAATGAATACCTAGACAATTTCAACTAAAGTAACTGCATGTGGCTATAGTGTTGAAACTTTATCTGTAGACTCAATGTCCTATTTTCTCCACTGCAGGGTGTACATCCCATGCATATATGTTCTGAACAAAATAGACCAGATCTCTTTAGAGGAGCTGGATATAATTTATAAAATACCACACTGTGTACCAATTTCTGCGCATCACCGTTGGAACTTCGATGATCTCTTGGAAAAAATATGGGATTACTTGCAACTTGTTCGTATGTAGGTACCATTTGAATGAGAATAATAATCCAATGCTGTTTTTTGTTGGGATTCTTAAATATTAAATGGACTGAAATTTTATTATTGCAGTTACACCAAACCCAAGGGACAGTTACCTGATTACACTTCCCCAGTTGTGTTACCACATCGAAGAACTACAGTTGAGGATTTCTGCATGAAAATTCATAAAAACCTAATTAAGGAATTCAAATAGTAAGTAATACTTCCTTAATTATCATAGCCAAGGTGGTTGATAAAGAATGTGACACAAGTTGAGGACTGCATGATGAAATTAGTGCTATTTGTCTTTTGTTACAGTGCTCTGGTGTGGGGTTCGTCTGTGAAATATAATCCACAGAAGGTTGGCAAGGACCATGTGCTGGAAGATGAGGATGTAATTCAGATAGTAAAGAAGTAAACTGGAGCATGATTTCTACTCTTCAAGGTTCATTTCTTAAAACAACTCCTTGGTGGTAATAGTGTTTTGTCATATGGTGCATGAAACTCTTCAGGTTGTGATTGGGTCTGGTACTTCCCTTTATTCAATCTGCAGCCAGTGGTTTCATCCAAAATAGTTGCATATGTAGAAACAAAAGGTTCTTGACTTTCAACAAGTGTATAATTCAGCCAATAAAAGATTATTGGTACAACGGGATTGCATCTAATGATTTGACATTATTAAAATAAGTACCTATCATGTTTATTATAGCGTCTTTTGGTGCGTGGGTTAAAGACATACAATTCAATTGAAAATACTTGTTGCTTTCCTCTCAAGAGGTTTGTTGATGAGTTAAGTGGCTACTTGGTCACTGATTTTTCTTTGTAGGATAAGGGGCATCAAAGATAAATATCTAGACTTTTCTGTGCAATTAATGGTATAGTTTGACCATCATATCCAAATCTGTATATTGATTTAAGTGAAGTTACAGCTGTGTCTGGTATATGGAAAAGAAACTTTTTTAAAAAAAAAGGGCCCTGTAGAATAGTAACTATGCTTGTTAATCTGCCATTTCGTCATGGAGGGTGGCGTGGGGAAGGTAGCAGGCAGTGTTTAATGTTGCCAGACATTATAGTACATACATTCCCTTTAGGGTGCTCAAATGTTCTGGAGTTTACTTTCCACAAATATTCTTGTTCTTATCAGCTTAAACCTTGCAGCATAGGCTACTGATAATCCTTGTAAAACAAGCATTCCCTGTGGGGGGGGGGGGGGGGGAGAGAATCTCTTAAGAAATACAATCAGATTTACTAACTAGCAGTAATTAGGTAGTATATTTGGGTTCAGAATTGTTTTAGAACTATCTAAAGACCTGTAACTCCAGGAAGTACAAAAAAGCATGCATAGGATGCCAAATGTAGAAGAGAGCAGATTAACCCTTGACATTGTAAGAAGGCAGTTTCATTAAGCTGCATAAACGGAGGAAGCCAGCTAAGAAAGGTGGTGGGGTGGGGGGGAATAGAGAGATTGAGTAAAGTTCTGGATGGCTGAAGTATAATGGTTAAAGGATAGGATTCAGGAAAAGGTGCAATATATTCAATCCTATCATTCACTACCTTGTACTTTGTGTATGAGGACAGCACTTAAGTGTCAAAATGGTTGAATCTCAGGAATGTTGGCATCAATAGTTTATTTAGAAACAATCCATGGGGACAATGGCCAAAGTGTTTCATCCACTCATGAGTGAATTCATCTTCCTGAGTTGCAGGCTCAGTACCAGACCCTCCCTCCCTCCCTCCCCAAATGGCCACACAAGAAATCTGGCAAAAGTTTCCAAGGAAGTTCACCGTTATTAAGGTAAAGGTTATTTTAAAAAAACAAGTTCAGTGGCACAGAATTCAAAGGCCATAATGGTATCAATAATGGTAAACCTTAATGAGGAATTAGATTACAGTTGGTGTTGCAGTTTCAGAAACATTTGAGATAAATTTGGGAGCAATGTGAAGGGGCTTAACAGGAATGTTAAAACATAGAAATACTGTGACTGAAAATTGGATGCCCGAAGCAGTGAACTTTGTTTTAACTGAAATTTTCCATTAACAACTAGTTTTTTAACAAGTTGATTGGATTCTTTAGATATAGAATTGATATCCACAATAAATAGTGGATAAATTTCTATGGTAACTTGCAAAAGTAATATCAGTATGTCTTGCAGTTATATAATAGTAATAAAACAAGACTCAGGAAAAGGCAAGCTGTTTCTTCCGGTATGTATTTCAGATCACATCTCTGCAGGCAAATCAAAGCTGGTTTATCAACCTAATTTACTCCAAGGAAAGCTAAGCTAATACAATTACTGTATTACCCATCATTTTGCCCTTCTATTCCAAAGCCACATTTGAAACTGCTAAGGTAGTTTCAACACATGAAGATATTGTTCCAGAGCCCAGCAAAGAAAATGTATTGATTTGGAATACTCAAAGAAAGCATGCTACAAAAGTAATTTTGGAAAAAGCAGGTTATGTGTTAAATCCAATAACAAAAAGATGTAGAAATACATTAAATGGACCATTTGCTGTGTTAGTTGTAATAGGAATAACTGAAAATATGAAGCAAGCAGAGCTTGGACAAATCAGGCTTGAAAGGGGTTGCAATTTCAGAGTCTGGGGAAAATACACTCAGAGGCCACTTTATTAGGTACAGTAGTGGAACAGTGTGGTCACCTGCTGCTATAGTCCATCCACTTTGCAGTAACATTTTCTGCATTCAGAGATGCTCTTCTGCACACCACTGTTGTAGTGGGTGGTTATTTGTGTTACTATCACTTTCCTGTTAGCTTGAACCAGCCTGGCCATTCTCCTCTGACTTCTCATTAACAAGGTATTTTTGTCCACAGAACTGGCACTCCTAGATTTTTTTTTTTGTTTCTTGCCCGTTCTCAGAGCAGGAGTTCCCACCCTTTATGCCGTGGACCTCCAGTTCTGAACTGCTACTCTACAGCCTGTTGTGCATGAAAATCCCAACTCAGCAGTTTCTGAGATACTCAAACCACCCCACAATTATTCCATGGTCAAAATCAATTAGATCATATTTCTTCACAATTCTGATACTTGGTCTGAACAACTGAACCTCTTGACCATGTCTACGTGCTTTTATTTATTGAGTTGCTGCCAGATAATGGAAATATCAAATCAGACAATTGTTCCTTTGTTAAAGGTGTTCCTGATAAAATGGCCACTGAGTGTAGTTTGTGAGAACATTCAAATTCAGCAGAGTCAGAGGGTCATACTTAATATCTGATGTGTTTGTGGAAGTTATGTTTTAAGGGACAGTTAACATGGCCAAATTGGGAATAAAATTCATCAAAACCTCCATGAATAAGCTTCTTACCTCTTCCTAAGAGACTTGTGGCGCAGGTCCATTGTTGATCAGCCTTCAGACTGATCACTATCGTGCCAATACAGAGACTGGCAAAAGCAAGTTTCAAAAGATTAGTAATGTGTTCTATCTACAGTTGTAGACAAACTATTTCTGAATTGTAACATACCTAATGTTCTTTTAAATCAAATACCAGAGATTAACAATGTGGTTTATAAACTGGTATATGTTCACAGCAGTTTATAAACATTTATACACAGACCCCATAAACACCAGTGATAATGTTAGATAATGGAGAACCTTGTAGAAAATGCAATTAAGGATAACAATTGTAATAGCACACAGATTGGATTAATCAAATTAGTAAGAAGTCTGGGTGGATACAGGATGACTTTCTGGACCAATACATTGATGAAGTAACTGGAGACCAAGCCAACCTGGAACTGTGTTTAGGAAAAAAATGATAAAAATTTTTGTCTAAGGGCCCTTCAGGGGAGCAACATATATGATAAACCATTATGTGCATGAAACTAAAAAAATGTAAACTGTACAGTGTGGAAGAGTTCGCAGCAGCAACAATTTAAGGTACACATATCAATGACTTACTACTGTTTGGCACAAAAATAAAACAGGCTTGCCCATAGCTAACAAGGTATAGACAATTCCTTTTCCAATTGGCAGACAGTGACTCGAGTTCAGTACTTGGAATGCAGGTATTCAGAAATTCTATTATTGATTTTCATGAAGGAATTGAGCACAATAAACCCCAAGATTGTGGCTGAAACAATGCTGCTAAGGAACAATGAGATATGAGATGCAGAGGGGCACAACTGCAATTTGGACAGGTGGGCAAATACATAGTAGATACAGTATAATGTGGATAAATGGAGGCAGACTATTGGTGGGCAGGAGCATGTAGGTGGTTAATAACCTGCACAGGATCATCAGTGAATTATTCAGTCTTCAGGAGATATCAGTGAGTATGCTGTACAGTTTTGGGCTCACAAGGAAAGATTTGTCTTACAACAGTGGTGTGCAGCAATGGATTACCAGAACTTCTTGGCTGGTAGCTGGTATATATAGCAAATATGCTATATTTCTTCACTATTCTTGTATATTGCTATATTTCTACACTATTCTTGGTTGGTGCAGCTGTAACAAAATCCAGTTTCCCCTCGGGATCAATAAAGTATGTCTGTCTGATAGATAGAATGACTGAAACAACAAGGCTCATCATCATTTTGGAAAGAATATACTAACACTGGAATCAGTCCAAAAGAAATTGGGGGTGTCGTGGAGGGCTGTCAGGGACACTGATAGGATGCAAAACTGGACTGAGAAGTGGCAGATAGAGCTCAACCCAGATGTGTGGGTGGTTTATTTTGGTAGGTCAAATATGATAGCAGAATATAGTATTAATGGTGAGATTCTTGGCAGTGTGGAGGATCAGAGGGATCTTAGGCCAGAGGACACTCAAAGCAGCTGCACAGGTTGACTCTGGTTAAGAAGGTATACAGCGAAGGCCCTCATCAACAGTGGAATTGAGTTTAAGAGTGAGAAGTGAGAGGCAATGTTACAGCTTTGTACAGCCCTGGTCAGACCCCACTTGGAGTACTGTGCTCAATTCTGGTCACCTCACTACAGGAAGGATGTGGAAGCCATAGAAAGGGTGCAGAGGAGATTTACAAGGATGTTGCCTGGATTGGGGAGCATGCCTAATGAGAATAGGTTGAGTGAACTCTGCCTTTTCTCGGAGCGACGGAGGATGAGAGGTGACCTGATAGAGGTGTATACGATGATGAGAGGCATTGATCGTGTGGATAGAGGATTTTTCACAGAGCTGAAATGGCTAACACAAGAGGGCACAGTTTTAAGGTGCTTGGAAGTAGGTACAGAGAAGATGTCAGGAATAAGTTTTCTCCCCTCTGCACATACAATAGGGTCTTTTGAGAGACTCCTGGGTAGGTACATGGAGCTTAGAAAAAGAGGGCTATGGATAACCATAGGTAATTTCTAAAGTACATGTTGGGCACACCATTGTGGGCAGAAGGTTTTCTATGTTTTATGAAAATTTACTAGACTAATTCGTGGGATGAGAGGGCTGATCCATCACAGGCAGCTACAGAAATCAGATCTATATTTGGAGTCAAGAACAAAGGTGATCATACTGAAACAAACTATCCTAAGGTGTGTGACAGGGTAGATTTCTCCATTAGTAGGATAATTTCAAATGAGGGTAATCATTTAGAATTGGCACATACAGCAACATATTAGAGGGTTGTGGAAGTTAGATTATTTAGAAATGCAAAGAGAAGTTGGATACATTATTAAATTGCTTTGGAGAAGTGGCAGAACAGCCATGATCAAATGGAATAGTATGGCAGCCAGCAGTCCCAAGTAGCCAAACTCCTACCTCTAGTTTCTTACATTCATTGAAGAATGAGCACATTATTACAAAACTCTAGACGAAGATATTCCTATTGCCAGGGGTCACAGAGGCAAGGAATTTCATTTTCTAAAGCATGTGAGAAGGTGCCACATAAGAGACTGGTGCATAAACTGAAATCCTAAAAAAAGGTACAAGTGTAAGCAGCACTTCATATATAAAAACATTGTTTCTAAGTTTTTGGTGTCTTTCAAGCTGGAAGAATGAAGTAATGGAATGCTTTAGGGAATTAGTTCTTGGTGTGACATTCTTTACCACTGCAATCAAGCTTGGGGCTTCCAACTACAAGGTTTCCAAGTTTACTGTTGGAATGAAAATAGGTAGAATGGCATGTTGTGAAGTCAACTGTTTTACTTAGAATAGCAAGGGTGTGGAATGAAGTGCTAGATACAGGTTCGATTGTAACTTTAAGTTTGGAAGAGAGGGCTTTGGAGAACTTGTGGTCTGGGTGCAAGTAGATGGGACTTGGTAGGAAATCAGGCTGCTTCTGTACTGTAATGCTCTGATTACTGAAATCATACAACAGGATACAGATCAACTGATGCAAAACTCTGGCAAATGGAGTTTAAGGTGGAAGTACAAGATCATGTACTTACATGACCAAAAGACAAGGACAAGAATTAGGCTATTTGGCCCATCAAGTCAGCTCTGCCATCCCAGCATGGCTGATATCCTTCTCAACCCAATTCCCCAGCCTTCTTCCAGTAACCTTTGACACCCTGACTATTTAAGAGCCTATCAACCTCAGCTTTAAATATACCCAATGACTTGGCCTCCACAACTGTCTAAATTCCAAATTCATCATCCCCTGGCCAAGGAAATTCTTCCTCATCTCTACTGTAAAAGGATGTCCTTCCATACAGAGGCTGTGCCCTCCGATCCTAGACTCACCCACTATAGGAAACATCCTCACCACATCCAGTCTATCTAGGCTTTTCAATAGGTTTCAACACAATCTCCCCTCATTCTTCTAAACTTCAGCACATACAGTCCCAGAACCATCAAATGCTCCTCATACATTAACCCTTTCATTCCCAGGATCATTCTCATGAACCTCCTTTGAATCCTCTCCAATGCCAGCACATCCTTTCTTAATTAAGGGGGCCCCAATAATTACTCTCAATACTCCAAGTGTAGTCTAACTAATGTCTCATACAGCCTCAACATTATATCCTTGCTTTTATATTCTAGCCCCCTCAAAATGAATGGCAACATTGCATTTGCCTTCCTTACCAAACAAGATCTGAAAGTTAACCTTTTAGAGAATCCTACGTTTCCAAATCCCTTTGCACCTTGAATTTGTTCCCCATTTAGGAAATAGTCTACACCTTGTTCCTTGCACAGAAGTGCATGATCATAACTTCCCTATTCCATCTGCCACTTGTCTGTCCATTCTCCTAACCTGTCCAACTCCTTTTGCAGACTCCATGCTTCCAGAACACTAACTTCCCCCTTCTCTGATCTGCAAATTTGGCCACCAAGTCATCAGTTCTGTCCTCCAAATGACTAGCATAACATGAAGTCCCAACATTTCAGGCTGTACATTGTATACATTCTGATATTAAAATGGAACCATTGAACATCAGAGGAAGACCACTAGTCACCAGCTGCAAACCAGAAGAGGCCCTCTTTATTCCCATACTTTGCCTTCTTCCAGTTTTCAACCCATGCTAGTGTCTTTCCTATAATACTAGGGTGTAAGGAATCAAAGTGCAGAAACTCAAAATGGAGAAGTCCCCCAAATGAGTAATGTTCAGAAGAACTGAAGTGCTGTAGCACACAGATTAGCAAGCAGGTTCAAAGAACAGTTAAGGTAGTAGTATGTTGGCCATGAGTACAAAGGGGTTGAATAATAGGGAGGTTCAGTTACAGTTGTTCAGGGTATGGACAACACCTCATCTGAAATACCATGGAGCTTTGTTCCTTTTGTTAAAAATTGAGGTATTTAAAAAGATTTACCAGGCTAACCCCTAGGATGGGAGAGTTGTCCTATAAAGAGAATAGAATGAAGTGATCTTCCAACATACAAGCAGCTCAGGGGTTTGACAGGATCAAACCTGATGTTTCTCATAAAAGGGGGCATAGCTACAACAACAAGACAGCAATTTAAAAACAATGAAATTTCTTTGAGAGCAGTCTACCACTGAAAATCTGTCTTGAGGCTAGTGGAGTTGGATACAAATAGATGAAAGCTTAAAGAAATGAGGCATAGGTAATTACTATGAGGATGAATTGATCATATTGAACAACCAACTCGGGGGGCAAAACGGCCTCCTCCTACTCTAAGAGGCAAAATGATGCAGCACTCATTTCAAGGCAGTGCTCTTAGCAGGATAAAAAGTTACCATGAACTTTAATTATCCACCATGCCTCTGATTCCACTGGCTTGAGCTGTTTAATACACCTTGGATGTAAACATGAAATCTTGAACTAACCACAACTATAGAAAGGCAAGTGATGTTAAATACAATTCAATGTTGGAACAAGTTGGTTTTTAGTCATGGATAAATGTGTTAAGACCTTGGCAGCTCATATCAAATGAAGTGACCACTGAATATGGAAACTCCTAGTTCAGATTTATTACCCAGTAATCTGTAATGAGAGAATTGGGCAAGGAAAGTAGAGAAAATGACACCTGTAGTTGACCAACCTGTAAAGAATCTTGTGCAGTATTATTGGTAACATGTCCAATGAGTTTACTGCATTGTGCAAGCACCACTGGGATTGATTAGGCAAAGCTTTGCGTTAGAGAAACAAGTCCATTCTGCAAATCTTTAGCAGTACAATTGATAGCCTGTATGTGGAGCTTACAATATTAGAGTATTGTACTACAAGTCTATGTTTGCATCCAACTAGGGTGGTTGGTGGCAATCCAATGGCTCTGTTGAAGAGAATCAGTATCCTTTGCACAGTTGTAAGCAATTTTTGAATCATGAGCATCTGGTCACTACTGAGAGAGTGCTATGTACTTGGTTGCTATTTGATGTTAATAAATACTAACATTAAAATACTAGAATAGAGGCAAGATACATAATCAAAAGGAAAATTTGTCAATGATCACAATTCATGCCCTATATTATATTCTTGTGCAGGGGAATTTCAAATTGTGTAAACACAGAAGTATTCATAGATCTGTAGTTCAGATGGATAGACAAACTTAAATACTGATTTGTCATAGAACCAATTTTTAACACTCCCTGTAATTCTAAATAAAAGGTACATTTTGGGAGAATTTTTTTTCATTAATTGGAAGCTTAACATTGAATTCATATTTTATTATCCTTTTGAAAATCTTTGTGCTTTCCCTTCCCTAAAACAATGAATTCCAGCAGTCATGGGTCACATTACTGAACAATGCAAAGCAGAGCTTTACTGTGTAGAGAAGGGACAGTACATTAAATTGGTTTGGGAGAGGGAGGAGAAAATAACCTTTTTAGCCACAGAACAAAAAAAAAGGCACAAGAAACCACACTACTTCCTGAACACTAGAGGCAACATCTTATGGGTGCTGAGGGGCTTGTGCCCAAATGGTAAGCAAATTTACAACTCACTCAGCCATCTTTTTGCAAAATGAAAGTTACAAATTCAAGCCTACATCCCCCCCCCCCCACCCCAATTCAACCCAAACGGAATTTGTGGACATCAGAATCAACCAGATGACCATGGATGACTTGATGCTGAAGACTTGGGTCCTAGCCCCATAACAATCAATTGGATCCAATCTGACCTAGATTTTTCAACAAAAAGGTTTACAGTGTTTTCTTCCATTTGCTACTCCCAGCATTAATTCAAATCTAGTATATACACAATATTCCCAGTACAGAGTTGTCTGCTCAGTTACTACCTACTGGTCAATGTTCACAGGCCTGCTCAGGAACCATGTAGTGCATTGGAAATTAAAAATATTCATGCTGCAAAATTGCACAAAAGATACAAAATTTCAGCAAAACTGGTTTACAAGTCATTGCATTCATCCTTCCAGCATTTTTATGTACAGTCTCCCACTGCATATGTACAGATGTTATTTTACACAAGTTTCTGTACACAAGGTCTATACAATTCTCATGGTGGCCTACAATTGTAAAGCCCCTCCAAAAAAAAAAATCACTTTTTTCTTCTATAAGAGAGTTTACTGGATCCTTAAAAGTATCCAGTGTTCCAGACAGGCATTTGCCACAAATCAACTGATCAAGTTTTCCTCCACTTATCTTACTGTTGGGTTTAGTTACTCCCAAGTAGCACTTTTTCCAGTCAAGGGGCTCAGGAAACATTGGGTAACAAACAAATCCACTTTCCGGACCACTCCCCTAGTACTTTGATGCCTGCAGCTCCCTCTTAAAAACTCCCATCTTTTCATACATTTTACTTTGCCACATTTCTACTGATGGAGTTCAAGTTCATCCACACTGATCACTTTACTAGGCATAGATGGCAATGGTTGTTGAAGGACATCACTGCCAAACCACTTGGAGAGATTGACAGGGGATCCACTTCTCTGATGGAGAGGTTGCAGTGTCGAATTCGGCTGGTTTAGGTGTAGATGTGCTCCAGGTCCTTGGCCACTTGTACTTGGTGACTGCAACACTGTTAGGAAAAAAATAATTAGGTGTAAAGTGTCTCAAACTTGTGTTAGAACTACACATCAGGTACATGGGGAGTATCTACTCCTTGAATTTGTTTGCATCTTCAAGCAAGTGTAAAGACTATGGCATAGAAGGCCCAACCTCTGGCCGATTTGCAGCCATACATTAACTGATTCATTCTTTGCAACAAGGAACTAGGGAATCTCCCCTAGAAACCCACCCAGATTAGTAGTAGGGATCCAAAAGGTAACTGATTGAATGTCAATGACAATGGGTGATTAGGATCTTGGAGACACTGTAGGAATTTGTCTGGACCCTTCTGCGTGCATCCACCAATAGCATTTAATAAGCTGCAAATGGAACTGAGTCACACAAGCAAACACACTCATTATATTCAGACCATGATATTGAAGCAGCACTTAAGATAAATAGTCCATTGGTCTGTGAGGAACTCTTGCATTGATGGCCTGGGTCTGCATAAGCTACCTGTAGCAATCTGACCACCATTAGTGCATTTCCACTAGATGTCTATTGATCTCAGTGTTATCAATGCTCTAATCCAAACTCAACTACTGCCTTGATGCCAAGAACAGCACTTTCATCTAATTCAGTTTGAGCCCAGTTCAGACCAAGGCTGGAGAGACTGGGAACAGCAGCCCTCACAAAAAGCCTCTAACTGAATAGCACTCAGGTTAGAATGCAAGTGCTTTGTAATAACAGTAGTTATGTTCCATTGATTGACCAATAAAGCAAAAGTACAGACCGTCTTCAACATACATTGCAGGAGTCTTCAATGCAAATCAGTTCTATCCTCAAGTGTCTCACTTCAAAGGGAATTTGATGAAGCACAGTTAGGTTTGGATTCAAATGCTAAACACATTGAGCATGGTAAACATCCTTACAAGATTAGTGCACCAGATGGGCTGTAACAAGATGCTTCATTGTTACCAACCTTCAACTCAAAAATCCAAATAGTCATAACATTTAAGTGTCCAGCTTCTCTAGATCAAGGATCTAGGAATTAGGATCAGTGGTCAAGAGCAACCATCACATTCCCTGCCTTCCTTCTTGAGGGACAAAAGTCAAATGGACAGCTATACAATCAAATTCAAACAATCTAGCAGCCTTCCTCACAATTTCCAACCAGATAAGATTTACCACCAATGTGAGTGATCTTTCAATGATAAAGATTTGAAGCTTCAAATATAATTTGAATTTATTACCTTGTCTTATCATGGCCAGATGCTGCAGGGATGTCCCAGATGCCTGAACCTGTGCTGCAGAGATTGCAGCTCGAGGATTCAGGAGAGGGAGGCCACTTGCTGGAAGAGGGTAGAAAGTCTGTCCAAGGAGAGTTGGAGGAAGGCTTTGCAAATGTGATAGATCCACACCCGACTGAAACATACCTGACAAAAGATTTGGGAGACAAGTTGGTTTCTGAGCTGCTTGCAATTCTTGTATATGCCACTATTTACTGGAGAGTTCAGGCTCTTTTCAATGCTTTAACAATAGCAGAATATTAAGCAGCATTCTCACATGGAGATTAGCTATCATTTGCTAATACTATTAAAACAGTTTAAGTGGTATCATTTTGAATTGGTAAGCAAATTAAATGCAATTTTAGTTTAATGCTCCAGATACTTCAACCAAGGAAGCTGACAATCCAATCCCCAACTAGCATAAACTTTCAATACCTAGGGATGCCACTGGAGTGACTCCCCTCCACCTGAGATCAACATTTCATGTGCTACAGCCTTCTGTTCACAAAACTTATCTTGCATTACTGTTCATTCAGACCTAGTTATACAGTACATTGAAGAAGAACAAGGCAAAACATCAGAATAACAGCTACAAAGACAGTACAGTACAAGAAAGCAACTAAGGGGCAAAGCTATAAACAAGGCAAATTGAGAGGTCAAATCTAATCTTATTACACTAGGGAATCATTTAATATTCTTGAGCCTGGTGGCATGCGCTTTAAGGTTTTTATATCTTCTGCCTGATAGAAGAGGAAAGATAAAAATATATATTTGCATTGGGCAGGATTCTTTGATTATGCTGGCTGCTTTATTGAGGTACTGAGAAGTACAGCAGTCCAAGGAGGGAAGGCTGGTATTTGTGATATGCTGAGGTGTGTCCATAACTTAAGTTTTAGTCATGTACAGAGCCATAATGCATTGGGATAGAATGCTCTCTATAGTGTATTAATTTAAAAGATCAAAGACATATGAAGCTTTAGGCTCTTGAAGAAATGGGACACACTGGTGAGTTTTGTTGGCCATGATGTCTGTGTGGTTGGACCAGGACAGGATATTGATGTCCACTCTTAGCACTTACACTCTCAGCCTCAGCAACGTTGATGTAAACTGAAGCACATGCACTGCCCCCTCCCCTGAAGGGAGGGAGCAACTCTTATTTTACTGACATTGAGGGAAGATTTGATATAACACTATGTCTCTATCTCCTTCCTATACTGTGGTTTATTATTTAAGATACAGCCCAATGGGTGAAAAAGAAAATGGTGAGAGGGAGAAATTACCAAAAGTTAGAGGAATTAATTTTAATGCCTTTCGGCTGGAGGCTACCCATGAGGTCTTGCTCCTGCGACAGGAGTGTGGCTTCATTGTGGCAGACTAATTTATTTGAGTACTTTTCTTATAGATGTGTAGTTCAAAGTGGTTTACAAGTTTTCCTCAGTTGTAATGTGAAATTAGTGTGAAGTCAATTCCAATTGTATTCTATAGCAAATCAATTATGTTCTACTGAAGAATCAGATGGAGATGCAAGCAAACCACTGACCAGTTTACAATTTTAAGGAATACCTCATCTAAACCATAACAAGCAGAATTAGGTCATTTGGCCCAACGAGTCTGCTCAGCTATGAGACGTAACAAAGCTACAGTTTTTCTGCAGCATTTTGGTTTCTTCCACCATCTCCAAAAGTGCTGGCAGGTTAACTAGCCACTGTAAACTGCCTCGTGTAGAAAGTTAGGGTGCAGTTGAGAGAATAAAATGAGAATGGTTAGTTATACACTCAATGGGCTGAATAATCTGAAGTTATGAAAAATTTGAAGTTATGAATTCACCTGAATTACAATTTGATAGCTTACTTTCATAGGAAACATTCACACCAAACATTTTAGACAGGTATAGTGTTTCCAGTAGATTATCAATATTTATTTGTTTATTGAGATACAGCACATAGACCCTTCAAGTGATCCCTAATTTAATCCTAGCCTAATCACAGGATGATTTATAGCCTGTAAGCCAGTGGGTCTTTGGATCTGGGAGAAAATCTGAGCACCAAGATGAAGCCCATGTGGCGACATACAAACATACAAAATCCTTACAGGCAGCAGTGGGAATTGAACCCAGGCTGCCTGCACCGTAAATAGTTGTACCAACTACTAGACTACTATGCCGCTCTTCTCTCAGGTTTCTCCAACTTAGTCCAGGATGAACAGAAAAGCACCTTCACGTTCTCCTACCAAAAAATTACTTAATCAAATTTTATAGCCATGATTTAAGATTAAACACTGAATTGCTCTGCACTCACCTGCATGAAGTAATGCTGGTTGTAGCTGTTGTGGTGAACCGCTTTGTGCCAGCATCCTCTGAACTACCCCAGGAGGCAAGTGAGGAGACTGACGCACAAGTGGTACATGTGACATGAGGGATAGAGGACAAATGAGTCGAGGAAATGAAGACCCAGGAACTGGAGAAGCCCCAGTTGGAGTTTTCCTTCCTGTAGATCTAGGTCTATAGTCTTGGTCTTTTGTGAAACGCATCTGGTTTAACTGAGGAGTTGTACATGCAGACCTGTGGTATGTTGACCTTGCCCCTCCTATAGGAGATGCTCCTCGATTTGTGTTTTCCTGTTGAGAACCAGGTGACAAATGGCCTGCAAAGGTGAAGCAATAAAAAGTTGAACTTAAACTTGTGCTTTAGGTTTTTTAAAAAAAACATATTAATGACAGCAGTTATAGTATAGAAGGCCCATCATGCATTATATAATCCTTTCTAGATGGCAGTCAATTGTAATTTCCATTATACGTGCAAATAGATCGGCAATGCAAGTATACAGAAAGTTCAATATCCCTTTGTTCTTGTGTCTTCAATGCCCTGTCATTCAATGGAAATACAAACATTTGTAATTTGTAACTATGCTTTCATGATTATTACGAACTCCAACCTCTTTCCACAAGTCACCATACAAATGTGAAATGATGCAAGTATTTAGAGGGACTTTGCTGCTTTCAGGGAGCTATGGATTGATTTACATACCAATGTGTACCTATGACACATATACCTTTGATTAAGTTGCATTGAGTACTGTGTGCGGTTTTGCTCGCCAGAACTACAAGAGTCTGTGCAGGCTTCAGAGGGAGTGCAGAAGAGGTTGACCAGTATGTTACCTGGATTGGAATGTATTAGAAGTGAGGTTGCCCAACCTTTGATTATTTTCTCTAGATCCAGAGCCAAGGGACAACTCAAGTACATAAAAATGTGGCATACTCGAGATGGTCTTTTTCCTCCAGGATGCAAGTATAAATACTGTAGGTTATGGAGTGGTAAGAGCCTGGATTACACCACCAGGGAAGGCGGCAGAAGTGGATGCAGTAACAGCCAAGAGGCATTTGGTCAGAAAGACGAGGAATATATGGATATGGATTACATGAAGGCAGACTAGCATCATGGATGAGGCAGATATGGTGGGCCAAAAGGGCTGTTCTCCAGTACAAGTAAATTACCATGTCCCTTATGTTTAGATTAAAAATGCTCAGGTCGAAGTACTGAAAAATGGATTCAGATTGTTAATGCTTCCCCTCTCCACATCTGCAGTCTATTTATCCTCCATTTTGGACATTTCCTTCTGCAATCTAAAGCACTTTACACCCTAGTATGATGATCACAGTTGTAGCCAAACCAAGCATTAATAGAATTGTGACTTTCTTGCTGGTGAACCCTGCCCTTGGGTATTCGATTTTTTTTTATTTAAAAAAAAAAGGAAGTTTTAACTTCCAGTGATTTAGTATGTGCCTCTCCCTCTCCAATTAACTCCATAAATCCTGCCCACCACCAAACAAATTCTTGCACCTTTTGGAATTGCAACTCTGGGCCCACACTACTTAGAATATAGCAATTCTCAGCATTAAGTTTCATCTGTTTCTCTTCTTTCCCCCCCCCCCCCCCACCCCATTTCAACTAGCATGTGGTATTACTGCTTCACTTCTATTGGGTTATTAGTAGGTATTGATTTTAACAGGGCAAACAAACAGGCTCAAAGAAAGCAGAGCCTACCAACTAACTGATGAGCTACAAGTACAGTAACAAACTCCCACCACTCAATTTGCTTTCCGTGTGCCTTGTGGGTACAAGGATAAACATACATTAAATGGCAATGACAAATAATGCATTTAAAGCTTCTAATACCTTCCATTAGGCCATGTCTATCCTCCACAAGGTCCTTCACTGGATGAGTTTCCTTCCCATCCTTGAACTTGTCTTTACTTTCAAACATCTTTCGGATTACTGAGGTAGGAGTGAATGATGGAGAAAGCTCCATGTGTGGGAAAAAGACAAAGGGAGAATTACAACCTGGAAACATTTGGCTTGATCTATCTTCAATGTGTGGTTCCAATATCAAACCTTCCTTTATTCTCAACCCAAAACATTCATGCAGTCTCTGCTTCAAACAAGTTGAACTTTTGATCCAAGCTTCTTTAACTTGCAAAAAACTTTGTCTTAATGTTGTATCTACAGCTTTTCATTTGACAATAAATGCTGTATGGAAAAAATCTGTCAAGTATGATTTGGTTTATAAAACTCAGAACTAAACATTCTATATACCAAGGTTTAGAGTCTGACAAGAGCAGTGGTGACGGTGCCACATGTCATACAAGATATCTGCTTTCTCAAAAAAAGTTCTAATTTTTCTGAGCTGTTTTACCTAACAATACAATCACATTCCCTCAAGTCTACTGATGATTCTTACCATGTTTGTGAATGAGGAGGCCTGTGATGGTGATGCTGCATTCAATCTATGCTGACTAGGTGGCCCAGGTGAACGAATTCGCTGCTGCCTAAAATCGGAGAGGTTGTTAAAGAATAGAGAACACATTGTTGCTTAGTGCAGCAGTCTGCAGACTCCAGTCAGGAATACCTCAGATCGCATGGATCACTCAATTATATAACTTTAATACTAAAGGAAGCTGTCATGTTCAAATCACTATTACCCATTTAGTCCCTCTTAATTACTCCTTCCAAAGCTCTGTGTTTTCCCCCCTTCAGAGTCAATGAAAAGTTTCTATAAAGAAAACAGTCCCTTTAGCAATTTGAAAGTTAGAAAAAATCCTAGCTTAAAGATATACTCAGTCTTTATATGAAGCTAATTAACATAGTTTAATTACAAATTCTAACTTAGATTAGCAGATCAGTTATAAATCAGATCAGTAAATACATCTTATCTATAGCAAGCTTCAACTTGAAGACCCATACCTGACACTGTAGCTATCCCTGTGTTCGTGGTGGATTTTCCCAAATCCAGGTTGGTAAACTTCCCCACCAGGCACATGCAGATCTTGTGCAAAAGGAAGCCGTTCCATGGCTCCCTGTCGCATATCCAGTTGGGATGGACTATCAGCCTATTAGATCAAGGACTGAATCAGGACATAGCTACTGGCTCACAATTTGGATGGCATCAGTTCCAATACATTGCATTCTGCTGTGTCTTTATCCATTCATTTCAACTGTTTACCCTCAAATTCTCCTTGCATCTTTCTCAAACCATATTTCCTCCTAGCTTTCCATCAGCAAATTTGAGTATTTGTATCTAAATCAAGCAAACTAAATAGATGTGACCATGGAAGCAATTCTTGTGCCAGCCCCACAGTAGCCAGTGATACAGCCCTAGAGTAGACAGAATCTAAACAAACTGTTTAATCTTGTACCATTTCCATTTTATTCACCCCACATTCCTGGCAACTTCCTCCAGGCTCCATCACTCAATTTTGAACAGATAATTAACCTACCGATTTCAAGTGGATCCAGGAAAAAGCTTACAAGTACAGGATTGAACCTAGATCACTGGAGTGGTGAGGAAGCATCTCTGGGTTTGCACCAACATGCCTCTCCAGTAGCAATACCAGAAGTTAGGACTCAAATTCAAGTCCATTACTTTCAAAAAACTGGTATGGAGAGAGTCTGATGCCTTCGACACGAAGGAGCACTACATAAGGAAACAAGTCCTTTAGCCCATTTAGTAAATGCTAAATGTCTGGGGTAGATTTTTGTCTTCTAAATAGGTGCATAGAACATATTGGTGGTAGAGGCAAATGCATTAAGGACATTAAAGAAACACTTATATAGGCACATTGATGAAAGAAAACTGAAGGGCTACGTGGGAGGGAAGAGTTATATTGATCTTAAAGTAGGCTAAAAGGCCAACCCAATATTATGAGTACTGTGCTGCACTAAATCTCTCCATTCTGTTCCAGGATCAACAGAACGAAAAAACTCAAATTTTACCGTATCAAAAAATATTTTAAGCCATTGAAAATAAGCAGACTGAATTCCACATTTGGTCAAAAATACTGACCAAAGACTGACACCACCTACCTGTGGAATAGGAGATACATTTTTTGACAGTGGCAGTCCTTGATAGTGATCTTGAATGTGGGTAGAATTTTGGGGATAACCTATAAAATAAAAACAGGGCAGGTTAACCTGGCCATTTTGATGGTAGTTGTAGTGGAAACAGTTTTGACCATAACTGAACTGAATCTCAAGAGTTTTTTTTTCTCCTGCTAACACCTCAAAGTGTCTTCAGACAACCAAACAGCTGTAATCCTCCACTTTAAATTTGACTGGGAACCCAACTGATTTCATGAATGGCTCCAGTCACTCCACATTTACAGAATTTACAGATTCCTACTTCTACAGTATATTCCCTAATATACTAGGCGTGGTCACTGGAGCAGCTGGAGAAAAAACAATCGTGGCAGCCCTAACTTAACGATCTTTTATATGCAGCAAATGGGAACTGAGTGATAACTAATTTGAAGAATTTGCATGCCTCAAGTGGATAACTGAAACTTAGAATAGTTTATAAGCAAACTGTCTATCAGATAGACATTATGAAGCACAAATGTGTGTACTGAGATTCATTAACATTATGTTACTAGATGCAGATATTATGCTCACCAATTGGAGACTTGACTCTGAAGAACTCCGAAGGGGATGGCTGCTGGAATGCTGGTATGGGGGACGAATGGCCTTGCTGATTAAGGACTGGTGTGTGATGATTCTGACTGCCCAGCAAGTCACCTAGAATATCTGGGGATGGAGGCCCCATTACAGGGGGCGGTAGAATTTCCTGTACAAAAATTCACAATTTGATCCAAGCAATATCACATAAAATATTTAAAATTAAAGTTTCCATCAGTGAAGAACTAACAAGTTAATTTTGAAATTAAAATCGGATTTCTTTGTAGCCACTGTGCCACTTCAGAATTGCAATAACATTGGCAAAACATACATGCACAGGCTTACTAGATGTATAGCAAAGAGGAAAAAAAAGCACATTGTGGACAAAGCCAAAAACTTTCCAGAACGTGGTTTACAAGCTATGCAACAAATGTCAACTGAAATGTCAGTTGCTTCACTTTAGAAGTTCCCACATCAGGAAAAACTTTGCAAGTTAATCAATGGTTGTGTGTAATACTGAAATCTCCAAATACAAGTGAGCAAATCAACATGTCATTCACATCTTGTTATTCTGATTTTGTTTTCAGTTGCCATAAACAAGGAAGAAATGCAAGGACAGTAAGATCTCAATATACCACCCTTCCACTTATACAAAACTACATTTAAGTTAAAGCAAGAAAGCTGGCCAACTACAAAGGGTCACGTGAGGGGAATCCAGGATGAAGCTTTCTGGATTTTCTGCCATTGCTTCTGAGGAGTTTGTACTTTCTTCCCGTGGCTGTGTAGATTTCCTCCGGATGCGCTGGTTTCCACTCCCACCCCCGTAGGTCAACTGGTCGTGGTAAATTGTCCCATGATTAGGATAGGATTAAATTGGGGATGGCTAGGTGGCATGGCTCAAAGGGCTGTATGTCAATAACTTTTTTTTAAAAAAATGGTTTGTAAAAGACATGATGGAGCAGGAGTAAAAGTTGGATAGGTGCTGTAGATGCTGACGAGAATTAATAGAAAGAGCCATGGCTTGAGAACGATCTTCAGAGAAGGTGGTTGCGCCAGCATTTGTTCATGAATAGGTGGACTAGTTGAGTGCTTGACAAAAAAAGGGAAAAAAAAACAGCAAAACACAACTGAGCTAATAGTCAAGGCTTCAGCCAAAATTCAGTCACCAAAAGTTGGTGATAACAAATTATACTGTGAAGACAGAGGCAGAGGGATGAAGGGTGGGAGGAGGGGTGGCTTTGCTAGTCAGGGAAAATATTACAGCAGTGCTTCGGCAGGACAGATTAGAGGGCTTGTCTACTGAGGCCATATGGGTGGAGCTGAGAAACAGGAAAGGTATGACCACATTAATAGGGTTGTATTATAGACCACCCAATAGTCAGCGAGATTTGGAGGAGCAAATCTGCAAAGGTAACAGACAACTGCAGGAGACAGAAAGTTGTGATTGTAGGGGATTTTAATTTTCCACACATTGATTGGGACTCCCATACTGTTAAAGGTTTAGATGGGTTAGAGTTTGTGAAATGTGTTCAGGAAAGTTTTCTTAATATATAGAAGTACCAACTAGGAAGATACAATATTAAATCTCTTAGTAGGAAATGAGTTGGGGCAGGTGATGCAAGTGTGTGTAGGGGAACACCTTGGTTCCAGTGATCATAACGTCATTAGTTTCAACTTGATCATGGATAAAGATAGATCTGGTCCTCGGATTGAAGTTCTAAACTGAAAAAAGGCCAAATTTGAAGAAATGAGAAAGGATCTAAAAAGCGTAGATTGGGACAGGTTGTTCACTGGCAAGGATGTGATTGGTAAGTGGGAGGTCTTCAAAGGAGAAATTTTGAGAGTGCAGAGTTTGTATGTTCCTGTCAGGGTTAAAAGGCAAAGTGATTAAGAATAAGGAACCTTGGTTCTCGAGGGATATTGGAACTCTGATAAAGAAGAAGAGAGATGTATAACATGTATAGGCAACAGGGAGGAAATAAGATGCTTGTGAAGCATAAGAGTAGGAAAGTACTTAAGAAATCAGGAGGGCTAAAAGACGACATGAGGTTGCTTTGGCAGTCAGGGTGAGGGATAATCCCAAGAGCTTCTACAGGTATGTTAAAAGGGATAGTAAGGGATAAAATTGGTCCTCTTGAAGATCAGAAAGGTCGGCTATGTATGGAACCAAAAGAAATGGGAGAGATATTAAATGGGTTTTTTGCATCTGTATTTACTAAGAAAACTGGAAAGGCGTCTATGGAAACAAGGCAAACAAGTAGTGAGGTCATGGAACCTATACAGATTGAAGAGGAGGAGGTGCTTGCTGTCTTGAGGCAAATCAGAGTAGATAAATCCCCAGGACCTGACAGGGTATTCCTTCGGACCTGGAGGGAGACTAGTGTTAAAATTGCAGGGGCCCTGGCAGAAATATTTAAAATGTCGATATCCACGGGTCAGGTGCCGGAGGATCGGACGATAGGCTCACGTAGTTCCATTGTTTAAAAAAGGCTCAAACAGTAAGCCGGGAAATTATAGGCCGGTAAGTTTGACATCGGTAGTAGGTAAATTATTGGAAGGAGTAGTAAGAGATAAGATCCGCAAGTATTTGGATAGACAGGGACTTATTAGAAACAGCATGGCTTTGTGCGTGGTAGGTCATGTTTAACCAATCTATTAGAGTTTTTCGAGGAAGTTACCAGGAAAGTGGATGAAGGGAAGGCAGGAGATATTGTCTACATGGATTTCAGTAAGGCCTTTGACAAGGTCCCAATGGGAGGTAAGTTAGGAAGATTCAGTCACTAGGTATACATGGAGAGGTAGTAAATTGGATGAGACATTGGCTCAATGGAAGAAGCCAGAGAGTGGTAGTAGAGGATTGATTCTCTGAGTGGAGTCCTGTGACTAGTGGTGTGCCACAGGGATTAGTGCTGGGTCCATTGTTATTTGTCATCTATATCAATGATCTGAATGATAATGTTGTAAACTGGATCAGCAAATTTGCTGATGATACCAAGACTGGAGGTGTAGTGGACAGTGAGGAAGGTTTTCAAAGCTTGCAGAGGGATTTGGACCAGTTGGAGGAATGGCTGAAGAATGGCAGATGGCGTTTAATACAGACAAGTGTGAGGTATTGCACTTCGGAAGGTCAAACCAATGTAGAACATACAAGATAAATGGTAGGGCACCGATGAGTGCAGTAGAACAGAGGGATCTGGGAGTACAGATACACAATTCCCTAAAAGTGGTGTCACAAGTAGATAGGGTTGTAAAGAGAGCTTTTGGTACATTGGCCTTTATAAATCAAAGTATTGAGTAAAAGAGTTGGAATGTAATGGTGAGGTTGTATAAGACATTGGTGAGACCGAATTTGGAGTATTGTGTGCAGTTTTGGTCACCTAATTACAGGAAGAATATTAATAAGTTTGAAAGAGTGCAGAGAAGGTTTACAAGGATGTTGCTGGGACTTGAGAAACTGAGTTACAGAGAAAGCTTGAATAGCTTAGGACTTTGTTCCCTGGAGTGCAGGAGAATGAGGGGCGATTTGATAGAGGTATAAAATTATGATGGGTATAGATAGAGTGAATGCAAGGCGGCTTTTTCCACTGAGGCCAGGGGAGGAAAAAAGGTCATAGGTTAAGGGTAAAGGGGGAGAAGTTTAAAGGGAACATGGGGGGGGGGGGAGCTTCTTCACACAGAGTGGTGGGAGTGTGGAATGAGCCGCCAGATGCAATGGTGAATGAAGGCTCACTTTTGACATTTAAGAAAAACTTGGACAGGTATATAGATGAGAGGGGTTTGGAGGGATATGGCCCAGGTGCAGGTCAGTGGGACAAGGCAGAAAAATGGTTTGGCACAGCTAAGAAGGGCCAAAAGGCCTGTTTCTGTGCTGTAATGTTCTATGATTCCATGGTTCAATTGAACACTGGATTCATCCTAATCAAGCAAAGTACAAAAAGAGCTCAGTAATGACAGTGAAGACGTGATAATGGTAAACCCTAATTTCTTTAGGCTGTTCAATCACAAGAGAAAATCTGCAGAGAGCTGCAGATATTACCTAGATTGTGGAGCCATGAACTTAAGTTGCAGCCTTGCACAAGAAGGGCATTTATAGAAGAGGAAGAAGCCCTAGCTTAAAAGATTTTGCAAAGCATCACTCAGATACTGTAAAGATGTGGAAAAGATCTTTTGGCTGGATGAGAATTTTCTGGCCTCACTAAGTAGTGTGTCAATAATCTTAAAATTGTGCATCAGCAAGTAATGCCATCCGTACTGTAAAGCATTGTGGAGGTAGCATCATGCTACACCGATGCTTTCCAGCACCAGGTGCTAGAAATCTAGTCAGCATTGGAAGACGAGTACTGCTAAATACAAGAGATCCTAGACAAAAACCTGCTAGACTCTGCCAGAACTTGAGGAAGTTGTCTTTCAGCAGGACAACATCCTGAAGCACACAGCCAGAGTAACCATAGAGTATCTTCAACTGAAGAAAATTCCAGTCCTTAAGTGGTCCAGTCAGAATCCTAACCCTAACTGATTGAATGTCTCTGGCAAGACCTCAAGATTGCAGCCCACCACCGCTCTTCAAATAACCAGAACAGCTTGAGCAATTTAGCAAGGAGGAATGGGCAGATCTTGCTCTTTTGTTGTATAAAGCTAATAGAAACTTATAGCTCAAGTACTGAGCAAAGGGGGGATGAATACTTTTGAACTACTAACATTTCAGGTTTTGAATTTTCAGTTTTACATGCTCTACAACTTTATTTTTGGGGCTAAACTGTTTAAAAAAAGGGCTAAAACGGCAAAATGACAGAACACAAACCAGTCTTCATAGGGATCAGAAGAAGAGAGTGAGCACTTCGAAGTTTCTGGGTTGCAATATCAGAGGATCTAACGTGGTCCAATAGATCAATGCAGTTATAAAGGCAGCGGCTGCATTTCATCAGGAGTTTGAGAGGGTTTTCGTTTGTCACCAAAAACACTCAAACTTCTACAGGTATATCGCAGAGAGCATGCTGGCTTGCTACATCACCATCCAGTATGGGGTGGCTACTGCACAGAATTGAAACTGTAGGAGGGTGATGGAGGGTTTCGGCCCGAAACGTCGTCACTACCTCCTCCCATAGATGCTGTCTGGCCTGCTGAGTTCTGCCAGCATTTTGTGTTTTTACACTACCTCACTACTTTCTTTTAAAAGTGTTTTTGTGTGACTTAACTATTAAGTATGCATTTACTATATATACTTACTGTAATTCAGTTTTCTATAAAATGTATTGCATTGTACTGCTGCTGCAAAGTTAACAAATTTCACAACACATGTTGGTGATATTATCCTGATTCTGATGTGATTCATGAATAAAAATTCTCAGCTAAATTGATCAATATCCCTGATTGTAATACTCACTCAGGTGAACAAAGGGTTAGGGGCTGAATACTTTTACAAAGGTACTACATATTAAGCCATATGTGAAAGACTAGAATCTGGAGAATAAATTACACAGTGGCAAACAGCAAATACTGTAATTAAGATCTTTAAGTCAGACAGAAGATATAGGCTAGAATCCAGAGAACAACCCAACCCACGACTTTGGGAATAAATGTTATAGCCCAGTGGGTAACAGGGGAAGGATGGCTACTGTAGGCTGAACAAAGTTACTTACAACAGTTACTTGCAAAGACTAATGGCTGAAGTCCTAGGTAATCTAAATACTGCTTTGTGACAATAGTCCTACTTTGTCTGCTAAACTGAAAGTGCACCATAATGTCAAAATAATCTCAGATGAACAAATTCATTAAACATTCTTCTAAAAAAGTCTTTCTACGGATACATTGCTTATAGCAAGGACTATTAGAGCTAGACACAAACAAACGTACTTTAGCCCACACAGTCCATGCCAACCATTAAACCATTTTACATCAAATGTAGAATCCCATTTTATTCTTCCCCACAATTCTATCCACCTTAACAATTAACCTATTACTACATCTTTTTTGATGCAAGCAAATCAAATTAAAATACTGAAAATATCAAAATTTCAAGGCCAGCTATTCAAATTAGGTAAAATGTACTTGGCTTCCAAAAGTGTAGAGAACAACCTTACATAAGCTTAAGATTCAAGAGGAATTCACATCTTCAATGGATACTTTTATATTAAGTCATCCATTTGAGAACAAATTACTTGGAAACAAGAGACTGCAGATGTTGGAATCCGGAGTCTGAATTTCTTGGAAGCAGTTTGTGTTATCTTCCCCCAAATGAATGAGAAGAAATTTCCTGTTGTAATATTTGAACATTATAACCCAGAACAAAGGATGTACTTAGTTAACTCAATTACAATGTTGCTCAACTTACTTCATTCAAAGAACTGTACAAAGCCAATGTTAATCAAACCCCATTAGAATGCCATGTTATGAGACACGCAGGAACTTGGTTTTAAAAGAGATAACCTAGTCCAATGTCAAAGGCTTCCACTTTTTTGGACAATGAACTTCTGCTCCGAATTTGCAAGTGCTTTACTCATTATGCCCATCAAGCATGAACTATAAAATAATTAAATGCCCATCACCAAGTATGAACTATAAAATAATTAAATGATTACAAAAACACATTCATGTTTATGACTTGAATCTGCAGTCAACTTTGTACTTACAGGGGGCTTTGATTGCAAAGGCAAAGTTCCACTTGCCTTCATACTATTAACTAACTTATTGAAAGCAGTCATATCTGTGTCTTTTTTTTGTATTTGTTTGGGACCAGATGATGCAGTCAGAGTCTGTTCCAGATGTTCCACCATGAATGGTGTGGCAAGCTTCCTCTCAGATTCCACTTTGAGACCTTTCAGTTCTGCTTCCACCTCTTCAACAGACAAAACCACTCCAGTCTGTGCTGCAAAACAGAAGAGATCATACACTATATCGAAACAATCCATTAAACAGTCCAGTTACAAACTGAACACTTCAGCCACACACAGCACCTTCATGATCACCTGGGCATACTTGTCCACATTTCAAATGAACTGCATAACTTTTTGGTGGCAAAATAGTTTCTTGAAGCTTAGCACCAAGTTCACAGGGAAAACAGAATGGATCCACAATTACCAGAACTGCTGACAGACAAGCAAATAAGCCTTGTTTTGTATTTTCACAATATAATCAAAGCAGTGGTGAAGTGGCCAAGAACAGTTAACTTAGCACTACCATTAGAATCAGGAGGCATGGAAACATTGCCTTTCAGTTCCATGAAAAAACAATTTACTCCAGATCTAATTTTATCTTATACCCATTTTCACAACTCCACCACTCCCCTGCCTATACACAGGGTAATTAACCTGGCAATCTTTTAAACACAATTAATACAATTTCAACTTCAACTGTAAATATGCAGAAATAGACACCTACAACTCTCCTTTAGTTTCTCCTTGTTGGCAGTAAGACTGGACAGCAGTGGTTTCACATCCACATTTGCTTTTCGCAGTATTTCTAAAATATCAACCTTTTTATTAATCTCCTTGTTATCTTCTCGTGATGGAATGGGAGCAAAGTAGTTTCCAAGCTGTGAAACAGGAGTTGGGATCCTTTGCTCCAGACCTGTAGCCCCAAAACAAAAACACTTGTTAGACTTGGTTAACATCCAAGTTCTAAATATTACAAGTTGTAGCTTCCCCAATACAACTTGGTAATGCTTTGTCAGATGGAGCCAGGCAGCAGATGAGAGCATATGCACTTTCAAATTAGCATTGACAATTGCAAAGAAACACTGTCTATGAAGTTACTCATAAGCAATCTGAACTTTATAATTGTACTTCCTAGATGAACCAGAAGCTGGCACTTGTGATAGATGCATCTCACCATAAGCAAGGAAACTCCTCTAATGTACCTTTGGTCATGCAGTTTGCTGACTGGTGCAAAGACATTGTACTACAATGTACTTGAATTCTGTAGCACAAATGTAACCAGTTCTAATGAGGCAACAGAAAAATTGCAACTCAAACCACCAGTTTTGGGTTTGGTTAATGAAAGGCACCACATAGTGTGTAAAAAAATCAAAAACTGCAGATGCTGGACATGAAATAAAACCAAAAAGACCAGTGCACTCAGCAAGTCAGGTAGCTCAGAAGAGCTGACTTCAAAAATAAGTTTCAGAAACAATAGATAAAAATAGGCAGAGTTAATCACTTAGAAAGTGTTAAATAATGCCCAAAATGGGATTGTTTTCTAGGCCTGTTTAAATGACAGCAGAATTGTTTCCACAAATCTAAAAGCAGATGTCAATACAGCATTTACTATAATGTAACCTCAGGTGATTAGTGTTACAAGTCCAAGGCGGCACTTGAAAACGTCAACTTTGAACACTACAGAAATTTCCACAGAAAGTTGACTTCATACACCTTGTTCACAGAACCATTATCAGCCACCTCAGATTCAACCAACCTTAGGGATGGTGTCAATTATCTATTTTTTTTGCTTTTAGGTTCACAATTCACAGGCTAGAAACTAATAACCAACCATAAATGTGACCCACGGGAAAAATATGTGGACATCCAGCTTTTCAAAATTTGCAAACCTGCACATTTCCCACCCCACCTCCCATTTGCCACAATTATAGTTGCTTATTAGACAGCCAAGTCCCTGAACAATACAGAAATGAAATATTCAACCTGATATTTTCTTATAAACTTTGGGGAAAAAAATTCTTTATCCAGCCACAAACTAGCAAGAATTTCTCTTGCTCACTGAACTCGAGTGAGGTTGCTTGTGGTAGTTCATGAACTTTAGTTCATTAGGCCACATCAGGGCCTGATGTAGCCCAAATGATTTAGATTGATTTTTACCTCCAATATATTAACATGGAACACAGAATAGTACAGCACATTACAGGCCCTTCGGCCCACAATGTTGTGCCGACCCTCAAACCCTGCCTCCCATATAACCCCCACCCCACACCTTAAATTCCTCCATATACCTGTCAAACAGTCTCTTAAACTTCACTAGTGTATCTGCCTCCACCACTGACTCAGGCAGTACATTCCACGCACCAACCACTCTGAGTGAAAAGCCTTCCTCTAATATCCCCCTTGAACTTCCCTCCCCTTACCTTAAAGCCATGTCCTCTTGTACCTAGCAGTGGTGCCCTGGGGAAGAGGCGGTGGCTGTCCACTCTGTCCATTCCTCTTAATATCTTGTACACTTCTATCATGTCTCCTCTCATCCTCCTTCTCTCCTAGCTCCCTTAATCTCTGATCATAATCCATACTCTCTAAACCAGGCAGCATCCTGGTAAATCTCCTCTGTACCCTTTCCAATGCTTCCACATCCTTCCTATAGTGAGGCGACCAGAATTGGACAGAATTGGCCTAACTAGAGTTTTATACAGCTGCATCATTACATCGCGACTCTTAAACTCTATCCCTCGACTTATGAAAGCTAACACCCCATAAGCTTTCTTAACTACCCTATCTACCTGTGAGGCAACTTACAGGGATCTGTGGACATGTAACCCCAGATCCCTCTGCTCCTCCACACTACCAAGTATCCTGCCATTTACATTGTACTCTGCTTTGGAGTGTGTCCTTCCAAAGTGTACCACCTCACATTTCTCTGGGTTGAACTCAATCTGCCACTTCTCAGCCCACTTCTGCATCCTATCAATGTCTCTCTGCAATCTTCGACAATCCTCTACACTATCTACAACACCACCAACCTTTGTGTCGTCTGCAAACTTGCCAACCCACCCTTCTACCCCCACATCCAGGTCGTTAATAAAAATCACAAAAAGTAGAGGTCCCATAACAGATCCTTCTGGGACACCAATAGTCACAACCCTCCAATCCGAATGTACTCCCTCCACCACGACCCTCTGCTTTCTGCAGGCAAGCCAATTCTGAATCCACCTGGCCAAACTTCCCTGGATCCCATGCCATCTGACTTTCTGAATAAGCCTACCATGTGGAACCTTGTCAAATGCCTTACTAAAATCCATGTAGATCTCATCCTCTGCACTACCCTCATCTATATGCCTGGTCACCTCCTCAACGAGCTCTATCAGGCTTGTTAGGCACGATCTGCCCTTCACAAAGCCATGCTGACTGTCCCTGATCAGACCATGATTCTCTAATTGCCCATAGCTCCTATCTCCAAGAATCTTTTCCAACAGCTTTCCCACCACAGATGCAAGGCTCACTGGTCTATAATTACCTGGACTATCCCTACCACCTTTTTTGAACAAAGTGACAACATTTGCCTCCCTCCAATCTTCCGGTACCATTCCCGTGGACAACGAGGACATAAAGATCCTAGCCAGAGGTTCAGCAATCTCTTCCCTTGCCTCGTGGAGCAGCCTGGGGAATATTCCATCAGGCCCTGGAGACTTATCCATCCTAATGTATTTTAACAACTCCAACACCTCCTCTCCCTTAATATTAACATGCTCCAGAATATCAACCTCACTCATATTGTCCTCACCGTCAAGTTCCCTCTCAGTGGTGAATACCGAAGAGAAGTATTCATTGAGGACCTCGCTCACTTCCACAGCCTCCAGGCGCATCTTCCCACTTCTATCTCTAATCAGTCCTACCTTCACTCCTGTCATCCTTTCGTTCTTCACATAATTGAAGAATGCCTTGGGATTTGCCTTTACCCTACTCGCCAAGGCCTTCTCATGCCCCCCTTCTTGCTCCTCTCAGCCCCTTCTTAAGCTCATTTCTTGCTACCCTATATTCCTCAATAGACCTATCTGATTCTTGCTTCCTAAACCTCGTGTATGCTGCCTTCTTCCATCTGACTAGATTTTCCACTTCACTTGTCACCCATGGTTCCTTCACCCTACCATTCTTTATCTTCCTCACCGGGACAAATTTATCCCTAACATCCTGCAAGATATCCCTAAACATTGACCACATGTCCATAGTACATTTCCCTGCAAAAACATCATCCCAATTCACACCCGCAAGTTCTAGCCTTATAGCCTCATAATTTGCCCTTCCCCAATTAAAAATTTTCATGTCCTCTCTGATTCTATCCTTTTCCATGATAATGGTAAAGGTCAGGGAGTAGTGGTCACTGTCCCCCAGATGCTCACCCACCGAGAAATTTGTGACCTGACCCGGTTCGTTACCGAATACCAGATCTAGTATGGCATTCCCCCTAGTCAGCCTGTCAACATACTGTGACAGGAATCCATCCTGGACACATTTAACAAACTCTGCCCCATCTAAACCCTTGGAACTAATCAAGTGCCAATCAATATTACGGAAGTTAAAGTCATCCATCATAACAACCCTGTTATTTTTGCACCTTTCCAAAATTTGCCTCCCAATCTGCTCCTCGGTATCTCTGCTGCTACCAGGGGGCCTATAGAATACCCCCAGTAGAGTAACTTCCTGTTCCTGACTTCCACCCATACTGACTCAAAAGAGGATCCTGCTACATTACCCACCCTTTCTGCAGCTGTAATAGTATCCCTGACCAGTAATGCCATCCCTCCTCCCCTTTCTCCCCCCCCCCCCCCCCGCATCCCTTTTGAGAATTCAGGTTTGGTCTCTGAAGCAAAAGCTTCAAATAAAGTTTCCAAAGCAGCTTAGGAGAATAAAGTTGAATGAGACAAGTTACTTTTGTTACTCACTTTAGGCTACCCAAAAGCTTTACTTAATTTGCTTTTGCAATGCTACACATCACAGGCATCTCACCCCAACCCATGCTGAAAGCTGTACTACTTATTCCAACTTCAGATTTATTCTTTACAAATTTATATTACTCAAGAAATGAGATTTTATCACACCTTATGACCGCCCAAAGGGGGTATTATTGGATAATCCAATAATTGGATATTCAAGAACCAACAACTACATTTGTATTTGAAGATAATGGGAAGAACTTAAACATTTTAGACAAAAGCTGTTTACCAGCAAGCTTCTCAAGTTCTTCATGTGGGGTAGACCGCAGGCTACTGGAGCGACTACCTGGTCTACTTAAGTTGCTCGAAAACCACTGACTGAACCGGCTGGATGACACTGATCCTTCTCCAAGCACCTCTTCAATCATCTAGTTAAAAGAAAATCAGAATTAATGTCATAATCAAACCAAATGCAATGAGGAAGTAACATAGAAGAATGTTTGAACTTACATCATCACACAGCCCTTTGGTGCTAAATTTGGAACTTGATTTCCCAACGATAAATAGGACTGCTGAATGTATCGCCACCTTGCAGCTTTGTTGTATTAATGCAAGAACAAAATCACCTCCTCTCCCAATAACTGTATTACCATTTAAGTTTAATTACATATTCATTAGTGATGGGCATAACAAATGCATTGACATTCCTAATTGTTACTTATTTCAACAATTCAAAGCAAAATAGTTGGAGTTTATATATGCAAAAAGATTGGACTGTTCCTGCTTGTCCTATAACATTGGCATAACCATATTTGTGACTTTAAATTCTATAGCCCTATGGGTTTAGTCAGCCCAAAGAAAAAAAGTTAGGATTGAGACCAAGCAACTACCCAAATCAACAACCAAAGATTAATTCAAACTTGAATATTTACGCACTTGTAATTTTAATATGCCAAAGAACTAAAAACCAAATTTAACCCTTCATAAAACCAAGCTTTATTTATTGATTCATTCAAGGTTTTCACATTTGAACAGCAACAAAAACATTTTCAACTATTGCATGCAAGTTGAGAAATTGTTCAACTTGCACTTGCAAAATTTGCAGGTTTGAAGAAACTTAACATTAAGTGCATCACATGTTGAACATTATTGTCAAGCTCCAGAAAGCAATTGTAAAAAAATCCCAGCTCATAGATCCATAAAATATCTTGAAAACAGACTAGTATACAATCTAGATTAGCAATGGTTTCACACCAAGTGAATGCAGTCCTCAGCTACACCAATTCAATTCAAGATTCTCCTAAATGAGACCAACCATTGAAGGCCACTTCTGCAATCAAAGATTCTGTTCAGAGAGTTCTTTTCAGACATTCCAGAGAAGGTTAGAAAGTCACTGAAAAGTTGCCAGTCTCATAAAGAAATTACTTCAATTTATATGCATTTTCCTGGTTTATTTTTGGCTGCTCATCATTTCTCCTCTTTAGAACACCATGTCCCAAAAATTTACTATTCAAAGCTAACCACTCACTCTGGTTCTGTCATAACTTGAAATCTGACTACTATTTGTGCAACATTAAGTCTTCTATCTGCCCACACTATCAAGTTTACACAACCATTCATCCTTTTATATTAATATCACCCCTACAGAAGTTCTACATTATCTATCAACCCTAAATCAAACTGCCAAGTTCCTTCAGGACCTTGACTTATTATGTATGAGAAAGCTTAAGTGTACCTTCCCCCCCCCATGTAATGAATTCACTTGATCCCTGGTCCCAATATTTTCAGTACCTAATGCCTGGATGACTACCAGTGTCATGCAAAATATTCATGCTCCTTAAACTTGGAACTGATCAGGTTTTATTCCAATCTCTATTTACATGCTCTGCTCATTAATTGTGAACCCTTCCCAATCCAAGCATGTTGTGCTGTCAATTGATAATTACTTACTGTAGATGAGATAGAAATAAATTACAGATACTAAGCAGCTAGATTAATTCAGGAAAAATATGGAACTGAACTTATTATTAGGCAAGAGGGTTTCAGGACAGAATATACATTTTAAATGGTGGGAAGTTAAAGATGAGAAATCCAAACAGGATCTGCAGATGCTAGAAATCCAAGCAACGCAAAATGCTGGAGGAACTCAGCAGGCGAGGCAGCATACATAGAAAAAAGTAGAGTCAACATTTTGGGCTGTCAACTGCACCCCCCCCCCCCCCCCTCCCCCAATGGATGCTGCCTAGCTGGCTGGGTTCCTCCAGCATTTTATGTGTTGACTGGAAATCAGAAGCTGCTTTGGGAGGAAGGCTGAAGCAAGTTTTAACATTCATTATATTTAACTGTATGTGCAGATATTGAAACAAGCTGATGTGATATTGGTTAATCCAAAATCTAGGACTTTGCTTTTACATGTGACCATTTCTTTGCTAGTGTTAGTTTAAATAGGCAATGAGTTTCTGATCACATCTGTGCTGCAGACTGCCCATTGGCTTCAATGGTTCCAAGATCCACTGGGTGATTCATGAAACCTATGGGGCAGTAGCAGAGGCTTCATTATTTGGAAAATCAGCCTCTAAGCTGAGAAAACTAATGCTAATTATAAATTACGATTTTGATTAATGCTAAACTTTAAGCTCCAAATATTAGAAAATATTCCTTCCATGTTCTGAATGTTAATGTCTGCAAAAATCTAAAACTTCCACACAAACATGAAAGGCTGTAATCAAACACGAGGAAATCTGCAGATGCTAGAAATTCGAGCCACACACACAAAATGCTGGTGGAACGCAGCAGGCTAGGCAGCATCTATAGAGAGAAGCTGCCTGGCCTGCTGCGTTCCACCAGCATTTAAGGCTTCAATTATATTTTTAGACAGTGTGTAGGAGTCCAGCTTCATTAGGTAGCTGCACCTTCAGAACCTCTAGCTAGCTGCCCCATGCTGAAGCAGCAATGAGGTAGTCTTTCAAGAGTTAAAAACTTGGCCTCCCATGTAAAAACCTCATCCAATTAAATGGCAGGCAACATAGCAGCAAGTTCAGCCCAGTATATTCTTTCATAAGTGGTTTAAATTGATGATGTCTGGTTCAGCAACAGAATTAAGAACACTTTACAGCAATTGTTAGATTTTAAAATGTAGGACTTAGTCACAGGTATTAAAATACATAAATCATGGTTACACAGCATTAAGTAACTGTCTCCTCCATTTTATCAAGTCGCTTTTTATTGTCGTTTTGACCATAACTGCTGGTACAGTACATAGTAAAAACGAGACTAAGTTTTCCAGGACCATGGTGCTACATGAACAATACAAAAACTATACTGAACTATGTAAACCAACAAAAACTACACTGGAGCAGAGCAGGAACCACAGGCAAATATCCTCCTGTATCTTTTATACAAGGGCCTCAAGTCAACCCTTTGAAATAATTTCAGTAATCAGAGGACATTACATTTCCCTTAATAGTCTACTTTTAATGCTGGAAACCATTTTTGTAAGGGCTAGAGCACAGCAGCAAACTACAGCCCATCAAAAAAGAAAGTGCACTCAAACACCAATTTGAGATCAATTCAAGAATGCCCATAAGCAAACCAAATACCAGAAATACTTCAGTCAAACAGTATTCGGAAAAAAATTAAATTTAGTTCTTTCATCAGAACTGCTCCATTCCCACAGAAGCTGTCTGACCCAAAGCGTTTGGCATTGACTGTATGCGTACATGCAGGTGTTTTGTTTAAAGTTGTTTTTGCTATGAATACCTGGAGGATTTAGATTAATGAAAGATTTTATGATGTGCACCACCACAAACCCATGGATCGTTATCTTCCCTTTGGTTCTATAATAATCCAACTAGAGCAATTAGCTATTGGTGGATCATTACATCTTATCCCAACACCAAATGTGCCAACTAACCGATGCTAGTCCAGGTACACTTTTCTCCATGTTGAAGAACTCATTGAAATCAAAGTCCCCTAATGAAGGTTCAGGCAGGACTGCTTCCTGGGGAACTTCTTGGTCAGCTTCTGATGCAGAAACAATAGGCATCTCTGCTTGGGCAGCACCATTGCACTCTACACCTAGAAAACAATGAACAAGCTTTCAAAAATATTAAGCAATTCATATATTGGCAGAAAACAAATTAAATTCAGCTATTGTAGTGCTCATATTCAACAATGTGGAATAAAGTTATCACTTCTTATACCTTCGTATTTTTGCCATAATGTGTTTAACCTTGAATATTAAAGTTGCTGCCTCAATAAATTGCAACAGGTAGCAAAACAACGGAATGGTACAGAATGGGCCTAAATATTACTGCAGCAAATGTTCAATTAGCTAAATAAATTTAGGTTTAATGATCCATATCTAGTCCTAATAGTCACCATCTTATTTACAAATTTAATCTTTTATCCCTAACCCATAATGGAGCCTGAAATAATCTGATTTCCTGAGGTAGATATAGCTTCTACTATGGATGCAGAGTGCAGCCATTTGTCCCATTATGGCATTTGTAAAACCATCCAAAATTTGTCCTAGTCATTACCCAGGTGCTTTGAATCTTTTCATGTACATAGATATCAATTTGCTTTGAGTCATAGAAAACTATAGCACAGAAACAGGTTCTTCAGCCCATCTAGTCCATGCCAAGCCATTTAAGCTGCTTAGTCCCATCAACCTGCACCAGGACCATAGACCTTGATATCCCTTACATCCTCGTACCAATCCAAACTTCCCTTAAGTGCTGAAATCAAAATTGCATCCACCACTTGCATTGGCAGCTTGTTCCACCGAGTGAAGATACCCCTCATGTTCCCCTTAAACATTTCACCTTTTACCCTCATTTTAAATGATACCCCTCAATTTTGTATACCTCTCAAATCTTCCCTTAATCTTCTACATTAAGGAATACAGTCCCAACCTATTCAATCTTTCCTTATAACTCAGGTCCTCCAGTCCCAGCAACATCCTCGCAAATTTTCTCTGTACTTTTTCAATCTTATTTACATCTTTCTATAGGTAAGTGATCAAAACTGCACACAGTACTCCAAATTAGGGCTCAATGTCTTAAACTTCAACATGACATCCCAACTCTTATATTCAATACTTTGAGCTATGAAGTTTTATGACCCTATCTACATGTGACACTACTTTCAATGAATTCTGGACCTGTATGTATTCTCAGATCCCTTTGTTCTACCGCGCTCCTCAGTACCCCATCATTCCCTGTGCAAGGCCTACCCTGGTTTGTCCTCTCAGTGCAACACCTCACTTTTCTGCAATAAACTCAATGTCATTTTCCAGTCAGAGAGGTAACATCTGCTACCATTCCCTGGTTTCTCTCAAAGCCAGTGCCTAATCCAATTCACTACCACATCTGGAATGTCAAGTGACTGAACATTCTTGACCAATCTCCTTTGTCAAATGCCTCGCTGAAGTCTATGCAGAAGTCACTGCCTTGCCTTCAACTTTCCTGCTAACACCCTCAGAAAACTAAGATTGGTCAGGCACGACCTACATGCACAAAGCCATGCCGACTATCCCTAATCAATCCCTGTCTATCCGGCATCTCAGAATACTTCAAAGAACTTTCCCATTACTCAAAAAGGGTGTTTCACAAGCAAAAGTGTTTAGGATGTCCAGAAACCTTAAAATACTAAACTCATTTTTTCCTCCTGCACAGATTTTGTGAATGTATTCGAGTTTTGTGAATTACCATCAGATTTTTTTTTTTTGCTGCTTGCAACCATTCAATATTTTCTGTTCAGTCCGCACTACTGTAAAATTGCTCTTAAATGCCTGACACCAAGGGCAATACTTTGAGAGATTCAGCTGTTGTCAAATCAGCCTTCAATAAAATTTCCTTCATTTTATATTCTATGGAGTCAATGCCATTGTTTAGTTGTCTTGATTTATCACAAAAACTGGCCGTTTCCAGATCTCTTCCAGCATGCCCATACACTCTTCACAGACTTATCAGCATCTGGGACCTCTCCAGTATCTAGAGCATTCTTCCATGGTCAGTGGTGTTCCAATTTAATTAGTAAACTCTGCACCTGCCACTGGACAATTCAAGTTTTTGCACCTACCTACAATTCACTAATACAAGAAACTGGTTAAAGTTAAAATCTGTTCCGAGCCTTATAGGTTCATCAGGCCGGTGCTTATGCAGGTTTCCGTGGCGTGAAGCAATTGAGAGTACAAGACTCCCCCACCCCCAGATTGGATGCCAGTCTATCGCGAGGTTAACCCTCACCCAGCATTTTGCCAGAACCCATTTTCAGCTGGGTGGACTGGAGTAATGTGTGGTTAAGTGCCTTGCTCAAGGACACAACACGCTGCCTCGGCTGGGGCTCAAACTCACGACCTTCAGATTGCTAGTCCAACGCCTTAACCACCTGGCCACACAAGAAACTGGACAACCTTTATATTTGTCCACATACATGTTAAAAGTTTTTTTAAAAAACATGAATGCAAGTAGACCTTTTAGCACCCCTGAAGGCCAAGACCTTGGAAGATCAGATTTTGAGATACTTCCCATAACCTTCAACTCCTCCATACAGTTTCTCAGCCTTTTAGTAAATTATAACAACCCAAATACTCTCCCAGTTAAGAGATGAACACTTTCCTAAATTCTTCATTTATCAAATTAAGATATATTCCTAGATTTAAGTTTCACTTCTCAACTCCAAAGTAGACTGCAGTCTTGTCTCTCCAAGGTATAAGTCTAAACTGCTTTACTAATCACAAACCTTCCATCCCTAGAATTAACTAACTGCATTTCCTTTGACTTCCACATGTACCCATCAAGATGAAAAATACATTCAGAACTTTACATGTAGTTTTGCCAATATCCTGTATGCTGTTAAGGCAAATTCAATTTTCCCTGGTCACTTGCTCTATATGTATACCAATTGTTTCCTACAGACCCAGTCCATGAAGATGACTGCCATTCAACCATCAGTAACATTTCATTCCTTTGATCAGCTACCACTGCCTTATTTAGACTTGCTAAGTTGAAGCAGAGACCCAAAGACTCATTAAATATAATCAACTTTCTTGATGTCACTCAGCACCACTTCCCCTATAATCACCTCCAATTCACTCAACAAACACCCTTGTCAAGAACCTGCCAGCTACTGTTTAATCAAGTCCCCTCTCACCTCCTCTAGCAATGGAAAGCCGAGCCTATGCAACATCCTCCTCAAGCCAACCAAATCTTCCCCAACCCAATTACAGGTATTTGTTTTGTAAGTTTTGTCTCCAACAAAACTACAGTATTCCGAATGTAGTCTTAACAATGACACACAAACTGAAATCTAACTTTCATACATCATTCCACTAATTCCCTCTCCAAAAATAAAGGCTCAGAATTAAACATTTTTTAATGACTTGAAGCTGGTAAATTGTGCCCTAGACACCAAGCACCTTATTTCCACAAACTTAAATGGCCCTGCTTAAACTGCCAATTTCATATTTTCACATTCTACAACTTTGCTCTCTCATTTTTTAATTTTTTTTTATAATTTTCTACAAACTACAACAAAAAGAAAATCAAATATATATAGAAGGATTATTGCCATATAAAAATAACAATAATACACATCTTAACAAATGAGCAGGTCACCCATAGTAAAAAAGGAGAAAAAAAAGGAAAAGCACCCAATCCATCACCTATCCAACTCCAAGCCAACCATTATATGAGATACATTTTTATTACCCCGAACTACATATTGTAATTAAAAAAAGTGGGGGGCCTGCTACCTGAACAGAAAAAAAAAGTCAAAAAAAGCTGGAAATGTAGGGTCTGATTATCAAGGGAAAAAAAGAACAAACACCTGTCAATCTAGGTGAGAGTTATGAAAATATTCGAGAAAAGATCCCCACACCCTATGGAACTTCATGTCCGAATTAGAAAGTGAGTAGTGAATCTTTGAGATCTAAACAAGACATAATATCCCTAAGCCATTGAGCATGGGTAGGGGAAACTACATTTCTCCATTTAATGAGGACTGCTCGTCTGGCTAGAAGAGAGGCAAAAGACAATGTTCGTTGTTTAGCCGGGGTCAAGTGCTTGCCAGGGTCTCGAAGAATACCAAAAGGATCAGGTTCCAAATGACAATTTAATATAGAAGATAAAGTTAAAAAAAAAACATCTTTCCAAAATGTTTCCAGGCCCAATACAAATGGAAAAGGGAGGCCTCACCTCTTCTGCATTTGTCACACCAGGGACTAATATCAGGATAGAACTTCGCCAGTTTGGTTTTGGACATATGAGCCCTGTGGACGACTTTAAACTGCAGGAGACAATGACGAGCACATAAAGAGATTGAATTGACGGATTTAAGAATTGAATCCCAAACTTTTCCGGACAAAGAAATACCTAAGTCATGCTCCCAAGCAGTTTTAATTTTATCACAAGGAGCTCGTCTGAGAGTCATAAATTTAACACGAATAGTAGAAATTATGCCTTTGCCCAAGGGGTTCATTTGAAGAAATAAGTCTACAACATTTTTATTAGGTTGTTCAGGAAAATGTGGTATTAAAGGGCTAATTAAATGTCTAATTTGAAGATATCTAAAAAATGAGTATTCAGTAAATTAAACTTTATAGACAACTGTTCAAAAGATGCAAACTGATTGTCAATAAAAAAGATCTTCAAGTCACCTGATACCTCTCCTACACCAGTCTTGGAATGTGGAATCCTGCATTGACGGTTGAAATAAATGATTGTATAGAATAGGACTAGAGAGGGAAAAACTATAAAGACCATGGTATTTTCTAAATTGAGCCCATATTCTAAGAGTATGCCTGATTACAGGATTAATAATAGATTTTGGCAATTGGCAAGGAAGAACAAATCCAAATAAAGCTGGAATAGATAATTTCTTATAAGCGTTTAATTCCATTGCCACCCATGTTGGACAAACAGACTGATTATAAAAGTAGGACCAAAAGATATTACGAATATAGGCTGCCCAATAATATGAACGAAAATTAGGGAACACCAAGCCACCTTCTCTTTTAGGCTTTTGGAGATGAGCTTGATTGAGTCTGGGCTGTTTACCCTTCTATAGGTATGACGAGTTAATAGAATCTAAAGAATCAAAAAAAACTTTAGGAATATAGGTAAAGATTGAAATAAGTATAAAAATTTAGGGAGAATATACATTTAAGATCAAATGGTTGGGATTGCTGGGAATTAGTCAAAACTGATGCAATTGTATGGGAATATAGTAACTTAATTCACTTAATAAAATGACATCCAAAATCAAATTTTTCTAAAACCACAAATAAATAGTGCCACTCCACCTGATCAAATGCCTTTTTGGCATCAAGAGAGATAACACATCAGTCCCTGATGAAGATGAATATAGAATATTAAAAAGACGTCTAATGTTGAAAAAGGGAAGGCGATTTTTAATAAAGCCAGATTGATCCTCAGATAAGTAAGGGCAAGATAATCAAGGGTAAAATACTCTCCAGTCTACAGGCCAAAACTTTAGTTAAAATTTTAGCATCTACATTTAATAGAGAAATCGGCCTGTATGAAGCACATTCTAATGGATCCTTGCCTTTTATCGCTAAAAGAATGATACAAGCCTCATCAAATGATGCAATTTATTTTGTTTAAAAGAATCAGAAAAAACTAAACTAAGTTGGGTTAAAAGCAATGAGGAAAATGATTTATAAAATTCTGTAGAGAACCCATCAGGACCAGGAGATTTACCAGGCTGCAAAGCAGAAATAGCAGAGGATATTTTCTCTAAGGATAATGGCTCATTCAATTTATGTTTAAGATCAGAAGAAAGTTTAGGAATATTTAAACTAACTAAAAATTGCATAACAGTAGTATTACCATTAAAGGATTCAGAGGTGTAAAGTTGAGAGTGAAAATTCCTGAATGTATCATTAATTTTAGACTGGTCCACACTAATATTCCCATTACTCATTCGAATTTTAGTGATGTGTTGTTTTGCTTTAGGGCGTCTTAAGTTGGATAACTAAGGACTTACCAGATTTATCTCCATGAATATAGAACTTACTCTGACTGCCCAAAAGTTGGCATTCAATCGGATAAGTAGAAATAAGATTAAATTTAATTTGAAGTTCCATTCTTTTCTTATATAACTCTGGATCCTTGACCTAGGCGTATAATTGGTCTATAGCTTTAATCTGATTGATCAGTTCTAAACGTTCATTGTGAGTCTTTCTTTTCAAATTTGCTGTGTAGGAAATTATTTGACCTCTTAGATATGCTTTCATTGCATCCCAAACCACCTGACTAGAGGTTTCAGGTAGTGCATTGGTATTTAAAAAGAAAGTTATCTGATCTTCCATAAATTTTACAAAGTCGTTATCTGGCAACAAGGTCGGATTAAAACACCAGTATTTATTTACTTGAGGGAGGCCAGGGAGAACTATGGACAATGTAAGTGGGGCATGATCTGAAATCAATACACTCTTATAGTCACAAGAACAGACAGATGGGATCAATTGATTATCAATTAAAAAATAGTTGATTCTTGTAAATGTATGGTGAGCTTGTGAGAAAAAGGAGTAACCTTTCATGTGGATGAACACACCAAATATCAGATACTCCATAATTAGAAAAGATTGAATAAATAAAGCAGATTTACTTAATTGTCTAGGGATAGAAGATCTGTCCAAAACTAGATCCAGCCAACAGTTAAAGTCACCACCCAATATAAGAGAGTATGAACTTAGTTCTGGCAATGAAGGAAAAAAAAAACGGTCAAAAAACCCTACATCATCCGAGTTAGGAGCGTAAAGGTTGGCCAAGATAAAACGACCATTAGGATCAGATATCTTATTGTGAAGCTCAAAAGAAACATTTTTGTTTATAAGAATTGAAATAGCCCTCGCCTTGGCTTGAAAAGTTGAATGAAAGTGTTGTCCTGCCCATCAGATGAGAATTATTTGAGTGACGAATATGTGTTTCTTGTAAAAAAGACTACCTCTCCTCTGAGCTGTTTAAGATGTGCAAACACTCCCCCCTTTTAACCAGATGATTCAAACCCTTAACATTCCAGCTGACAAAGTTCAATGGACTAACCATTGAACACAAGAAAAAAAAATGGATAGCAGACATTAAACCATATCTGAAATTTATAAGTAATTCGGGGGCAAAAGTATAGAAGAAAAAAAAACAGGATGAAATTACATCCTGTATAGTACAAGTCAAAATTCCAAATATAATATTAGCATTGGAGTTCCTACCCACACCCTCTAAACCTACAACAAGAAAGCTGCAAATATAAAGCAGCAAGCTCTCCGAGAAAAACTAACCCCCTACTGGACTTCCAATTAGGTAACATCTTAATTATCTCCACTCCAACTGTTGATACAGTAATGGAAATAAACACCAAAAAGCTTTGAGTTACAAAGATTTACCTTAACAAGAAAAAAACAATACATTTGAAGTTTGTAAATCTTAAAGTATAATAATGGTCTAAAAATCTTTACTCCAACCTTCCCGCTAGTTGATAAACCGAAAAAAAAAATGAAAAATTCAGTTGTACAGAAAAAAACTTTAATGTTAAAGTAAGTAATCCAACCGAATCATAAAAATAAGAAAAAAACAACAAATAGCATCTTGAAACACAGGGAAAAAAAAACACCAAAGAAAAATCCATTCGAGAGGAACTTGATCTAAACCAAAAACTGAGTTTAAAAGGTACAGCATCGACTGCCGCTCAAGGTTAAAGTAATCTAACCTGAGAGAAAAAAAAATCACCTTTAAAGAACTAAAGTTATGTAAGATAGAAACCAAAATTGAGAAAATGGAAGAAAAAGCACTTCAATTGGACAACACAACATAATTAAGCTACTAATTAAATAGATGCGACAACAGCTACATTTTAAATATAAAGAAAATATCAAGATTTGTAGAAATTGGAGACTGAAGTCTGAAAAGAAAAACAAAAAACCATTCAAAGACGTCGTCACTTCACAAATCGATATCAATTTTTAAATGCGACACCGACTCCATTTTGAAATAAAGTCTCCAAAGACCTTTAAGAGGTGTCTAATTACATAGTTTCACAGTCAGCTCTATTTAAGGAAAATGAAAATGCCCATACTGAAAAATAGAAATCCATCGTATCGAAACATATTGAGTTAAATGAATAATGAAAAAGATAGAAATAAAGATTAGAATATTAGGGAAAAAATTGTTATCTAAACAGAAATGAAAAAGGCTGAAAAAAAAAATCATATCATATCGTATCTGAGGAACCCAAAGTAGCAGATAGGCTATCAATGAAGGTCTGCGCCTCTGCAACTGAATCGAAAACGTTTAAAATCGCCATTCCTAAGCTTGATTCGGAGCCGGGCTGGATAGGCGAGAGATGGATGAAGTCCACAATCGTACAGAGCTTTCATTACTCCTCGGTATTCAGCACGTTGACTCAACTTGAGGTGTACAGTCCTCTACTAAACGGATAGCATGACCTTTATATTGAAGCGTTTTACCTCGGCGAGCTTCTTTAATTAGTAAATCCTTGATTTGGTAACGATGGAGGCGAATTATTACTGGACGTGGTCTCTGGCCATCCGCTGAGCGAGATGTAAAGATACACAAAGATGTAAAGATAAAGCTCGATCAATCTCTGGAGGACTGGAAGGTATTTCACTTCCAAAAATTTCATAGAAAGTTTGAGAAAAATTCGACAGGGGATCCCCCTTCAACAGTCTCAGGCAAGCCGAGAATTCGAAGATTTTGGCGTCTACTCCTGCTTTCAAGGTCCGTAACTTTAAGAGTTAACTTGCTATTATGCTCCTTTAGGGTAGAGCAAACTCTTACCAGGTCTTTACAACAACTGTCTAGTTTCTCTGTGACTTCTTCGACATGTGATAAACGTTGAGCGTGATTCTCCAGTGTAGAGTTGATTTTATCCAGTTTCAGTTCCAACAAACTAAATTGAGAAAACATATCTTGTCGGGTTTGTTCTAACAGCGACACAATTTCACTCAAGGTTGCTCCCGATGGAGTGTCTTTTTTTGCTGATTTAGTAGGCTTAGATACACTTATTGTGCAGCCAGCAACTTCAATAGTGGGAAGAGTAAGAAATAAATGCAAGTACATGAAATGGAGCGGAGCAATAGTTTCAGCGACTTAAGCTACCGCCATCTTAACCGGAAGTCCACTCACTTCTATTAAAATATAACCCCATGTCCTCGAAGTGTTCCTATCTCCATGGTATGAACGAATTTAAACAATGAGGCCTTCAGTTCCTTTACTCCAGCTTCTATCTCACTGTTAGAAGATTATTGAATAGTTTCTGGCACAATAACATGAACTCTACCTCAGTCTACTTTATTGTGACCCTGCACCCTACTGTATCAGCACTGCACTCCAACACTATTCTGCATTTATAATTTTACCTTTTATTACCGCAATGCAATGCTATAATGAATTGATCTACATGGACAGTATGTAAGTTTTTCATTGTACCTCAGTGAATGAGGCAATAAGCCAATTTACCAAGGACTAAATTGAGAAAAAAAGCAAATGAAGTCTCTTAAACTTTAGGCTATCAAATCAGTCTACATACTTGAAACAAATTTGAGCAGGGACATTTATATAATGCTACAAAAATCAAAACAGGGTATTGTGTTTAACGCGCTGTTAGCTATACAGCTATTTTCAATGGAAGGATAAAAATATTACCTTCTTTAAGGGTTTCTGATCGCTTTCTCCACCTCTTTGCACGTCTTGGATCCTCCAATAGCACTTTATCATCAAAACCTGTCAGTTCTATTGTTTCTGACTGGCTAGTAGGGCCAGCAGAAAACCATTCAGGCTCCTCTTCTGTGTAGGAATCACATCGCCTCCGCTCACCAAAAACACGTTTGCCATCACCAAACTCTCTCTGCAAAAATAGAAAGCACTATGTCCAAGATTCAGCCAATTTCCCAGCCTATCATGCACTTGGTAGATGAAGCCATATGGTTAGATCATACTTCAAGATTTAAGACTTGATATATTACATTGGAATAGCTGCTTTCAAGTTAGGGCACAATTAATTATCTTCCTTATTAAGAGGGGTGTATCAAGATCTTATTTGCTTGACAAGAGTCATTTTCAGTCATAAAATGCTATCTTATGGTTGCTAATAGAATATCATGCAATGTCATCAAGCTTACTAGTTTCACAAGTACCCCACAACACTCATCAACTACCGATAAGGGCAAAGAACAACGCAAGTACCTTTCCACATAATAAACGGCAATCAAGTGAACTCCTAGTGACTTCATAAGTTAGTTCCTCCATAGGTTTTCCAACTCTAAACAATTAACCTTCCCCCCCCCCCCAACACACACACACACACACACACAAACAAACTAGAGTAGTGGTCGCCAACCCGTCGATCTTTGATACTTTCCCAGTAGATCCCATAAAAAAAAGAAAAGTAAATACACAAATACTGTTGAGAGATTGTTTACGGGTTGCGGGGTTTTAGTTCTGTTCTTTCTGCCCAGTGCGCACGCGTGTAGCGCCTCCTCCACACGCTGGTCTCCAACCACTGGGCGGCAAGGAAACAATGAGTCACACTCATTCCGTCACACTCACTGTTGAACTTGAACCCACGCGAGGTCATTACCCAAGCACATCAGGGATCACTAGTTGGCCTCGGGTAACTGGCTGGCAGGAAGTGCCGTTGCTACTGGCCTGGAGCACGGACAGATGGGCACCGCCTCTAAACCCGTTTAGCACACCGGGGGAACCTGGTGTTAAAATAGTCACAGATGACCTAATTCAGGCTCAGGGTTTCGTAAGTAGCAAAGCAGCTACTGCGCTACGATCTACTGCAACTTTTATTGGCCCATAGATCCTACCGGGGGGGGGGGTGGACGCATCCTGTCGCACTCCTCTCTTGGTCTCCGGACTGCGATCACCACGGCCCCGGTATGGGAACAGACGGACCTGGACAAGACGGCGGGCAGGCAGGTAGCTGGAGCTTGGGCCCGGAGGCTGTCTAATGAGGCAATGAAGCCCTCAAACCTGCTTTGGTACCTTGAGTCCAAGCACCCTGCACCCTCCACAAACACGCTGAGTTTTTTTTCCAGTGGGAAAAACGTGAGCAAGTGGGACAGCAGCTATGTGCTGAGAGCCATGTAAACTAAATTGTGGAATAGACTGGACATAAGGAACCTGCTTTCAGTATTGCTGTATTCCCATCGTGTTTAACACCCCCCCCGCCCCCGTCCGCAAAAATATTGTCAATATTAAACAGGTCTGCGGTGTGGAAAAAAGGATGGTGACCCCCTGGTGTTCATACATTTCTACTTCTGGGTTGCGGGGTTTTACTTCCAGTCTTTTCTGCCCTGGTGTGCATGCGTGTAACTAATCGACTTGGAGTCGATCTTGCCTTTCACTAAGGCCAAGGTAGGGGAACTTGGGCTTCAAAAGGTTGGTGACCACTAAACTAGAGGATCACATCCTAAGTTCTAAACCAGTGGCCACATTTCCCTCCAAACTTTACTGTAACTACTTGATTTTGGGACCAATGGGTTCCAATGACCAAGTGATACTTCTCTGGTGGTTAATTTTCCCTCAATCATGTAGTCACAATTACAAATAAAATCAGAGTCTGGAGCAAATCTAACCCTAAAGCGCTTTTCCTTGTAGTCTCGTTCCCTTCCTTCTCTAGCATCTCTGTCACGCAAGTCTTTGTCTCTGCCATCCCGATCAAACGCTCTAGATGTTATTATACGTCCACTTCCAATTCTCCGCTGGCAACCCAACCCGCGAATATTTTCATTCTCTTTGTTTTCCAATGGGCTTCCAGATTGTCGACTATTGGAAGTATTGGTCACATGACAGCCACCACCAAAGCTTCGGCGCTGAGGACTGAGTACAACATCAAGATCTTCTTCCTTTATTCTCTCTCGTGGATCTAGAGCAAGTATAGACATTTGGTCAATGAACTTTCATGGTCAAAAACAGATATTAAAGTGCACCTTCTGACTCAAATTCAGTATCAAATTCTGCTTTCCCAGATCACCCATATTGCATGTCATAAAGAACAGATATGAGACAACTTAGTTAAAAGCTGAAGGCCATTTGATGCCCCACCTTCCACTCAGTGAGAAACAAAATCAGAACCAATATCTCTAACTTAATACTACCACATCCATTAAGAACAAATTTGTATTTTTATGCCACTTTAGCCATTTGGCCCTTAGAGCCTATCTTGGCATTTAATATATGCTGGCTGATCGACTTTCTTTTGATGCCCATGTCTAGTATCAACCATCTTCAAATATATTTAATGACTTAGCTGCCAAAACATGGATAGTAGTTGAGCCAGGGAATTCTGAGCAAAGAGCAATCTCAGCCCAAATCATTGAGACGACAATCCCTTAATATCCCTTAATCTTCTCCTATACAGAAGGTAACCTGCTCCTTGCATCTCACTTGCCAAGTTTTGCCAGAATTCACCAAGTTTAAATGAGTTCACCTCATCCTTTAAAGAATTCATGCCTTGGTGGATCCCCATACAACCCTGTCATCAAAAATGATGATAGGATACAATATGATTTGATTATGCATATAGAGTCCAAAGCTGCCTAATATTGTAGGTATTATCCAATCTTGTATATGACTACATCCTTGGTTCTGCACTGAAAACTTCAAATGAAAGATTCTAGTTAACTGCTTATAGATTTCCACATTTGCTTTCTGTAACTCATAAAGGACAATGAGGTCCATTTTTAATTAGTCCCCTACTTATTAAATATTCAGCATTGGCTTTTCCCTATCAAAGTTGACAACTTCACTTAACCATTGTAAAGCACATCTATCATCTACTGTCCACTCATTCAAACTCTTTAACAGTGCATCCTCACAAGCCCATCACAAAACCATGCCACTTAAGTGTATGGTTCACTCCTAAATGACGACAAAGTTAGGGCTGCAGCACTATCTGCCACATTGGCATTCCTCAGCTTACCCCAAACTCCAAATCTAATATTATACACAAACTCATTACATGGGAGTTCAGAATTTTTTTTAAAATTAGAAATAAGAGTTCCTTGGTCTTGATGTGAAACCAGATGTGTGATATCTTGAAAGAACAAGGAAAAGAAATGCCTGCTAATAGCTTGGAACACATGAACCTCAGGCAAGAGGAAGCCTTGAGATATTGACACATTTGGAGGAAAAGTTCAAAGCCTGATGAAATCCATCCCAAGAAATTGCTGGAAGGGATGAGATTGCTATAGGGAAAAACAGATTTTTAATTATTTGCCACAGGTCAGGTACCAGAAGACTAAGGCACAGCTAATGTTGACCCATGCTCAAAGACCAGCAGAGATAGGGATAAGTTAGAAAACATTTTTGTATCAGCAGTAAAGAAATTATAGGAAAAGATCTTTAGGGGTGGAATTTATGATCACTTGAAATTGGGTCAGAAGGGAAGAGAAAGAAAGAGGGCAAAATCAGTTTTGTCTGTGGGAAAACATGTCTTACCAGTTTTTACAATTTGAGGCTACTAAGAAAATTGAAAGAAGGAAACATGGTATAAATGGCCTTCGTCAAGGTTTTTGACAACTAGTAGCTGGTCCACAAAGTTGGGGCAAATTCGATCCAAAAGTGATATGGGGGATAGGCAGATGGAGGGTTGCTTCTGTGACAGGGATCCTGATCATCTGGAAAGTTAGACAGAATGGTGGCAGATTAAATTTCATCCAATTACCTGCAAGGGCTCCTGAACCAGAGAGAATAACTTCACTTGCCCCATCACCGAGTTGTTCCCACAATCTATGGACTCGCTTTCAAGAACTTCTCTCTTCTTCAATATTTCTCATTTCTTTTTTCCTATTTGTATTTTTACATACTGGTTGTCTGTCTTATCAATACAGACTTTCAGGCATTCTATTATGGTTATTAGTATGCCTGCAAGAAAATGATTCTCAGCATTGTATATAAGACACATACTTTGAACTTTATAATGTCCTAGCATTTTCCTCATCATCTGGTGTTGGTCTATCTGGTATGTAGTAGTCCAATGCAGGGCTACATTTCCCACCCTCAATTTACAGGAACCATTACTAAATTTCATTGGACTTTTAGTTCCTGTGTGTGTAACCATTTTAGTTCCTACATGTTTCTTAAACATTGGCTATTGCCTCACCAAGTTTGTAAAAAAAAAATAATTAAAAAGCAGGGGGAGAAAAAGAGACGCATCTATAATCTCTTACTTCAATGCAAACTTGCACCAATGCACAAATCAATTACAAACAAAATAGTTTGTGAGTAATACATGCAAAATACTTGAGGAACTCAGCAGGCCAAACAGCATTTATGGAAATGAATAAATAGTCGACGTTTCAGGGAGAGAACCTGATCAGGACTCAATGAGCATTTTGTGTTGCTCTAGATTTCCAACATCTGCAGAATCTCTAGTGTTTAATCTAAACTAGCTTAAAAGGACATGAAAAACAGGAAACAAATGGTCTGATCAAAGAGTGGATGATGATCAAAGAGTGGATGAAGTGGGGTATGTTTATCTTTAACAAGCACAAAATGTTATAGAAAATAGGCTAGGTAGGCATGGTTCATCATTAACCCCTCAACTAAATTTGGTTTACTGGGCGCTTTCATAAGATCAAGTACATTAGTCTGGACTGGGGGGAAAAAAACATTTCTTCCCATGAACAAAACAGCAGGTTATATTCCAGTGTCAGTAGTTTTATTATAAACAGAAAATGCTCAAAATAACAGATTAAGCAGCAATGCTAGAGGGAAGCTTAAGCATTTCATGCTAACAACCTTTCAGATGAGAATTGAATCATGCAGCAAGATTAACTGTTACTTCCTGCTATATCTGAAGAGCAGTTGGGTGTAGAAAGAGGCTGAGCAACTAGCTGACAGCCAACTATTCATAAGTTCAAACACTTAAAAGCCCCACCCTAGAGTTGGGAATAGTCAGCATCACACAACAGGTCGTCAACAACCATCGGGTAAAGTCTAGACCTCCAACTATCACTGCCAATGACAGATTACTCTAGACCATCCTACAGAAAGTTAGATCTAGCTTTACCATAAATGATTGACAAGTTAAGGTCATATTTCAACTAAACTTGATGTTCAAAGATTGGCTGGAGTAATTGGAGGCGGAGGGTAGTTTTGATGTCTGGCACTCTTTAATCAAAGGTAGGGATCAGTATAGAGATGACTTGACAAAAAGAGGTAAAGTGTTTGATTTTCAAGTCTGTCAAAGATATGAAAATTGTGAGCAAGGATAAGAAAAACACAGATGAACTGGAAAGTTGGACACAGAAGTGGCAAAAATAAAGTTTAATATGTCCTTCGTTTGAATTTATGCCCCAACAGAGTTTGACTTCAGAGTTATGATGGGGACCTTGGAAATGTTGGTGTACAGAGATCATGTGGTACTAGCCCAAAGTTCCCTGAAAGTGGATAAGGTAATGACAAAGCCATTCACTATGCCTGCCTACACTGGCAGAGACATTGAGAATAGGTGTTGAAATGTCATATTGCAGCTGTAAAATATACAGATTTGACTGTTTCTACAGAGTTGTACAGTTTTGGTTACCACACTTCAGCAAAGTTCACCAGGATGTTGCTTGGAAATGAAGGAGTAATTACAGGGAGACTGGGCAAGGTGGGCTTAAGATTCACTTAAAGTAGGAGTGGTTAAGGGATGACTTTACAGTGTGCAATAAAATTATGGGATATCAAAAGGGTAAAAGCTCTAAGATGAAAAGACTAATTGAAAGCTAAAGGGAGAAGAGGAAAAACTCAGGGAATTCAGGTGGAAGTGATTATATGGAACAAGCTGAAAGAGGTGGCAGTAGAGACATGCAATTACAATTTTTAAAAAGAGCATTCAGATAGGAAAGGGCAAGATATAATACCCTGAAGCAAGCAAATGAAATTTACATTGTCACAGAATAAATAAGGCAAGTTAAGGAGTTGTAGAGCTCAAAACACCTTGTTAACGGGGCAATAATGAAACCTTTCCTTATACACTTAGACCTAAATGACTTGTAGCATCCCAATTTACTTATGCAACTCCAGTGAATCCCTGAGATCCACTAGCTGGAAAAATAATCTAACCTGTTCTTATTCATTAAAATCTAGTTGAGGGCCAACTAATACTCAAATGACTTGGAGTCCACTGAACTCCTAATCATCATCATCATTCTGTGCTATATCAGACTCCTAATACAGTTACTATCAGAACATGGACAAAAAGATCATAAAAACCTCAAAAATCCAAACTGGATCAGAAATAAAGTCTTCCATCGATCTGAGGGTCCACCAAAGGTAACATTTTATGAAATTAAAACAAGGCATGAACTTGAAGATTCAAGTATGCTTTAAAGACTAAAGTGCTTTCCAAATAGCAAAAAAAGAAATTAAGCAATTTTGGAAACCTAAAGAGGCAAATTAATTCCAGCAAACTTAACATTTCTTTCAGAATCAAATGAAGTTTTAAGCACCCCATTGTTATTAGGATGGAGAAAATACTCAAAAAAGAAAATGCTGCCCTTGGGTCAGAGAGCATCTCTCAAGAGTGTAAACCAAAGTTAACACTCAAGTCATGCTTATTTCAGTGGTTCAGAAACTGACATTACAACAAGCAAAAACAGAAGAAACCTCATCTTTTTACAATATATTAATTACAATGTATTGCCCATATGAACATTTTCAACAACCTTTTGCTTTTCCTACAAAGGATTGAGGTTTAATCTGTCTAACACTCTGGTTCTGTCACCTGAACAAGTCTAGGGAAGACACCCTCTGGCCACGCCAAACGTGGGAGATTGAAGCGCAAGCCCCCCCACACACCCCCAACAATCCCCCTGTATGTGTGGATGCTGCATGATTTGTTACCATTACAAATAAGTAACGTGGAATAATAGACAGTACACCACATACAATTAAAAGATTTAGCTTCACACAAAATGCTGGTGGAACGCAGCAGGCCAGGCAGCATCTATAGGAAGAAGCACTGTTGATGTTTCGGGCTGAGATCCTTCATCAGGACGAAGTCGAGACGTATCCTGATGAAGGGTCTCAGCCCGAAATGTCGACACTGCTTCTTCCTATAGATGCTGCCTGGCCAGATGCATTCCACCAGCATTTTGTGTGTTGCTTGAATCTCCAGCATCTGCAGATTTCCTCGTGTTTGCGCTTTTAAAAAGATTTAGCTTTATAATTCTTAATTTGACTAAAGGATTAGTAAAGAAAAAGGCCAAAAAAAGGGCCCATTTTAAATTAAACATACACAAGTTGAAGCTCAGTTTCCCCTTTGAATCCCAGCCCCAGTCCGGGTCGACTTAAGTCAAAGATAGATAGGTCCTTGATTAGCCAGGGCATCAAAGGGTATGGGGTAAAGATAGGGGAGTGGGGATGACTGGAAGAATTGGATCAGCCCATGATTGGATGGCAGAGCAGGCTCGGGCTGAATGGCCTACTTCTGATCCTATATCTTATGTACTCCTCCAACCCCTTCTCCCCTCTCAAGCCCCAAGCCTAACCCTAGTCTTTCACCAGAGAAATTTCCCCCATATCCACTATCCCGGTTGGGTGGCACACATTTCTCCTATCTCTCATCTTCAACAGTAACCCAAACAAGCTGTTTACACAGAACAGAAAAAATATGAACCATGTGACCCAGGGCATTACATTTGTATAAGGAGTCTAATGTGCCTGAAGATGTGTTCCATCTTAAATATCCTTAATGGTTCAGAGGTGGTGAATTAATCTGCCTTTACTGAAGGCACTCCCAAGTCTAGGACAAAAGTCCACATTTTCAAGAGTCTTCTGCAAATCTGAAATATCGTACAGCAAAGCAAGGTTAGTAGAGGTCCTGTTGCTTTGCGCATTATGAACGCAAAACCCATCCAGACATGCTTCAGTCAAAGCAATACCCAAAAATGCTGGAAGAACTCATGCCAGGCAGCATCTATGGACACCAGTCTTCACAAGAAAAAAAAAAGTTGCTGTTGGCACACTATGGCTTGCAATGAATAAGACGGAGACACTTCTGTGAACAATAGATTTGAAGAGTGTCCTCCACTCTTCCAATGATGGAATTAAAGGCTGGTGCTGCTCCCTTTCTTTTGAGTTATTTTGTGAAGATTACATGTCTCCAAGTTGCTTCCACACAGGATTCAGGAAGGAACAGCCCAGGTAAAACTCTAGCAATGGTTTTCCCTGTTACAGTAAGCAGGGAGACCCATTCAGAGGTCACCTTTCTTGCTGAGCATCATAAATGCAGAACGAAGTCCTCTGCAATATGCTTCTCTTCATCAAGATGGAATTAAACTAGCTCTTCTGCTGACAAACACAATATTAATTTTATCATTTCCCAGCCTGCAGAAGCCAGAGTCCACAGCTTAGGAGCTACCCCAAGGTCTGTCATAATTCGATCCATGAATTAGGTCCTGGTTTCTTTTAGAAAAAGGAAGTTTATCAAGTCTGACCAAAATAAAAGGAACTAGTTAACTGCAAATACAAAGCATTCCTAAAAAGGAAGAACTTTCAAGTTAAAAAGAAACAGTAACCTAAAGACAGAGATCCAGCTTAAAACAGAACCCAGAGAACAAATTGAGAATGGAGAGTACAGGTCAGTATCTTTACCATTGCCATATGTACAGGTACTTCAGAATAAAATTCAATGATCACAACACCTAAAGACCCAGACCACTGAGAATCAAGAACCGAGGTAATCAACACCTACTGGATGCAACACTTCAACTATGAGCACCTTTGATGTGGTAGCCCTTCATTTTTTTCCCCTCTATTTAAGCCAGCCTTGCTAAGAGCACAAAATGCCTGCGAAAAAGTTACATATAAGATTTGCTGCCGAGTTCTAAAGGATACATTTTAATTGTTACATTTGAAAAATAATGTTATACATTTATCCTAATTAAAAACTAAAGTTTCAATACCAAGTGAAAGATTTGCGTTGAATCTATGAAAGACATTTATAACCTCAGACTGAATTGCCTGTCAAAATTACCATAGATTTTAAATTCAAAGATGAATCCACCTAGGGAAAGGAGCTCGTGGCTAGAACCGGCAATTTGGCCCTTCAAATATTTCCCATGTGTTTGACATCAATGTTCCCTCCAATTAACTTGGGCTGTGTAATTTATTGTCCAGTGACAAGTGTGTACTGATTTTTACAGTTAAATATTCATTTTAACAGCTGGAAAACCTCCACAACTTTGATCTCCTCTTGATTGTTTTTACTCTTTCATCTGCAGGCCTGTAGCAGGTAACCAAGGATTTTCTTGCTGGATTGCACACATCCATATACGATTTGTTTGCCAAATGATGCTTTAAAAAGTTTCTAAATTTCACTCCACTTCTTCCCGCACAAATCCCTTGGCTTCTTTGGAATTCAACTTAGTACATCAACAATTTCTTCAATAAAATTCAGTATTAAAAAAGTTATAATCTATAATCCACAAATAAATCACTGCAAACTCCACACTATCAACACTATCCGCATCAGAAACCATGATTGTGAAATATACTAACGAGGTAGAGGGTGATCAACTTTTGTGCAGTTTAAATTCCTTTGTGCATTAGTAGCAAAGGACGTGTGCGCACCTCAGAGCACTGTCCGACGTACCATTTTTACTAACTCAATCACCTTCCTAAAAACTTGCATTCCAGGTTCACTCACCTCAGTCTGATATGTGAAGTGGGACATTAGTTACAATATTACCATCTGAGTTGGGAACCAGAGTCTGATCACAAGATAAAAATAAACACCAAAAAATACAACTTTGGGTTAAATAGTTCAACTTTGCACTGTACATCATATGCAATCTTGATCCTTAATTGATACACGATTATTTAGCCAGCCAAACACTATACTCAAATTGATTCAATAGAAACAAGTTAGAAAATAAACTGACAAATAAAATTGAACTATTGTTTTCCACAAGAATCACCTGCAATTCTTCGCTTGAGAACTGCTCTCTCCAAATCTGAAGCACAGTCCTTCTTAGTTCCATCCAGTGGAGAATTCCTGCCAGAATTGGGATACAAGGATGCATGCCACTTTTCAGGATCCCAGATGCCTTCACTAGAGAAATACCAGGTAAAAAGTTACTCAGTTCATTGGAAAAAAAAGACTAAAGATAGCTTGATTATGTAATATGCTGAATTAAAACATACTTTTTCATTTTAATTCACTGGTAACCTGAAACTGCAAAACCCTCAAAAAAATTGAATACTTTTGTTTTGAACAGCAACCAATTAGTTCCAGATTACTGCACAAAATGAGAAGCCCTCACCATATCCACCCAGTCAATATCCCTCAGGATCTTATTTCAATCAAATATGCATTTAGTCTGAACTCAAAAAAAAAAGAAATAGTTGCAAGGTAATAATCTCATTTTAAGAAATGTTGCAGAAGATCTTCTCCAAACTACTCCTAAAATATTAACTTTCCTACTTAAGACACAGTCCACTGGACTTGGTCTCAATAATCCCCAAAAGTGAACCACAATTTCTACCCTATAGTGATCCACTCTTAATAAAAGTGCTATTATTAATGTACCTTCATACTAACTTTTTTGCACTAGAACAGAGATCCCTCTGCATCTCCACATACATAAATTAATGCCATTTAGATACTTGTGTTTTGTCAAAATGGAGAATTTTACATTTCCCACATTAGTTTCTCACTAATCCAAGTTTATAAATTGGTTATTTGCCCACACGTTGTTTTCATAGCTGGTTTGCTATCATCTTTCTATAGTTTGTCTGTGAACCTGATGTGTTCCCTGGTTTTTCAAAAAGTGTTCACAGTTTAGATTTCATTTTAACAATTCGACATCTTCATTTGGAGGCTTTGAAAAAACATTATAATCAACTGTTGCTTTGGGGACAGGTACATTTATTGCTTGCTGCTAAGTTTCAAATGTTTGCCCTAGTTTTGACATCCCAACATCCGTGCTTAGAATGTAGAACAGTTCAGCTCACCTTGTCTGCAACTATTGTAACCAACTAATTCCATCTATTTATTCCCCACCTGTTTGTTTGTCTGAATGCCTCAAACATTACTTACTACCTTATCAGCTTCTGCAGTAACTTTCAGGTACATATCAGTGCCTTTTAAACACAAAATGCAGGTGCAATTAAATCTTCCTCTGGCAGCTTATTTCAAATACCAATTACCTTCTAAGTTATCCCCTCAAGCACTCTTAACTTTCTTGTACCCACCCCCCACTTCTCAGCTTAACTTATGCCTTCTAACTTTAGACTTCCTACTCCAGGAAAAACACTTGATTAGCTACCTACTTGGCTTAATTTTATGATGTTTCCCTGAAACCTCCCATGCTGTAGAGAAAGAAAAACCATGTCTCACTAATCTCTTCAAAACTTTTCCCTCATTCAACTTGTGCTCACCTTAAGCATTTCCACCTGGGAAAATACTATTTACCCCACTTACGCTTCCATTTTATATCAGTACGCTTGTGCGGAAAGTGAAAATTTTTTCACTGCAAAGTTTAAACAAAGTTAAAATAATCTCATTGCAATCAAAAAGAACACACTCCTTTACCTGTCATATTTTTCCAAAAGACATGCTGGTCTTTGTTTTGCATATGGATACTCTTTGATTTCAAGTAGCTTTTCCTGAACAAAAATAGAAAACAATTAAAATCTTAAGTTTTAGACAATGGCAAAAAAATCTGTTAAATCTCTTTAAAGTACCCCTACAGAAGTGATACCAAACTAGATCCACGTTCTGATCAATATTCAACCCGGATGTGTATTCAACTCAGCATTACAAAAAGCCATATACTGCTTGGTTATCCAGCTGCCTATCTTTTTTGGGGAAGAGAAGTCAATGACAATATCATCTTTGTAATAACCCTGACCAAGACCTCACTGGCAAGGCCTAAATTTATGACCATTTCTCCATGTTGACACACAAGTTACTTTCAGTAACTAGCTACCTTCAGGTAAAGGACACTTGTGCAGTTGGGTTTGGAGTTCCAGGATTTAAATGAAGGGCAATGACAGACATTGCCCAGAATAATGGAGGAATCAGATGCTGGGATTTCCATGCATCTGCTGGTCAAATAACATCTTCTAGCACTGTAGGGAGCTAGGCAAATGACTTAGTAAACTATGTACATCATAGCCTCCTGGCTAAATGCAGCTTTAACATTGATGCCCAGTACCAGCCAGGGTAAAGCAGCCTTCCAAAATGTTTATTTGCCAGTGCTCAGAGCAATCCATGCAGGAAGATTTAAGGTAGTATTCACCTGCAGCAATACCACAGCACAGTGATGGACCATATTTCTAACAAACATGCATCTCCTTTTATGCACAGTAAAATTTCAACTTAGTGTTTCCCACTAAATCCAATAATATGTTTCAAAGACAAAGTAAAATTTGTTATCAAAGTACATATTACCATTTACTACTTGAGAATCGTATTCTTGCAGGCATTTACAGTTAAAATACAGTTTATCAATGGTTATAGTGCAGATAAAGACAACCAAAAGACTAATTGTGCAAAAAGAACACAAGTTATAAAACCTCCTTGAAACTGAGTCTATAGGTTGTAGAATCAGTTCAGAGTTGCAGAGTGAAGTTACTCACGTCAGGTCCTGAACCTGATTGTAGTAGGGCAATAACCATACCCAAAGCAGGTGTGTGGGGACTATAGCTTCTGTACCTCCCACCCAATAGCAAGAAGACAGCATGTTCCTGGATGGTGGGGGGGGGAGGAGTGAGTTTGCTGATAAATGTTACTTTCTTGTGGCAGCACTCCAAGTAAATGCACTCAGTGGTGAGGAAGATTGTGTTTGTGATGAACTGGACTTATCCATCACTTTCTGTACCCTTTTCTATTAATGGACACTGGTGTTTCTATTCCAGACGGTGATGCAACCAGTTAGGATACTCTCATGCATCTATTGAAGATTGCCATAATTTTTGGTGACATGCCAAGTGTACATGAACATCTAAGATAGTAGGGGTACTGTTGTGCCTTCTTTGTAATGGCATTTATGTTGGTCTCAGAACAGACCCTCTGATATGATAATGGCAAGGAATTTAAAGTTTCTGACCCTCTCCATCTCCAATCTTCTGATGACGATTGGCTTGTGGACCTCTAGCTTATTCCTCCTGCAGCTGATATTCAGCTGTTTCTGCTGAAATGGGCGAGATTGAAAATCTGGTTGAATGGTGCCACAACAACCTCCTTCCTGTATGCTGATTTGTCAGCACCTTTGATTCAGCCAAAGGGTTGTCAACAGCTTACATACAGCATTAGAACTACCACACAATTATAAAAAGTAGGGGTCTAAACACACTTCCTTGTGGTCCACCAGTGATACTGTTTAGAGATGCTGCCTTATTAACTGGGCTCTGCAAATGAGAGATTGGGGATCAATCAAGGTCCAGGTCTTGGGTCTTATCCAGGCGTTCCAAAGTTGAGTGGACAGCCAATGAAATGGCATCTGCTATTGACCTGTTGCAACAGTAGGCAAAATGGAGTGGATCCAGGTCACTCCTCAGGCAGGCAGGCAGTTGATAATCTTCATGACTGGCTTCTCAAAGCACTTCCTCACTTTGATGCAAGAGCTACTTAATGATACTCATTGAGGCAGGTTACCACATTATTCTTGAACACTTGTATGATTGAAGCCGACTTGAAGCAAGTGGGTACCTCAACCTGCTGAATCAAGATATTTACAAATTCAAAAAGGCTGGATCTGTTCTTGGCTACACCGGACTCTTGAGTTAGCGGTGTAGAGGAGGTCATTGAACAAACTTATCCATTATGAACAATCTGGCGCATCTGCTCCATGAATAAGCAGCGGAGCATTCTTTTGAATAGGTTCATTCAGCTTTGCTGTCACAAGGGTTGTTACAGAAAATAATTTCATTTGGTAGGACAAAAAGCATATGACAGTTCATTTCTGTGTAGCAGAACACGTAGTACAATAGTCTGTTTTATCATTCCATACATCATTGCACATGATTAAATTGATATATTATTCTGTACTTTATGTTAACTAATAATTACAATTATTGCTCAGTTTTTAAATATTGCTGATGTAACAAAATAATTTCCCACTCAGGATCAATAAAGTACTTATTATTAAACACTTCAGCCAGTTGATTAGCACAGGTCTTCAGAACTCGGCCAGGTACATCACCTGGACCAAATGATTTCCATGGTTCACTCTCCTGTTGTCAATTATACACAATACCATACACAAGACCAATTTTACTTGACTTTGTTTTGTAGGAACCCATGACATTGAAACCCTGCCATACTTGTCAAGCATCCCTCTGTGATTCAGGTTTCATCCAGACATTCCAGAGATGCCTTATTTCTAGCCCTGAACACCACGCCACTGATCTAGCCCTCAGCAGACTGAATCTCTTAAGATAATCCAGGGCTTCTGTTTGAGGACTGGGCTTGTGGAGTTTTGGGGTTTTTAGAGAAGGGACACTTTCACACCATTTAACCCTGTTCAGTTGAAGTGTACTGAACAGCATAACAAGTTTTCAGCAACACAGTTATCTAGTCCAAAAACCCTGCCCTATTTCCATTGCTCTCAGCCATTTATTATCCGTGTACAATAATGTGTTACTGTGATTTGATCTCATGTGGGAGAAGCAAAACAATTTTCTTAAAAAAAAATTTGAGAGACAGCACAGTATAGGCTCTTTGAGCCATACCGACTAGCAACCCCAAATTTAACCCTAGCTGAATCACAGGACAATTTACAATGACCAATCTACAGTAGAAAACTCAATGTACAGGGAGAATATACAAACTCCTTACAGACAGCAGTGGGAATTGAACCTGGATCACTGATGCTGTGAAGTGTTGTGCTAATCATTATGCTAATGTATTTATAAATACAGTAATTGAATCTGTTATTGATGCTGTAAAGCATTGTGCTAACCACTATGCTACTGTATTCACAAAGTACTTAAGCCTGGTCTGACTCCTGATGACCAAGCTGATCTTCGACATCCCTTCAGCCTAACTTAGTTCCCATTTACTGCTAATACTTAGTCTCGTATAATGTAAAGGTATCATTGATAAGCCCCAAGAATCCTGTCCAGTTTTGTCTTGAATGCACAAGTGAAGCACAGAAAAGGGAGGTAAGGCTTCAGCAAGAGGAGGCTGGGAGGACAAGTTGATTGTAGCATTTAAATCAGCTGATAAGTTGCAAATGTGTCATGTCAATTCAAGCTATTCCATTTGGCATACTTAATGTGGTAACTCTAGATGGACATCAAGTACTGCAAGCATACAGAGTACTGAGCATCTGCTCGCCAAAGGGTGATGGGGGATGCATTTTTTTTAAAAAACAAAACAGCATTTTCAAGGGTAGTCAGATCAAAAAAATGTATAGCCCATAGTATTTAATATACACGATTTCAAATTTTTATCTTGAATTTAACCAGTTGCATTTGAATTTCTTAATCTCTGATAGACCAAAAAACTTAACCACCTGGTACAAACAGAACAGACGAGTAGTTTTCTTGATGACTGCGCAGTAAAAACAATTCATAATCCTTTGATCCTTCAAACGTCAATTTCATAATTCAGAAGATGCAGCACTTCAAAAGCTACCATGAAACACACTGAAGACTCCACAGGTGGATCTACTTTGCAAAAACTGATATGCAGGGGGAAGCTATATAATAAGCCAGTGACTGTGGGTGCTTTTGTCTTCTGACTGTCACAGATCTGAAGGGAAAAAATTGATCTGGCTAGGAAATTACTAATAGCAAGAGAAGGTTGGAGGAAAAAAGATAGGTAGCTAAATTGCAGAAATAGGATTCAGTGCCTCTGGGCTACATTATCCCATGAGTATAGTTGATATTTGTATACCTAAAATCTATTCATGATTAAAAGCCAGTTACATTTTAAGCATTATGTGTAGAAGGGGAAAATGGATTCATTAAACCAGGAAGCTTAGAAGCTACTTCTAAAATAACATGGAAGAGCAGAGCTTCAGAAACCTTGCAGTCAATGATTACTACGTCAGGGTGGGTACGAAAATGGTAACAGACTTATAGCTTTCATATCTAGAGAGTGAAACACTCTACACTACAAAACCAATAAACAGCTAGTGGTACTACATCTAGAACATTAAAGACCAGTACTATGCATATTGTGCACGTCCTCAGCTTACAACAGATCAGACTCAGGGTTAAAGACAACTGAAATTCAGGTTATAAACCTACTGTCTAGAGATGATTTAATTCAACTTTTGAAAATACATGGGAAGAATATAGCATGTCTAAAGCCAGGAAATGTTTACATTTATAAGGTAAAGTCTAAATTAGACTACATGATGGCAGGTGTGACAGAAATTTTGAAACAAAGTTTCCATACCCAATATTTTGCAAATGTAAGCTTACTTAATAAGTTACAATCTTAAATCACTAATGAGCAGAGTAGTTACAAGTAGTATATCAATGACATTTTGATCTCAGCTTTTAACGATTACCCATGCATGCCAGAGGTTCAGCCTCACCTTGAGTCCACGTTGTCAATCTGAGGTATACAGTGGCATAAAGATGACAGATTTACAAAGCCAATGCAGACTTGGTTCATTACAGAATTTATACTTACACATGTTCAACCTAATAAATGCTCTACAAGATCATGGGGTGGGAAATATCTGACAATATCTTATGTTCACAGTTATCTTTCTCCCACAAGTCTGGTAAACATCTCACCTACACTGAATTCAGGAAATATGCATTGTAAAAGTGGGGCTGTTGTTCATAAGCAGATCAATAACTCAATTCATGTTTTCAATCTGCATTTTATAGTTAACTATTATGAACAAATGGACAAGAAAATATTCTTTAGGACAAAGTTGTCATTTGGAAAGTATGGGTGAGTAAGATAGGTAACAATGTTATGATTAAAAGTTGATTCTATCAATAAACTCAAGACCAATTGTTAAACAATTGTTTTGCTTTGGCTAATTAAGTTCCTACTGTGCTTGCAGACTGAAAGTTTGCCAAATTCAATATAGGAGCACCACTAACGTCAAGTTACTGAGAAATCAAAGTATTGAGCAGATCCCACATTTCAAGTATAAAATTGCTATTAAGCCTGAAATGTAATGAACATGATAATAGTAACCCAACTTCAAAAGACAATAGCAAAAATAAGTTTATTCTTTCTGAAATACACAACTTTAAAAAAGGTTAAAAAAGATGTTTCCCTCTCCCCAAACCCCAAAAAACAATTTCAGCTGATAAGACAAATTAATAAAGAGTAGCATACAAGCTAATGTAAGGTTTTAGCCAATCCTGAGCAGATACCAAGGATTTCAATGCTGAGAGAATGTAGAGACTTTAGGCTGGCAACCAGTGACAAGGAAAAAGGGTCAAATTGTTTAAAATCCACAGAAGGATAAACTAGATCAGGTTTTAAAAAAAGAGGGTTGTCAAACTCATCTCACTGGAGGTACAGCTTAAATGGAGGGCATATGAAGCCCAAAAATCCAGAAAAATTAATAACTACTATACTGCTTGAGACCTGCAGGGCAGAACTTTAAGTTTTGTTGAAACTGTCAGATCAGGATCAGATCAAGTACCTGGAAAGCAATTTGCACTGAGGGCTAGTACCTGTAGTGTGGAAAGAATGAGTTGATAGTGTTGCAAGATGCAGATTTAAGTGACTCAGTGGTTATGTCATACTGTCCAAAAAAAACAACACAAAAGCAGGGGTGTCAGCCTTTGTCTTAAAGCTTTAAAAATAACAGATGTAAATTTTTAAAAATAACTTTAAATGAACCATATACTGTTAGCAAGTATTACATCAAGGGTGTGATTTAGTTAAAATATCCCCAGCTTCTGTCATCTCAAAGAATACTATAAGCTTCCAATATCTTCCAACACAAAGCCAATTGTTATCAATAAACTAAATTATAAGAGTATGCCACAACTGAAAATTTGTCTTTAGTCCATACAGTTGGGCACTCATTACTAAACAGCATTCTGATACAAATAGTTTAGCTTGGGTGCCATTGCCCTCCCATCTCTTCCTCACTGCCCAACCCACAATACATTCCTCACAGTTGCATTGTGATACTTAATTTAGTATTTTGTTTCCAAAAATATTATGCCAATTTCCAGAGATGTATACACCAAAGGTGCTCATCAACTCATAATTGGAACTTGATTCTGTAATATAAAGTTCATTTGACTTAATTAGTTTCACTATTACAAACCAGCTTTTCATTACATGCAAAACAGCTTTATTTCTATCTTTGATATCTCCCTTTTTCCCTTGCCAAGGTTCTTTTGAAGACCCTGGCCTAGAGTTACAGTCTGACTTTGGTTCTTTGCGGGAATGGGACCCACTCTCAGGACCTCACGACTAGCTGCCTTTTGATATCCCAAGGAAGACTGGCTCGCTCTCAAGGTGCTGGATTTTTGTGGCTCTGGAGACAGGCTGATTCAAGGCTGGTGCCCCTGAACATTGGGAGCAGTGGGTTAGCTGCCAGCTGTGTGTTCAGAGACCAGACCCTTTCTGAGGCAGAGCTCAGAAAAAGCGATGCAACAGACGTTTATCATGAATCAGCAAGTTGTTTGTTATGCCTTCCTTCTTGCTGTGAAATGGGGGACACCTCTTTTTGCTTTATTAGTGAGACACTATGGTAAGTCGAATTACTGGGTGAATGAATAGTCCTTAGGGTACTGCATCTTTACTGATGCTTTACTGCAAGCTTGAATGCTTAGTGGAGGGTGCCAATTTTTTTTTGTTAGTTTGGGGTTGGGTCGTTGCCTTCCTGCTGCTTGTGCATGGGGGGGGAAGCTGGAGGGGCTTTGGGGTTCTAACATTTAATTGTCATTCATTCTTTGGGGCACTCCTGTTTTCGTGGATGTTTGTGAAGAAAAAGAATTCCATGTTCTCTGACGTTAAATGCACCTATTGAACAGTATTATTAAATCCATCTACCACCATCATCTAGGTTCCCCCCCCCCCCAAAAAATGCAAGTTTATAGGCATTCACAAGATCACAGCTGGTGTACAACTTTGTTATCTTTAGCAGAAAAATTTGGACACTAGCATCTGCTGGGGGGAGGGGAAGGAAGAGGAGGAGAAAGTGAGACAGCATCTTGACAGGTGACTATCAAAAGGATTTTTCAAGAAAAGTCTGGAAGAAGGGAATTACAGTTCAAAAGAATAATTTGCAAGAAAGGCAGATTTGTCTACAGCCATGACCATTTGGAATTTTTCCCTCATAGGATAGCAAAGTGTCTGAAAATTTTAAGGCACAGGTTGTTAGATTCTTGAAATGCAATAAAAGGTGACAAGGGAGTAAATAGGAACTGGGTGAAAACTGCAGATTAACATCTTAGTGATTGTCAGACAAAAGCCAGAAGGTTAACACCTAATTTTTATGCTCATATAATACAGCACTGAACCCAAATGCAAGATCCTGTAATGTAGATTCCCAACCTGAACAGGTACTGAGATGACAAGGTTGTTTCAAATTAGTTTACGCAGTTATCAGATCCTGATGAAATCTTAAACCGCTAGGATATGATGCAACAAACACTTCCAAGATGTTGATTTTTGACAATACAGCATTTTATTTATCTCACTCTATGACAGGCCAAAACCAAAAGCCATCACCAAATTACTGAGATCTTACACTTGAATTCTAAATTTTTGACATAAAAAATGAAATCAAAACTGGAAATCTGAAATTAAAAAAAATACAATTCTGAATTCCCACAACTACTTCACTACAAACAGCTAAAGCTCCTAGAAATTACAACCACCAAATGAAAAGCTCCAAATATTTCAACTTACCTTTGAATATCTATATGGTTTCTTCTTGCCACACATGTTTACTATATCATTTACTTGCTCTTTTTCTTCACTCCATTTTTTATCCATGCCTGCCAAAGTTTAAAGACAAAATTTACCAACTGTTGCACCATAGTTCAGACATTGTCTATCCTAAACTTTACCAACAATAATAGGCCCGTTAATATCTATTTCGAGCTAATAAACCAATAGATAACATTTCATTCAACTTGAAAGCTAAGGGCAACACAAATATAATATTACCCACTACGAAAGAGACAAGGCAAACTGGAAGATATCTTTGGCCGTTTAGTTCAGAACTAATGAGAATGTGCAAAATAAAAAAAGTGGCTTCCCAATTACAAGAAACAAAAATCTATCCCTTCTTCCACAGCACTAAACCGAGACCACTTCCGACTTGCAAATACATACCTGAAAAGGCAACAAGGCACCTAATCTTGCTTGTTAGGCGTCTGGCGGAGTAGGTAGGGAAATTAAAGGGAAAAGTTTGTGTTGGGGAATGGCAAGAGGACACTCAACCGCTCCCCGGGTTACCCGGCAGCTTGTGCAGCGGCCCCAGGCACCGGGACAACCCGAGCTCCGCCACACACACACAACAAACGCGGAACACAACCGGCCGAGAAAGCAACAACGACGACGACGGCCACAACAACAAGGGCTACAGCCTGCAGGGTCCAAGCGCCGAAACGAGCACCAACCCCGAAGCCAAGCTCACCACCACCAAGACTCAGCAGCCGCCTCCGCCGCTCGGCTAAGAACCCCCGCAGCCGCGTCACACGCCCGGATGTACGGGCCGCCGGCCGGGCGCCTGACTCTCCTCAAGCAGAGAAAAACAGTACATTTGAACTAAAAGTACTTCGCATTAAATGATACATATAATATTATCATCATAATTATTTAATTCACACTGTTTATATTTCATGCACTCCATATATTTTTTGAAAAATGTGAAGGACCTTCAGGCTAATAAAGTCAACAGCAAAGCTCAGCCTTGCTCAGCCAATCAGAAGGAGCGCGTCTGTCTGTGGCATCAGCCGGGCAGCCCGGTCGGTGGCGGCTGGGCTCAGCACACTGACATTCTCTGTATGCATGACGGGCATGTGCGCGGATTGTTTCTCAGTACACTTTCGATGTGTCTGGACCCCCGGCGTCTACAGCTTCCGTATATCCACGCGGCTGAGGTTTTCGTTTCCCATTATCGTTGATGCTTGCCTATGAACGTTAGGAATCCCGCTATCCTGGCTAAAGGTATAGTTTGACCATCTTTACTGCAGGGACTAGGAAGGTAGTTCATCATTGTCTTCGAAAGGACAATAAATAATGTTGACTTTGCCGGCAAAATCGGCATCCTTAAATGTTTTGGTTGCAAATATGTTCTGTTTTCCTTATCACTCGCCAATCAATGAGGACAACACAGGTGGATTTCAAAAGCTGCAACTCTTGGACCTGGTCAAGGTGTTGAAAACGAGTCATTAGATACAAAGGAACAAGAAGTAGAGAGCGCTCCTAATCTGGATCTCTCTTTGTGGTTTGGTGTCTGTGGAAAGGGTACACACGCTCTCAAATTCTTCGACAACTGAAGCACAACATGAACTACAGGGATATTATTTTAACGTGGTTTATTTACTATGTAATTTTTAAATGATTTTGTTAGAAACACAAGATTCTGGAAATCTTGATCTTTTCTCCAGTATTTTGTGTGTGTTGCACATTTGCTTGTTGATAATTACTGTGTGTTCCAGCTAATCGGGACCAGTACTTTTTGGCCTAATTAAACGGCTGCCCCAGTTAAAAAGTTAAATAGTTAAAAAGGAATTAAAAACAGGCAAAGTGGGTAACAGATTATGTACTTAAATGAAATACAGAACAAATTGGAATGCTACCAATATTACTACAGTACTAAATAAAGCTGTCAATTCATCTAGTATACACAATTAACAAAATCAGCACAAACATGTAGTGGATTGCCTTTATACAATGCTATAAAAAAGACAACTACCATTTAACTGAGTAACAAATTATGTATTTAAATGAAATACAGAACAAATGATAACACTACCAAATCTACTACAGTACATCTTCATTGATTGTAATGAATAAAATCCATGCAGCTGTCTAGTGCAGATAATGTTCTGCCATCATGCAATGCTTTCAATGATGGCATCCTTGAAATCTTCATTTTTATTGTAACATTCAAGATGATCGTTGATACCTTCAAATTCTTCATCCTTCCTAACATGTTGAAAGTAGTTTCATTTTAACTGCTGGCCGTTTCTGGCATCTCGAAGCCTGAATGTTCAAAACTGCAGTGAGCGAAACTGTTCTGACTTGTCTTACTGTTTATTCACCAACTATCATGACAGAAATCACTGCTTTTTGAACACAAACACATGCAACTGACACTATTTAAAAACTTCTCTCTAATCACAATGTCTTGTCTTAACGGCCACACAAGTGTGTGTGCGATGCTAGTTAGAACCTGTTTGGCAACAGTCTCCTGCTTCAATTAAGTAGCATAGTGTCCTAAGTAAATGATGGGAATCCCAGAAATTTTCTTGATTAATTTCTGTTGTTTAAGAGTTGTCTCAAATAAGTGGCAGCCCTGATTAACTGATGATCCAATTAACCGGAAACCACTGTATTACCCAATTGGTAATATGCATTTTTGTAACTTAAATAAATGTTTCCTGAATTGAACTCCTTAATTAACAGGAACCATTTATAAAAGAGAAGATTAATAATAACTCTTCCACTATTTCTATCCAATGAGAAAAATAAATAGATTTATTGCCAAATAGACCTATTTTAATTGCATCAATATGACAGCATTTTCTTCGATCTCAATCAATTGATTTTCTGAGTCCATAAATGGGCCCATGTCAGCTAATACTGTTAATGGTTACCTCTCATTGGGTGCTGACCCTACTGTAGATACTGCCAACATTGACCTGCCCAAAACATACTTGATTCCAATAGCTTTACAAGCTCAGGCCCCATTTTCAACTCCATTAATTCCTGTGAATGTGTTTCTTGAATCCACGTCTTTCCCAGAACTCGGGTGTCTTAATCTATCCTATCAGGTGTGTGTCTTTGTCAATGGTGTTGGCACACATTAAGATGGACCATCAGGAAAGTTGCAACCTTTTCCTAGTCATTGACATGTTTGATTGCATCATTCTCCCCCACTTCTATTCCACACCCAGATCTTTTTCTGGCCACAGGAGGTAACTGATGCATGTGTAGTCCCTGACATCAGGAGTGCAAGTATCATTTTGTGCATGCTACCTATGGTGTAAGTACTTTGGTAAGCTAGAAATTAAGTGTGGAGGTAATCTGAGATTGCATGGTATTTACCAAAGTCTCTGGAAATCCATGTATTGCTATAAAATCTGCATCAAATTCAGACTGTTAGCAGGTGTCCACTCTTCCAGATGTTGCTACTGATTGTTATTTTTCTTATTCAGCTGCAGCTAGAGAATTGAGTGATTTCTCTTTTCTCTTTAGCTCCATAGTGCTCTACCTCTGATCCTTCCCATTCTTAAATACCTATCCCTCCCCCCAAAACAGGATTTTAAAACACTCCTTCACTTTCCATGTGTAGGTTAGTGAAATGTAATTTAAATCTCTTCCCCATTTAACCTTGCATACTTCTAAATTATCAGATTATTTGTTTGTTGTGCAATATTAGACAAGTTTTTAGCTTAATTCTTAGCCATCATTTCTATCCTTCCCTGCAACTGTCCAAGGCTGGTTTAATCTTGTTTTTGCATTGGTTGTATGACTTGCACATATCAAGTTTGACGATGACGCAACAGTGGTGGGGATCATCACCAACAATGATGAGATGGCTTAGAGAGAGGTGATGGAAAATTCAAGGCCTAGTGTTAGGTAAATAACTTCTTCCTCAATGTCAACAAGATAAAGGAGATGGTTATTGCCTTTGGGACAACTCATACCACACACCCCTATTTACGTTGGCGACACAGCAGTGGAAACAATCTTCTACTTGTGTGCAGTGGAGAGCATCCTAGCATGTTGAATTACTGCATGGTACAGAAACTGTACTGCAGTGAATAAGAAGGCTCTACAACAGGTAGTCAAAACTGTCCAACACACCACCAGCACCAGCCTACTTGCCATCAAGGACATATACAAAAAGGTGCCAGAAAAAGGCCAGCAATGTCATGGAGGATCTTACCTACCTTGCTCATGGACTGCATCCACTAAATTTTGTAGAATTCTTTATTCAAGGGCATTGGTGTTTCCATACCAGGCTGTGATGCAGTCATTATAGTCTCCACTACACATCTGTAGAAGTTTATCAAAGTTTTAGATGTTATTCCAAATCTCCACAAACTCCTAAGTAGAGGCACTGCCGTGCTTTTTTCGTGTTTCCACTTGTGTGCTGGGCCCAGGACAAGTCCTCCAAAATATTAACATTGAGGAATTTAAAGTTGCTGACCCTCTACCTCTGCTTCTCTGATCAGGACTGGCTCATACACTTCTGGTTTCCTTCTCGTTAAATCTAAAATCGTGTCTTTGTTCTTCCTGATATTGAGTAAGAGATTGTTGTTGTGGTACCACTCAGCCAGGTTTTCAATCTCCCTCATATGTTGATTCACCACCACCTTTGATTCAGCCTATAACAGTGGTACTGTCAGCAAACTTGAATATGGCATTGGAGCTGCGTTTAGCCACACGGTCATAAGTGTAAAGCAAGTAGAGTAGGGGATTAAGCACACAGCCTTGTGGTACACTTATGCTGATGGAGATTGTGTTTGAGATGTTGCCACTCTGTCCTGACTGGAGTCTGCAAGTGAGAGCATCCTAATGTATGCATCTTTGCTGTCAGATATTCCAGGGTTAAGTGAAAAACCAATGAGATGGCATCTGCTGTGGTCCTGTTGCCCTGGTAGGCAAATTGGAGTGGACCTAAGTCACTTCTCGGAAGCTAATGTTTCATCACCAACTTCTCAAAACATTTTATCACTGTGGATGTAAGTGCTACTGGGCAACAGTCATTGAGGCAGCACACCATGTTATTCTTGGGGGCCACTATAATTAAAAACTAGTTGAAGCACGTGGGTACCACACACTGCTGAAGAGAGAAGTTAAAGATCTCAGTGAACACTCCAGCCAGCTGATCATGAGACCACTCAAGTCTCTGGACTTGGAACCAAACCAACAAGCTTCTAATCTGGATGAATGCACTCCAATGCCACCAGGTCTAAATTAAGAATAATGCTCACCCGGCTCAGATAATGCATCACCAAAGCCCAAATGATTGTAGTTACTTTCTTAAAAATTTGCAAACATTAAAATCTCACTTGACTTTGGTGACAAGGAGAAGATGGTCAGTAAGAAAACATGATCTTGGTACATGATGGCAATATGTATTACTATGACATCCTAAAATGACAATGGTAATTTGATCCACAGTTGTAAGACTTTTAAAACGCAAACACGAGGAAATCTGCAGATGCTGGAAATTCAAGCAACACACACAAAATGTTGGTGGAATGCAGCAGGCCAGGCAGCATCTATAGGGAGAAGCACTGTCGACGTTTCAGGCCGAGACCCTTCATCAGGACTAACTGAAAGGAAAGATAGTAAGAGATTTGGAAGTGGGAGGGGGAGGGGGAGATCCAAAATGATAGGAGAAGACAGGAGGGGGAGGGATAAAGGTAAGAGCTGGAAAGTTGATTGGCAAAAGGGATACATAACTGGAGAAGGGAAAGGATCATGGACGGGAGGCCAAGGGAGAAAGAAAGGAGGAGGGAAGCACCAGAGGGAGATGGAGAGCAGGCAAGGTGTGATTGTGAGAGGGACAGAGAGAGAGAGAAAAGAAGAAAAAAGGGGGGGGGGAGAGAGAGAGTGTGTGTGTGTGTGTGTGTGTGTGAGAGAGAGAGAGTGAAATAAATAAATAAATAAATAAATAAATAAATAAGGGATGGGGTAAGAAGGGGAGGGGGGGCAAATCCCCTCCATGGCCACCTCTACTGTCAAGATGAAGCCACACTCAGGTTGGAGGAACAACGCTTTATATTCCGTCTGGGTAGCCTCCAGCGTGATGGCATGAACATTGATTTACCTAACTTCCGTCAATGCCTCCACTTCTTACCCTATCCCTTATTTATTATTTCTCCCCCTTTTCTTCTTTTCTCTCTCTCTCTCTCTCTCGCTCTGTCCCTCTCACAATCACACCTTGCCTGCTCTCCATCTCCCTTTGGTGCTCCCATCCCATGATCCTTTCCCTTCTCCAGCTAGGTATCCCTTCTGCCAATCAACTTTCCCGCTCTTAGCTTCATCCCTCCCCCTCCTGTCTTCTATCATTTTGGATCTCCCCCTCCCCCTCCCACTTTCAAATCTCTTCCTATCCCTTCTTTCAGTTATTCCTGACGAAGGGTCTCAGCCTGAAATGTCAACTGTACTTCTTCCTATAGATACTGCCTGGCCTGCTGCGTTCCACCAGCATTTTGTGTGTGTTGCTTGTAAGACTTCTGACCACTTTTTAATATTTCTATTTATTAGATTGGAATTAAATTAATTGTATACTTGGTCAAAGCAATAAGATGCTCTGTTCTCAATGGCACATGTAATAAAGATGGTACCTGTCTAAATAATTTGGAATCAACTAAGTTAGGTGTTGGCACATAGGTAAAATTGAAAATGGAAACTAAAAGTGAGATTATTCCTGTTTTTCATTAATTCTGTAACAGTTCCCAGTGTTTCCATTTAGGTTTGTTCACATATGGATGCTGAAATCTTAAATTTCTGTTAGTTTAAAATCACAACAAGATATGCTCAGTGCATCTGTACACCTGCTCATTAAGCAGATATCTAATCAGTCAATCATGTGCCAGCGACTCAATGCATTCAGACATGGTCAAGAGGTTTAGGGTTTATTTGTTGTTCAGACCAAACATCAGAATGGAGAAGAAATGTGACTTTGACCATGGAATGATTGTTGCTGCCAGACATGGGAATTTGAGTATCTCAGAAACTGCCGATCTTCTGGGATTTTCACCCACAACAGTCTCCCAACCCTTTTTATGCAATGAACTGCTACCATTAACTGAGAGGAATGTGGACCCCAAGTTGGGAACCCCTGCTCCAGAGTTTACACAAAAGAATGTGATTAATAAAAAGCATCCAAAGAGTGGCAGTTCAGTGGGAGAATGTTCCCTGTTAATCAGAGAGGGCAGAGGAGAATGGCCAGATTTGTTCAAGCTGAAAGGAAAGCTTCAGCAGCTCAAATAACCACACATTACAACAGTGGTGTACAGAAGAGCAATTCTGAAATGGGCTACAGCAAAAGACCACACTAGGTTCCTCTACTGTACCTAGCTAAATGAAGTGGGCACTGAGTGTATGTTGATGCAAAATTTCATTACACATGCATTGTAGGACATTCAGAGAGATCAGCAATGGAAACTAGCTCACATGAAGCATTTAAAATGGAGACATACATTTGGAAGATTGGGGAATTGAGAGCTATGGGGATCTGAGAAGGAGTTGAGCCTGGGTTAAATCAGCTGTTACCATATTCAATGGTGAGGTAAGTTTGAGAGGATTGTTACTGTTCCTTTGTTCTTATGATTGTGATTCTAGAACTTGGGATTTGTGTGCTATGAAGAAACAAAACATTTTTATAGTTGAAGTGTGAAGCAGTTATTTTTAAGTACTGAGAAAGTATATGAGAGAAAATGGAGGCTATTTAACTCAGATTGTGCAGAAATTGGACAAATAATTGGAAAAATAAAAAATGAAGATTGATCACAAGAGTCTAGAATATTACTTAAATATGTATTACTGAATAAGAATTGCTTGAAAAGTGCTCATAAACATTAATCTGAGAATGACATTGTATTATTAAAAGATATTGAAAAATATTAAAATTATAAACTGTGGAGCAAGAGTCAGCAATTCCCAAAATTTCTCTGAGGAAACTAATACGAAGTATGATTTTAAAAGTGCAAAAACAAAATAAATAAAATATTAGAAAATTGAAGTAAAATCAAAATGCTGGAAATGGTAAGCATTGGGCAGTTAGGTCAATGACATTTGGTCAAACATTCTGTCACATCTATTGAAAGAGCATTAACTGAAATGTTAACTGTTCATTTCTATGGCTCCCTGAAATGCTGAGTATTTTCTGTTTTTATTATCTGTAACAAACAAGGTCTGGAAAAAGCAAGTTTAAACATTTGACTCTAAAAGTTTCATTGTTTCGGTTAAAGAACATTCTTTTAATTTCTTGCATCAGGTAAATTAGTAGAATTAATGATTGGGCACAGTAAAAAAAAAGGTTTTAAAGATGGAAAATCAAAATGCCAATCTTAATAAAAGTGCTTGAGTATTGAACTTGGTAATAACTGCAAGGTGTTCCAAAGTACATTACAGCCAGTGAAATCCTTTCAGAATGTAATCATTGTTTAATTTAGGTGCCAGCAATTTGATCAGCAAGCATGAGAAAATAGCCAGATATCTGCCTAAAAATTTGATTTAATCTCTTTTTAGTGCATAACACCAAATCATCTCTTCCAAGAAGATTGTAAAATTGGCTGCAACAATGTGGTTTCCACCTCAGTGCATGCATTGGCCAATGCAACGGGAGTGGTCCCAGCTTAGAACAAAGGTCATTGAAAGGCAAGACCACTTAAAGCTATGTTACCCACGGCAGCCAGACTATAGTAGCATGTTATGGCTACAATTGTGGAAAGAGCACCATGGTTATCTTACAAAATTGTTCAAAGAGCTAAAGAATTGGATACATGGCAGAAGAAAATGAACTATGCACAAACATGGGAAGCTTTATAGGACTAGGTACTGCTTTTGAATGGTGAAATTTCTTCTCTCTTGCACACAGAAATACCCTTTCACCTTCTCTAACTCCCAGTAAGGTGAATAGGTCATTCATGTTATCCAACAATTTATAACATGATCTCCATTTTCCCCCTCTTTGATCCAGAGTACAAGACCTCTTACCCAAGTTATTGATCACACAATTAAAATTTTTAATTGCTCCGCTAACATCCTCCAACTGTAAAAAGAGAGCTCAATAGTTTCATTTGCCTTCATATTAAAAATTTCTTCTAGATTTCACTCCAATTGCCAAGTTCAGATTTAAAGATTATACCTCCTTGTTCTGAATTCCAACTCAGAAAATAATTGTTGTATATTTATGTATCAAAACCTTATATAAATTTGATTATCCTTTATCCCTCTGAATATATGAGCATAATTTAATCCCTGATTTTTTTCTGGTTATTCTACATTATGCTCTCACAATCATATAAAAGAACAATATATAATTCTTGACATGTAGTATCCAAAACTGAACTGTTGTCAAGCACTACTACATCTGATGGAAAAAAGGTGGGGGAAGGGATAGGAAAGGGAGAAAGAAAACTCAGGTGGATATGTATATGGGTGATGGCAACGAGGGAAAGATTAATGTATGGCATGGGTTGGTGGGGTGAAGGTGGTCATGGGAGGAGGTAAGATTGGAATAGGTGAACAGAGAACCCAGGCGGACTGGTGGGGTTTCATCTTTCTTTGAACATCATTCCTATCCCATCTTTCAACCCAACCCGGTTCCATCCATCTATCATCTTTCCCTTATCTGGTTCCACGTATATACTAGTCTGCCTCATTGCTTTCCCACACCCCACACAGTTCTATCTGCCTAAAGTCCACTCCCCCAACTCCTTTTGACTGCTTTCACCTATCAGCCTCCCTTTGTCTCATCACTCTCCTGGCTCCATGTGTCCATCAACCTCACCTCATCTGATTTTATCCATCATTTACAACCTTGTCTCACTCCTCCCTCCCTTCTATTTCCTTTACTATCCTCCTCTGTACTTTCACTCCTGATGCAGGATGTTCACCCAGTATTTTGTCCATCTCATGTTCTTAGCTTCAACATTAATTTGTGTTGGACTGACAAATATTTATTTCACCAACTCAAGTATATTTCCTTTTCCTAGCCTGACATCCTACTACGACAAATAGCTTTGTGCTTACCATATTGTTTGGAATATAACACCGCATTTGGATCTTCGTGCCTTCTCTGTAATTCAACAAATGCATTGTTGATCTTTGACCTTGGAGCAGCTTTCTGCACTAAGCCCTTTCCCCCAAATATTGATGTACTCAATGTCTGTATGGTTCTTAGGTAGGAAATTCCAAATCTCTCTTTTGGGTGAAGAAATTTATTCACATCTCAGTCCTGAATGGCTGAACCTTATTTGGAACCTATGACCTTTCATTCTAAATACTCAACCAGGCAAGATATGATGGAGAGATAAGATACCGCGGGTACCAGAAATCTGGATAACACATAAAGGCATTTGAGGAACTTGGCAGGTCAGGCCAAATTTATTGAGGAAAGTGGACAGTCAACAGTTCAGCTAAGACTGTTCGTCTGGACTGGAAAGAAAGAGGGGACATAGGCAGTGTAAAAAGATGGAGGGAAAGGGTAGAGCAAAAGCTGGAACCAGGTGGAGTGTGTAGGGGGGTGATAAGTAAGGAGAGTAGAAATGATGTTGGAAATTGAGAGCTGATGGGTGGAAGTGACAAAGGACTGACTATGATGGTGTCTGATAGGAGAGAATAATAGGGTATGTACTAAAGGGTAGAGAGGTGAAGAAAGAACCCCATGGGAAGAGTGTGTGGGTGAAGGGCAGATAGAGAGGGTGGGGAAGGGGAAAGAGAGGGTGATGGGAGCCAGATGAATCGGGAGGAGAGAAATGGAAAAAGGGGAAATGAACAGAGGGGGAACAGTTATTGGAAATTTGAGAATTAGATATTCCTGCTGTCAGATTGCCTAGACAGAATGTGAAGTCTGTTCCTCTAATTTGCGTTTAGTGGCAGTGGTGGAGTCTTTGGACAGACATGTCATTGTGGAATGGGAAGTGGAATTAAAATGGCTGGCCACCAGGAGATCCCAGCTATCTCTTTCCAATCAGTGACCTTGTCTATCTGTACGTCACCAATGCAATCCTTCCATAAGTTCCCGTCCTTACCTTTGCTTTATTCCATGGCCTACCTGCCTCTCCTATCAGATTTCATCATTTTCAGTCTTGTCACTTTCAACCATCACCACCGAGTTTCCAATATTTTTCCACTTTCCTCCTTCCCTCTTCTGCCTATCAACTCCTCTCACCAAGACCAACCTATCACCTGCCAGCTGTTGCTCCATTTCCTTTCCCCATTTCCTTTCCAACATCTTTTCATAGTGGCCATCTCCCCTCTTTCTTTCCAGTCCAAGATAAAGAGTCTTTATCGAAAACGTTGGTCAATCCATTTCCATCCATAGATGCTGGCTGACCTGCAGCACTTTTGTGTGTTGCTTCAGGCGAAATATCCTTCCTGCATCCTAATCAGCTATGTAGAAATATTACTTGTTGATTGAAATGATATATTGTTTTTTTGTCTAATCTCAAGTATAGTCTCAGTTAGGTTCATTTCTCCTCATAAGACAATACCCCACCCAACCCAGAGGTAAGCCTGATGCAAAAATTCTGCACTTCCTCTCTTACAAGTATATTCTTCCTCAGATGGGGAGGTCAGACCTGTAAACAATATTTCAAGTGCTGCCTTATCATAGGATAAATGGAGGATATTACGTTTTCACTTGTGCTGAAATAATCTTGCTATAAAGGCCACATGCCACTCATCTTCTCAATTGCTTGCTGTAACTCTGCAACAGTGATTGGTCAGAAGGGGTACAATTTATTGCTGAACACCAACACTACAATCTGTTACCATTTAAAAATAACTTTTAAACAAGGTGGCTGACTTCCGAATTTTCCAAAATGTTCCTTCCACTATGTCCTCACATATTTACTTAAGAGTGTTCCTTCCACTATGTCCGCACATATTTACTTAAGCTGTCTATATCTCTATGAAACATTTCGCACTTTGTGCACAACCCTCATTGCCACATATGTGTATCAGCAAATTTGGATATATTATACTTATTCCAAAACATTGATAAAGATTGTAAACAGCAGTGACTCCAACACATATTCTTTCTATAAATTGGATCCCAAACAACACTAATATATCTCACCACCACCCCCTGGCCAATATTTGAATTTTGGACAATAATTTCTTGTGTGATACCCATTGAAAGTTCCATGAATGTCCACACATGCCACATCACCTGGTTTGCTTCATTCTATTCTGCTAGAAACAACCTCAAAAAATTTGAAAAGGTTTATCAAACACAATTTTCCTTTATAAAATTGTCATTGACTTTGCCAAGTCTTCTAAAAATTATTTTGCAGGCATTCTGTTAATTTTTCTTACTGACAGATACCAGCAGTTTCATCTATTCTGGATGTTAGGCAAAAGGAGATAGTTTGGACCACCTGGTCCACGTTAAATTGAGATGAGCAATCCATTTACAGTTAAAATCGATAATCTGGTGCACTCGAGGGTTTGCTGGTGCTGGCTGGCAGCTATTTTGGACCAGGAGCGAAGAACCCGGTGCTGGTGAATTGAAAGGGAGCACGGGAAATGGGCAGCAAACATTGAACAATGAACCAGATGGTGAACCATAGTGATTTCCTTACATAGAAAATTATCGGTACTTTGCTCTAGTTATTTTCAACCCCTCTGTTTCTCTGCACCTTGCCATTTATTCAGTCAAATGAGCAATTTATAATAACCAATTAACCCACGGCACAACTGAGTTTTGGAAAGAAGCGGATCAAGTGGTGACATCTGAGGTCAGGGCTGAACATAGTTATAGACAATAGACAATAGGTGCAGAAGTAGACCATTTGGTCCTTCGAGCCTGCACCGCCATTCTGAGATCATGGCTGATCATCTACTATCAATACCTGGTTCCTGCCTTGTCCCCATATCCCTTGATTCCCCTATCCATAAGATACCTATCTAGCTCCTTCTTGAAAGCATCAAGAGAGTTGGCCTCCACTGTCTTCCGAGGCAGTGCATTCCAGACCCCCACAACTCTCTGGGAGAGGACGTTTTTCCTTAACTCTGTCCTAAATGACCTACCCCTTATTCTCAAACCATGCCCTCTGGTACTGGACTCTCCCAGCATCTGGAACATATTTCCTGCCTCTATCTTGTCCAATCCCTTAATAATCTTATATGTTGCAATTAGATCCCCTCTCAATATCCTTAATTCCAGCGTGTACAAGCCCAGTCTCTCTAGCCTCTCTGCGTAAGACAGTCCGGACATTCCAGGAATTAACCTCGTGAATCTACGCTGCACTTCCCCTACAGCCAGGATGTCCTTCCTTAACCCTGGAGACCAAAACTGTACACAATACTCCAGGTGTGGTCTCACCAGGGCCCTGTACAAATGCAAGAGGATTTCCTTGCTCGTGTACTCAATTCCCTTTGTAATAAAGGCCAACATTCCATTAGCCTTCTTCACTGCCTGCTGCACTTGCTCATTCACCTTCAGTGACTGATGAACAAGGACTCCTAGATCTCTTTGTATTTCTCCCTTACCTAACTCTACACCGTTCAGATAATAATCTGCCTTCCTGTTCTTACTCCCAAAGTGGATAACCTCACACTTATTCACATTATTCATCTGCCAATTATCTGCCCACTCACCCAGCCTATCCAAGTCACCCTGAATTCTCCTAACATCCTCATCACGTCACACTGCCACCCAGCTTAGTATCATCAGCAAATTTGCTGATGTTATTCTAAATACCTTCATCTAAATCGTTGACGTAAATTGTAAACAGCTGTGGTCCCAATACCGAGCCCTGTGGCACCCCACTGGTCACCACCTGCCATTCCGAGAAACACCCATTCACTGCTACCCTTTGCTTTCTATCTGCCAACCAGTTTTCTAACCATGTCAATGTCTTCCCCCCGATGCCCTGAACTTTGATTTTACCCACCAATCTCCTATGTGGGACCTTGTCAAATGCCTTCTGAAAATCGAGGTACACCACATCCACTGGATCTCCCTTGTCTAACTTCCTGGTTACATCCTTGAAAAACTCCAACAGATTAGTCAAGCATGATTTACCCTAGGTAAATCCATGCTGGCTCAGCCCAATCCTATCACTGCTATCTAGATATGCCACTATTTCATCTTTAATAATGGACTCTAGCATCTTCCCCACTACTGATGTTAGGCTGACAGGTCAATAGTTCTCTGTTTTCTCCCTCCCGCCTTTCTTAAAAAGTGGGATAACATTAGCCATTCTCCAATCCTCAGGAAATGATCCTGAGTCTAAGGAACATAGGAAAATGATTACCAATGCATCCGCAATTTCCAGAGCCTACTGAATGTTTCCACTTTTAACTTATTCTGAAACATAGAAAACCTACAGCACAATACAGGTCCTTCAGCACACAAAGTTGTGCTGAATATGTCCCTACCTTAGAAATTACTAGGCTTACCCATAGCCCTCTATTTTTCCAAGCTCCATGTACCTATCTAAAAGCCTCTTAAAAGATCCTAATGTATCCGTCTCCACCACCATTGCCGGCAGCCCGTTCCACACGCTCACCACTGAGTAAAAAACTTACTCCTGACATCTTCTCTGCACCTACTCCCAACCTGTGTCCTCTTGTGGCAACCATTTCAGCCCTGGGAAAAAGCCTCTGACTATCCACACTATCATTGCCTCTCATCATCTTGTACACCTCTATCAGGTCACCTCTCATCTTCCTTTGCTCCAAGGATAAAAGGCCAAGTTCACTCAACCTATTCACATAAGACATGCTCCCCAATCCAGGCAACATCCTGGTAAATCTCCTCTGCACCCTTTCTATGGCTTCCACATCCTTTCTGTAGTGAGGCGACTAGAACCGAGCAAAGTACTCCAAGTGGGGTCTGACCGGGGTCCTATATAGCTGCAACATTACCCCTTGGCTCCTAAATTCAATTCCACAATTGATGAAGGCCATAAGCCTTCTTAACCATAGAGTCAACCTGCGCAGCTGCCTTTGGGCATCCTATGGATTTGGACCCCGAGATCCCTCTGATGTGCCATCATATTTGACCTAACAAAATGAACCACCTCACATTTATCTGGTTTGAACTCCATCTACCACTTCTCAGCCCAGTTTTGCATCCTATCAATGGCCTGCTGTAGCCTCTGACAGCCCTCCACACTGTCTACAACACCTCCAACCTTTGTGTCATCAGCAAACTTACTAACCCATCCCTCCACTTCCTCATCCAGGTCTTTTATAAAAATCACGAAGAGTAAGGGTCCCAGAACAGATCTCTGAGACACTCTATGCAGGATATGACCCGTCTACAACCACTCTTTGCCTTCTGTGGGCAAGCCAGCTCTGGATCCACAAAGCAATGTCCCCTTGGATCCCATGCCTCCTTACTTTCTCAGTAAGTCTTGCATGGGGTACCTTATCAAATGCCTTGCTGAAACCCATATACACTACATCTACTGCTCTTCCTTCATCAATGTGTTTAATCACATCCTCAAAAAATTCAATCAGGCTCGTAAGACACGACCTGCCCTTCACAAAGCCATGCTGACTACTCCTAATCATATTATACCTCTCCAAATGTTCATAAATCCTGCCTCTCAGGATCTTCTCCATCAACTTACCAACCACTGAAATAAGACTCTCTCTAATTTCCTGGGCTATCTCTACTCCCTTTCTTGAATAATGGAACAACATCAGCAGCCCCCCAATCCTCCAGAACCTCTCCTGTCCCCATTGATGATGCAAAGATCATTGCCAGAGGCTCAGCAATCTCCTCCCCTGCCTCCCACAGTAGCTTGCGGTACATTTCGTCCGGTCCCGGCGACTTATCCAACTTGATGCTTTCCAAAAGCTCCAGCACATCCTCTTTCTTAATATCTACATGCTCAAGCTTTTCAGTCTGCTGCAAGTCATCACTACAATCATCAAGATCCTTTTCCACAGTGAATACTGGGGTATTCATTAAGTACCTCTGCTATTTCCTCCAGTTCTATACACACTTACCCACTATCACATTTGATAGGTCCTATTCTTTCACGTCTTATCCTCTCGCTCTTCACATACTTGTAGAATGCCTTGGGGTTTTCCTTAATTCTGCCCACTCATGGCCCCTTCTGGCTCTCCTAATTTCCTTCTTAAGCCCTTAGTAGCCTTATAATCTCCTAGATCTTTAACATTACCTAGCTTTCCGAATCTTTGTAAGCTTTTCTTTTCTTCTTGACTAGATTTATTACAGCCATGGTTCCTGCACCCTACCACAACTTCCCTGTCTCATTGGAACGTACCTGTGCAGAACTCCACACAAATATCCCCTGAATATTTGCCACATTTCTTTGGTACTTTTCCCTGACAACATGTTTCCAATTTAAACCTCCAATTTCCTGCCTGATAGCCTCATAATTCCCCTTACCCCAATTAAACACCTTTCTAACTTGTCTGTTCCTATCTTTCTCCAATGCTTTAGTAAAGGAGATAGAATTGTGAGCACTATCTCCAAAATGCTCTCCCACTGAGAGATCTGACACCTGACCAGGTTCATTTCCCAATACCAAATCAAGTACAGCCTCTCCTCTTGTAGGCTTACCTACATACTGTGTCAAGAAGCCTTCCTGAACACACCTAACAAACTCCACCCCATCTAAACCCCTCACTCTAGGGAGATGCCAATTGATAATTGGGAAATTAAAATCTCATATCACGACAACTTTGTTATTATTACACCTTTCCAGGATCTGTTTTCTTATCTGCTGCTCGATATCCCTGTTATAGGCAGCCTATAAAAAACACCCAGTAAATTTATTGACCCCTTCCTGTTCCTAACCTCCACCCACAAAGACTGCATAGACAATTCCTCCATGGCGTCCACCTTTTCTGCAGCTGTGACAATATCTCTGATCAACAGTGCCACGCTCCCACCTCTTTTGCCTCCCTCCCTGTCCTTTCTGAAACATCTAAAACCTGGCACTTGAAGTAACCAATCCTGTCCCTGAGCCATCCAAGGCTCTGTAATGGCCACCACATTACATCTGCAAGTACTGATCCACGCTCTAAGCTCATCTGCTTTGTTCACAACACTGCTTGCATTAAAATAGACAGATCTCAAGGCTTTGGTCTGAGCGCGTCCCTTCTCTACCACCTGCCTATCCTCCCTCTCGTAATGTCTACAAGCTTTCTCTATTTGTGAGTCTCTTCAGTTCGGTCCCCCCCCCCCCCCGCCCCCCCATCAATTCTAGTTTAAACTCTCCCCAGTCGCCTGAGCAAACTTTCCCGCCAGGATATTGGTTCCCCTGGGATTCAAGTGCAACCCGTCCTTTTTGTACAGGTCACACCTGCCCCAAAAGATCCATAAGTCTGAATCCTTGCCCCCTGCTCCAATCCCTCAACCATGCATTTATCCCCCACCTCACTCTATTCCTATACTCACTGTCGCATGGCACAGGCAGTAATCCCGAGATTACTACCTTTGCGGTCCTGTTTTTCAATTTCCTTCCTAACTCCCTTAAGTCTTTCAGGACCTCTTCCATATTACTACCTATGTCATGGGTACTAATATGTACCAGGGCCTCTGGCTGTTCTCCCTCCCACCGCAGGATATCTTGGATGCAATCTGAAACATCTCAGACCCTGGCAGCTGGGAGGCAAACTACCATCCGAGTTTCTGACAAAGGGTCTCGGCCCGAAATGTCGACAGCGCTTCTCCCTATAGATGCTGACTGGCCTGCTGTGTTCCACCAGCATTTTGTGTGTGTTGTTGTTTGAATTTCCAGCACCTGCAGATTTCCTCGTGTTTGATCCGAGTTTCTTTCCTGCGTCCACAGAATCGCCTGTCTGACTCCCTAACTATAGTCCCCTATCCCCTATTTTGTTTCAAGACTTCCACCGTACACCATGTCCGGTGTGGTATTTCCAGTCTGGAAGCAAGGTCAAAGGCCCGCCCCCGTCGCAGGGCGCCGCCGTTGTCATGGAGACGTGAGCGGGTGATGCAGGATGGGTAGTTGAACACCAGGGCGGGAAAAATGGCGGCCTTTGCTGACGGCGCTGGTCTATCGGCTGCCTCTTCGTGAGATATGCTCGGTCGCTCATCTCCCAGTCGGTGCTTTTAGTTTGATGGTTTGCCTCTGCCAGCGGATTCTGAGTGTAAGAGATGTTTTTTTTTGTTGTCCTCGGTTATCATGGGCTTTCTCACATCAACATGCTCGGTTCTTCTTGGGATCTGAGTGGCCTTTCCAGGTAACGGCAGGGACAGGAGCAGGCCATTCAAATGGTGGCTGTGTTCATCTCATCCTTTCTTCACCGAAGCTTTGAAATCTGGAGGGAGTAACTGAATGCCTCTTTGGTGCAGCTCTTCAAGTCGGGGTGTGGCTTGAATGTATGCAGTTGAAAAGGATTCACTACGTCTGATTCACTCAAGTTTTAATCGTGGCATGTCAAACAATCTGATTTTATAAAAGCAAAAAGCCGCTTACGTTACGGGCCAAATTCAAATATATATGGTTCTTTTTTGCTTAAACGCCTGTGTGATCAGAGCTAGAAGATTCTTGTAGCCATAGTAATGTACATCCTTGAGAATAATTGACAGTATAATAAAATATTCTTTACAAAAGAATGCCACCATGCTCAGCACAAGTATAATTCATTTTACTTGCATGAATTCATTCCTTGAGTAAATAGTCTTCTGATTTTTAACTGAGTTCCATTGTGAAGTGGCACTGGAGTTTTAAGCTATGTCTTTACCTTTGATATCTTTTTGCAGTTGCTTCAGTGGTCCTGTAGCTTAGGACCACTGAAGCATATACTGTATATTGGTACATTCCAGGCCTTGGAATGTACCAGTATACAGCATTCACTGTCTCCTCCTTTTGGCTTAGGACATTGAAGTGTTAGGGAGACCAAAGGGTCTTTTTCAATTGGTTTGGAATCTCAACAGTGGCATCCTTTTCCAGGCTAGAGCACAGTGCAGTAGTATTGGGCCGGTGTTCACTGCATCTCTTTCTAGATAGAATTTGTCAAATCTTCAAGCATATTGAGATGTCTGCCACAAATACAAATGCTATTCATCATCTTAAATACCTAAGTGTAGGGCAAACATGATTATGGTGTTTGCTTGAAAGTTCTGGTGGTGAGATGTTCTGGAAAATGAATATGGTGGTCTTCTCTAAAGCTGCCATCTTCTATACCCCAAAGCTATTCTGTGCAGATCACTGATTGATTGTCTTATGGTCAAAGGTGTTGTTCTGCACAAATATTACTGAACAGATGTTAATAATGCATAGTCAAATGCCACGGTCAGATGACCCTCACCCAGCATGGGTGACAGATTGAGCCTCAACATTTTGCATTTGCATACGCACAGTTGGATGCAGCCATGAATAAATGTAGCCCATCAGGATAAGAAGACTTTTTTTCAGCCTTTCATTTTGAAGTTCAGATGAAGTGGCCTGCACCACCAGGCTCAGGAACAATGGTTACCTCTCAATGATGACACACAAAATGCAGGAGGATCTGAACAGGTCAGGCAGCATCTATGAAAAGGAATAAACAGTTGAGTTTTTGTGCTGAGATCCTTCATTAGAGTTGAGGAAAAGTCAAAGTAAGAAGGTGGGGGGAGGGGAGGAAGAAGTAGAAGGTGATAGATGAAACCTGGGGAAGGGGTGAAGTAAAGAGCTAGGAAGTTGGTGGAAGAGAGAGAAGGAATCTGATAGGAGAGGGTAGAAGATCATGGAAGAAAGGAAAGGAGGAGGAGCACCAGAAGGAGGTGATGGGCAGGGAAGGAAAAAAGTGAGAGAGGGAAACAAATGGGGAATGGTGGTGGGGGGGGGACAATTACTGGAAGTTCAAGAAATCAAGATTCATGTCATCAGGTTGGAGTCTACCCAGAGGGAATATAAGGTGCAAACATGAGGAAATCTGCAGATGCTGGAAATTCAAACAACAACACTCACAAAATGCTGGTGGAACACAGCAGGCCAGGCAGCATCTATAGGGAGATGTTTATGGCACTGAATGGTAGTGAGAGAGGGGTGTAGGGGCAGGTGTGGCACTTGTTCTGCTTGCAAGGATTAGTACCAGGAGGGAGATCAGTGGGGAAGGAGGCTAAAGGGTGGTAGATGAGGACAAGAGAAACCCAATTCCTGATATTGGAGGATGAGATGAGGGTTGATGTGGGTGAAATGGAAGAGATGCAAATGGGGGTACCGTTGATGGTGGAGGAAGGAAAGCCCCTTTCTTTGAAGGAGGATGTCTCATTGGTTCTGGAATGAAAAGTCTCAGCCTAAGAGCAGGTGCTGCAGAGACAGAGGAGCTGAGAGAAGGGGATGGCATTTTTACAAGTGGCAGGGTGGGAAGAGGTATAGTTCAGGTAGCTGTGAGAATCAGTGGGTTTATAAAAGATTGGTGGATAAATGTCTCCAGAGATAAACACAGAGCGAGAAAGGGAAAGGAGTTGTTGGAAATGAACCATGTAAATTTGAAGGCAGGGTAGAAGTTGGAGGCAAAGTTAATGAAGTTGAGAAGCTCAGCATGGGTGCAGGAAGTACAGCAATGTAGTCATTGATGTAGCGTAGGAAAAGTTGGGAGCAGAACCAGTTTAGGCTTGGAACATGGACTATTCCAAAGAGATAAATATTTAATGAATGTACTGCTGGTGGCTGGTAAAGACTCTTACTAGGAAATGGTTATCACAGAAGAGCCCAACTTTAAATGTATGGGTGGAAATTACAATGAACATTTACAAAATGGAGAAGATAACAGCATCTGTCAATCATAAATTGGAACAATTTGATTCATACTAGGAAAAAATGGTTAAATGCATAACACCCCATAGGCCTGATTTTATTCTCACAAATCAGTGATTATGTTGTTAAAAAAAGATCACTCCCTACTTGTACATAGTTTTCCTTTTGTTCTTTTTTTCTTTCTTTTCTATTAGATAAATACTATGTGGAGATCTGTGACAAACATGAGTATATGATATATAAAAAGTATCTGAAATACATCTTATGGAAATGTTTGTATGATGTTGAATTTCAATAAAAAATAAATTACGAAAAAATAGAGACGGAAGGAAGGTGTTGGATTTGGACCGGTGGAAGTTGGAGGCATAGTGGATGAGGTCAACGAGTTCAGCACGGGTGCAGGAAGCAACACCAGTGCAATTGTTGATGTAGCATAGGAAAAGTGCTGGATGGTTACCAGTGCAGGCTTTTAGCATAGACTGTTCCACGCAGCTGACAAGCTGGCAGGCATAGCTGGGAACCCATGTGAATGCCCATGGCTACACCTTTTGTTTGAAGGAAGGGGGAGGAGCCAAAGGAGAGATCATTGAGAGTGAGGACAAGTTCTTCTGGGTGGAGGGGAACTGGTTAAGTCTGGTATCCAGTGAAAAACAGAGGTTTGAGGCCTTCCTGATGGGGATGGAGGTGAATAGGGTGAATAGACTTCCATAGTAAAAATAAGGATATACATGGTAAATGGTAGGGCATTGAGGAATGCAGTAGAACAGAGTGATCTAGGAATAATGGTGCATAGTTCCTTGAAGGTGGAATCTCTTGTGGATAGGGTGGTGAAGAAAGCTTTTGGTATGCTGGCCTTTATAAATCAGAGTATTGAGTTTTGGAGTTCGGATGTAATGTTAAAATTGTACAAGGCATTGGCGAGGTCAAATATGGAGTATTGTGTACAGTTCTGGTCACTGAATAATAGGAAAGATGTCAACAAAATAGCATACAGAGGAGATTTACTAGAATGTTACCTGGGTTTCAGCACCTAAGTTACGGAGAAAGGTCAAACAAGTTAAGTCTTTATTCTTTGGAGCTTAGAAGGTTGAGGGGGGACTTGATAGAGGTATTTAAAATTATGAGGGGGATAGATAGAGTTGACGTGGATAGGCTTTTTCCATTGAGAGTAGGGGAGATTCAGACAAGAGGACATGAGTTGAGAGTTAAGGGGCAAAAGTTCAGTGGTAACATGAGGGGGAACTTCTTTACTCAGAGAGTGGTAGCTGTGTGGAATGAGCTTCCAGTAGAAGTGGTAGAGGCAGGTTCGATTTTGTCATTTAAAAAAAAATTGGACAGGTATATGGACAGGAAAGGAATGGAGGGTTATGGGCTGAGTGCAGGTAGGTGGGACTAGGTGAGAGTAAGTGTTCGGCACGGACTAGAAGGGCCGGGATGGCCTGTTTCCGTGCTGTAATTGTTATATGGTTATAAGATGATGAAGGCCAGGGAACTAGAAATCCATGAAAGGATCAAGAGCGTGTGAGGTGTCATGGATATAGGTAGAAAGGGACTGAACTGGGTGGGGGGGATAAAAACAGTTGGGGTATGCTGGTATGAGTTGAGTGGGGCAGGAACAAGCTGAGACAGTGGGTCTACCTGGACAAACGGGTTTGTGGATTTTGGGTAGGAGGTAGAAACGGGAGATGCGGGGTTCGGGGACTATTAGGTTGGTGGTGGTGGATGGGAGATTCCAGAGTCAATAAGGTTGGTGATGGTGTGGGAGACAATGGCCTGGTGTTCTGCAGTGGGGTCCTGTTTGATGGATAAGTAAGATGAGGTGTCAGTGAGTTGGCTCTGGGCCTCTTCAAGGTAGAGTTCAGTACGCCAGACTACTACATCACCTCCCTTATCTGCAGGTTTGATGGTGAGGTTAGGATTAGTGTGGAGGGAATAGAGAACAACTCATATTCATCTTTTATTGCTTATTTATTTTTATTGTATTTGCAATAGTTTGTTGTCTTTTGCACATTGGTTATTTGTCTTTGTTGTGTGCGGGTTTTCATTTAGTCTGTTGTGTTTCTTTGTGTTTACTGTGAATGCCCATATGAAAATAAATCTCCGGGTAGTATATGGTGACATATATGTTCTTTGGTAGTAAATATACTTTAAGCTTTGACAGCTTGGGTGTGAGTTGCAGTATGGCAGAGGGTAAGACCAAGCTGCACCACGTACAACAGCACTGAGAGCATCTTGTGCACGACGACTGGATTTTTTTCTCTTAGTTCAGACGATCACATTCTAGGTTATTGCTTGGATATCTGCTGCACATAGGTCTTGATTAATGCCAAGATACTATTGAATCATGTTCCTAGCACCTTCAGGCAATTGGATCTGATGATAAAGTAGACCAAGTATCTTTTGGACCAGTTGCCAAACAACTTATGTGGCCATTAACTCAGGTAGGGGTCATTTTGCTCATCAATCTGTAGCCTTACAGTGGAATGGAGCAGTAAGTGACAACAACAATCATGTACCGAGAACCCACAGTTGCCTAGAATTGTCTTTCTTTCTTTTTCAATCTTTTTATTGAATTTCATATGTAAAAGAAACATAATATAATAATAAATAGGTTATAAATGCATAAGACTTGAAATTGAATTAGTAGTAGGATAACAATATCCTATTAAAATATCAACATATAAACATAGTACATTGTCAATCAAGTCTATAATAATTATATGAAAAAAAATAAAAATAATCATCAAAGGAAAAAGAAAAAATTATAAAAATACAGGCAAAAAATATAAAAAAAATACTAAACTAAACTAACATGGGCAATAATAACAGTTTATTTGTATATGATAGTGCCAAAAACTCCGGAACTCCATACCTGAACAAGGATAAGTAAAGAGAAGGTCTGGAAGAGGCCAAATTAATTCATATGAAAATGTCTTCAAATTTAATTGATGAGTCAAAAATAGTGCTTCTAATTTTTTCCAAGCTCAGAAAAGAAATAGTTTGACCTAGAATTGTCATCCCCTTTATGCAGGCAGGTTTGCTAGAGCTGTTGTGAGGATTTAAACTAATTTGGCAGGGGATGGGAACCGAAGTGATAGGCAGTTGGTAAACAAATAGGTTCCCAAATTGATTCCCAAAGGAAATTACAGTGCTACAGTAGCATTACAAGTGCTAGATATACAAGTATTAGAAGAGAAGTAGGAAAGAATAAAATATAAGTTACCTCAAACAATCTTAATAGGAGGGGCTTATCACTTCCCTGCCTGTAGGTTGACTCATTAGAGAGCCTAATGGCTGAGGGTAAGAATGACCTCATATAGCGCTCTTTAGAGTGGTGCAGTTGTCTTAGTTTATTACTAGTACATACAGTGTGTAGTGAAACTGAGGAAAGACAGGCAGATGATAGGGTAAAATTGCAGTCAGTGAGATGAGTTGAAGTGCAGAATTGAAAAGGATGATGCATACAGGCCTGAAGGTGTTATATTTGAATGTTCAAAGAAAACGGAATAAGGTAGGTGATTTGCAGCACAGTTAGAGATTGACAAGTATGATGTTTTGGGCATCACTGAGTCATGGCAGAAAGAATATAGTTGGAAGTTTAACATCCAAGAATACACATTGTATCGAAAGGACAGACAGGCAGGCAGAGGGGTTGGTAAAAAAATGAAATCAAATCCTGAGAAAGAGGTGACATTGGATTGGAAGATATAGAATACTTGTGGGTAGAGTTAGGAGCTGCAAGGGTAGAAGTCTGTGGTAGGAGGCCAGGATGTGGGATACAAATCACAATGGGAGATATAAAAGGCATGTAAAAAGGGCAATGTTATGATAGTCAATGGGGGGATTGGAAAAATCAGGCTGGTGCTGGATCTCAAAGAGAATTTGTAGATTGCCTTTGAAATGGCTTTTTAGAGCAGGTTGTGGTTGAACCCACTAAGGGATTAGCTATTCTGTATTGGATGTTGTGCAATGAACCAGATCTGATTGGGGAGCTTAAGGTAAAGCAACCTTTAGGAAACAGTGATCACACTGTGGGAGAGTCCACCCTGCAGGTTGAGAGGGAGAAGAGAAAAAAATATATCACTATTACACTGGAGTTCAAGGAATTACAGAGGCATGGAAGAAGAGCTGGCCAACATTGATTGGAAGGGGACACTAACAAGGATGATGTCAAAAGAAAAATATCTGGAGTTTCTGGGAGCAGGATAGATGAAGTAGTATTCTAATGGGAGGATGAGTTAACCATGGCTGACAAGGGAAGACAAAGACAGCATAAAAGCAAAAGGGAGGGCATATTATACAGTGAAATCAGTGGAAAGTTAGAGGATTGGAAGGCTTTTATAAACCAACAAAATGCAACAAAATGAGTCATAAAGATAGAAAAAAATGAAATATGAAGATAAGCCAGATAATCATATAAAAGAGGATGCCAAATTTTTTTGTCAGTTATATGCTGGAGTTGGATAAGTCTCCGGGACTGGACAAGGTGTGGGAGGCGAAGGAGGAGATTGCTGAGTCTCTGGCGATGACCTTTGCATCATCAATGGGGATGGGAGAAGTTCTGGAGGATTTGAGGGTTGCAGATGTTGTTTCCTTGTTCAAGAAAGGGAGTAGAGATAGCCCAGGAAATTATAGACCAATGAATCTTACTTCAGTGGTTGGTAAGTTGATGGAAAAGATCCTGAGAGGCAGGATTTATGAACATTTGGAGAGGCATAATATGAATAGGAATAGTCAGCATGGCTTTGTCAAAGGCAGGTTGTGGCTTACGAGCCTGATTGAATTTTTTGAGGATGTGACTAAACACATTGATGATGGTAGAGCATTCGATGTAGTGTATAGGGATTTCAGCAGGGCATTTGATAAGGTACCCCATGCAAGGCTTACTGAGAAAGTAAGGAGGCATAGGATCCAAGGGGACATTGCTTTGTGGACCCAGAATTGACTTGCCTACAGAAGGCAAAGAGTAGTTGTAGACGGGTCATATTCTGCATGGAGGTCGGTGACCAGTGGTTTGTCTTAGGGATTTGTTCTGGGACCCCTTCTCTTTGTGATTTTTATAAATGACCTTGATGAGGAAGTGGAAGGATGGGTTAGTAAATTTGCTGATGAAACAGGGTTGGGGGTGTTGTGGATAGTGTGGAGGGCTGTCAGAGGTTACAGCAGGACTTTGATAGGATGCAAAACTGGGCTGAGAAGTGGCAGATGGAGTTCAATCCAGATAAGTGTGAAGTGGTTCATATTGTTAGGTCAAATATGATGGCAGAATATAGTATTAATGGTAAGACACTTGGCAGTGTGGAGGATCAGAGGGATCTTGGGGTCCAAGTCCATAGGACACTTAAAGCTGCTGCGCAGGTTGACTCTATGGTTAAGAAGGCATACAGTGCATTGGCCTTCATCAACCATGGGATTGAGTTTAAGAGCTGAGAGGTAATGTTACAGCTATATAGGACCCTGGTTAGACCCCACATGAAGTATTGTGCTCAGTTCTGGTCGCCTCACTACAGGAAGGATGTGGAAACCATAGAAAGGGTGCAGAGGAGATTTACAAGGATGTTGCCTGGATTGGGGAGCATGTCTTATGAGAATAGGTTGAGTGAACTCGGCCTTTTCTCCTTGGAGCAACGGAGGATGAGAGGTGACCTGATAGAGGTGTATAAGATGATGAGAGGCATTGATCATGTGGATAGTCAGAGACATTTTCCCATGTATGAAATGGTTGCCACAAGAGGACACAGGTTTAACGTGCTGGGGAGTAGGTACAGAGGAGATGTTAGGGGTAAGTTTTTTATGCAGAGACTGGTGAGTGCATGGAATAGGCTGCCGGTGGTGGAGGCGGATACAATAGGGTCTTTTAAGAGGCTCCTGGGTAGGTACATGGAGCTTAGAAAAATAGAGGGCTGTGGGTAACCCTGGATAATTTCTAAAGTAAGTACATGTTCGGCACAGCATTGTGGGCCGAACGGCCTGTATTGTGCTGTAGGTTTTATATATAAAGTGTAAAAGAGATGTGAGCCTGAAAATGATGCTGGATAGGTCGTAAAAAGAAATAAGGAAAAGGTAGATGAACCTATTCAATTTTTTGCATCAGTCTTCATTGTAGAAGACACTAGGAGAATGCCAGAAATTTGAGAGTGTAATGGGGTAGAATTGATTGCAGTTACTATTTTTGCTATTTCTAAGGAGAAGGTGCTTGGGAAACTGGAAGGTCTGAAGGTAGATAAGTCACCTGGACCAGAAGAAGATACACTCCAGGGTTCTGAAAGAGGTAACTGAAGAGATTGTGGAGTCATTTGCAATGAGCTTTCAAGAATCATTATATTCTGGAATGGTTCCGGAGGATTGGAAAATTGCTAATTTCACTCCACTCTTTAAGAAGAGCAGGAGGCAAAAAAGCAGGAAATTATAGCATAGTTAGCCTTATTTCGATGGTTGGCAAGAGCCCGTTATTAAGAATATGGTCTGTGGCACTTGGAGGGACAACAAGGTCAGCATGGTTTCTGTAAGGGGAAATCTTGCATAACAAATCTATATTGGAATCTTTTGAGGAAATAACAAGCGGGATAGACAAAGGAAAGTCGGTGGATGTTGTTGGATTTTCAGAAGCTGTTTGACAAGGTACCACACGTGAGACTGCTTAATAAAAGATTGGCTGACTGGCAGGAGGCAAAGAGTCAGAATAAAGGGGGCCTCTTCTGATTGGTTGCTGGTGACTAGTGGGTTGATATTGTGACTGCATCGTTTCACATTATGTCAGTGATTTGGGTAATGGAATTGATGGCTTTGTGGCTAAATTTGCAGGAAATATGAAGATAGGTAGAGGGGAGGTAGTGTTGAGGAAGCAGGGAGTCTGCAAAAGGACTTTGACAGATAGGGAAATGAAGTGGCAGATGGAATGTACTGTAGGGAACTGTAATGTCATGCACTTTGGCGTAGACTATTTTCTAAATGAGAAAATTCAAAAATCAGAGGTGCAAAGGGCTTGGGAGTCCTTGTGCAGGATTCCCTAAAGGTTATTTTGCAGTTTGAGTTGGTGGTAAGGAGATCAAATGCAATGTTAGCATTTATTTCGAGAGGACTAGAGTATAAGAGCGAGGATGTGATGCTGAGGCTTTATAAGGTATTGGTTAGACCACACGAAGTTTTGTGAGCAGTTTTGGGCCCCTTATCTAAGAAAAGATGTGCTGGCATTGGAGAGAGTCCAGAGGAGGTTTACAAGGATGATTCCAGGGCTGAAAGGGTTAATGTATGAGGTGCATTTGATGGCTCAGAGCCTGTTCTTGCTGGAATTTGGAAGAATGAGGGAGGATTTCATTGGAACCTGTTGAATACTGAAAGGCCTAGTTAGAGTAGATGTGGAGATGATGTTTCCTATGTGGGTGAGCCTAGGACGGGAGGACAAAGTGTCAGAATATAGTGTTTAGTACAGAGATGAGGAATTTCTTTAGTCGGAGCATGGTAAATCTGTGGAATTCATTACCATGGACAGCTGCTGAGTATCTTTAAAGCAGCGGTTGATACCTGGATTGGTCAGGGTGTCAAACGTTACAGAGAGAAGGCATGAGATAACGAGGGATAATGAGATAACCATAATGGAATATTGCAGCAGACTATTGGGCTGTAATTCTACTCCTATTGTCTTATAGTTTTATACCCATATTCTTTGTGATGGGGTCAGGAACAGGTTTGATAAAATAGGCAAAGGAGACAGCAGAGTGGATAACGTTGTCTAAGATTTCATATTGGAGACTAAGTTTCCATTCATTAATTTGGGCTGCATTACTGTTGTCTGCATAGCTTAATTTTATGCAATTGTAGTTCCTTCCTCACACTGTTTTGCAGAGCACACCATCCTGTATTGATGTAATAGTCTCTCAAAGATCTTATTCTTGTCTAGGGTGATTAGGCAAATAACACACAAAATGCTGGAGGAACTCAGCAGGCCAAGCGGAATCTATTGAAAAAAGTACAGTCGATGTTTCCGGCCAAAAGCCTTCAGCATAAATCTGCAGATTTTCTTTTGTTTTTAATTAAGCAAATGTCCATATGCTTGTGCCATATGAAGGTATTTCCATCCCTGTTTAGAATCAGAATCAAAATCAGGTATATTATCACCGACATGTGATGTGAAATTTCTTAACTTAGCAGCAACTGTTCAATGCAATACATAGTCCAGCAGAAAGAGAAAAATAATAATAATAAAGAAAATAAAACAGAATACTAAATAAACAAATAGATCAATTGTGTACATTGAAAAAGGCTCTAAAAGTAATCAGGGAAATTATAGGCCGGTAAGTTTGACGTTGGTAGTTGGTAAATTATTGGAAGGAGTACTAAGAGATAGGATCTACAAGTATTTAGATAGACGGGGACTTATTAGGGAGAGTCAACATGGCTTTGTGCGTGGTAGGTCATGTTTAACCAATCTATTAGAGTTTTTCAAGGAGGTTACCAGGAAAGTGGATGAAGGGAAGACAGTGGATGTTGTCTACATGGACATCAGTAAGGCCTTTGACAAGGTCCTGCATGGGAGGTAAGTTAGGAAGATTCAGTCACTAGATATACGTGGTGAGATAATAAATTGGATTAGACATTGGCTCAATGGGAGAAGCCAGAGAGTGGTAGTGGAGGCCTGTAACTAGTGGTGTGCTACAGGGATCAATGCTGGGTCCATTGTTATTTGTCATCTATATCAATGATCTGGATGATAATGTGGTAAATTGGATAAGCAAATTTGCTGATGATACTAAGATTGGAGGTGTAGTGGACAGTAAGGGAGGTTTTCAAAGCTTGCTGAGAGTTCTGGACCAGCTGGAAAAATGGGCTGAAAAATGGCAGATGGAGTTTAATGCAGACAAGTGTGAGGTATTGCACTTTGGAAGGACAAACCAAGGTAGCACATACAAGGTAAATGGTAGGGCATAGGAATACAGATACAAAATTCCCTAAAAGTGGCGTCACAGGTAGATAGGTTTGTAAAGAGAGCTTTTGGTACATTGGCCTTTATAAATCAAAGTATTGGGTATAAGAGTTGGAAATGTTATGGTGAGGTTGTAAAAGGCATTGGTGAGGCTGAATTTGGAGTATTGTGTGCAGTTTTGGTCACCGAATTACAGGAAGGATATTAAGGTTGAAAGAGCGCTGAGAAGGTTTATAAGGATGTTGCCGGGACCTGAGAAACTGAGTTACAGAGAAAGGTTGAATAGGTTAGGACTTTATTCCCTGGAGTGTAGAAGAATGAAAAGAGATTTGATAGAGGTATATAAAATTATGATGGGTATAGGTAGAGTGAATGCAAGCAGGCTTTTTCCACTGAGGCTAGGGGAGGAAAAACCAGAGGACATGGGTTAAGTGTGAAGGGGGGCAAAGTTTAAAGGGAACATTGGTGGGGGGGGGGGCTTCTTCACACAGAGAGTGGTGGGAATGCGGAATGAGCTGCCAGATGAAGTAGTAAATGGGGGCTCACTTTTAACAGTTAAGAAAAACTTGGAGAGGTACATGGATGAGAGGTGTATGGAGGGATATGGTCCAGGTGCAGGTCAGTGGTCTAGGCAGAAAAATGGTTTAGCACAGCCAAGAAGGGCCAAAAGGCCTGTTTCTGTGCTGTAATGTTCTATGGTTACCATAGAATACTACAGCACAATACAGGCCCTTCAGCCCTCCATGTTGTGCTGACCCATATAATCCTTAAAAAAAGTACTAAACCCACACTACCCCATAACCCTCCATTTTTCCTTCATCCATGTGCCTGTCCAAGAGGCTATTAAATACCCCTAATGTTTTAGCCTCCACCACCATCCCTGGCAAGTCATTCCAGGCAATCACAAACCTCTGTGTAAAAAAAAAACTTACTCCTGATGTCTCCCCTAAACTTCCCTCCCTTAATTTTGTACATATGCTGTTTTGTACATATGACCTCTGGTGTTTGCTATTGGTGCCTTGGGAAACAGGTACTGACTATCCACCCTATCTATGCCTCTCATAATCTTGCAGACCTCTATCAAGTCCCCTCTCACTCTTCTACGCTCCAAAGAGAAAAGTCCCAGCTCTGCTAATCTTGCTTCATATGACTTGTTCTCCAAACCAGGCAACATCCTGGTAAATCACCTCTGCACCCTCTCCAGAGCTTCCACATCCTTCCTATAATGATGTGACCAGAATTAAACACAATACTCTAAGTGCGGTCTCACCAGAGATTTGTAAAGTTGCAACATGACCTCTCTACTCTTGAACTCAATCCCCCTGTTAATGAAGCCTAGCATCCCATAGGCCTTCTTAACTTCCCTATCAACCTGTGCAGCGACCTTGAAGGATGTATGGATTTGAACCCCAAGGTCCCTTTGTTCATCCACACTCTTAAGTAACTGACCGTTAATCCTGTACTCAGTCTTCTGGTCTGTCCTTCCAAAATGCATCACCTCGCACTTGTCCAGATTGAACTCCATCTGCTATTTTTCTGCCCAACTCTGTAGCCTGTCTATATCCTCTTGTATCCTTTGACAACCTACAGCTCCATCCACAACTCCTCCAATCTTCGTGTCCTCCGCAAACTTACCCATCCTTCCGCCTCTACATCCAGGTCATTTATAAAAATCACAAATAGCAGGGGTCCCAGGACAGATCCCTGCGGCATTCCACTAGTCACCGACCTCCAGGCAGAATACTTTCCTTCCACAACTACCCTCTGCTTTCTTCCTTTAAGCCAATTTTTTATCCAAACAGCCAAGGTTCCACTTATTCCATGCTTCATGACTTTCTGGATGAGTCTCTCATGAGGGACCTTGTCAAATGCTTTGCTAAAGTCCATGTAGACCACATCCACTGCCCTACCCTCATCAATTTCTTTTGTTTCCTCTTCAAAAAACTCAATTAGGCTCGTGAGGTACGATCTTCCCTTCACAAAGCCATGTTGACTATCCAGGAGTAGACTGTACTTCTCCAAATAGATCCTAATCTTAAGAATCCTTTCTAGTAGTTTGCAGACCACCGACGTAAGACTCACCAGTCTATAGTTCCCAGGTTTCTCCCTAGGGAACTACATTTGCCATTCTCCAGTCCTCCAGCACTTCCCCTGCAGCCAAAGAGGATTCAAGGATCATAGCTAATGCTTCTGCGATCTCTTCTCTCAATTCCCACAACAACTTGGGGTGTATCGTATCCGGCCCTGGGGATTTATCAATCTTAATGTTTTTAAGAAGATCCAACAAGAAGATCTTCCTTAATCTCCACATTGTCCAGCACACAGGCCCGCTCTACTTCAACCTCATCCTGATCAAGATCCTTTTCACGTGAATACTGAAGCAAAGCATTCATTTAGGACCTCTCCAACCTCCCCCGCCTCTAGGCACATGTTGCCCTTTTTATCCTTGAGCGGTCGCACCTTCGTTCTCGTCATCCTCCTATTCTTCACATATGCATAGAACGCCTTGGGGTTCTCCTTAATCCCACATGCCAAGGCCTTCTCACGCGCCCTCGAGCTCTCCTAAGTCCTTTCTTTAGCTCCTTCCTGGCTACTCTATATTTCTCATAAGCCCCTCCTGCTTCCTGCTTCTTATATCTGACATATGTTTCCTTTTTCCTCTTGACGAGTTGTCTCACATATCTCGTCAGCCACAGTTCCCTTTTCCTACCATTTTTTTCTTGCCTCAGTGGGACAAACCTATCCTGAACCCAGCTCAAGTGGTCCCTAAACTTCTCCCACATTACTTCTGTGCTTTCCCCTTTGAACATCTGTTTCCAATTTACTCTCGCTAGTTCCTGCCTCATCCCTTCAAAGTTAGCCCTTCCCCAGTTAAGCACTGTACCATTTCGTCTGATTTTATCCCTTTCCATAGCTATGCTGAAGCTAAGGGGGTTGTGGTCACTCTCACCAAAATGCTCCCACACCAAGAGATCTGTCACCTGACCAGTTTCATTACCCAGAACTAGATCCAGTATAGCCTTTCCTCTCGTTGGCCGGTCCACATACTGTGTCAAGAATCCTTCTTGAACACACCTGTCAAATTCAGCCCTTGCACTCAGGAGGTGCCAGTCAATATGAGGGAAGTTGAAATCACCCATAACTACTACCCTGTATTTCTTGCACCATTCTAAAATCTGCCTGCACCATTTTAAAATCTCCTTGGTGTCCTGAGAGCTATTTGGGGGCCTATAGACTACTCCCTGCACAGTGATTGATCCCTTCCTATTTCTGACTTCCACCCAGACTGACTCCATGGACACTCCTTCTGCAACATCTTCCCTTTCTATAGCTGTGATACTATCCCTGACCAGCAATGCCACTCCCCCCCCCTTTCTACCTACCATCCTATTTCTTTTAAGACACCTGAACCCCATGACCTGCATCATCCAATCCTGCCCTTCTTCAAAACAAGTTTCAGTAACGGCCACAACATCGTAGTTCCACGTACTAATCCTTGCTCTAAGTTCATCCTCCTTGTTCCTAATACTCCTAGCATTGAAATAGACACATTTTAACCCCTTTAACTGGCTACAATTATGTTCTGTCCCCTGTCTGTCTTTCCTCATCAACTCAGAACTCTTAACATCATGTCCTTGTCCTTCTACCTTAATCCCTGCACTCACATTTTAATTCCCACCCCCCTGCCAAACTAGTTTAAACCCCAACAGCTCTATCAAATCTGCCCGCCAGGATATTGGTCCCCCTGGGATTCAAGTGCAACCCGTCCTTTTTGTACAGGTCACACCTGCCCCAAAAGAGGTCCCAATGATCCAGAAATCTGAATCCCTGCCCTCTGCTCCAATTACTCAGCCACGCATTTATCCTCCACCTCACTCTATTCCTATTCTCACTGTCACATGGCACAGGCGGTAATCCCGAGATTACTACCTTTGAGGACCTGCTTTTCAACTTCCTTCCTAACTCTTCTTTCAGGACCTCTTCCCTTTTCCTACCTATGTCATTGGTACCAATATGTACCACGACCTCTGGCTGTTCTCCCTCCCACCGCAGGATATCTTGGACACAATCAGAAACAGGTTCTCTGAATAGATTTTGAAAAATGTGCAAAAAATAGAAATACTCTATATTAAAAACAGTGAGGTGGTGTCCAAAGCTTCAACGTCCATTTAGGAATCGGATGGCATAGGGGAAGATGCTGTTCCTGAATCGCTGAGTGTGTGTCCTCAAGCTTCTGTACCTCCTACCTGATGAGAAGAGAAGAGGGCATGCCCTGGCTGCTGGAGGTCTTTAATAATGGACGCTGCCTTTCTGAGAGACTGCTCCCTAAAGATGTCCTGGGTACTTTGTAGGCCAGTGTCCAAGTTGGAGCTGACTAGATTTACAACCTTCTGCAGCTTCTTTTGGTCCTGTGCAGTAGCCCCTCCATACCAAACAGTGATGCAGCCTGTCAGAATACACTCCACGGTACAACTATAGAAGTTTTTGAGTGCGTTTGTTGACATGCCAAATCTCTTCGAACTCCTAATAAAGTATAGCCGCTGTCTTGCCTTCTTTATAACTACATCGATGTGTTGGGACCAGGTGAGATCCTCAGAGATCTTGACACTGAGGAACTTCAAACTGCTCACTCTCTCCACTTCTGATCCCTCTATGAGGATTGGTATGTGCTCCTTCGTCTTACCTTTCCTGAAGTCCACAATCAGCTCTTTCGTCTTACTGATGTTGAGTGCCAGGTTGTTGCTGCAGCACTATTCCACTAGTTGGCGTATCTGACTGCTGTACGCCCTCTCGTCACCACCTGAGATTCTACCAACAATGGTTGTATTGTCAGCAAATTTGTAGATGGTATTTGAGCTATGCCTAGCCACACAGTCATGTGTATTTTGAGAGTAGAGCAATGGGCTAAGCACACACCCCTGAGGTGCATCAAGTATTGACCGTCAGGAGGATCAGAAGTATCATGCAGGTCTGATCAGATGAATTGTCTGGTGCAGAGCAGAATGACTATGATCTGTCTTGTAATTCACATTATAAGTAAAGATACTGTAATGTTTCAGTTGGCTGCACCAAGCTGTCTGTGATCAGTGGTTTGCGTTTAATATTTGTGTGAATGGATGCCCCTCTCTTTTAAGTATTGCGATGTCTGATATTTTGTAAATTATCATTTCAATTTGTTTTGTTTGTTTTACACAGGTTCCCAGTGTGCTTCATTGAGATGTCAATGACCTGCTGGACAAGCAGCTTGCAACTGACAGCAATTAATTGCCCACCTGAGTAATCTCTTCGAATATTCATGCTTATTGAACCTTGTCAGCTATCTCTCAACGGGATATCACTGACTTCATTCTTAAGAAATTTATAATGGTTGCTCACATGACTTTTATGATCCTATGAGCTTCTGAGTATGACTGAGAACTCCTGGCTGAATCAGATGGTGTTGCTTTCTAGGGGAATTAAAAAAAACTTCACAATTCTTGTCCCAGCACTGTTGGTAATGAACTCCATGTTAATTTTGTTATCATTTGAAAATGAATCCAAAACCAAACAGAATTGCTTTGAATCCTGCAAAGCATCTAGTTGGGAAAGACCAGCTGATGAAGAAATCTGATTTCCCAAAGAAAGCTCATCAAAGGTAAGTTTAGGAAAAAGAAAAGATCAAGACTTTAGATTTTAAGAGTTTCAGCATTGCAGGCTAGTTTTTACTGTACATTGGACCACATAGAGAGATTATGTCAGGGACCCAAAAGCATGGTCACATATTTTTAATTATTATCTTTAAAAAGCCATTTTATTTCAGTCTGTCTCAAAATTTAATAAAATTATAATTTGGATTATACTAATTTTCTCAAGAATTATGCCCCCGGATGATCATGCCCTAGAATAGAGAACAAAAGGCATTGTGTTGTGCACTCATCCATTGTGTGATTGAGTACAGTTAATTGCACTCAATAGATACACCTGGAAGAAATCTGTTTAAGAGGAAGCTGTGCTCCATGAGCGTGACCACTGCTGTAGTGCAGAGAACAAGTAGAGCTGTGAAAAGAGAGACTGAACACCAAAAGACCCAATCCCAGTTACCACTTAATCTTGCCCACACTACATCAAAATATGTGGATCCTGGATCAGCCACTACAGCCACCTGAGGATCCACCAATAGATAGCCCCTTAGGAGAACATCTTACTTGGCTCAAGTGATTGCACTACTTCAGTTAATATCTTTGATGCCATGCATAATTAATTTCCAGGCAGCTCAGCTATCTGGGAAAGTTGATGAGATGATTTGTGTGGAATAAAATGGAAAGTTAGTTATAGCAATTTTTTGGCATATGGAGCCATTCAATCCATTATGCATTCAATCATGGCTGATCCTTTTTTGTTCTCCTCAACCCTAGCTCTGGCCTTCTCCCTATGACCAATCAAGAACTTATCAATCTCTACCTTCAGTCATCCAATGACCTGCATATGGCAACAAATTCCACAAATTCACCATCCTTTAGCTAAAGAAATTACCCCGCATCTCTGTTTTGAAACAGCGCCCATCTATCCTGAGGGTGTGCCCTCTTGTCCTGGACTCTCCCATCATGGGAAACATCCTGTCCACATCTACTCTGTCTAGGCCTTTCAACATTCAAAAGGTTTCAATGAGATGCCCCCTTATCCTTTTGAATTCCAGTGAGTACAGACCCAGAGCCATCAAAAGTTCTTCGTATGATAACCCTTTTATTCCTGGAATCATCCTTGCGAACATCCTCTGGGCCCTCCCCAATGCCAGCACGAGCCAGCACGAGCCCAAAACTGCACACAATACTCAAGGTGAGATCTCACCAGTGCCTTATAAAGCCTCAGCATCACATCCTTGCTCTTGTATTCTAGACCTCTTGAAATGGATGCTAACATGGCATTTACCTTCCTCACCATCGACTCAACCTGCAAGTTAACTTTTAGGGTGTTCTGCACAAGGACTTCCAAGTCCCTTTGCATCTCAGATTTTTGTGGATTTTTCTCCCCGTTTAAAAATAGCACATTTATTTCTACTACCGAAGTGCGTGACCATGCATTTTCTAACATTGTATTTCATTTGCCAACTTTCTTGCCTTTTCTCTTAATTTGCATCCTACCTGTTTTCTCACCACTACCTGCCCCTCCACCAATCTTCGTATCATCTGCAAACTTAGCAACAAAACCATCTATTCCATCATCTAAATCATTTATATACAGCATAAAAAGAAGTGGTCCCAACACCAACCCCTGCGGAACACCACTTGTCACTGGCAGCCAACCAGAAAAGGATCCTTTTATTCCCACTTGCTGCCTCCTACCAATCAGCCAATGCTCTAAACATGTTAGTAACTTTCCTGCAATGCCATGGGCGCTTAACTTGGTAAGCAGCCTCGTGTGTGGCACCTTGTCAAAGGCCTTCTGAAAGTCCAAATATACAATATCCACAGCTTCCCCTTTATCTATCTCACTTGTAATCTCAAGGAATTCCACCAGGTTCATCAAGCAGGATTTTCCTGAAGAAAACCATGCTGATTCTGTACTATCTTGTCCTGTGTCACCAAGTACTTAAACACCTCATCCTTAATTGACTCTAACATTTTCCCAACCACTGAGGTCAGGCTAACTGGTCTATAATTTTGTTTCTGCTGCCTTCCTCCTTTCTTAAAGAGTGGAGTGACATTTTCAGATTTCCAGTCCTCTGGCACCATTCCAGAGTCCAATGATTTCTAATGCCACCACAATCTCTAATCCTAGGATACAGGTCATCTGGCTCGGGTGACTTATGTACCTTCTCTCTTGTAATAGTAACTGCATCTATTTCTCTTCCTTCACACACTACAACATCAGGCATACTGCTAGTGCCATCTGCAGTGAAGAATGATGCAAAATACTCATTTAGTTCACCATTTAGCCATGGTTGTACTATTTTCCATTTGAGTATTTCTTCATTTTTGGAATATATGTTTCCTGCACCTTCCTCATTTTTCCCAGAAATGCACACCATTGTTGATCTGCTTACATCCCTGCCAGCAGCTCCTTCCAATTTACTTTGGACAACTCTTCTCTCATCCCACTGTAATTTCCCTTACTCCACTGAAATACTGCTACATCAGACTTTACTTTCTCCCTATTAAATTTCAAGTTGAACTCAATCATATTGTGATCGCTGGTTCCTAAGGGTTCTTTTACCTTAAGCTCCCTGATCACCTCCGGTTCATTTCATAACACCCAATCCAGTATAGCTGATCCCCTAGTAGGCTCAACAACACTCTAAAAAGATATCTCTTAGGCATTCAACAAGCTCACTCTCTTGAGATTCATTACCAACCTGATTTTCTCAATTGACCTGCATGTTAAAATCTCCCATGAGTACCATTAACATTGCCCTTTTGACTCCCTTTTTCTATTTCCTTCTGTAACCTGTGGTCCACCTCCCAGCCAATGTTGGGAGGCCTGTATATAATTGCCATCAATGTCCTTTTACCCTTGCAGTTTCTTAACTCAACCCATAAGGATTCAACATCTTCTGATCTTATGTCACATTTTTCTATTAATTTGATGCTATTCTTTACCAGTAGAGCCACACACCCCCTCTGCCTACCTTCCTATCTCTCTGATATAATGTGTAACCTTGGACATTTAGCTCCCAGCTATAACCATCCTTCAGCCACGATTCAGTGATGGCCACAACATCATACCTGGTAATCTGTAATATTGCAACAAGATCATCACCTTATTTCTTATTCTATGCGCATCTAGATGCAACACCTTGAGTACTGTATTTGCTATCCTTTCTGAATTTGCATCCCTAATGATTTGATACACCTGTTGGCTGCAACCAGGTTCCATCACCTACCTGCCTTCCTGACAGTCTGACAGCATGCTATCTTTACTTTTTTTACCATCTGTCCTATCCTGAGTCCCTTCACTCTGGTTCCCAACCCCTTGCCAAATTAATTTAAATGCTCATACCTGCCCTAGAAGAGATCCTAATGATTCAAGAAGCTGAAGCCCTGGGCCCTGCATCAGCTTCTCAGCCATGCATTTATCTGCCAAATCATTCTGTTTCTTTCATAAGACCATAAGACATTGGAGCAGAATTAGGCCATTCAGCCCATCCAGTCTGATCTGCCATTTCATCATGGCTGATCCTGGATTCCACTCAACCCCATACACCCCATACACCTGCCTTCTGGCTGTATCCTTTGATCAGGAAACTATCAACTTCCGCCTTAAATATACCCATGGATTTGGTCTCCACTGCAGTCTGGCAGAGCATTCCACAGATTCACTACTCTCTGGCTAAAATAATTCCTCCTTACCTCTGTTCTAAAATGTCACCCCTCAATTTTGAGGCTGTGCCTTCTAGTTCTGGATACCCCCACCATAGGAAACATGGTAGTATTCATCACATCTGGATGTTATGTAGATGTGGTGTGGTGAAGAAACAAGGAAAAGGATATTGTTGGGTTTCTTACTGACTGCTTTTGAGGATTAGATGTGAACTTCAACATTTTTGGTAAGATGTTCAACTATGTAATTCCCTACCCCCAGTAATGTGACGGCAGGCCTAACACAACTTCCCATAAGTGCGTCTCTGGAACATTCCATAAAGCAAGATTGGTGTAAAGTGCATCGTGTAAGAAGAAGCACAGTTCCATATAGAGTCAATTATAACTGGCGCAGAGGTGGACGATTAAAGGAGCTTCGTATCAGGTAAATTTGCTGTATTGTGCTTGAAAATGCTGCTATTTCATTCACAAAGTCCACTTGTGGTTCAGCTTGGGTTGGTGATAGAAGGGTTGAAATGGAGATATTGTCCATAAAGATGTTTGTGAGACTGCATTTGGAATATTCTGTTCAGTTTTGGTCACCCTGCTACAAAAAAGATGCCACTAAGTGGGTAAGAGTGTAGAGCAGGTTCTTGTCCTCTCTCCATGATTTCCTTGTTTATTCGTACCTCCCTTTAATCTCCCTCCTGACACATAGCCCTGAAATGGAAGAAGTGCTACATCTGCCCATTCAACTCCTCCCTCTCTTCCAATCAGGGCCCCATGGAATCCTTCCAGGTGAGGCAACACTACACTGCTGATATGTTTATGTTAAGCAACATACACAAAATGCTGGTGGAACGCAGCAGGCCAGGCAGCATCTATAGGAAGAATCACTGTGGTTGTTTCGGGCTGAGACCCTTCATCAGGAGGGGTTTTATTTACCCCTCGATCATGACCCCACTAAGGAGCACCAGGCCACTGTCTCCCACACTATCACCAACCTTATCAGCTCTGGGGATCTCCCATCCACTGCCACTAACCTCATATTTCCCACACCCCGCACTTCTCATTTCTACAAGTGTCCTGAAGGAGGGTCTTGGCCCGAAATGTCATCAGTGCTTCCTATAGATGCTGCCTGGCCTGCTGCGTTCCACCCGCATTTTGTGTGTGTTGCTTGAATTTCCATCGTCTGCAGATTTCCTCGTGAATATGTTTGTGTTTATTGTACCTGGTGCTCCTGATGCAATCTCCTTAACATCAGTGATCCTTGACGTAGATTGGGGGACTACTTCGTTGAGCACCTTTGCTCCAGTTGCAACAAACAGGATTTCCTGGTGGTTAACCATTTTAATTCCAATCCCCATTCCCATTCTAACATGTTGGTTCATGGCTGCCTCTACTGCAACAATGAGGTTCGAAGAACAACGCCTCATATTCTGTCTGGATAGCCTGCAACCTGATGGCATAAATGTTGATTTCTCTAACTTTCAGTTTTCCTTTTCCCTTCCCTTTTCTTTCAGTCCCCCTCGCTGGCTTCTCTCTAACTTCTTTCCTCTTCACCTGCCTAACCTATCCCTGGTGTCCCCCTTCCTTCCTTTTCTCTCATGGTCCAATCTCCTCGCTTATCAGATTCCTTCTTCTTCAGACACCTTTTCCACCTATCACCTCCCAGCTTCTGACTTCATCGTTCCACCTGACTTCACCTACCCCTTCCCTGCCTATCAGCTTTTCTTTTCTTGCTTCTTCCCCTTTCCAGTTCTAATGAAGGATTTTGATCCAAAACATCAACTGTTTATTCTTTTCCGTAAATGTTCATCCAGCATTTTGTTGACTGAATTTCCAGCATCAGCAGAATATCTTGTGTTAAAGATTACCTCAATTTTTTACATGTACTGTACATTGAAGCATGCAGGAAAATGTGTTAAATGACCAACACAGTCCAAGGATATGCTGGGGGTAGCTGGTAAGTGTCACCAAGCTTTAGGTGTCAACAAATATACCCACAACTTACTAAACCTTACAACTTGGAATGTTGTAGGAAACTGTGGTATCTGGAGGAAACCCCACGGTCATGGGGAGAACATATAAACTCCTTACAGATGGTTGCAGGAATTGAACGATGATTGCTGCCACTCTAAAGCATTATGCTAATTGCCATGTTCCTGTGCTGTGATTAATATCAAAATATATTAATCCAAGTTATGGACAATTGTTGGAGCTTTGCATTTTCTAACCTCTGTATTTAGTGACGAAACTTATTTCTCAGAAGCCTTAAAAATCTTGAATATGGTTCATAGGGGAACTGACGGTTGTAGAAAATAGGTAGGATGGAGCTGAGAGAATGAAGGTGAAGTGGAAAAGGGCACAGAATAATGGGACTGGAAGAGGATCAGGAGGAGAGGAGTGGGAGTGGGGTTGATGTTCTCTTGGTGAGTAATAGAGGAGGTGAAGGTTACCCAAAGTTGGAAAATTCATTGTTCATACCATTAGGTTGTAGACTATCCAGGTGGAGTAAAAGGCATTGCTCCTTTACTTTGTATTGGGCCTTACCCTGGCATTGGCACCCAGGATGGACAGGTTGGCATAGGAAGGGGAGCTGAAATGGGAAGCAACTGGGAGTTGTGAAATAGCTGTTTTGTACAGAGTGCAAATGCTCTGTATATTGGTTCCCTAATCTGTGCTTGGTCTTGCTGACGTAGAGAACGTCACTTTGGGAGCACCAAATGGAGTAGGCCAGATTGGAGGAGGAGCATGTGAATCTGCTTCACATGAAAGAGCTCTTATATGTTGGTAAGGCAGGAGATGCAGAAAAAAGTGTTGCATATTCTGTGGTGGCAGGGGAAAGTGTCAGAGTTCACAGAGGGGTGAGTTGGCCAGGGCATCATAGAAAGAAGGTAGAAAGGGGTGAGGAAGAGATGTGGCTAATAGTGGAATCTCGTTACAACTAGAAGAAATAATGGTAATTCTTTGATTAGGATTGTTCAATATACGACTTTTCCTTTTAGCACTTCTGTCTATGCATTTCATTGACAAAGCCATTTTTTTTGCTTTCGTGAGTAAAGTGCCATTTTCCATGCAGAGGAATATTTTGTACTGAAATGTCCATAAAAATTAGACATGTTTTCTTAAAACATATTCTAGGTATGCAGTTCTCTTTTATATTGAGAAATGTCTCTGTTAGAGTAGTTAATGGTGTATTTGAGGGAATACACCAGTAACTACTCTAATAGAAATGTTTGAAGGATAAAATACTAAAAATTGTGGTTCAAAACCAAAGAAGTCACAATAGAATAGATAGTATAGTGGGCAGAAAGGTTTCTTTGTTTTATATTATAGAGATAATTTGAGTTATAAGATGGTGTATACATCCTTGGTGTAAAAGATGATGAGAAGCATCGATCGTGTGGATAGCCAGAGGCCTTTTCTCAGGGCTGAAATGGCTAACACAAGGGTGCTTGGAAGTAGGTATAAGACAGATGTCAGCGGTAAGTTTTTCACACAGAGAGTGGTGGGTACGTGGAATGCACTGCCAGTGAAGGTGGTAAAGGTGGATACAATAGGGTCTTTTAAGAGACTCTTAGGTACATGGAGCTTAGAAAAATGGGGCAATGTGAGCTGAAGGGCCTGTGTGTAGATTTCTATGTTCTGTGTTTCTATAACTTCATAATGTATAGATTTCTGAAAAGAAACCCTGGTTATTGAGTAGTCAGGAATTCAATAAGATTGGTTTGCTTACAATTGATGACAATGATAAGCAGCACAATGCACAAAGTTCACTCTCACTATCCCTTCTTTCTAAGATGATGGACCAAATGTTCGATGAGATGACCTTCCTATGTACTATGCTCTTTTGAAACAACATAAACTATGAGCCATTTGGTCCATACAGATGCACTTTTGATGAACGTGGCTTGCACTTGTATTTTAATGTCACAGTTTGTTTTGAAAACACTATTGGGAAATGAGTGGAAGTGGGTAATTTGGCCCAGTCTGCTGCCTCTGAGGCCTCACTCAGAGAACCTGAACAATTAAATTTGCTTCAAACAGTTATTGACTCTTCTTCAAGAGGACCACAACATTGTAGTAAGGATTGGAGGCTTGCGTGCCTCAATGACCCAGAGAGCTATGACCTAGAGTTAGAGTTCTTTGTTTTGGTAGGGTCATCCATGCCAAACAGGTTAAAGGGTAGAGACCAGTTTCACGGGTTCAGCTCATGGCTAGCAACCCTGACTGGTCAAAAATAACTCTAACAGAAACAGCGATGAAGAATTCTATATTGGTATGTGATGGTATTCCTGACTCTCCACCTGGAATTTGCATGAGTGATAGTAGTGAAAACAGAGAGGAAGCTACTGGTACAATGAGGGAAGCCCTGAACACCATCAAGTTGAAGACCAAAATTGTGTTTTGGAAACTATGAACCCAGTACGGCGCTGGCAAGCTAGCACAAATAACTGCTGAAATGTGTTGCACCAACCTACATATACTCTGCATCACTGAAAGCAGATGGACAGGGTCTGCAGACTAAATGCAGCAACTGGTGAAACAGTTTTATATTCAGGAAGGGAAGATGGCCAGCATCATAATGATGTAGCTCATTTTGAAGAAAGGCATTGAAAAGTGCTTTCTAGAGTGGAAACCAATCAACAGCAGGCTGTTGAGAGATTAAATGGGAAGCAAGTGAATATGACTGATCTAGTGCTATGCTCCAACTAGCGATAGTGACATTGAAGAAAACATAGAACATAGAAATCTACAGCACATTATAGGCCCTTCGGCTCCCAATGTTGTGCTGACCACGTAATCTACTCTAGAAACTGCCTAGAATTTCCCTTCTGCATAGCCCTGTAGTTTTCTAAGCACCATGTACCCAAGAGTCTCTTAAAAGACCCTGTTGTATCCACCTCTGCTCAGTCACTGGCAGTGCACACCACACACCCACCACTCTGAAAAACTTATCCCTGATGTTCTCCCCCTGCCCCACTTACTTCTAAACACCTTAAAACTATGCCTCCTCGTGTTAACCATTTTAGTCCTGGGAAAAGGCTTCTGGATATCCACATAATCAATGCTTCTCATCATCTTATACACCTCTATCAGGTCACCTCTCATCCTCCATCGCTCCAAGGAGAAAAGGCCAAGTTCACTCAACCTGTCCTCATAAGGCCCACTCTCCAATCCAGGCAACATCCTTGTAAATCTCCTCTGCACTTTCTATAGTATCCACATCCTTCCTATAGTGAGCTGACCAAAAGTGAACACAGTACTCCAAGTGGGGTCTGACCAAGGTCTTATATAGCTGTAACATTATCTCATGACTATTGAATTCAACACACCATACGCCTTCTTAACAACATTGTCAACCTGTGCAGCAGCTTTGACATGGACCTCAAGATCTCTCTGGTCATCCACACTGCCAAGAGTATCATATTTGACCTACCAAAATGAACAATTTCACACTTATCTGGGTTGAACTCCATCTGCCGCTTCTTAGCCCGGTTCTGTATCCTATCGATGTCATGCTGTAACCTCTGACAACATTCCAGGCTATACACAACACCCCCAGCTTTTGTGTCATCAGCAAACTTAACGAACCCACACTTCTACTTCCTCATCCAGGTCATTTATAAAAATCACCAAGAGGAGGGATCCCAGAACTGATTCCTGCAGAATACCAGTGGTCATTGACATCCATGCAGATTACGAACCATCTACAACCACCCTTTGCCTTCTGTGGGCAAGCCAATTCTGGATTGACAAAGCAAGGTCTCCTTGGATCCCATGCCTTTTGACTTTCTGAATGAACCTTGCATGGGGAACTTTATCAAATGCTTTACTGAAATCTATATACGTTACATCCACTGCTCTACCTTCATCAGTGTTTTGTTACATCCTCAAAGAATTCAAGCAGGCTTGTAAAGCATGACCTGCCCATGATAAAGCAATGCTGACTATCCCTAATCAGATTATGTCTCTCCAAATGCTCATAAATTCTGCCTCTCAGGATCTTCTCCAACAACTTGCTCAGTACCGAAGTAAGACTCACTGGTCTGTGGTTTCCAGGGTTATCTCTACTCCTTTTCTTGAACAAGGGAACAACATTTGCAACCCTCCAATCCTCCGGTACTTCTCCCAACCCTATTGATGATGCAAATATCATTGCCAGAGGTTTTGCAATCTCTTCCCTCACTTCCCACAGTAGCCTGGGGCGTATCCCATCCGAACCCAGCGACTCATCTAACTTAATGCTTTTCAAAAGCTTCAGCACATCCTTTTTCTTAATGTCAATATGCTCAAGCGTTTCAGTCCACTATAAGTCATCCCTACAATTGCCAAGGTATTTTTCCCTGGTGAATACTGAAGGAAAGTATTCATTAAGTACTACCGCTACCTCCTCCGACTCCATGCACACATTTACACTATCACACCTAATTGGTAATATTCTCACACGGCTCATTCTCTTGTTCTTCCCATACTTGTAGAATGCCTTGGTGTTTTCTTTAATCCAGCTCGCTAAGGCCTTTTCAAGGCCCCTTCTAGCTCCTAATTTAATTCTCAAGCTCCTTTAAAGGCTCTAAGTTTGCACTTTGACTCTAGCCCCCACTCCAATGATGGCTATACCAGACCCTATCTCTCTTTTATGGTTTAAAAAATAAGAAAAACCCCTACGCAAGGAGAAAGAACTCACCATGTTTGGTGGTGCTCCACCTGCCTTCTGCTGCTGCCGATGCCTCTGGTGCTTCCTGCGTTTTCAATGAATATTTGCAATTGGAGGTAGAGTTAGCACTATGTCATGACATAATCATCGTCATGGGAGATCTAAGTGCCAAAGTGGGAAGTAAAAACTGGCACTTCACTTAGGTCATGGACATGCATAGATGTGAACAATGACTAACAGTGGTGAAAGAGTGGTGGAATTCTGTGCCATGAACAATCTGGTCATAGAAGGGACCCTCTTTCGGCACCATGAAATTCACAAACTAACACAGTGCACACCCATGATTAATGATTTCATGATTAATGGTATGTGGCAATGATCCTTGCAAGATCTAAAAGTCAAGAGAGTAGCAGAAATGGAAGTGATCATCACTATGTTGTAGCAGCGATGAAACTTAAGCTGAGAATCACTGGGACCAGAACACGTGTGCAAAGATGTTTTGATGTTGAAAAGCTCAAGGACACCAGTGTGAGATTTGCCTTCACCATTCAGTTTAAGAACAGATTCTAGACCTTGTAAGACCTTGATGAGTATGTGTCAGTAAACAAGATCAATGCAGTGTGGAAACAGATGCTTCAGTCTTCAAAGAGAGTAGCAAAGCTTTTCTAGGATACAGAGCTGGAAAGAAGAGCAAAGCAGGAAACATGGACAGCCGTAGAAGAAAGACAGAAAATTAAGAAGAAAGTGTTAGGTGCAAAGTCAACAGGAATTAAGGAGAAGCTTCAACTAGCATATACTGAAGCTAACAAGAAAGGTAAGAGACTTGTAAGAAAGATAAGAGAGTCTACATGGAAACCCTTGCAGAGGAGGCCTATTGAGGCAATCAGAGAAATTCATGCAAAATTTCAAAACTGCTGTGTGGAAAGTTCCAGGCCGGATCCAGTGTGAGAGGTAAGAACAGTCTGCTTTTGACAACTGAGAAAGAGGAAGAAGCACAATGGATGGAGTATTTCAGAGAATTACAGAATAGACCACCACCAAATGAAGAACCTGACATACAAGAGCCAGCAGAGGACCTTGACATCAACCCAGATCTATCCAAGAATGAAGAGATTGTTGCTCTGATTAAATCAGTAAAGAACAGCAAAGCTTCAGAACATGACAATTTCAATACCAGACTGTTCAAAGTTGAATCTTAAAGTTACAGCAGCCATTCTGCAACTACTGTTTACTATAGCCTGGGAATGGGGATAAGTACCCAAGAACTGGAGAAAGGGAGTTCTTGTTCGAATCCCCAAGAAAGGAGCATTAACTGATTGCAACAACTTGTGTGGCATCACTCTTTTGTTAGAGTCCAGCAAGATTCTCGCCAAAGTCCTTATACAGATGCAGTCGATATGTGCTTGTGGAAAGAACAAGCTGGCTTCAGAAGAAATGGAGGCTGTGTCAACCAGATCTTCACACTGTGTAACACCATAGAACAGTGTACAGAGTGGCAGAGACAACTGTGTGTGGCGGCAATCATCATGAGGAAATGTTGGAGATGGATTAGGCTCTTAATGAGCAGAGAGGCCAACTCCATCATCAAGACAGTACTTCATTGGACCTCTGAAGGGTAGAGGAAACTCAAGAGACCAAAGACAACTTGACGCTGTACTGTAGAGGCAGAAAAAAGGATCCTGAATGACACCAGGGGCAAAATTGCTGAGGGCAAACAGAATGGATGACTTTCATTGCTGCCCTAAATACCAGTGACATAACTGGCTGTAACTGCTAGTTATTGACTCTCCAGTTATATTTCAACTTCCCTCCCACTCCTTAGCTGAATTCAGCAATTTCAAATCAAGCTCTGGTAAGTAAACACTCCTCCCCCTACTTTGACCCACATTCTTTCATTTAAAGTATTATGCTATGCAGTTTATGCATTTTATAATTTGCTTCTACTAATGCAGAGTCCTTTCATCCAAAGCTCGGTAACAGGAGGTTGAATTAGGCTTGTTTTTTAATCTGGTAAGTATTACTCAATAAAATGTGGTAAAATTGCAATTTTGACTGCAATTTCATCAAGGAGATAAAAAATATAGGATCTTGCAGTCTTTTTTGTGAGATTGAAATCTATTGTTGGAATCATTAAGATTAAATCTTATGCTGGTTTTCAGCCTACATTACAGGTAATGAATCAAGTGATGATAATCAACATTTTGTCTAAAATTTCATACTTGAAGAATTCAACGTGTTTGATTTTAGAATGAAACTACACCAAATAATAATGTAATCCTGTCAACCCAGGCACCTTGCGAGGAAGTTCCTGTACTTATGGGTGTGCAAAACATTTGGCAGAATCCTTCCAAACAAGGCCAGGTAAGATTATATTTGCTTCCTTTAACATGTTTAGATTGAAGATGAAAATGGTTAGAATTTCAAAGTACAAGCAGAGAATGTATGGGTATTGTTATCGAAAATAAGAACTCATATTGGGTGAAAACACATCACCAGGGATGGAGAAATGATTAAAGTGAAGGGCATGAATGAATGCATTCCTTTCATGTGGCATATTGTTACTAAGTGTACCATTCTGGTCACTTCTGGGTCCTCAACTGTTCACTCTTGTAAAGCCCAGGAGCTAAAGTAAACTGTGGGGTGAATACAGCAAGACAGTGTAGAAATTCAGATGGGTTAATGGAGTCATTTAGGGAGAATTACAAGGGATATAAGGCATAGAGATGGGTGAGTGGGGCTAGCCAGTCTGTGCAGAGTTTATGCTCCATTGAATCTCCTAACATGTTTCAACATCTAAATTGAACAATGTAGTCCTTGATTTCCTTCACAGATAAATTTTTGTCTGGACTGTTGAAACGTATATATACCCTGCACATCAACCATTTACTGTTGCAACAAGTCACTCATTTCCAGCACTCTGTGGGTAAGGAAATATCTTCTGCAGTCCCCATAGGGTATTTTGGTGACTGCAATTAAGCAGCAGTTGTGTTAGCAAATTGCAGGTTAACTGCCAATACAAGTTTTGCTGTTGTCTAAGAATGACTCAATAAATGTGACCAGAAGTTGTGAGTACAACTGTGGTTTCACAAAGGATAGTTGGAATAAATTGCAGTCTATTCATGAGATTGAAACCCACTGATTTGATCATTGATATTAGTGGGCTTGTGGGTGCTCCATGATTGAGCATCTAAGGCTCAGGCTCTCTTGAACAGTTTGGGAGTTGGAAGAAATCGGGACTAGTAGAGCTGATACCTCACAGCTCCAAATGACTCTGATTCAATCCTGACCTCTGGTGCTGTCTGTGGAATTTACACCATCCCCTTGTGTTTATGTGAGTTTTCCCCAGGTGCTCTGGTTTACATGCCGCATCCCAAAGGCATATGGTTGGTAAGTTAATTTGCTACTGTAACTTGCCCCTAGTGCATGTTGAGAGACAGATGTTGGGTGCAGTTGACTGGAATAAATAATAGAATTTTTTATTACTTCAGTGAGTCTTACTTCAATGGGGTTGTTAAGTTGATGGAAAAGATCCTGAGAGGCAGGATTTATGAATATCTAGAGAGGCATAATATGATTAGGAATAGTCAGCATGGCTTTGTCAAAGGCAGGTCGTGCTTTACAAGCCTGATTGAATTTTTTGAGGATGTGACTAAACACATTAAAGAAGGTAGAGCAGTAGATACAGTGTATATGGATTTCAGCAAGGCATTTGATAAGGTACCCCATTCAAGGCTTATTGGGAAAGTAAGGAGGCATGGGATCAAAGGTGACCTTGCTTTGTGGATCCAGAACTGGCTCGCCCACAGAACGCAAAGGGTGGCTGTACACGGGTCATATTCTGCATGGAGGTTGGTGACCAGTAGTGTGCCTCAGGGATCTGTTCTGGGACCCCTTCGTGATTTTTATAAATCACCTGGATGAAGAAGTGGAGGGATGGGTTAGTAAATTTGCTGATGACACAAAAGTTGGGGGTGTTGTGGATAGTGTGGAGGGCTGTCAGAGGTTACAGCAGGACATTGAAAAGATGTAAAACTGTGATGAGAAGTGGCAGATAGAGATCAACCCAGATAAGTGTGAGGTGGTTCATTTTGGTATGTCATATATGATAGCAGAATATAGTATTAATGGTAAGACTCTTGGCAGTGTGGAGGATCAGAAGCACTTTCCCAGGGCTGAAAAGACTAATACGAGAGGGCACAGTTTTAAGGTGCTTGGAAGTAAGTACAGAGAAGATGTTGGGTTAAGTTTTTTATGCAGAATGGTGAGTGTGTGGAATCGGCTGCTGGCAACGGTGGTGGAGTCTTTTAAGAGACTCCTGGGTAGGTACATGGAGCTTAGAAAAATAGAGGGCTGTGAGTAACTCTAGGTAATTTCTAAAGTAAGTACATGTTCAGTACAGTATTGTGGGCTGAAGAGCCTGTATTGTGCTGTAGGTTTTGTATGTTTCTATATTTCCTCGAATTGATTTTAACCACATGAACCTTAAGTCCATGCTCCCCAAATTCTATCAGTATGTCGACTTTGCAACGAGGGGGGAGAACATGTTGGACCTGGTTTACACAAACATCCCCGACGCATACCGGGCAGAGCCCTGCCCCCACCTTGGATACTCAGACCACATCTCTGTTATGCTAATTCCAGCATACAGACCGCTTGTCAGGCGCACCAGACCAGTTGAGAAGCAGGTGAAAACCTGGCCAGCAGGAGCCATCTCTGCTCTTCAAGACTGCTTTGAGCACACTGACTGGCACATGTTCAGGGAGGCTGTAACCGATGGCGACTCTACCAACCTAGAGGAGTACACAGCATCAGTGACCAGCTGCATCAGCAAGTGCATTGATGACGTTACTCTGTCCAAGACATTACTAAACGCGCTAACCAGAAGCCATGGATGACCGCGGAGGTGCGTGCGCTGCTGAGGACCTGCGACTCCGCCTTCAGAGCTGGTGACAAGACAGCTCTAACAACAGCAAGGGCCAAACTGTCGCGGGCCATCAATGGGGCAAAGCATGCACACACCCAGCTAATCCACAGTTACTTCCAGGACAGCAGCGACATGCAGCGCATGTGGAAGTGCATCCAGGATATCACCAATTACAGGACAACATCACCTGACTCTGCCTCCCACCCAGATGCGCTGAATAACTTCTACGCCTGGTTTGAGGCGGAAAACGACGTGGCAGCGAGGAAGTCCACCCCTGTGTCTCACTGTGGTCGCCGATGTGAGAGGAACCCTGTGCAGGGTCAGCCCACGGAAGGCTGCTGGACCAGACAACATCCCTGGTAGAGTGCTCAGAGGATGTGCAGACCAGCTAGCAGATGTTCTCACTGACATCTTCAACATCTCCCTGAGCAGCGCCACCATTCCAATGTGCTTCAAGGCCGCCACCATCGTCCCCGTGCTGAAGAAGTCTTCAGTGTCCTGCCGAAATGACTACCGTCCCGTTGCACTTACATCCATCATCATGAAGTGTTTCGAGAGGCTCGTCATGAGGCATATCAAGACCCTGCTGCCCCCCTCATTGGACCCCCTGCAGTTTGCGAACCATCCCAACTGTTCAACAGATGACGCCATTGCCACCTCCCTCCACCTGGCTCTAACCCACTTGGAGAAAAAAGGCACATATGTTCGGATGCTGTTCATAGACCTTAGTTCAGCATTCAACACAATCATCCCTCAGAAACTGATTGGAAAGCTGAGCCTACTGGGCCTGAACACCTTCCTCTGCAACTGGATCCTAGACTTCCTGACTGGGAGACCTCAGTCAGTCCGGATTGGGAGCAGCATCTCCAACACCATCACACTGAGCACGGGGGCTCCCCAGGGCTGCGTGCTCAGTCCACTGCTGTTCACTCTGCTGACCCACGACTGTTCTGCAACACACAGCTCAAACCACATCATGAAGTTCGCCGATGACACGACCGTGGTGGCCCTTATCAGCAAGAATGACGAGTCAGCTTACAAAGAGGAGGTGCAGAGCCAACAACCTGTCTCTTAACGTGAACAAAACAAAAGAGATGGTTGTTGACTTAAGGAGGGCACAGAGCGACCACTCCCTGTTGAACATCAACGGCTCCTCAGTAGAGAACGTTAAGATCACCAAATTTCTTGATGTTCACCTGGCGGAGAATCTCACCTGGTCCCTCAACACCAGCTCCATAGCAAAGAAAGCCCAGCAGCGTCTCTACTTTGTGCGAAGGCTGAGGAAAGTCCATCTCCCAACCCCCATCCTCATCACATTCTACTGTGGTTGTATTGAGAGCATCCTGAGCAGCTGCATCACTGCCTGGTTCGGAAATTGCAACATCTCGGATCGCAAGACCCTGCAGCGGATAGTGAGGTCAGCTGAGAAGATCATTGGGGTCTCTCTTCCCACCATCACGGACATTTACACTACACGCTGCATCCGCAAAGGAAACAGCATTCTGAAGGACCACATGCACCCCTCATACAATCTCTTCTCCCTCCTGCCATCTGAGAAAAGGCTCTGAAGCATTTGGGCTCTCACGACCAGACTATGTAAAGGTTCCTTCCCCCAAGTTATCAGACTCCTCAATACCCAGAGCCCGGACTGACACCTTGCCCTCTTGTCCTGTTTATTGTAATGCCTGCACTGTTTTGTGCACTTTACGCAGTCCTGTGTAGGTCTGTAGTGTAGTGTAGCTTTCTCTATGTGTTTTTTTTTACGTAGTTCAGTCTAGTTTTTGTACTGTGTCATGTAACACCATGGTCCTGAAAAACATTGTCTCATTTTTACTATGTACTATACCAGCAGTTATGGTCGAAATGACTTTAAAAGTGACTTGACTTGAAATTGGTATAAATGCATTAGGTTTAGAGCATTAAGGAAGATTGGTGGAGACTGGAGCCGAATGTCTAGCTTCCACCCTGTATGACTCATAACTGTAATCAAGGGTTTGGCAGTAAAGTGGAGAAGGCAAAGATGATTTAATTAATTGGTGGAGCAAGGGACAAAGTGTCTAATTACTGCTATTTCTTGTTTGATGTTCTTTTCTGGTTGCTGCGCTACACTTGGATTTTCAAAAAGGAAAGCAACAATTTTAAAATATTTTTATTATTTGAGATTATGCCAATTACACACGTGACTAAACTAACAACCTGTTCGTCTTCGGAATGTGTGAATAAACTGGAGCACCAGGAGGAAACCTACACGGTCAAAGGAAGAATATACAAACTCTTTACAGACAGTGGTAGAGTTGAATCCGGCTCACTGGTGCTGTAATAATGTTACACTAGCTACTACACTACTGTAGCAAAATAGAAACACATTTTGGGAGAAACTCATTGGAGACCCTACATCAGGAGTTTGGATGAATTGAGACATGTCGACCAAGAGCAAAATTGACCCTTGATAAATATGTTGGGACAAATATCAGATTGGTAGTCAGTTGACTAAAAATGAAACAAGGATTTTGAATTCAAATAAAGCCTTTGGAAAGTGGTGCATCACATGGATTGATGTTGGCAGTACTGCTATCAATCTAATGGCTTGTATAAATTCTGTACTAGACAATTTCAAAGGTGAATGAAATTAACTTTTGGGAAAAATGGAGCAATAACTAGTATTAGGAAAGACTACAACAAAATATAATTGATAAATAACAAAGATAATTAATGAATGACTTTAAAGATAGATAGTTAAGAGTCAGATACAACAACCCAATTTGTAAAGTAGTGACTCAAGTAAATAAGAATATATAAATCAAAAATAGCAAAAACAATTGGGATTCATTCCTGGAAAAAAAACCATTGAAATACAGAAGTGGAAATGTCAATTTCTATAGAATGGACTGAATTTGATGTTCTGTGCAGTTTAAATTTTTATATTATATAAAATATGTGTGGGCACTGGAGAAGGTACAGGAAGGAGAAATTGTAGCAATTAGGAAAGGCTGTTGTGACTAAGATTGTTTTCGCTGGAATGGAGATGGTTGAAGAGTGAGTTTGCAAAATTTTTTAAGGATTTCATAGGATGGGTACAGAGCTGATGTTTCTCCAGGAAGGAATCCAAAATTGAGGATCACAAATATAAAATTGTTGTGAATTAAGAAGAAATTTCTTCTCAAGAACAACATTCTGTTGCATGCAAACTCTGCTGCCTGTGTGTTGTATTTGTAAAACAAACTGATTGAAAATGGTATTTTATCACTATCACAAGCCATTAATGCTATTAATTCTAATTTTGAATCTTTCATTGATCATTATTTATTCTGGCACTTTCCACATGAGAGGCCTAAACTATGGAAATGTGCAACCTGATCCAGATTGGTTTAAAACTGGGATACAACATCATAACTTTCTAGGTTGGCTAGGGTGGTGAAGAAGGCACTTGGTAGGCTAGCCCAAGGCACTATCTATAGCAGTTGCCATGTCACATTGCATTTATACAAAACATTGATTAGACATTATTTGGAGTATTGGGTACTCTTTTGGTTGCTGCAGTGCAGCAAGGATATGGTAACACCAGAAAGAGTGCAGAAGAAATTTAACAGGATATTGCCTGGAATGGAGGGCAGTGATTATAAGGAGAAATTGGATTGATATTTTTATGCTTTCTGGAATGTCAGAGGCTGAGGTGTGATTGTAGAGAAATCTATAAAATGCATGAGTCAGAATCTTTCCTCTTGGGCAAGGGAGTCTAAAACTAGAAGTTTCAAGTAAGAGGGAAGAAATTTAAAGGAGATTGAGTGTGCTGTTTTTCACATAGAGAGTGGTGAATGTTTGGAACAAGCAATCAGAGCAGGTGGTGGAGGTAGCTACTGTTAGAACATTTAAAAGGCATTTGTATAAGTAAAGGGTAGAGAGATCCAGGCCTAATGCAGGCAAGTGGGATAAACATAGACAGACTGCATATCCAGCACAGATGATCTTATTTCTGTGCTGGACATCTCTATGATTCTGTGAACTACTGTTGAGAACAATAGCAGGTTGCTGGGATACAACAGACAAAAAGGATATTCGTTTTGAGGTTTAGGGAGAGGAAACTTGTGTAGAGCTTAAAAAAATTCATCAACACAAAATCTACTTTTGAACTACATGTTCTATTTTGCTGTATGGAGAATAAGTGTGCGTTAGTATCAAAGGTCAAATCGTGAAGAATTTTTGGAAAAAATGCTTAACAAATTTTAACTGGCAGCTGCATGGTATTAGAAATATTTAAAAAATGAACAGCACAATGAAGATATAATTCAGGCTCAATTGTATCTGTGCTTTTAAATCAATACTTAGTGATACTAAGTAATACTTAATGAACATTTTGGGAATGAAATTACAATCAGCTGTTATGTGATGTTGTCTTTTCCTTTCACTAGATCTCATTACTGTCATGCTTTGTTGAATAAAACATTTGATGGATGGAAGGAACAGTGGTGGTGTGCTCGAGTAGAATGGAAGTTGATGGTCCGAGCAGATTGTCACTATAGGTACTTTTATATTTCTTGTGCTGTATCTGTGTCATAGATTTGTGTGCACTCTAATAAGCTGCTAATTGTCCTTATTATATTTCATACAGAAAGTGTCTTCAACATTACTAATTTGAACTTTGCGTGAATGTGTAACTAGAAAGCAAGGAGCTGTAGGTAATCACAAAACCTGTCCTCTGAGATAGCCTATTTCTGGACATAGCTGGAAAGCTCTAAAAATAATTGTGTTTTGTATAGAAGGATGTACTTTAAAGTTATATTTATTACTACTGTAGTGAAATGTGGTGTAGAACCTGTTCCCTTGATCTGTGAATTTAATCAAATTTTGCAAAATAACCGTGGGCTTCTCCACCTCAGAAACTCTTTATTTTGTTGATATATTTCTCATTTTCTGTCATCCATTTTGTGGTGGTCCAAAGATGCAGATCCATTCAACGCTGTTGATTTTTAGCACCTTCTTCCAGGTGTTGCTATCCCATTTGCAAGCACTATGTGAAATATGGTAAATCATTTGGACTGAGGAGGAATCATAGCTTTCCTAGATCTTTGTAGAATCAGTTTCAGCATGGAAGCAAATGTTTCTTTGGTTGCCTCTTGTTTACATCTGCCAAAGGCCAACATCATCACCATTCTCACTCTCTGTGTTGCTACTTTCAGGGAACTCTGTACTTGTACTCCTAGGACCCTGTTCTGGTCGAAGACACATCCCAAGCCTGTACCATTCAATGTGAAAGACTAGTCCTTATTTGACTTTACAAAATGCAAACCTTGCACTTATCTGGATTGAACAGCATTTGTTATTCCTTGGCTAATTTACCCATCTTATAAAAATCTTGTAATTTTGATAATTTTCTTTGCTGTCTATGATGTCGCTTAAGGGAATGTAGTTTTATGTGCATATACACATATGCACTGTTGTAAAAAAGAATACTACTTATAATGATGATTAGTGAGGCACAAAGAGATCTGTATTTACTGACAAGTACCTTTATTGTTCAAACTAACAAGTACGTGAATCCATACGCCATCATCAGAGACTCCCACTATCCATTCCATGCTCTCTTCTCGCTGCTGCCATCAGAGAGGTGGTACAGGAGCCTCAGGCCAGACCATCCGGTTCAGGAACAGTTATTACACTTCAACCATCAGAACTAGAGGGGATAACTTCACTCATCTTAACAGTGAACTATTCCCACAACCTATGGGCTCACTTTCAAGCACTCTTCATCTCATGTTCTTGATGGTTATTGATTGATTATTTATAAATATATAAATTTATAATTTATAAATAAATATTTATTATTATTATTACTACTTAGCTTGTATGTTTTTTGGGTTTTATTTGTATGTACTGAGAATACCCACAAGAAAATGAATTTCAGGGGTTTATACGGTGCCATATACGTGTGTAGTTTGATAATAAATTTACTTGGAACTTTGGTTTTCAAATTGGCAGGCTGACTTGGTCCTTAGACCTTGGCCCAAAAGGCAGTCAAATATATAACAGTTTTCCCCTGTCATCATTGCTCCTCTTTTAAATATTTTGCAAATTGCCAGGGAACACATTCAATCCTACATCCCTGTTAAACTAACCATGAGAGGGTTGCTCTGGATTGGATAGTGGGAGCTCTGATGATGGATACTGGTTTCCTGCAACAATGTTCCATGTAGCTGTGCTCAATAGTTGGGAGGACTGTGGTGTATCCACTACTTTTTGTAGGCTTTTCCATTTAAAGTTGTTTTCATACAGGCCATGTGGTAACCATTTGATGCATATTCACCACATATCTATAGAAGCTTGACAAAGTTTTAGGTGACGTGCTGAATCTTCGCAAACTTTTCTTAAAAAAAAGTAGAGGTGCTGCCATGCTTTCTTTGTATTGACATGTATGTGCTGAACCCAAGACAGATCCTCTGAAGTGGTAACGTCGAGGAATTTAAAGGTACTGACACGCTCCACCTCTGATCTCTCAATGAGGTCTGGCTCATGGGCCTCTGGTTTCCTTCTCTTGAAGTCGCTAATCAGCTCTTTGGTCTTGCTGACGTTGAGTGAGAGATTATCGTTGTGGTACCACTCAACCAGATTTTCAGTGCTATATGATGATTCATCACCACCTACAACAATGGTGTTGTCAACAAGTTTAAATATGGCATTGGAGTTACTCTTAGATTCACAGTCATAAGTATAAAGCAAGAATAGGGGCTAAGCTGACAGCCTTGTGGTGCACCTGTGGAGGCCGTGGAGGAGATGTTGTTACCATTCTGAACTGATTGGGGTCAGCAAGTTATGAAATCGAGGAGGTATGAGGTCTAGGTCTTGGAGCTTGTTGATTAGTCTTAAGGGGATGATAGTATTAAATGCCAAGCTGTAGTCAATGAAATGGTATCTGCTGTTGACCTGTTGTGATGGTAGGCGAATTGGACCACATGCAAGTTACTGCTCAGGCAGGAGTTGATGTGTTATATCACCAACCTCAAAGCACTTCATTACAGTGGATGTGAGTGCTGCTGGATTCCTGCCCCTTGTCCCCTAATGTAGAACATTTGTGATTGATAGTCTCCCACCTTTTTGTAATCTGTCCCTTTTCTATCAATGACAGGTACTACATATACAGTCAGACATGGAAAACCTGGCAGATGTACATTCTTCAAAAAAAGAAGACAAAATCAAAATACATAGTTGCTGCTTCACATGGTATGAGTTGGAAATACAAACAATTGCTGACTGAACCTTTTTCAGAGCCAAAGTAATGTTGAAATTATTTCAAATGGAGTTTGAATGACATTTCAATATATAAATACAAAAGCAAAAATACTGTGGTTTCTGGTACCCTGAAGTAAAAACAGAAAATTTGGGAAATACTCAGCAAGTAAACAATAGCTTGAGACAAGAATAGCACTTTATGATTAAAAAAAATGTTTCTTTGCTATTCAAGCAACTGTCATAAATCTTGTATTTTAATAGAATAATATCCTATAATATTCTCTCAAAATGGTGAATCTCTTGTTTGACACAAATTTTTACACGACGAGTATGTGAACAATCTGTTAGAAGCTGATTTCTAAGATGCCCTGTTCTGTGGTTTGCTGCGCAAAATCAGGATTTAGCTGCCTGCTTCAATTTTGAAGTATATTGAGTGGCATGAAAGTAGATATATTAACTGGGAAATAACAAATAAACTTATTGCAGGAGGTTGAAGTTATTCATTTAATTCTAAGTTATTTATTTAATAGCTCTTTGATTTCGGCTGGTCAACCACTTTCAGTTTTGGTAAAGAGAGTGGATTGCAGGTATTAAAAAAATCAGGGAAAGCAGAAACACACAAAATAGAAGAGACTGGTAAGATCTGGAAATAGTGTCAAAAGCAAAGGACTTATAATATTAAAATAAAAATGGGAAGTTGAAACAAATTATTACTGGGAGGTAATTCTTTAAAGTTCAAAGTACATTTTATTATCAAAGTAGTACGTTCTATAATTTTCTATTAAAATAATGGTGAAGTTAATGTTGTACACTAGAATGTCGTTGAATGTAGAACGCTACCACAGAATGCAAGTCCTTCAGCCCACAATATTGTGTCATCCTTATAACCCACTCTGACAAATTTAACCCTTCTCTCCATATGTCCCTCTGTTATGCCATCATAAGTGACCTTATTTTGACTGTGCCTCTTGCCTCTGTTTACAGCTTCAGTAAGATTAGCTGCCAATAACAAACCATCACCATCCTCTTCCAAATGATGCCAATCAGTGTCAGATATTTTCTTTTAATCTTTCTTCTTTCACAAAGATTACCTCTATTTCGGATTTAAGATGATCAGAACTAATGGACTGAAATAAATTCCCCTTTCTCCTCTCAGTATCTACTCTCCTGCCAGTTTCACCTTATTTACTTGATCAGTACCTCTTGGTAGGTACTAATTGAAATCTTTAAAAGTTGCTAAAGAGTTGGTAGGTTTGCCTTCAACTGACTTTCCTGAATTCATACAATGAATTACATGCACTCCTTCAGAATTCCATTTCCACATTGACCTCTTTTACTTTTAGATTTCTACCAGTGGGTTTGTGCTATATTGTGTACTTTGGCGAAGGAGCAAATTGATCCAAATTGAGGTTGCCTGTCTAGTTAATATTGTCATTATCATATGTAATAATATACTGTTTACTGTGCCTAAATAATACAAGTATTTCTACGTGCACTTAAAAGCTGGCTGTATTTATCATGGTTAAATTTTATCAGGTTGATTGATAGTCCTTTTTGTGTATTTCAGCTAATTTGCAGTTGCTGCATAAAGTCTGGATCCATTGGTGTTGGTACATAAAAATTCGCAAAACCAAACATTTGATGCAAGTTGAGGCATGGGTGTTTCATATAAGAGCTATTACTCGGTGAGCATAAACTTATTTCTGATTTAAATAATTTTATTCTCGATGAAGTATGACTACTGAAAAAGTGAACAATTAGACATTTGACGTCTAGTGAGATATATCGCCATCTGTTATTGTAACCAAATCACTTGCAGAATGGTTAGTTTTAATAGTTTGTCCTAAAATTGTCTTTCCAGTATCGATTTCAGATTTCAAATTTGCCACCATTTTTGCATTGAAATAGAAGTTTTGTGTCTACATTTTCTTTTCTTTTTTTTTCAATCTTTTTATTGAATTTCATATATATAAAGAGAAACATAACATAATATAAATAGGTTATAAATGCATTAGATTTAAAGTTAAATTTATAATAGGATAACAATATCTTATTAAATATCAACCAAAAAAAAACTTATAATAAACAATCAAACCTATTTTGATTGAACATGAAAAAGAATAAAAATAGTCATCAAAAGAAAAAAAAGTAAAAATGCACGGAAATGTATATTAAAAAAAAACCTAAACTAACATGGGCAATAATACCAGTTTATATGAGTATGATAGTGTCAAAAACTCCGGAACTCTATACCAGAACAAGAATAAAAAGAGAAAAGGTCTGGAAGAGGCCAAATTAATTCATATGAAAGTGTCGAATGAACGGTCCCCAAGTTTCTTCAAATTTAATTGATGAATCGAAAATAGTACTTCTAATTTTTTCGAAACTCAGACAAGAGATAGTTTGAGAAAACCACTGAAATGTGGTAGGAGGGTTTACTTCTTTCCATTTTTGTAATATAGACCTTCTGGCCATTAATGTTACAAAGGCGATCATTCAATTGAAGGGGAAAGTCGACTACCATCCTCATTTGGTATACCAAAAATTGCAGTAATAAAATGAGGTTGTAAATCAATATTCCAAATTGAGGAAATGGTAGCAAATATGTCCTTCCAATAGTTATGTAAAGTGGGACATGACCAAAACATATGGGTCAATGAGGCCACATCTGAATGACATCTGTCACATTGAGGGTTAATATGAGAATAGAATCGAGCAAGCTTATCTTTAGGCATATGAGCTCCATGTACGACCTTAAATTGTATTAAAGCATGTTTAGCACATATAGAAGAAGAATTAACCATTTGTAAAATTTTTTCCCATTTTTCTGTTGATATATTATATTGAAGTTCTTTTTCCCACTCCTGTTTAATTCTACCTGATATTTCTGGTTGTATCTTCATAATCCTATTATAAATAAAAGCCACTAATCCTTTCCGACAAGGATTCAGGGTAAAAATCATGTCTGAAAAGTCTATCAAAGTTGAATTGGGAAAGGATGGTAAAACTTTATATAAAAAATTTCTAATTTGTAAATATCTAAAAAAATTAGATTTAGGTAAATTAAATTTGTTGGAAAGTTAGTCAAAAGACATCAAACTACCTTCAAAAAAGAGATCACGAAAACATATTATACCTTTCCTTTTCCATATGCTAAAAGCTTGATCTGTTAAAGAAGGTTTAAAAAAGAAGTTAAGTAAGATAGGGCTATCAACAACAAAGTTTTTCAAAGTAAAAAACTTACGAAACCAAATTCGTATTGTGTGTTTGACAATAGGATTGGATGTCTGTTTATTGAGTTTAACTAAATCAACCGGAAGAGAAGAACCAAGAATGGAGAATAAAGAATATCCTTGTGCAACATTACATTCTAAATTTACCCACTGTGGGCACAATGGTGAATCCAAATCTAGTTTCCAATATATTAAGTTTCGAATATTATTCGCCCAATAATAAAATCTAAAGTTAGGTAAAGCTAAACCACCATCTTTTTTAGATTTCTGTAACTGTCTTTTACTTAACCTGGGATTTTTATTTTGCCACACAAATGAGGAAATTTTTGAATCAATGTTATCGAAGAAAGATTTAGGAATAAAAGTTGGTAAGGCTTGAAATAAATATAAAAATTTCGGTAAAATCATCATTTTAATAGCATTAATCTGACCAACTAATGATAAGGATAAAGGAGACCATCTAGCAGTAAGTTGTTGAATTTGATGAAGCATGGGTAAAAAATTCAATCTGAATAAATCTTTATACTTCTTAGTAATTTTTATACCTAAATAAATAAAGTTATCAGTAACAACTTTAAATGGTGTCCTGTCATTCAATAAAGTTTGCTCATTTGAAGGAAATATTTCATTCTTATCCAAATTTAATTTATAACCAGAAAAACTACCAAATTGAACCAACAAAGATAGGATAGCGGGAATAGACCTATCAGGATCAGAAATATATAACAACAAGTCATCAGCATAAAGTGATAACTTGTATAACTTTTCATTACGAGTAATACCAAAAATATTAGGAGATTCACGAATAGCAGTGGCTAAAGGTTCTAATGCGATATTAAATAATAAAAGACTTAAGGGACAACCTTGTCTCGTACCACGAGATAATTGAAAAAAAGAGGATCTATAATTATTTGTAAGAACAGAAGCAACAGGTTTATAATATATTAATTTAATCCATGATATAAAATTAGAACTAAAATTAATATTTTTCAAGGCATTAAATAAGTATGTCCATTCAACTCTATCAAAAGCTTTTTCAGCATCTAATGAGATAACACATTCTGAGGTTGTGGGTGAAGAAGTATAAATTATATTAATCAATTTTCTAACATTAAAAAAGGAATACCGATTCCTAATAAAACCAGTTTGGTCTTCTGAAATAATCTGTGATAATACTTTTTCTAACCTAATAGCTAAAATTTTTGTAAGAATCTTAGAGTCTACATTTAATAGCGATATAGGGCGATAAGATACACATAAAGTAGGATCTTTATCCTTTTTAAGAATTAGAGAGATAGTAGCTTCATAAAAAGATTGAGGTAATCTCTTCTCAGTAAATGCATCATTAAAGATTTCACATAACCAAGGGGAAAGCAAAGAAGAAAAAGTTTTAAAAAATTCTATAATATAACCATCAGGACCAGGAGCTTTCCCTGAATTCATTGATGAGATAGCCTCTCCTACTTCGGCCATAGAAATAGGAGCATCAAACACACTTCGATCTTCATCTGTCAGTTTGGGAATATTTAAATTGTTAAAAAAATTATCCATCATGGACAGATCGCCATCAAATTCTGATTGATATAAAGATTTATAAAAATCTTGAAAAGTATTATTAATTTCTTTATGATCAGTAGTCAGATTACCGTCTTGTTTACAAATTTTAATGATTTGTCGCCTAGTTGAAATAGCTTTTAATTGGTTAGCTTGTGGCGACCCATTTCCTGGCACATCCGAACCGGCTCACAATTAGATAGCCTACGGGGGTTTGCGAGCACAGAGCTTTGGAGCCTCTGCGCCACGGGGGGCAGGTTGAGGGAGGCTTAAAAGTGAGGCTGAGGATTTCAAATAAAGTTTTTTCCTTCGACTGCAGTTACCGACTCCGTGTCGTAATTTTAGCGCTGCGTGTAGCACTCCGCTACAATTGTGACCCCGACGGTCCAAACGATTTTTGGACCAGAAATGACCGATGCCGCCTCTGTACATGCGGTTTCGTTGAAACTGCCGGGTTTCTGGACACAGCGACCGAACCTATGGTTCCAGCAAGCCGAAGCTCAATTCCACGTTCGCCGGATCACCTCAGAAGACACCCGCTACTACTACGTGGTGAGCTCCCTCGACCAGGACACAGCGGCCCAGGTCGCGGAGTTCGTACAGTCGCCCCCGGCAGACGGCAAGTACACGGAATTCAAAGCCCTGCTCCTCAGGACTTTCGGACTCTCACGGCGTGAGCGGGCTGCCCGTTTACTGCACCTGGATGGCTTGGGCGACAGACCTCCATCGGCTTTAATGAAAGAGATGTTGTCTCTCGCCGACGGACACACACCCTGCCTCATGTTTGAGCAGGCATTCCTGGAGCAGCTGCCCGAGGACATACGCCTGCTGCTGTCCGACGCGGATTTCAGTGACCCCCGGAAGGTGGCAGCCCGGGCGGACTTGCTGTGGAACGCCAAAAAGGTGTCCATCGCACAGATCTCCCAGCCACGCTCCCGGCAGCAAACCAGTCCAGGCCCGGCCGCAGAGCCCGCCAACCCCCGGCCCAATGAACACTGGTGCTTCTACCACCAGCGGTGGGGCACAGAAGCCCGCTGTTGTCGCCCGCCCTGCAGGTTCCTGGGAAACGCCAGGGCCAGCCGCCGCTGATGGCTACGGCGGCTGGCCATCGGGATAGCCTCCTGTATGTGTGGGATAGAAGGTCGGGACGCCGGTTTTTGGTCGATACTGGGGCTGAGATCAGCGTTTTACCTCCGACGAGTTACGACACCCGCAGCAGGGCACCGGGTCCCCCCCTGAGGGCCGTGAATGGCAGCACAGTAAGGACCTATGGCACCCTTCAGGTGCAGCTACAGTTCGGCTCCAGCCAGTTCACGTGGGACTTCACACTGGCCGCCGTAGCCCAACCGCTTCTGGGTGCGGATTTTTTGCGGGCTCACAGCCTACTGGTCGACCTGCCCAGGAAGAGACTGGTACACGCCGAGACCTTTCAGACGGTCTCCCTGGGTGCAGCCCAGTTGCCAGCCCCTCACCTCGGCTCCATCACGCTGTCCGACAACGACTTCACCAGGGTCCTGGCGGAATTCCCATCGGTTCTGGCACCGCAGTTCACAGCGGCCATGCCCCGACACGGCGTACAGCACCACATCCCGACCCAGGGACCACCCCTCCACGCCCGCGCTCGGCGGCTTCCCCCGGACAAGCTCCGACTAGCGAAGGAGGAGTTCCAGAGGATGGAGGAATTGGGGATCATTCGGCGGTCCGACAGCCCATGGGCCTCCCCCCTGCACATGGTGCCCAAAGCGACGGGAGGCTGGAGACCGTGCGGCGACTACCGCAGGCTGAACGAGGCTACCACACTGGACCGCTACCCTGTGCCGCACATTCAGGACTTTGCAGCAAACCTGCACGGCGCACGGATCTTCTCCAAGGTAGACCTCGTCCGAGGGTACCATCAAATCCCGATGCATCCTGACGACGTCCCCAAAACGGCTCTCATCACCCCGTTTGGCCTTTTCGAGTTCCTCCACATGCCGTTCGGCCTGAAGAATGCCGCACAGACGTTCCAGCGGTTAATGGACCCGGTGGGACGGGACCTGGACTTCGCGTTCATCTATTTGGACGACTTCCTCATAGCCAGCAGTAGTCGTCAGGAGCATCTGTCCCACCTCCGTCAACTCTGCGCCCGACTGAGTGAGTACGGTCTTACAATCAACCCCGCCAAATGCTAGTTCGGACTCGATACCATTGACTTCCTGGGCCACAGGATTACTAAAGACGGGGCAACCCCTCTGCCCGCTAAGGTAGATGCGGTCCGCCACTTTCCCCGACCCACCACGATCAAAGGCCTTCAGGAATTCGTAGGTATGGTCAATTTCTACCGCCGCTTCCTCCCTTCAGCTGCCCGGATCATGTTCGCCCTGATGTCGGGTCCGAGCAAGGACATTATCTGGGACGAGGAGTCCGCCGCCGCTTTCGTTCAAACGAAGGAAGCTTTGGCGAATGCTGCAATGCTAGTACATCCCAGAATGGACGCCCCTACCGCCCTCACAGTGGACGCATCTAACACGGCAGTCGGTGGGGTGCTGGAGCAACTCATCGCAGGTCGCTGGCAACCCCTGGCGTTTTTAAGCAAACACCTGCGGCCACCCGAGCTCAAGTACAGTGCTTTCGACCGGGAACTGTTGGCACTCTACCTGGCAATCCGGCATTTCAGGTACTTCCTAGAAGGTCGGCCCTTCACAGCGTTCACGGACCACAAACCACTTACCTTTGCGTTTACGAAAGCGTCCGACCCCTGGTCGTCCCGCCAGCACCGCCACCTGTCCTACATCTCTGAATACACGACGGATGTCCGGCACGTCTTGGGTAAGGACAATGTCGTGGCGGATGCGCTCTCTCGCCCTACCGTTCATGCCCTTTCCCAAGGGGTAGACTTTGAGGCACTGGCAGAGGCGCAGCAGGCGGATGAGGAGATTCTGAGTTACAGAACCGCAGTCTCCGGTTTGCAGCTCCAGGACCTCCCCGTGGGCCCGGGTGAGAGGACCCTACTCTGTGACGTCGCCACCGGCCAGCCCCGTCCCGTCGTCCCGACAGCCTGGTGGCGCCGTGTTTTCGACTCCATTCATAACTTGGCGCATCCCTCCATCCGGACAACTGTCCGGATGGTTTCCAACAGGTTCGTTTGGCACGGACTCCGCAAACAGGTCAGTGAATGGGCCAAAACGTGCATGCACTGCCAGACGGCTAAGGTGCAGCAGCACACCAAAGCCCCACCGCAGCAGTTCCATCCCACCCACCGGCGTTTCGACCACATACATGTGGATATCGTGGGCCCCCTGCCAGTGTCGCGCGGAGCGCGGCACCTCCTGACTATCGTGGACCGGTTCACAAGATGGCCAGAGGCGGTTCCGCTCACCGACACCACCTCCGAATCTTGCGCCCGAGCCCTGATCGCTACCTGGATATCTCGCTTTGGTGTACCGGCCCACATTACCTCCGACAGAGGCGCCCAGTTCACCTCCAGCCTGTGGTCAGCTATGGCCAGCCTTTTGGGGACTCAGCTGCACCACACCACTGCCTACCACCCACAGTCGAACGGGCTAGTGGAGCGTTTCCACCGTCACCTGAAGTCGGCCCTCATGGCCCGCCTGCGAGGAGCCAACTGGGCAGACGAGCTTCCCTGGGTCCTACTCGGCATCCGCACAGCGCCCAAGGACGACCTGCACGCCTCGTCGGCCGAGTTGGTATATGGCGCACCCCTGGTCGTCCCCGGGGAGTTCCTACCAGCCCCATGGGGGCAAGAGGAAGATCCCACAGCAGTCCTGGGCAGACTATGCGAGAAGCTCGGTAACCTGGCCCCCATACCCACTTCACAGCACGGGCAGCACCCGACCTGCGTACCCAAAGACCTACAGAACTGTAAGTTTGTGTTTGTACGAAGGGGCGGGCATCGGCCACCGCTGCAGCGGCCATACGTGGGGCCGTTTATGGTGCTCCGGAACAACGGGTCCACGTTCGTGCTGGACGTTGGGGGGAAAGAGGAGGTTTTCACGGTGGACCGCCTCAAACCGGCCCATGTGGACCTGGCGCAACCGGCCGAGTTTCTGGCACCTCGGCGCAGAGGCCGACCTCCCAAGCAGGTTCTGGCCCAGACTGTGGACATTGGGGGGTGTATCGCCGGTTCTGGGGGGGGGGGGGTTACGTGGCGACCCATTTCGTGGCACATCCGAACCGGCTCACAATTAGATAGCCTACGGGGGTTTGCGAGCACAGAGCTTTGGAGCCTCTACGCCACGGGGGGCAGGTTGAGGCTGAGGATTTCGAATAAAGTTTTTTCCTACGACTGCAGTTACCGACTCCGTGTCGTAATTTTAGCGCTGCGTGTAGCACACCGCTACAAGCTAACAATTTACCAGTTTGATCACTATGAATATAAAATTGAGCCCTGGTCTTAATTAATTGATTCTCAATTGAAGAAGATAATAATAAGCTATGTTCCATTTGAAGCTCAACTCTCTTCTTATAAAGTTCTTTGGTAGGAGTAACGGAATAAATCATATCAATTTCTTTAATTTTATCCACCAATAAAGCTATATCTAAATATCTTTGTTTTCTTTTACCAACGGAATATGAGATAATTTGTCCACGGATAAAAGCCTTGAAAGAGTCCCAAAGTATTCCTCTGTCAATCTCTTCGGTATAATTTGTTGAAAAAAATAAGTCAATTTGTTGTTTTATGAAGTTAATAAATTCTGAATCTTGAAGCAAAGTAGCGTTGAGTCTCCAAGATCTAGTATTAATGGAAGTGTCCGAAATCTTGATAGATAACTTCAAAGGTGCATGATCCGAAATGGCAATAGAATCATATTTACAATCAGTAACATCTGTTAATAAACGATGATCAATAAGGAAATAATCAATTCTAGAACAACTATGATATACATGTGAAAAAAATGAAAATTCTTTATCTTTAGGGTTCAAAAACCGCCATATTTCAGTAATTCCCGAATCAACCATAAAAGAATTAATAAGTAAGGCTGATCTATTCGGAAGAGTTCGAATAGGTTTAGATCTATCCATCAAAGGATTCAGACAACAATTAAAATCTCCACCCATTATCAACATATATTCATTTAGATTAGGAAGGGAAGTAAATAAACGTTTAAAAAATTCAGGGCAGTCAAAGTTTGGAGCATAAATATTAACTAGAACCACTTTTCGATTAAAAAGTGAACCAGTAATCAACAAAAATCTGCCCTGTGGGTCAGAAATAATTTCATGATATGTAAACGAAATTGAGGGGTCTATAAAAATAGACACACCCCTAATTTTGCGGTACAATTCGAGTGAAATTGTTGACCCATCCAGAACCTAAAAAAGCGTTGATTATCCTTCCTCCTAATATGGGTCTCCTGTGCAAAGATAATATTAGCATTCAGTCTATGGAATACTTTAAATATTTTTTTACATTTAATCGGATGATTTAAACCATTAGTATTCCAAGAGATAAAATTAATAGACTTATCCATCATGCCAATATTGATTGTGTATATCATAAAAGGTTAAGAAGACACATAACCCATAATTCAGGAAGAAGAGAAAATGATTCAGGAGCAACCGGAGAAAATGACACCTCAACAATATTAATAATCTAAAGTTGGCCCATAAACTAAAAGCAAAAAAATAAAAAGCAAAAGCGTGAAAAAAGATCCCTACCCCCTCCCCCAACCCCACGAGAAAAAGCCAAGCGGCAGGCGCACAAACTAATACTAATATTACCCCCATTTCAAGATGGCAACTCCATGAAAAGATAAAAAGAGATTATAAAACACCCAGATTTAAGTACAGGGTTGCAAAAAAAAAAGAATACATATCAATCAAAATGAAAAAAAAGTAATATAATAAAGTAAAAGATCATTAATTAAAAAAGGATAGACGTTAAAGTTTGAAACAGTGTAATATGCCTTTAAAAAAAAGATTCCATATTCAAATACAAAAAAATGACGTTTCAAAAGCAAAGACTTATGGGAAGAAGAAATGACATTTTGAAAAAGTCATATTACAAAATATAAATGTAAATTCACCAATCTATTAAAAAAAGTTTAAAAAAAAGGTTATCAAAATAGAATTAAAAAAGGATTCAATAATCACTACAATATAAAAAAAGGGTCCAAAAATCCAAAACATTCATCCCATTCTCAAATACAAGCAAACAAATGAATGCTTACGGAAAGCAAAGTCTTATGGGAAGAAGAAACGACATCTTAAAAAAAGAAATCATTATTACAAAATATAAACATGTATATCCAATTCAGAAAAAATTAAGAAAAAAGACATTATAGTAAAAAGAGCATCTATAAACCATGATAATAAAAAAAACCGGTTCTACAGACCAAAGTAAAAAGCTATAACGCAGCTTCATAAGTTAAAGCCCAAAACGAAATGGCATCTTCTCTCCAAAAATTCTTCAACATAACACATAGTTCAGCTTATGCTGGAAGATCGATGTTCTTCAACGAATTTCTTCGCATCTTCCGGAGTATTAAAAAAGCGCTGAGTGTCGTCACTCAACGTAACTCTGAGATTCGCTGGGTATCTTAAAGCTTGTTTAAATCCAATCGAATGAATCTCTGCCATCGCTGGTTTAAAAGTGATTCTTGCTTTCATTACTTCAAATGAATAATCTTCAACAATACGAAACGTGTTGCTTCTGTAAGAAATCATACCTTTCTGACGAGCTAGTCGGATTAAAAGTTCTTTCTCCCGAGGATAATGGAGGCGAACAATCACAGCTCGTGGCTTGTCTCTCGAGATCGAAAATCTCGAAACTCTGTGGGCACGATCAATAGTAGGTTTAGCTTTCAAAACATCAGTGCCAAAAACTTCCCATAATAAGTTAGAGAAAAATTCAGTTAAGTCACCAGATTCAACATTTTCGGGAAGCCCGATGATTCGCAAATTCTGTCTGCGAGATCGGTTTTCAAGATCGGTGATTTTAAACTTATAATGCTCTACTGTTTTAGCAGTCGACAGTACCTTCTTCTCCAGTGTTTCGATTGTACGTATTTTTTCACAAATTAACTTATCAAGTGCTGCGAACTTTTCTTCATGTCGTTCAATATCTGCTGCCTGCGATTGTAACTTGGTATCAAATGATCTAACGGCTTCTTCGAGCCCAGACATTTTCGCAGTAAGCTTATTTTCCAGACTTGTCATTTTACTTTCCAAACTTGCAAGTTTAGTATCCAGAAGATTAGAAATTGCGTCAATAGATAGAGGCTCTTTAGACGATTTCTTAGGTGCAGACATTTTAAGTTTGGAAAGATTAAATCAAGTATTATTTTAGAAAAGAAATAAATCGTAAATATCAACCCATGTAATAAAGATGAAAAGATTTGATTAAAGGGTGATTATAGTTTAAAAAATGAAGAGCGCCTAAAAGGCAGATGTTTACGTCGCTATCTTGAAACTCTGCCCCCCTTGTGTCTACATTCTCAGTGTTATAGTTAAAACATTGCTCAGAGTTCTGGCATTTTAGTTTGTTTCATGAATTCCGCTTTGTAGATTTTACTTTTCAATCTGGCAGGTTTTTAACAATTTTCTTGATAATTTTTAAGTATGTTTCTAATACTGTTAGGTTATGGCACTTTATCGTTTTCAATAACATTTGTACAAAGCCTCTGGTGTAGTAAAATATCCCATGATATTAACAGAAACAGATTCAGATTAAAAATGACAAACATAAAGAAGAGATGGGTCTTAAGTAACTAAACCTTACTTAAATTTATTTTTAAGTAGACATATTAACTGGAGAGAAATTGAGAGATGGAATTCCAGAGCTTTAGTGTGTGCAGTTATTGTATGCAGTTTTGGTCACCTAATTACAGGAAGAATATTAGTGAGGTTGAAAGAGTGCAGAGAAGGTTTTGAGAAACTGAGTTACAGAGAAAGATTGAATAGATAAGGACTTTATTCCCTGGAGCGTAGAAGAATGAGGGGAGATTTGATAGAGGTATATAACATTATGATGGGTATAGATAGAGTGAATGCAAGCCGGCTTTTTCCACTGAGGTTAGGGGAGAAAAAAAAACCTGAGGACATGGGTTAAGGGTGAAGGTTAAAAAGTTTAAAGGGAACATTGGGGAGGGAGCTTCTTCACACAGAGAGTGGTGGGAGTGTGGAATGAGCTGCCAGATGAAGTGGTAAATGCAGACTCACTTTTAACATTTAAGAAAAACATGGACAGGTTCATGGATGAGAGGTGTATGGAAGGATATGGTCCAGGTGCAGTTCAGTGGGGCTGGGCAGAAAAATGGTTTGGCACAGCCAAGAAGGGCCAAAAGGCCTGTTTCTGTGCTGTAATGTTCTATGGTTCTATGGTTTAGGCCAGCTGAAGGAATATTTAGAAGTTGTAAATTGAAGTTGCAAATGTACATGGCCAGCATGGGAGAAATGCAGAGTTTTTAGAGGGCTGTGGGGCTAGAGATTAGCAGAGTTGGGAGGAAATAGAAATAATTTTGGAGAGTGAGCATTTCCATTTTGTGTCATCGATTTTCTGGTGGCTGGTGTATGTCATTGAGTGCAAGGAAAATGATTGAGGGGAGCCTGATATGAACCAGCTGAGGTAGTCTAGTCATTTCATTTTCTATCTCAACTATTTCTGACATCTCTAAGCCTGAATGCTTTAAACAGTGGTGAGCAAAACAGTTCTGAATTATCTTGCTGCTTAGTTCTCACAAACTATCTGTGACAAAAATCACTGCTTTTTGAACGCAAATATGCATAAGTAACACTATTTTAAAAAACTGATCTGTCTAAGCATGGTGTATTGTCTTAACGGCCATGCAAGTGCATGCGCCTGACACTAGTGGCATAGTGTCCCACTATGAAGGGAATCCCAACTATTTTAATGATTTAGTTTTTTGTTCCTTAAGAGCTCTCCCAAATAAATGGCTGCCCTGATTAACTAATGACCCAATTAATTGGAATCCTCTCTATTAACAACAGAGCTTGTGTTTCTTTCTAGGTATGTGTGGTCCATTTGGACTAAGCAATTGATGAGGAAGGAAAGAAGTTGTGCAATGGATAGCTTAGCAATGCAGCACTGGGCAGAAACCTTGCAGCACAGGGTAGGTTTGACAGCAGATATTTCAGATTTTGATGGTTTGTATACCTTAACATTGAAGAAGATTTTGATCTTTATGTTATTTATGTGACTTCTTTGAATATATGCACAATATACATCTGCGGAGTTCTTTCCCGTCACACAACACCAAAGGTTCAAGATTACTCAATTGTATGGCATTTGTACAATATACATTATTCCCAGCATTTTTTAAATAAAAGTCTTCTTGTTATCAGACATTTGAGAATCATGTGGATAGGTATACAGAGAGTGGTACTTAAAGGAATATGGGCTAAATTCAGGAAATTGGGACTAGATCAGTGGGCAATATAGTATACATAGATTTGTTGGGATGAAGGGCTTATAGCTGTGCTGTAATAGTCTATGACCCCAATGCATTACCTGGTTAACAAAGCAAAGCTTTTTAATAAGCAAGATTAATAACTGCTGACGTTAAGTATCTTTACCTGACACAATTGGAACATGGAGTGTTTCATTGCAGAAAATGGTTAAAGCACATTTTGAAGCGTGTGTATTGGGAAGAAAAGCATTTGAATTTTGATACCATGCTTCTTTAGTCATATAGTTTCCAGTTAAAATTTTATTTTTTTCTCTGCTCTGAATTTGCACAGAGCAGGTAAAGTCAAAGCCTCTTACCATGTGCCATCCTGCCAATTTGATTGTCTGGAGCCCATGTTCCACTATTCTAATTGTCAAACACCAGACAAATAGATCAATAAACATCCTTTTTTTTGATTCATCTCTAAACTGAATCTTAATGCCTGTGCCGCACTGTGAATCTTAGTGTACATTTTATAGCTTTTCTAGGTTTTAAGTTTAACTTCTTCACCAATATAGTTAACTTTCAGTTGTATAATTTTTAGCATCAATTCTTCTATGGCAGCTTGTTGATTTAGCAGGTCCAGTCTAGATCAAGGTAACTGGGACCTTGACTCTCCATTACCATGTCCAGCAAAGCAAAGGAAGGAACATTGATAAAAAGATGAAATCAAAATTTGTAGAAAAATTGCACATTTGTTTGATTATATACTGTATTAAAACAAGTAGTAGAGACCAAGCAGTGGCTAAGACTAAGGTTTATTTTCTTTACTGCAGAAATTTTCCATATTTCTGTCCACATGGTCGTGAGTGACTGAGCTCATTTCTCCACACTCTGTGTTTTGGTGTTTAGCCAACAGGTGGCAACCTTGTTTGTTACAAGAGCTTCAAATGACTTGTGACAAACTGATTAACTGAAGTGCATTCAGTAACATGGAACATTCTAGAAGCCTGAAGTGAGATAGGAGTGCTTTCCTCTATATTGGCTGGTTGGGTTTATCTATACTTGTTTTCACACCAACTCCCTCTGCACCCCCACTCTTTACCTCACATGGGTCCATTTTTACTAAGTAAAGTTTGGTTGTGAACATCAACAGGTTGTTTGACCAGAGCATCAACTTTCAATTCAGTTCTTTTCTTCCTTGATTTCCTTATCTATGCTTGCCAGCAGCAGTCACCAGTTAGTGATTTGCCACCTTGTTATTTTTCCCCTTTTAAAGCTAAGTTTACTGAAGCCACGGTGTGAATTCTGATCAGGAATAAGATGAGAAGAAATTTCTTGAAGTGGGAACTAGTGAAGCTTTGCGATTCTAAGCATGGAAGTTTATTCACTGAGGATAATCAATAATATTTGGATGTTTGGGTATAGATTCATGCAGGAAATTGTGCTGAATATAAAGGCATCCCTGGAGCACGTGTAAGTGGCTAACTAGCCTACACCTGCTTGCAGTTCTTAATTTCTGTCTGAGATTATTTTATGTCTTGAAAATATATTGGGAGTTTTATAGTAAGATGCAAAAGATGCAACAAACTTCAGTTTTCAAGTACTGATTGAATTTTCTACTTTGAGCATTTTAAGTTTTTACTTTTACATGTTTTACAATATTTTTAATAGCAGCACAGTTTAATATCTTTGTTTCAATAGGAGTTAATAGTTTTCTGAATGCTTGAAGAACTTATGTAGCTTATGTGCACTATGTGCAAAGCAATAACATTTCTACTTTGCAGGCTTGGCTTCAGTGGAATGCAATGTTACATCAGTCGATAAAAGATCAGAGAAACGCTGCTCAAGCTCAGCAGATTCATCAGCATAGGTGCCTGCACCATTCATTCCTGGCTTGGCTGGTTTACATTCAGGTTCGCAGGGTGAAGAAACATCAACAGAGTAAGCTTCTGAAATAAAGACTTAAAATCTATGTGCACACATGTTCCATGAACCTGTTGCCTCCTGAGGTACAGAGTTATAATTTGAATTTTTGCCAAGCTGTTAATCCATAAATTTGAAAGTTGATGGTGTCACTTTCAGTAATATTTAATGAGAGTCTTCAATTCTACTTCTGGTGTACTGACTAAAGCTGAAGAATTGTGGGCTCACTGTTTTTGAACATGATGAACATTCTGTTTCATTATCTATGAAGAGGGCTCCATTGTTCTATAGCGTACCTCTGATGGGGCTGAACGTGGCCTTGGATCTTTATAGATCAATATTACACTACACGTTGGATGAACAAAGAAGTGCATTTTTTTTTCATTTTAAGTTTAAAATAACCATTCATGGCTTGTAAGGAGAAGTGAGTGCGGGTGAGCGGTGGAAAGCATGGTTGCACAGGTAATTCTTAAGAGACTTTTAAAAGGTCAATTGGAGAGTTTCTTTTAGATGGATAAGATATCAGATGAGGACCAAACAGGCTGAAGTCAGGAGTTTTTTTTTTGTGTGGGGAGAATGGTGATGGAATGAATAGAAGGCTGAAATTATAGGAATGGATAATTGTGGAGTAAGTGAGGTGGTGAAGGTTAAAAGATATATTAAAATAGTTTGGAAAATGACCCAACTGATTTGAATGTAACATTGTTGCAGGAGGGTGTTGAACATGAGTGATTTGATGCAGCAAAATAGTAATAGTTTGTACTTTATAGAAGTGTTCCTTCCCCTCCTTTTTTCCATGATCTCTCCTATTAGGTCCCTTCTTCTTCTTCTTCAGACCTTCACCTTTTCCACCTATTACATTGTAGCTTCTTTCTGCAACCCCCTGATCCCTCACCTGATCTCACCTATCATCTACAGCCTTGAGTAATGTGGAACAAGGTTATGTTAAATTTAATTAAAATGCAAGTTCATCTGAAGCTGTTGTCCAAAGTTTTGTCACCACTCTAATTAAAGGATGCATAGGTCCTAGAAATATATGTAGAATTTTTTTAGAGATGAGTTTTGGTTATAATGAAATCTGGAATGCATTCCTTGGGGCAGAGAAGGTTGAGAGGTTGATTTGCTGGAAGTGTTCAAGAAGTTTGCAAATGCAGAAAACAATAAATTATATGTAATCAGTAGGTCAGACAGCATCCTTTGAGAGAGAAGTTCAGGTGGATGACCTTTTGTCAGAACAGGAAAAAAGAGAAGCTATTTATTACAGAAGACATAGAGTTCTTTGAGGAATTAACAAGCAGTATGGACAAAGGAGAGGTAGTGAATATCATTGCCGATGATACTAAGGTAGGAGGTGTTGTGGATAATGAGGTGGGTTTTCAAAGCTTGCAGGGAGATTTATGCCGGTAAGAAGAATGGGCTGAATGTTGGCAGATGGAGTTTAATGCTTAGAAGTGTGAGGTTCTACATTTTGGCAGGAATAATCCAAATAGAACATTCAAGGTAAATGGTAGGGCATTGAGGAATGCAGTGGAACAGAGAGATCTAGGAATAACAGTGCATAGTTCCCTGAAGGTGGAGTCTCATGTAGATAGGGTGGTGAAAAAGGCTTTTGGAACGCTGGCCTTTATAAATCAGCATTGAGTACAGAAGTTGGGATGTAATGTTAAAATTGTACAAGGCATTGGTAAGGCCAAATTTGGAATATTGTGTACAGTTCTGGTCACCGAATTATAGGAAAGATATCAATAAATTGGAGAGAGTGCAGAGACGATTTACTAGGATGTTACCTGGGTTTCAGCATTTAAGTTACAGAGAAAGGTTGAACAAGTTAGTTCTCTATTCATTGGAGCTTAGAAGGTTGAGGGGGGATTTGATCGAGGTATTTAAAATTTTGAGAGATAGATAGAGTTGACGTGAATAGGCTGTTTCCATTGAGAGTAGGGGAGATTCAAACGAGAGACATGATTTGAGAGTTAGGGGGCAAAAGTTTAAGGGAAACATGAGGGGGTATTTTTTTACTCAGAGAGTGATAGCTGTGTGGAATGAGCTTCCTGTAGAAGTAGTAGAGGCCAGTTCAGTTGTGTCATTTAAGGTAAAATTGGATAGGTATATGGACAGGAAAGGAGTGGAGGGTTATGGGCTGAGTGCGGGTAGGTGGGACTAGGTGAGATTAAGAGTTCGGCACGGACTAGGAGGGCCGAGATGGCCTGTTTCCGTGCTGTGATTGTTATATGGTTATTTGGTTATATGGTTATATTTACTTAGATTTTCAGAAGGTGTTTGATAAGGTGCCACACATGAGGCTGCTTAATGAGATAAAGTGCTATGACATTACAAGAAAGATACTGGCATGGATAGAGGAATGGCTGACAGGCAGGAGGCAGCAAGTGGTAATAAAGGGGCCTTTTCTGGTTGGCTGCCAGTGGCTAGTGCTGTTTCTCAGGTGCCACTATTGGGAACCCCTACTTTTCATGTTGTTTGTCATTGACTTGGATAATAGAATTGATGTCTTTGTGGCAAAGTTTGTGGATGATATAAAGATAGACAGAGGGGTAGGTGGTGCTGAGGAAGCAATGTGATTGCAGCAGGACTTTGACAGATTGGAGGAATGGGCAAAAAGTGGCCGATGGAATACAGTGTTGCGAAATGTATGATAATGCATTTTGGTAAAAGGAGCAATAGTCCGGACTGTTGTCTAAATGGGGAGAAAATTCAAACAACAGAGGTGCAAAGGGACTTAGGAGACCAAGTGCAAGACCCCCAGAAGGTTAATTTTGAGTCTGTGGTAAAGAAGGCCAAATAGAATACAAATGCAAGAAGATAATGCTGAGCCTTTACAACACACTAGTCAAGTTGCACTTGGAGTATTTTCAGCAGTTATGGGCCCCATATCTCAGAAAGGATGTGTCGTCCTTGGAGAGAGTCCAGAGGAGGTTCATGAGGATAATTCCAGGAATGAAGGGGTTAGCATGAGGAGCATTTGGCAGCTTTGGGCCTGTACTCATTGGAATTTAGAAGAATGTATGGGGATCTCATTGAAACCTACCAAATGTTGAAAGGACTAGATAGGGTGGATGGAGAGAGGATGTTTCTTATGGTGGGGGTATCCAGAACTAGAGGGCACAGCCTCAAGATTGAGGGGCAATGTTTTAGACCAGAGGTAAGGAAGAATTATTTTAGCAGAGAGTAGTGAATCTGTGGAATGCTCTGCCACAGAAAGCGGTGGAGGCCAAGTCCATGGGTATATATAAGGGGGAAGTTGATCGTTTCCTGATCGGTCAGGGCATCAAAGGATATAGCGAGAAGGCAGGTGTATGGGGTTGAGTGGGATCTGGGATCAGCCATGATGGAATGGTGGAGCAAACTCTATGGGCTGAATGTCCTAATTCTGCTCCTAAGTTTTATGATCGTATGCACATGGGCGCAGAACTAGGCCATTTAGCTCTTCGAGTCTGTTCCACCTTTCCATCATGGCTGATTTATTATCCCTCTCAATCCCATTCTCCTGATCTCTCCCTATAACTTTTGATGTCCTTACTAATCAATAACCTATTCTGCTTTGAGTATACGCAATGATGGCCTCCACAGTTGACTGTGGCAATGATTTCAACAGATTTACCACCCTCTAGCTGAAGAAATTCCTCCTTATCTCTTCTAAAGGGACATCTTTCTGTTCTGAAGCTGTGCCCTCTGGTACTAGATGATCCACTATAGGAAACATCCTCTCCATGTCTACTCAATCTAGGCCTTTCAATATCGGGTAGGTTTCAATGAGATCCTCTCATTCTTCTAAATTCCTGTGATTATGGGTCCAGAGCTATTGTACACTCTTCATATGTTAACACTTTCATTCCCAGGATCATTCTCATGAACCTACTCTGGTCCCCCACTGATTTCAGCAAATCCTCACTTAGGTAAGGGTAAGGGGCTTAAAACTACTCACAATACTCCCAAGTGTGGTCTGACCAATGCCTTATAAAGCCTCAGTATTGTATCTTTGCTTTCATGTTCCGCTCCATTCTGTTCTGCACCTATTGTCTATTTTGAATGCTGACCCATTAAATGGCAACTTCATGAAAATAATGTTGGTGAAAACAGGTTTTCAAAGACCAGTGAGGTTGAAACTCTTACCACAGTCAAACATTATGTGCTGTTAACATCATCAGGAGAAGCTTTACACTGGAAAAATATCACCATTTGTAAGAATCAGAATACTTCTGGTTAAGAGTGTGTATAACACTCTTTCAGTCAACATCTTGTGGATAGATCATGAACCATATATTTCACTTTTATGTCTTTTACATTTGTTTTTTTTAATCTTGAATGTGTTTCTGGAATTGTTGGAGCCTGTGATTTGCAGTGTGGAGATTGTTTGGATGTCTCAGCACTCTGCAGTCTCCAACGGGATTCTGGGAGGCAGAGACAGAAAGCAGGAATTTTGTGGTAAGAAGGTTGAGAGCTGGTGTTCAACTCCATTTCGCTGATTAAAACTACCATTGTTCGCTGATTGAAGTGACAAGGGAAATTGAAACACTGGCTGCCTGCCTTTTTATCACTGGGGAAGTGCTCTGTTGACCAGAGGGGAGACTGCCTTTTTATTGCTGGTGAGATCACTGTTATGGAGAGGGGTTACTGCCTTTTTATGACTGGTGAGATCACTCTGCTATGGAGAGGGAGGATGTTGTCAGGATTCCTGTGATTTGTATGTGGACTTTTTTTCAATCTTGTGGTTTTTCTTGTATTCTGTGTTTCTCACCCGATCTTTCTCCTAAGGTGACATTAAAGATGAAATTCAGGGATCAAAGGGAAGGCAAGTAAACATTGGTAAAATTGAGAAAAAAGTAGTGCAACTGGAGTAAGAAAATGAATTGGAAAGAAAGTTCACTTTGAAATGACTTGTTGAACCTGAGTCAGCTTTCTGCTGTTAACTAATGCTCCATGTATGCCAGTATATTTTTCTGAAATTCGAGGCTTTATCTTGTGAAGCAGGTTTTATGCAGCAACACAATGAATACTGTCTGGAATGGAAAATATAGTGTATTCATTGGCTTCCCTGAGTAACAGTTTGATTCAGCACAGCATAGCAGTTTACACATTGCTTTATGGTGCCAACCTTCACAGAGTTCAATTCCTGCCACTGCCATTCCTGTGTATTCTTCCCATGAATACATGGGTTTTCTCTGGGTGCTTCAGTTCCCTTCCATGTTTCAAAGACGTATGGTTAGGGTTCGTGAGTCATGGGTCTGCTCCGTTGGCACTGAAAGTGTGGCAACACAGGCATTAAACTTTGTGGGTCATAGATTCAAAAATTCCAGATTTCACTGTATGTTTTGATACACATATGATGAATGAAGCTAATCTTAAGATCTTAGTCTTCAGAAATGATGCCTCTTTCAAAAGTGGTTTTAAAAGTGGTTGGAGCATTACACTTGTTGCACTCTGAATGAAGCATTGTGATATCGCGATATGCTGACCATCCTTCTCATTATTGTTGTCTTTTCAATTTCATCACACAGGAGTGGCTAAGCAGTTCTACACAAACAATGTTGTATCACAATACTTTTCTATGTGGATCTTTGCCTGGCATCATCAAAAGAGCATCTGTGCCCTTGAGATTCGCATCAGTAAATTGAGCAGGAGGTGCTTGCTGCGGAGGATCTTTCAGCATTGGAGTCATTGTATCCTTTCTCCGTGAAATCCTTGACTTGAGTCTGTCTAGATTGCAGCTTTGTTGGGGCATAGTATTGCACAATGGGATTACTTCATGTCAGTTAAAACATTTAGTATTGCTCAAAGGTTTTCAAAATATACATAAACTCTGACCAGGTGTTGCAACAAAACAATATTGCTGAGAAGATAAATTATGGGAGAGAAAAACAGTGACATAGCAGTTAGTGTGATGCTATTACAGTTTAGGGTATCGGAGCTTGGGGTTCAAATCCTATGTCCTCTGTAAGAAAGTTCTTCCTTTGTGTGTGTGTGTGTTTGTTTTTTCCAGGTGCCAGCCCAAAGGTGTAGGTTAATTGGTCATTGTAAGTTGTGCTGTGATTATCTTGGGTTAAATAGGTGAGTCGCTGGTTGGATGACATGGTGGGCTGAAGGGACTGTCCTGCACTGTATCTGTAAATAAGTAAATAAAATAAATTCATTACTACTCAATGATCGATTAAGGGTTGAAGACTGCAAGTTCAGCAGCATTGACAGTTTGTGGGCTAAAGGAGATATCTCTAAAAGGGGACTTATGAATCTCCTCTTCTTGTGTGTATTCCCTTAGGGTTAGGAAAGACTTGATTCTACTTTAATCCTCTGGGTTTTGTGATTGTTGAATCCTTTGAAGGATGTACAAATTCAGCTATAGATGGAGCAGTTGAGCAGATGGGCGGTTTGTTTAGGATTCTGTGAGTTGCATCTGCTCTTTGTACTTTGCTTCTGAGTGTGCTTTTATCATAAAGAACTGATGTGCTCGGAGCCTTCACGGAGTTTTCTTCACTGTTAGGAGCATTCATTGGGTCATGAATTCCAATGATTTGGTGTAGTTATTGAAACTTACCAATTAAACTTTAAGCACATCACTTTCTTTAGAAATCTCATACCACAATGAAGTTTGGAGTCAAGCATACACACAGTGGCCACTTTATTAGGTAGAACAGTGGTCTTCTGCTGCTATAGCCCATTCACTTCCTGATTTGACATATTATGCATTCAGAGATGCTCTTCTGCACATCACTATTGTAATGCATGGTTATTTGAGTTACTGTCACCTTCCTATCAGCTTGAACCAAAGTGGCCATTCTCCTCTGACCTCATTAACAAGGTGTTTTCGCCCACACAGCTACTGATCGCTGAATGTTATTTTGCTTATCGCACCATTCTCTAGAGAATTGTGTGTGAAAATTCCAGAGATCAGCAGTTTCTGAGATACTCAACCCACTCCATCTGGCACCAGCATTCACTCCATGGTCATTGTCACTTAGAACCCCTTCCTAACCCATTCTAATGCTTGGTGTGAACAATAACTAAACCTCTTGACCATGTCTGCATGCTTTTATGCATTGAGTTGTTGCCACATGGCTGGCTGATTACAAGCAGGTATACAGGTGTACCTTATAAAGTGGTCACGGAGTTTATGTTTCTGGAGTCTGGTGTCAGGCTTGGTTCATTTATCAGAGCTACTTGACTGTAATCAGATCCTTGATGCAATTGACATTAACCTGGGGGAGGATGTTCACATTGCTTTGCTTAACCTGCCAGTGAATTTGGAGGATTTTGCAGCAGTAGTAAAGATGCTACTTGCTTACAAAGTCCAAAGGGACTGCAGATGCTGGAATCTGGAACAAAAGCAACACTGGAGGGACTTGGGGTCATGAAGCATCTGTCGGGGCTTGTAATTCAGTTGTAATTCAGTGTCTTGGATTGAGACTCTGTGCCAGGACTAGAGGTAACAGGAAAGATTGCCTGTACATATCAGTACATGGGGGTGAGATAGTGACTGGCAGGTGATGGATTGAACCAGCTGGAAAGGGGATGAAGGGCAGATGGAATGGGATGTGAGAGCAGATCAGAGTGATAAAAAGGAGAAGAAAACTAGAATGTCCATTGCATGCATGTGAGAGGGGAACAAGAGAAACAAGAGAAACCTGAAACATAAGAAATATGAGACGTAGTTCATCCAATTTGTGTTATCAATGGGGAAGGCCGAAGATAGCTCAATGTAGGATTGGAAAGAGAATTGAAGTGACATGTTGTAAACTTGAAATGGTCATTGCGAACAGAACATACTTGCTCTACAAAATGGTTGCCTTAAGCTGATTAAAAGTTTTAGTTTGGTTATATTTTGAATATTGTGTACAGTCCTGGTGGCCCCATTACTGGAATGATGTGAAAGCACCAAAGCATTCGGGCTGTCACAACCAGATTTTGTAACAGGTTCTTTCCCCCAAGCCATCAGACTCCTCAATACCCAGAGCCTGGACTGACACCAACTTACTGCCCTCTACTGTGCCTATTGTCTTGTTATTTATTGTAATGCCTGCACTATTTTGTGCACTTTATGCAGTCCAGGGTAGGTCTGTAGTCTAGTGTAGTTTCTTTATGTGTTGTTTTTACGTAGTTCAGTGTAGTTTTTGTACTGTTTCATGTAGCACCATGGTCCTGAAAGACGTTGTCTCCTTTTTACTGTGTACTGCACAGTTATGGTCGAAATGCAATAAAAAGTGACTTGACTTAATAACAAAAAATTGTTGATGTCAAGATTTGATGCATCCTTTTGAGTCTCTTCTGTACTGGATTATGGAGTCATAAAGTCATAGAACATGGAATCAGGCCCTTTGGTCTAACATGTCCATGTCAACCAAGATTCCCAGCTAAGTTAGTTCCATCTGCCCATGTTTTGCCCATATCCCTCTATCCATATCCATATCCTATTCATGTATCTGTCCAAATAGGTTTTATGTTTTCTTATAGTACTTGCCTCAGCCACTTCCTCTGGCAGTTCATTTCATATATGCTTCATCTTCTGCATGAAGAAGTTGCCTCTTAGGTTCATTACAAATCTTCTTCCTCTTACCTTAAGCCTATACCTTCTAGTTCTTGATTGCCTAATTACATTCACCCTATCTATTCCCTTTATGGTTTGTATACCTTTGTAAGGTTACCTCTCAGTCTTGTATGTTCCAAAGAATAATGTTCTAGCCTGCCCATCCTCGCACCAGAAACTTAGTTCATGTCCTAATAACAGCCTCGTAGATCTTACCTGCAGTTTTTCTGGCTTCATGGTATCTTTCCTTTAGCAGAGTGACCAAAATTGAATGTAATATTTGCAAATGTGGCCTCTCCAAAATCTTGTACTTCTATACGCAGTGTCCTGACTGTTGAAGGCTAATGTGCCAAAATCCTTCTTCACCGACCTTACCCATGATGCCACATTCAGGGAACCCATATACTTGTACTCCGGGTCAGCAACTCTCCCCAGAGCTCAAACCATTCACTACGGAAGCTCTACCCTGATTTGTCTTCCCAAAATGCAACACCTCACACTTGGCCAAACTGAATCCCATTTGCTGTTCCTCGGGTCACCTACCCAGCTGATCAAGATCATTGTAATTCTTGACAAACTATCAATGACACCTTTTATTTCAGTGCAAGCTTACTAACCATGCTTCATATATTTTCATTCAAATCATTGATTATAGATGATAAATAAGAACTGGCCGAGCACTGACCCATGGATCTGTAGTTCGATAAACAACCTTCCACCATCATCCTCTGCTTCCTACTGTTACGTATCCCGTAACTGGATAACTTACCAGCAAAGATAGAGAGGTCTGTTGAAGTCTGTTGTCACTATTTTCAAACGTTTTTATTTATAAAGGGACACAAAAATAGGGTTAATACATACATTCAGATAGTGCACATCGTCAACATTCAATCTAAAGCGCTGGTATAGTAATAATCATCATTAAGAAGTGAGCTCTGCTGGTGTCTAGGGGTTAATAGATTGTCCGTTGGAAATATAAAAGCCACTCTGAAAGTCTGCAGGCCTCAGCCCTTTTAAAATTGCTGGGTTTTGCGTGGGGCGACCGAGAGAGAGAGATTGGGGGGAGAAGAGAAAGAACTTGCCAAGTCTTGATGAATCTTCCGTGAAATCGGGGGAGCGTTGGTTTCCTCTCCCCGATGTTAGTTAAAAGCGGTTTTCTGTGATTCCAGCCACAAATTCCAATCCCGGAATCTAACGCACATGGCTTCCTTCAGAATGGCTTCCCGCTGCTGCGGGATCACTCTCTCGTGTCTTCTGGGTGCGTCTGAGGGGCTGTCCCCCTGAGACTCTCCTTTATACTTCCTCATGGGGTCGCAGGTGTCAATCAGGTTGGGATGATGCAATCTCTCTCTCAACCAGCCCACCTTGCCCGAGGGCTTTTCACGTGGTCTCCGTGAGACAATAGTTGCTGGCATCTTATTCTGTATCCCTGGTGGGACGAGCAATTTTTCACGTTTCTCTCTCTCTCACTTCCTGGGTCTACTGACCACCCCCCCCCCCCCCCCAACGGGTGCTCTTGCGATTCTCACAAAGGAGGGGGCTGGGATCATAACACTACCATCAATCCAATTGTGTATCCAGTTAGCTACTTCACCCTTGACCTCATTTGATGTAAATTTCCATTGCTGCCTTCAATGGAAGCCCCATAAAAGGCCTTACTAAAGTCCATGTAGGCCATCTCTACTGCCCTGCACTTCTGGCTTGTTTATTTCTCATTTGATTTTGTGCTTATCTCTGATGAAAGGCCTCAACCTTCCAGTAAGAAGATGGTGCATTCAATCACATTGGCTTCTATGGGGTCAACCAAAGGTGATAGTGTCCTTTTTTACTTGTTTTTTTATGGTCACAAGACCCTGCTGGACATTAAGAACTTGAAGTACTGCAGGTCTACCCTGTCAATGAGTTGCTCATTGGCAGAGAAAGTGAATCATGCTGCTACCTGCATCAGAGACTTGTCAGACGAGTCAGTACACAAAGGAGGTGTGCAGTCCAACAGTGAGTAATCGTCTTGGTCGCTTTTCTTGTGATCTTAAGACCCTTATGTAGCCATGTGCATAAGGGTCTTAAGGACCTGCCCATGATTCAATGGCCGAGCAGACTCGATGGGCCATATGGCTTACTTCTGCTCCTATATCTTATGGTCTTTTGTGGAATGCTACAAGTTCGATTCACTGATTTATTGGACAGCAGTGGGGCTGCGTGGCTTTGGTTATAGCAGGGATTAGGCCTCAAACTGCAGTATCGCCTATTTATAGACGCCACAGAGAGAGGCATTGGAGTCGGTATGGTCCAAGTTGCCTCTGCTCTCCCCCCCCCCCCCCCCCCCCATGTCCGCTAAGGAGAAGACAGACTGATTGTGCAGATTTCTGCAACATTCATGGGCTCAGTGTCTTGGGCTGTATATTTTTTTCGTATGACTGTATTTTACTGGTATCTTACATGTGCTTGCTATCTTTTATGTGCTATATGTTCCTTGTGTGTGTGACTTTTGGAACTGTGTTTGCAGCTTGGCCCTGGAGTAATGCTTTTTTGTTTGTCTGTATTTATGACTTTGTGTATGATTGAATGACTATTAAACTTGAATAATCTGTTGGTAGTTTATTTGTATAATAGCTGGTAATTCTGTTAACTTCAATGCAGACATTGTTCTGAGGGCTGAAAAGATTGAACTGTGCAACTTGGCAGATCATCATTACTGCTGTTACCTGCTGGTAAGATTTAGTCATATCATGCACTGTATTAAAGCCTTGTACTGCATTGCTGCTGGGTTTAGAATTGCTGAAATGTGTAATTATTTTATTCAGGCACCAGTAACTTTTAAAATAAGTTCTTTTGATATTCAGTATCTGAGTTTTGGACAACTTAGCGCTCAGTTACAGTATATTAAGGTTAGACTCAGGACCATTGATCCACAGACTTGAATTTAAATGTCATCATGGCTGTTGGAAATTAAATTCTAGAATGAAATAAACTTGGAATATTAAAAAAAATACTAGTACAAGTTTAGTACCCTTTATCTGAAATGCATGAGGCAGAAGTGTTTTGGATTTAGGAATAGATAACTTCTGCCATTTCTTTCAGTACCTTGGGATGCATTCCATCAGGACCAGGGGATTTATCTGTGTTCAGGCCCAGACGTTTTCTCAGCACTACTTCTTTAGTGATATCAAGGTCTTCGCCTCCCATCACATCCATAACATCTCTCTTGTTATGTTAGATGTGTTCATTGCCATGAAGACTGATGCAAAATAGTCATTTAAATTCTCAGCTAATTCCTCATTACCTATTTCAATTCCCTCTTCTCATCCTCCAAGGGACCTACGTTCACTTTAGCCACTCTTTTCCGCTTTATATAATTATAAACACTTTTACTATCTGTTTTTATATTTGGTCCTAGTTTATTTTCATAATGTAGCTTTTCTTTCTTTATTACTTGTTTAGTGGTACTTTGTTGCTTTTTAGAGTTTTCCCAATCTTCCAGTTTCCCACTACTCTTGGTGACTTTGTATGCATGAGATTTTAGTTTGATGTCTTCTTTTATTTCCTTAGTTATCCAGGGCTGGCTCTCCCACTCTTACTGTCCTTGCTTTTAACTGCAATATACTTTTGTTGAGCACCATGAAAAATCTCTTTAAAAGTCTTCCACTGTTCCTCAACCATCCCTCCATATAGCCTGTGTTCCCAGTCTACAGTAGCCAAATCCTCCATCATCCCATTGTAGTCTCCATTGTTTAGGCATAATACACTCATTTTAGATTGAACGATTGTACCCTCTATTTGTTGAGAAATTCAGTCATACTGTGATCACTCTTTCCAAGAGGATCCCGAACCACAAGAACAGTAATTTTACCTGTCTCATTGCACAGGACCAGATCTAAGATAGCTTGTTCCCTTGTAGCTTCAGTAACATGCTGCCCAAGAAAGCCATCACGGATGCATTCTATGAAGTCCTCCTCAAGGCTGCCTCAACCAACTTGATTCATCCCAATCTATTGACAAGTTAAAATCCCTCATGATAACTGTTGTTCCATTCTTACATGCCTCAGATATTTCTCTGTTTATTGCCTGTGCCACTATAATGTTATTACTGGGTGGCCGATAGTGTCGTGGTTCCTTGAAATAACCAGGAGACGCAGAAGATTCTTCGAGAAGTTTAAGCCTTTATTTGCAAACAAAAGCTGAGACAATTAATGAGCGTGTCATTAATTGTCTGCCGAACCCTAGTTCACAGTATTCTTTATAATAATTTCTTACCTTAGTCGCATTAGCATACCCCGTCTCCTATCTCAGTTACATTAGCATACCGTCTCCTATCTCAGTTATATTAGCATACCCCGTCCCCTATCTCAGTTACATTAGCATACCCTATCCGCTTGCAACGCTTATCACCAGCACATTAGCTTCTCTGTTCGCCACCAATATTTCTGCTCAGTAGCCCATACTTGCTCTAGTCTACTCCTTGGAACACGTGTTCCCCTTCCTGGCTTTGACTGGTCCGCATACCATCACACCACTCCACGATCTCGTCTACCACCGTTATCTCTACATTGCTTACTTTCACTGTTAGCTACATTCTCAAGGCATTATGTGTTCAATAGTACAGAGACAATACAGAGATTTCATTCTGGCTAATAAGTTGGATACATAGTAAATATAAGTTAGCTACATTCTCAAGGCATTATGTGTTCAATAGTACAGAGACAATACAGAGATTTCATTCTGGCTGATAAGTTGGATACATAGTAAATATAAGTTAGCTACATTCTCAAGGCATTATGTGTTCAATAGTACAGAGACAATACAGAGATTTCATTCTGGCTGATAAGTTGGATACATAGTAAATATAAGGTTGATTTCTCACTGTTAGCTACTTTCTTAAGGCACTGATGTGTTCAATAGTACAGAGACAATGCAGAGATTTCATTCTCCTTCTAAATTGGATACATACATAGCAAATGGCAAATACAAGGCTGGTTACATAGTTTTGGTTACAGAGCAAACAATTTGCTTTAATTTCCAAAGAAAGAAGACTAAGAGTCCGTGCACAAAAGCCCCAATAAAGTCCAGCACTTATTCCCAAATCTCGGGTTAAACTATAATTTTCTGTGCCAAGACCTCAAAGTACCCTAGGCTGCTGAGCCAAAAACCTGTGCCTTTGTACCTGAGACAGGGAAAAAAACTCAGTAGCCCTTACAATCTACTCCCACACTGTCGTTTTGCTCTTGTTCATCCTGCAGGTGTTGTAGGCTGTAACAATACATCTTCGGTGCTTCTTTCTCCACTAAGCTTGCTTCAGTAATTGTCACGAGCATCAGAAATTGTTTGGTTGCAGCACGCACTACAAGAGACTTGAGGCAAGGAAGTAAACAGCACAGAACAAGCGCACAGCTCAACAATACAATACCAACAGTCATTGCCATCTTAGTCAGCCATGCTCCCCATCCTCCGAGTCTACTTTCTAACCAGTCAAATAACTGATGTCTGAACCCTGTATTCTGTTTAACTTCCTTTCTGAGACTTCTCAACTTATACATTGCCTTAGTAAACGATCCTTCTGGACTAGTGTTATTTGGTATAAAAGTACAGCACTGCCCTCCAAACATCACACAAACTCCTCCTTTTTCTGCCAACAGCCAGTCCAATGCTTGTTTATTCTGCCACGCCATTTTGCTAGTTGCATCTAACTGCTATCCCAAGGCCTCCAATGCATCATCGGTGTAGTTGATGAATCTTTGCTGATTGAAATATATATAATTTATCCATTCAACATTCTTAATAGTTCCTATCAAGGGTAGAAATGCTTCAAAGCCTGAAGCAATCTCATTCCTCACCTTAAATTCGTTAAGTATACCTCTTGGCTGACCTATACTATCTATCCAAATCGTCGAGTTGGGTTCATATTTTCTCCTTTTCCGCAATAGTGTCTGCTGTTCAGAGATGTCAGTGTTGAAGTGTACTTCAGGGGATACTATAACTTCTTAAAGTAGCATAACACGTGTACATGTACCTGCCCAATTGAGGGGCAGCGTGGATCTCAGACCCCCTTCCTCACCACACAGCCACCAGGTGTCTGCTAAGGGGATGGTCTGGGCACCCAATGCACCTTCGGGTGGAGGGGAACCTACTATGTGTCTTTTGCCTGGGGTTACATCCCACATCTGAGTGCAGCTACCTCTAAAATGACCCACTGGACGAACACCTTTCCATGTAAAACATTCATAGCTCAACTGATATTGCATTATAAGCTGTTCCAGTGTAAGTGTCTGGCTTCTTGTTCCTCCTGACTGTCTTCTGCTAACTGTTCCTCCGCATCACTTACCCCGGACTCCTCACCTGATTGTCCTTGCAGGACTGCCCTCGTGCAGTGGTTCAGATGGTACCAGGTGGAGCGTCCTTCTACCTGAACTGCAGTGGGTGATGCCTTGGTCACCGTAAATGGTCCTTCACTTCTCGGCTCATTCCACTTTCTCCGAAAAACTCGCACGTAAGCCTGGTCTCCTGGTTTGGTCAGTCCTTCCCCTTGTACATTCTCTGTCTCTTTCTGTTTTTCCTGTGCATAAATAGACTTATGTATCATAGTTAGCTGCTGCATGTATTGTTTCAATTCTATTTCCAATTGTTTCAAACTAGGACCTTTATACGGCCCTCTCCACAGGGGCACTGGCACAGGCCTCCCAGTTAGCATCTCATGCGGTGACAGGCATGTCATTTGATTAGTTTGCATGTGGTAACTCATCAATGCTAATGGTAAAGCATCGACCCAATTAAGTTTAGTGTCTGCACAGTTCTTGTTCAGCTTGGCTTTCAGGGTTCCATTAATTCTCTCTACCATGCCCTGTGACTGAGTATGGTATACACATCCAAATCTTTGCTTTATCCTCAGTGCTCGTTGTACCAATTTGACCACTTTCTGGATAAAAGCTGAACCATTGTCTGAGCTAACTTCTGTAGGTATTCCAAACTTTGGGATCACTTCATTTGTCAGAAATTTTACCACTTTCATTGTTCCTACCATATCTACACTTACTGTTATTTTAATGCAATTGTTGTCTTCTGATATCCACACCTCCGGCGTGATTTTCCTCCACACTGTTACGGTTTCAGCACTCTTAACTAAGGGTCCTAAGTCTTTAGACTGATATCCCTTGTTTACCAACAACGTTATGTGGGGTGCAGCCTCTGGTATCCTGTACCATTTTTCTAAAAAGGTGTTCCACTTAACTTGTAAAGCTGCCCCTTGCTTTCCAATTTTCACAGCCTCCCCTTCCAGGTGCTGTTGGGTACATGCCTCTATGTGCCATCTCTCCTCTAACTCCCTGTTCTGAGTCTCGTCAAAAATCACTGTACAATGTAGCTCAGATTTGGGCATTACAGCCCTGGGTAATATAGCCTGCACGCCCTTTTTCCATTTTCCCAGGTTTCCTGAATCTGATCTGCTATGTCTCCTATCCAAAAGACATTAGCCTTCTTATCTTCTTGCACTATCAATTGAGCCCCTGTTCTTTCCACACTCAGCCCATTTCTGGTACATTCTAATTTTAATTCCAGTTTCAATAAGGCATCTCTGCCTAACAAATTAATCGGAGTTCCTTTAGATACTAGCACTGGCAAAACAATTCCTTTATTTCCCATTTTCAACTGCACTGGAGCCGTGCACTGTGTCAACTGTGTTTTCCCCGAGAACCCTACCGTCTTAATAAACTTTCCTGACATGGGAAGGTGAAGGGCATACTGTGGCTGTACACAAGTGTACGTGGCTCCAGTATCTATCATCATTGGTGTTAGTTGCCCTTCTAACGTAACCTGAACCTTGTCTGCCTCCCTTGTTATCATTGGGTTATCATCCCTTCCCACTCGAGTTCTCGGGGCACCCCTAATACCTCTCATAGGGGTTCACAGGTCCGCTTGGGCCTGTGGGGGCTGGTCCTTGGCTAAACTTTAGTTCCCTTCTTATCGGTTCCTGCTGGTGTGTGACAGGCCATGGTGTAAACAGACAATCTCTTCTTAGGTGACCTGGCTGATTACATCCCCAGCACAATCTCTCTACCTCTCTTTCCCCCATTTCCTCACTGGTCCCCTCTGCCCATAGCTCCTCTGTCCCCCTCCTTGGGACTTCCAGTCCTGTCTGGGCTGTTTGAATTTGGTCTGTTCCTGATAGGGCATTTGTGGGAATGCTCCTCCAAAGACGTTGATTATTGGCATGGGGTTTTCCGGCCCTTGTCTTACAGTATGATTGGTTCCTCCATATAGCGGTGCTTCATTCAGTTCGATGGCTGTACTCGGACCGGTGGTTGCTGGCAGCATCTTTTTGCTTTTCTCTTTTTCCTTCTTTTTGAGTTCTTTGAGCTGCATTTGTATTAACTTTCTTTGCACCTCTTCCTGCTGCTCAGCCAACCTTCGTTTGTCTTTCCGGTATTTCTCAACCGCATGGACTACGTGGTCTCTGAATTCTTGTGGGGTAATTGACGTCAGCCCAACCACTTCCTCCAGTTTGGATTTTATTTGCGGAGGCATTGCATCTAAAATGCTATGTCGGAACAGTGTGGTGATAAATAAGCTATTTTCCACCTCTTGCTCAGTCTCCAGTCTCCACCTTTTCAACTGGTTTTCTACATAGGCTGCTGGGTTTTCAATGTCTCCCATTGGACCCCCCTTTAAGGCTTTGGGGTCCACTTTGGGTGGATAAAGCTTCCTGAGGGCCTGCCATACCCTCTGCCTCACTCTGTCAAACCTGTCTCCATCAGTTCTTGGGTCGTTCGAGTTTATTATGCCAGCCATTTCCATTAGTTCGTTAAATTTGGAGGTTCCCATCAACCTTATCAATAGTGCCTTCAAGTCTCCCATAGCCAATAATTGTCCCGCCGTTTCTTCTTCAAAGGCTCTAATCCATTTCCCTGCTCCTTCATGTAGACTGGGCAGAGTGTTTTTCAGCCCTTCTAGGTCCTGGGATCCCCAAGGGATATACTGCACTTGTCCTGATCCTTTAACTAACAGCAGCATCATTCTTCCTCCTCCTTCCCACCTACCCTGGCTCTCCTCCTCGCCTGACTCCCCATCCGTCTCCGGGTATGTCTTTACTGCCTCCCACACAAATTTCTCCGTGGTCCTCTTCTTCCTTCGGTCTCCCTGTGGAGTCCTTCCTTTCTGTCCTGATTCAATACTTGGTCGGCCCCTGGAGTAATTTTCACATCTCCTCTGCCAATTCCCTCTCAGTAACTTATCTAGCTCTCTCTCTACTTCTGCAAGTCACTTCCCTACCACCTCATTCTGCTCTTCTAGGCTTCTGCCTCCTACCTCTTCCCCACAAATTCTCGCATCCTCTCTCTCACCACTTAACTCTTGTTCCTCCAATGAATCACCTTCTCTTTCTTCCTGTCCGTGTCTGTACACCTGTGGCAGGGACTCCTCATGATCCTTACTCATGCTTGATTTCCTTCTCTCTTGTGTTTCTCCATGACTCTCATCTCCTATCTTCTTTCCACTTCCTCTTGAATGCCTCAGCTCTTCCTGCCCTGATGAGCCACTTTCTTTTCTAGTCTGTTCATTTCTACGGTATAACCGGTACTCCTCATACACCTTTTTCTCTCTCAAGTATTTCATCCGTTCAATTTCATTTCTCTCTTTGCCTGTTCCATCTTTTTCCTTTCTGCCTGTATCTCCTTCCATATCGCCGCTTTTTCCTTCTCATAATGTCTTTTTTCCTCCTCATTATCCCAAACTTGTACTTCTCCCTGCATGTTTACTGTACCTGTCAGCAGGGGGCACTGCTTAGGGGTTCCTTCCTCATTATAGGGAGGGGGCCATTCTGCCTCTTTCACATACAGGTATGGAGCTGAAGCCAGCTTCTCACTGTACCCCTCTCCCTCCCTCTCTCTCTAACAGGCTGTTTCTCTAGCACCTTAGTATCTTCCTCGCTTGTAATCAATATTCTACCTGTCCTCCTCAGCCTCTCTCCCTCCGTTCTGAAGAGTTTTAGCACTTCCATTTCTCGTTCTCTTTTTTGCTCTCTTTTCTTAGTTTTATCTTTTGGTTTGTAATTTTTAATTAGTGCCTCCATTTCTTCGCACAGCTTACGTAAAACGTTCCTTCTCTTGGCCATTTTGTGACCAGGTTCTTGGTTCTTTTTTCCCATTTTTCAGAAGTTTTTGTGATCTCACATTTATTTACCGGGAATTTTTTGCTCAGAATCTCTACTGCCGTTCCTTTATCTGTCATGTTGTTCTCTCTTTTTAAGGTATTTCAGAGATTCACAGTTCGTTTATTGGATAATACTATTTACTCTAATCTACCAGTCTATCGTCTATCTACCAGTGCTTTAAACTATATATCGGACTGTCCTTGTTTCCTATTCTGTTCTGCCCGTACAGACCTCTACCTAGAGCGGTATCCACAGAACTTTCTCTTTGCACCTCTTCTATTCAGACCCTTATCTCTTAAGGCGGTATCCACGAGGATTTTCTCTATTTTCCTTTCCCTGCCCGTTCAGACCTTCGTTTTGTACGAAGCAGTATCCACAGGGATTTACCAACAACACGTGGATTTCTCTTCACTTAACTCCTTATTAGCTTATTCGTACTTACCCCCACTGCAGTGTTCTCGATCAATCCTCTGAGCCTCTTGTTAACCCGCAATTCTGCCAGATTCTTTGGACCGGAGAGACCCTTCGACAGTGGTTCTGAGTCTCCGAGACCTCCCCAAAACCAACAGAATTCTTAGTCCAAATTGTCGCAAAAAGCACTTACGTTTTGTTTGGGTGCACCCTTAATTCTGTTAGCCCTGTGGAGGTCCCTAGAGAACTGGGAAGCGTCCCCAATCTGCCGTTTCCTTTCCGCGGTTCTCTTTCCGGTCCTGCTGTGGTCGCCAATTTTTGTCGTGGTTCCCTGAAATAACCGGGAGACGCAGAAGATTCTGTGAGAAGTTTAAGCCTTTATTTGCAAACAAAAGCTGAGACAATTAATGAGCGTGTCACTAATTGTCCACTGAACCCTAGTTCACAGTATTCTTTATAGTAATTTCTTACCTTAGTCGCATTAGCATACCCCGTCTCCTATCTCAGTTACATTAGCATACCCTATCCGCTTGCAACGCTTATCACCAGCACATTAGCTTCTCTGTTCGCCACCAATATTTCTGCTCAGTAGCCCATACTTGCTCTAGTCTACTCCTTGGAACACGTGTTCCCCTTCCCGGCTTTGACTGGTCCGCATACCATCACACCACTCCACGATCCCGTCTACCACCGTTATCTCTACATTGCTTACTTTCACTGTTAGCTACATTCTCAAGGCATTATGTGTTCAATAGTACAGAGACAATACAGAGATTTCATTCTGGCTAATAAGTTGGATACATAGTAAATATAAGTTAGCTACATTCTCAAGGCATTATGTGTTCAATAGTACAGAGACAATACAGAGATTTCATTCTGGCTGATAAGTTGGATACAGTAAATATAAGGTTGATTTCTCACTGTTAGCTACTTTCTTAAGGCACTGATGTGTTCAATAGTACAGAGACAATACAGAGATTTCATTCTCCTTCTAAATTGGATACATACATAGCAAATAGCAAACACAAGACTGGTTATATAGTTTTGGTTACAGAGCAAACAATTTGCTTTATTCTCCAATAATTGTCAACTTCCATTAGTGATTTATTTCCCTTTAATATTCCTAATCTCTACCCAGATGGATTCAGTATTCTGCTCCTTAGATCTTATATTGTCTCTCGCTATGGCCCTGATCTCATATTTAATTAAGAGCGCTATCCCATCTCCCTTACCTTCCTTTCTATCCTGTAGTACGTGACATCCTTGGATATTTAATTCCCAATCCTCTCCACCCTGCAACCACATCTCTGTAATGACCACTAAATAGATAATAGATAATAGGTGCAGAAGTAGACCATTCGGCCCCTCGAGTCTTTGTACTGATTTGAGCCACAAGTTCACTGACCTTGTTTCAAATACTACGGGCATTCAAATAAGATGCCCTTACACTCATTGTGTTTTTAAAATCTTGTAATCTTTTATTCTTTTGCACTTGTCTTTTCTTCACTTCACTCTTTCTTTTCTCTTTTTTTAATCTTTTTTTTTATCTTTATCCACACTTCTTTTTTCACTTCTCCAATCTGTTGAATCCACCACCCTTCTATTCAGTTTTAAGTCCTATCCACAGCCCTAGTTATGCAATTCGTTAGGATCCAGGTGCCATCACGGTTCAGGTGGAGCCCAACCCAACGGTACTGCTCTCTCCTTCCCCAATTTCCCATGAATTCAAGCACACTTCTCCCACACTAATCCTTGAGCTATGCTTTCAACTCTCTAATCTTCTTGACACTTTGCCAATTTGCACATGGCTCAGATAATAAACCAGAGATTGGTAGCATTTTGGTTTTGCTTTTTAATGTAGTCTCTAGCTGCTCAAATTCCCTCAGCGGAACCTCTTTCCTCATTTTATCTATGTTATTGGTACCCACATGGACCATGACAACTGGATCTTTCTTCTCTCACTGCAAACTCCTCTGCAAGTCGGATAAGATGTCTCAACCTTGGGCACCAGGCAGGCAACACAGCCTTTGGGACACTCTATCCTCACAACAGAGAACTCTGTCTATTCCCCAGACTGTACTGTCCCCAATTACCACTACATTTCCCTTCTTTACCCCTCTTGAATGGCTCCCTGAACTACGGTGCCACAGTTAGGTTGTTCATCCTTCCTACTGTTATCCACACAGGGAGCAAAAATCTCAGACCTGTTGGACAAGCTCACAGGCTGACGCTCCTCCAGCACTGTCTCTTGGATCCACTCGCTGTCACATCTTCTTGTCCCTGACCACAGCCTGAATTCAGCTAATCTAAAGGGTGTGACTACCTCCTGAAACAGAGATTCCAGCTATCTCTCCCCCTCCCCCGATGTGCCACTTTGCTTGAAGCTCAGATTCCCGGTCATCAACATTGAGCCTGAGTTCCTTGAGCAGCCAACACTTGCTGCAGATGTCACCAGGAACCACAATGGGGTCCATCAGCTCCCACATCATTCAGCTACAGCACATCACTTGATCCTGCATCAACCCTTTATTTAATTACCCATAATTTAGTGACTTTTGATTCAATGATTACAAAAACCTTACTTGTTACTTTCCTGTACCTACCTGTTAAACATCATATGTTCGCTCTGACACTGATCTTACATGATCCAGACCTTCACTTTTTAATTTATGCAGTGTTTATCTATTTTCCATTAACTTCCTGTTTATTACATATGTGTGGTAGCTGCTCAGAACTGCCTGTGGTGCGCAGGGACCTGGGACCTTACTAGCATCTTGTAGAATTTTCCATTTGTGATTTCATGTCAGTGCTCAAAAAGTTTGGATTTCAAAGGTTTTCTGATTTTGGAATTTTGGGTAAGGGGTACTCAGCCTTTATTGATAACAGCAGAAAACCAGGGGAGCAAGGAAATCTACTGTCTTTAGGCATAGTACCATAAAAACATATGAAATAGGAGCTGAATTAGGCCATTCAGCCCATTGAGTTTTCCCACCATTCAGTCATGGCTGAGTTATTATCCATGTCGACTCCATTCTTCTGCCTTCTCCGTGTAACCCTGATGCCCTTACTAATCAAGATCCTATCAGCCCCCACTTTAAATATTCCCAATGACTTGGCTCCACAGCAATGAATTCCACAGATTCATCAGTTCTTGTTAAAAGGCCTGAACAGATTAGATATAGCAAAGTTATTTCCCACGGTAGGACAAGAGGGCATGACTTCAGGATTGAAGGACGTCCCTTTAGAACTGAGATGCGGAGAAATTACTTTAGTCAGAGGACTAAATCTGTGGAATTTGTTGCCACAGGCGGCTGTGGAGGCCAAGTCATTGGGTGTATTTAAGGCAGAGATAGATAGATTCTTGATTTGCCAGGGAATGAAAGGATATGGGGTGAAAGCAAAGGAGTGGGGATGAAGTGGATCAGCCCATGATTGAATGGTGGAGCAGACGTAATGGGCTGAATGGCCTACTTCTCCTAGAGTCAACAATGTAACTAGAGATGGTCGCATCCTGAGAACAATAACAAAGCAGGCAGGTTGTGTGTACTCAGTACATAATCCAGTCGGCCCTCCTTACCCACGAGGGACTGGTTCCGGGACCCCTTGCGGATACCAAAAAACGTAGATCCTCAAGTCCCTTATTCAGCCTGTCTCAATGCGATGGACCTTAGGACCCAGCGGAACCCCGGACCTTATTTAACCTGTCTCAGTGCGGGGGATATTAGGACCCAGTGGCAGAGCTCTGAATCGGCAGTTTTTCTGTTCACGAAAATAATCACGATCACGATTGAAAATAAAGTGGAGATAATAAAGCAATTGGAAAGAGGTGAAACATTGGTCATTGGAAAAGCATTAGGCTACAGTCAGTCAACGTTCGGAACAATTTTAAAGGATAACGTGAGAAAGGCCCTGCCCCAATGAAACCTACAATTACTACTAAGCAATGCAGTGGTTTAATTATTGGAGTTTTGATCCTCCACATCAACCAGGCACGGATGGAGAGCGCGCTCGGCAATCTGTCACTGGATTGAACTTGGGATCTCCTGTTCCCGAGCCCAGTGCTGAAACATACGTTCTTAAGTGTTTTATATGCATAGAAAGGTAAAATATATACTATATACTAAGACAAACATTTGACTAATTGACGCTAAATAATACCGGATGTACCTGTTCTGACTTAATCGGTAAAAGAACTTCCAGTTTTTTTTTGATCCCGATCCACGATAACCTACGCACATCCTCCCGTATAGTTTAAATCATCTCTAGATTACTTATAATACCTAATACAATGTAATTGTTATGTAAAATAGTTGTTATACTACATTGTTTAGGGAATAATGACAAGAAAAAAAATCTGTACATGCTGAAACAACAATTGCTGAAAGAACACTTCCGAGTTTTCTCGATTTGCGGTTGGTTGAATTTGTGTATGTGGAACTCTGGAATAAGGAGGGTCGACTGTAGTACGAAAGCCTGAGTTAGTTAGTGCGTTTAAGGTGGTTTAATGATGCAGATGGAATTAAACTATTTAGCATAGTGAAGAATTCCAGAACATAGAATTAAAGAAAAACCATGCAGGCTTATAATTTGCATTGAGACCAGTGTCTAGTTCTAGTTCTCAGCCTGAAGGCTATGATGCTTCAATTATTCATCCAAGTACTTTCCCAGTGTGATTGTTTCTGCCTTCTACATCTTTTCAGGCTCAGTGGGTGTTGTTTGAAGCTAAACTATCTTGCTTGATAGATGAATGCACTTTATATAAAACCACATTATTCTTGTTTATTAGAGACTGGGCTTTGTTGCTCTGAATGGTAATGTGGGAAATAAACGTCTGAAACAAATACAGAACAACTTGGCATTCCAGCAGTCAGTCATATGGGTAAGTGTTTGGTGTTTGTTTGTATCTTACTCTGGGCACTGAAGAATGTAAGAAGATTAATGTGAATCATTTGATAACTACCCCCTTGTTCCATTGATGACACTGTGTGTTATCAGGAATCTCACACATACAATGTAATCAAAGCCCTAGAATGGTTCTTTCTGGCGAGGGTTACTTTGCTTCCTGTGGCTGTGTAAATATGACAGACAGAGAAACTTGCGGTAACCAATGGAACCAAACAACAAATTGAAGTTTGTAGATCCAAAGTGATACAGTAAGGTAATAGTTTAAGAAATTGTGGACTCTACTGAAGTGGGGCCCTGCACTCACAGGTAGGAGGGGCTATCCCACATGGCTAGACGTTTCCTCTAGCTCAACCCTGGGACATCTACGAGAGACCTCAACCTTGGAATCACACCTTCGGTACCTTTTTTTTCATTCGCGTTTCTTGGTTCTTATTTGTTCAGGGAGCAGATAGATTAAGTTCTATTTTGTTAATTTTAATGATACATTGACAGATAAATACACATGCCTAAGGACAAAGTAAAATTCATTTCTTTTACTGTCAATGGGCTGTTAAATCCAATCAAATGCAGTAAAATTCTATCAAAAACAAAGAAAGAACAAGCCCATGTAGTATATGTACAAGAAACTCACTTAAGTGATAATGAGCATGGAAAACTAAAGAGAATGGGTTTCAATAATTTGTTTTTCTCCTCATATAAATCAGGACATAGGAGAGGAGTTACTATTCTCATCCTAAACAAGCTAAATTTTGAAAAAGTATTCGAAATGGGAGATAAGGAGAGCAGATATATTCTGGAAGGGGAAATATAGATGGGAATTCAGTACTCTATTGAATATATATGCACCCCTAGGAAGTGATATTAGTTTCTTCCAGAAAATTACTAATATTATGGTAACAGAAACAGAAGGTCTCTTGATATGTGGGGGAGACTTAAATTTACAATTACAACCAAACTTAGACTTTTCCAATAGAAAAACCTATGAAATAAAATCCTTACATAAGAAAGTTAATACACTTTTTGAGAATGTTGGTCTAATTCATATATGGAGGGACCTTTTCCCCAACAGAAGGGATTACACTCATTATTCTGCCCCCCCCCCCCCCATTCTGTATATACAAGAATAGACTATTTCATAACATTTGGAAAAGACAAAGACAAAATAAACACCTGTGGAATTAGGACAAAGATGTAAGTGACCATGCACTTATATATCTATCTGTTGATTTTGACCTACAACCAAAGAATACTATTTGGAAACTAAATTCAAGTCTACTCAATGATCACTATTTTAAGGAACAAATTAAAAAAGAAATTGGTCTTTACTTAGAATTCAATGATGATGGAGAGGTTTCACCTCCCATTCTATAGGATACTCTGAAGGCTGTTTTAAGAGGGAAATTTATAGTGATATCTTCATATAAGAAACAAAGCAAGGAATAAAACATTAGAGGAATTACAAAATAGGCTGAAGGAACTAGAAAAAAAACACAAATTGAGTTTGGCACAGGATACATTAGAGGAAATTTAAAAAATTAGGAACAAAATTAATAGTTTGGCTACACAAGAAATCAGGAAAAATCTAATGTTTCTGAAACAGAGACACTATGAAAGTGAATCTAGATCTATGAAAATACTGGCATAGAACCTGGAAAAAAAAGATAACAGAAAATACAATTCATAGAATTAGGGATCCAAGAACAAAAGTTATTTAAAAAAAAGTAGCTAAGTGAAATTCAAGAAGCTTTTAAAGTGTTTTACAAAACTCTATATTCCAAAGTTCCAGGGAGAAGCATAACCCAAATTGACACCAGAGTGTCAACCCAATTCTCCAGAGTCACCCGCTTTAAGCGAAGAACAAAATAGAACGATGATTGCTGATGTAACTGAAGCTGAACTAAAAACTGCAATTAGTAAGCTTAAATTAAGCAAGTCACCAGGCTTGGATGGATATACGGCAGAGTGGTACAAAGAATTTAAAAACGAGTTAATTCCTGTTTTACTCCCCACACTGAACTGGGCTCTAAAAAGGTGCAAATGCCACCCAGCTGGAAGGAGGCGATAATCTTAGCTATACCGAAAGAAGGCAAGGATAAAATGGAATGTGGGTCATTTGGACCAATGTCTTTTCTTAATGTAGATTATAGATTATTTACCTCCATCATGGCCAAACAATTATAAGAGTTTCTACCCACACTGATACATAACGATCAGACAGGTTTTATACAACAACGCCAAACACAAGACAATATATGGCGGACACTTCACATTATGGATCATATACAAAAAAATAAAATTGAAGCAATAGTTATAAGTGTGGACACTGAAAAGGCATTTGATTTGGTTAATTGGAATTTTCTTTACAGACTCTTACATAGATTTGATTTACATGACACTATTATTAAAACTATACAGGCACTATATGACAATCCTACTGCTAGGATTAAAATCCATGGATATTTATCAAATTTAACATAGGACATAGAGTAGTACAGCACAGTACAGGCCCTTCGGCCCACAATGTTGTGCCGACCCTTAAACCCTGCCTCCCATATAACCCTCCACCTTAAATTCCTCCATATACCTGTCTAGTAGTCTCTTAAATTTCACTAGTGTATCTGCCTCCACCACAGAGGTTTTATCCTAGAAAGGGGCACGAGACAGGGTTGTGCATGGTCACTGCTGCTCTTTGCATTATATCTGGAACTACTAGCTCAATACATCAGACAAAATGAAGCTATCAGGGGAATTACTATTAAAGGGACAGAGCATAAATTGGCTTGTTATGCGGATGACATTTTGATCTATCTCGGGCAACCAACACACTCTTTACCTAAATTGATGCAATCCTTTGAACGATATGGTCAATTATCTGGATACAAGATCAACATAGATAAAACCCATTTACTTTAATATAACTATAGCCCACCAAGAGAAATTGAAAGTAGATATCCTTGGGCATGGCAAACAGAGTCTTTCAAATATTTGGGCATCATTATGTGAAAAGATTTGGCAAAATTATCAGAATGCTATTATCCGCCAAAATATAAAAAACTAAGGAAGATATTACAAGATGGAACCTAATTCCTTTTTTTAGTCTCAGTTCAAGGATTGAATCCATTAAAATGAATGTATTGCCCAGACTATTATATCTTTTTCAGACCCTACCAATAGGGATTAACCAAAATCAATTCAATGAATGGAACAAAATGTTATCGAGATATATATGACAAGGTAAAAGGCCTAGAGTTTGTCTCAAAGCTTTGCAATTAGCCATGGAAAGGCGGGGGGGGGGGGGGAATGGGGCCTACCTTCTCTTAGAGATTATTATTTTGCAGCACAGTTGAGAGCTGTGATAGGTTGGTGCAACGCATCATATGATGCTCAATGGAAAAACATGGAGGAGCGGGTACTTTCCATCCCCATACAGGCAATTTTGGTTGATAACAATCTACAAAATTACATAACTACTATTGATAACCCATGGGTGAAATGACCTCTTAAAATATCAAAAACTATTATAAGGAATATAAACTAGAGGGATATATTGCACTTCTTAAATGGTGTGCATATGACTCAGATTTTACGCCGAATAAACTGGATACTAGATTTAAGGACTGGACAACTAAAGGAATAACAGTTCTTTGCAATATAGTTAAAGAAGGAACACTGTTTGGTTTTGAAATGCTTAAAGAGAAACATCTATTAGAAAAACAAGCCTTTTATTGGTATTTGCAGATGCGACAGTATGTTAATAGGAGGGTTAAAAATGTAACCAAGGCAAGTACATGCTTGATAGAGCTATTTAGAAAAGCATATAATTCAGATAATGGTAGTAGAGTCATTTTAAGCATGTATAAGGGTTTGTCAAATCTTAAAACACGTTCGACTTCATACATTAAAACAAAATGGGAGAAGGAAGGAGGGAAAATTATATCTGAGGAAGAATGGGCAATAAAATGGAAGTGCACCAGTTCACAGAAATGGAGGGAGTTTGGATGGAAAAACTTGATAAGATATTTTATTACAGCCTCTCAGAAATCCCATTATGATAGTAACCTTCTTGTTTGCTGGAGAAATTGTGGAAATCAAAATGCAAACTATTCCCATATTTTCTGGGATTGCCCTGTTATCAAAGACCGTTGGGAGTGGGATACACAATGCCCTACAAGACATTTTTAATTGTGAAATACCCTTAGAAAGTAAGACCATATATTTTGGGTATATAGCTCAAGAGTGGTTGAAAAGAGATAAATATTTAATGAATATACTGCTGGTGGCTGTTAAAAAGTCTCTTACCAGGAAATGGTTATCATAGGAGAGCCCAAACTTAAACGCATGGATTGAAATTACAATGGACATTTACAAAATGGAGAAGATAGCAGCATCTGTAAAAGTTGGAACAATTTGATTCAAACTGAGAAAAATGGTTTAACTACTTAACACCTCATAGGCCTGATTTTATTCTCACAAATCAATGGATATGTTGTATAAAAAATAGATCACTCCCTACTTGTACATAGTTTTCACCTTTTGCTTGTTTTTCTTTCCTCTCTTTTCTATGTGTACACCTCTGATAAATATTATGTGGAGATTTGTGGTAAATACGAATATATGATATATCTGTACAGTATCTGAAATAAATCTTGTATAAATGTTTGATGATGATCTTCAAGAAAAAATAAATTACAAAAAAAAAGAAATTGTGGACTGATTTAGAATCAAAATTCTAGCATTATATTGGGGAAAAGAAGGGGCAAAGTATCTACTATAACCTTAGGTGTGTGACCTTAGGTCATGTATATGAAATTTTAAAATCTTACTATATTTCTGAAAAAAAGGATTTTTTGCATTTTTAAATTTTGAAATACAGTTCCAAGGTCGTATTGCTCAAGTGCCTGCTTTTCATCTATGTTTGTAGTGTTGCTGTATTCACATATTGGGAAAGTTACAGGTGAACATAATTTTTTAATGAATGGCAATTTATGGACGTTATCCATTATGGTTAAGGAATAGTAGTCAAGGCACTTTTGGTTAACTCTTGAACTTGCATGTGGCCTACTGTAGAAAGTCAATTTTAGAAAGCCTAGCACATTTATTTCTCAACGTTGTCCCCTCCCACATGTAGACACTTTGTCCAGTGGTCGTGGAGCATATGATCCCTTCTTTGTAGAAGTGGTCCTCAGCAGGGGTGATGGATAAGTTTGTGGCCTAAGGTCGAAGGAGATGAGTTATTAACTTAAAACTTCGTGCATTATCACTCAGAGTTGAACTGCACGTGCATGTAACCAGAGTGTCTTGGACCTCCAGGTGGTCCAAAGCAGGGGTGACTAATAAATTTGTGGCCCAAGGTGATGAGTTATACAGCTCTTGTTACATGTACGTGCAGTTCAATTCCTTGAGTGATTACACAGAAGGTTTGAAGTTAATAACTCATCTCCTTCTACCTTGAGCCATAAACTTATCAATCACCGCTGCCGTGGACCACTCCTGGAGGTCCAAGGTGCCGACTTCTACAAAGAAGGGATCCATGTGCTCCACGACTGCTGGACTAAGTGTGTAAATGTAGGAAAAATAAATGTGCTAGGTTTTCTAAAATAGACTTAGGCCACAAAATCAATCACCCCTCGCACAATCCAAGCATTTGGAAAAGAATAGAGGTTTTTATATGAATGATATGCTTGTAATTTGATATAAATTATGTGATTTCAACATGTGTTAACACACTGAGGATTTGGGGAATACCTGTGACAGTGCGATAGTTAATTAACTGTGAAGCATTTGTGGACTGAAGTGGATTTCTTGACATTCCAGTAACATTACAAAATATGAGTATAAAGTGTGATTTCAGTTACTGTATAATTATGTTACAATAGACATTTATGATATAATCCTTTTGTACAACATCACTATTTCAAATTAATGAAGGTCTGCAGTCCATCTTATTCTATGGTTAATGTGATCAAAGCAAAATGTGACTCTTATTGCACTGTTCTTGTTTCATTGCTGGAATTGTGATGGGGTAACAAAACATGGTATAATTTTTGAGACTAAGAGGAGTTTGTTCTTAGCATTTATTGTTTAAATTTGCATCAATATTTGAACAATTGATAAAGTATAACCTCTTTGCATTGTACATTTTTGATGCTGGCTGAAGTTTGATGCATCTGTTCTTCGTAGGTGAATTATTGCAGGTTTTTTTCATGGATACAAGTGTGCACTGAACAGGAATAAATCATTTGGAACTAAAGACACTGTTGTTCCAGCAGTCTGGAGCTCTGAGCTAGATCAGCTTGGACATTGCTGTTTACAGTACCGAAACCCATTTTAGATTTGTTGTCTCTTTTGCTGTAGTTCTGTACATATGAAAACCAATTCTGTTTTGATCCCAAGAATTTGCTACTTTAGTTGATGCCAGCTTCTGATTGAGTTCATTGTACTTGCAGTGATTGCAGTTCGATGACTTACTTCTGTGCAAAAGCACCCATGAATGTTTGAGACTGAATTATGCACGGGTGAGGAGTCTTTCAGAGTGCCTTTGTTTGCTGTTATATAATCTGGCTATCCTTCCAGTACTGTGGTTATATTGTTTAAAAATATATTCTAAAACTTATTTGCATGATGACTCTGTGAAGTGCTCCAGTAGCACAAATTTCCAGTCCTGATGGAGGGTCATGACCCAAAACATGACTGTTGATTAATTTCCATAGACACTTCCTGACCTGAATTCCTCCAGCATTTTGTGTGTGTTACTCTGGATCTGCAGCATCTGCAGAATGTCTTGTATTACTGATTACATGTGTCTTTCAAGGATTTGACATAGGTGTGATGAGGTGGAAAGCTGCCTCTTTCTATGTTAAATGTTTTTACCATTCTACTGACTGGATATATTGCAGACTAAATTATTTTTGATACATCCTGTGGCTTAGGCAGTTCAGCCAGATTCTGGTATATCTTTTGAGTGTAGTTTAAAGTACTGTTTCTTCCCCCTTGATTTGTGAAGAAGTGTAATATCATAAAGATGGGGAGAGAACACAGCTTTTCAGTATTTGGCCTTGTACGAGAGAAATTATAGGTTTTGTTATTTCAAAAATCTGCAACCGCAATTCTTCTCTAGATCCAAAGTTGGCAGTTTTTATGCAAATGAACAATAGCCGTGGGTGAGGACAGAAAGCAAGTGAAATACATTTTATGTGAATGTGTGATTAAAACAGGTTGATGAATGTCTTTGTGACTAAATTGCACTTGGACCTGTTCAACAGTCCAGTGCTATAAATACAGCTGTATTGGGCCTGGGCTTGTGTTTTTGCTGTCACAATTTACCTTGTTTGAACAGGTGCTGCAAAAGTGCTGGAATCAGTGGAAGATGTGTTTGGAGAAGCAAGAGGAGCTTGAGCTTCAGGAACAGTTCAGAGAAGCCCAAGATCACTTCAGGTATTCTAATAGCCTTTGAATTTTTAATTCTAAACATATATCCACTAGAAATAATTCAGAAGTTGTGTAATTCAGATGTTTGATGATTTGGTTGAGTTGTTCTCAAATCTTGGCAATTTACTTGCAAATATTTCTTCACCATGCGAAGAGGCATCATCAGTGTGCTGTTGATTGTGGTGTGTCCTCCAAATGCTTGGCCTTTATATACTTTTTAATCAACTGATTGGAAGTTATTTTGGAAACTCAATTTATGACGTGAGGAGGAAACTCTGTTGATGATTGGCCAATCAGTGATGATTTTACCTCCACCTCCATCACAAATGTGTTTTCGAAATGAATTCCAGTTAGCTGATTGAAAAATGTATAAAGGCCAAGCATTTGGAGGACACACCAAAATCAACCATGCACTGATGCTGTCTCCTTGCATGGAGATGAAACATTTGCCAGTAAATTGCCAAGATTGGAGAACAACTCGGCCCTATATCATCCACTGTTCTGAGAAGGTGAAAATGTCCTTTGTATGCTGAAACCTTTGTGCTAGTCCACATTCATTTTGCCAAGTTCCTCAAAGGTACATTTAACATTATATGGACATTTGGTTCTCAGAAATTTGTATACAGATGACAACTAAAATTCATGAATAGGAACACTGATCTTCACGTTTCAAAGCATGTAAAATGATGCCACTTTTGCTACTGACTTCACCTTTGTGATTACTCCAGATAAGTAACTATGGATTGTTGCTGAATCTTGGACTTTATAATTGTATATTAATGATCAATGTAAACAGAGTTGAGCACAAACCTCTGTTGTAGCCTTTTTTGATGAAGAGGATAGTTTCATACTAGTCCTATGATCGGGTTGTAAATACATGAATAAGGTAAGGCAAGCGTCAACTCTGGAGCATGGAACAGTATGAACTCTTTGGCCCCCAATGTTGTGTTGACCAATATAAACCTACTCCATGATCAATCTAATCCTTTCCTCTTGCAATAGTCCTCATAGTCCTCAAAACTACTTCTGATATCTCTCTTAAACTTTCATCTACTCACCTGAAATGGATATCCCCTTGATATTGGCCATTGCCACCCTGGGAAAAAGATGCTGGCTGTCCCCCCATCTATTGCCTCTTGTACACCTCTAACCATCTTTGTTGTGCCAAAGATAAAAGCACCAGCTGGCTCAAACTTTCCTCGTAAGATGAGCTCTCTAATTCAGGCAGTATCCTGGTAAATCCCCTCTGCACCCTCTCTCAGCTTCCACATCCTTCCTATACGAGGTGATCAGAACTGAATATAATTCTCTAGATGTAGTCTGACCAGAGTTTTATAGAGTGTCAACTTTACCTTGTGGCCCTTAAACTCAATTTCCTGACTAATGAAGTCTAGCAGACCATATGCTGCCTTACCTGCCCTAACAATTTGCATAGCAATTTTGAGGCATCTGTGTGTGTCCCCAAGATCCTTCTGTTCCTCCGCATTGCTAAGGATCCTGCCATTAATTTTGTACTCTGCCTTTAAGTTCAGTCTTCAAACTTCAGATTGAATTCCATCTTCCACTTCTCCACCTTGTTCTGTATGCTGTGTCTATCCCATAGTAACCTGCTACAACTTTCTACACTATCCACAGTTCCACCAACCTTTGTGCTATCTGCAAATTTACCCCTCGATTTCCTCATCTACATCATATATAAAAATCACAAAGATTAAAGGTCCAAGAACAAATACCTGTAGAATATCACTAGTCACCAACTCCAGCAAAATACAGTCCATCTACTACCACGCTCTGCTTCTATGGCAAGTTAATTTTATATCCACGTAGCCTCATTTCCCTGGATCCCATGCCTCATGGCTTTCTGAATGAGCCTATCATGGGGATCCTTGTCAAACACCTTATTAACATCCATATGACTACATCCACAGCTCTACTTCAATTTAATTTGTCACCTCCTCTCATTTAGGCATGACCTACCTCAGATCCATGCTGACTGTCCCTAATAAAGATTACCTTTATTTGTCACATGCACATCAAAACATACAGTGAGGTCAACATTGTGGGCTGAAGGGCCTGTTCCCTGCTGCACTGTTATAAGTACATTATTTATGTCAAATCAATCAGCAGAGGTTGTGTCCTGCTCCTAGCACAAATGCAGTGTGCCCACAGCTTATTATCCCTAACCATACATCTTTGGAAACCAGAACACTTGGAGGAAACTCATGTGGTCACAGGGCAAACATATAAACTCCAGCGGTGGGAATTGAACCCCGATCTTGCAGCTGGTGCTAGCCCCAATCCTTCTCCAAATGCTTGTTAGTCTTGTCTTTAAACCTGACTTTCTGAGTTCCTCTGGACCAAAACTGGATCTACTTTCTGGCTAACCTGTAGTATGCCCTGGATATTTATGATCCCTCAATGACCTTGATTTTGTCAGCTGGCAATTTATCTCTCCCAGAAGATCACATGCTGCTGGCTGAATAGAGACAATCTATGGCGTGATGCACAAAATGTGACACAGATTGTGTGATTGTAGCGATCCAATAGTTGTAACTATCAGTATGCAAGTTTGTTTGTTTTCTGGCTAATGTAGAAGTTGGATATCACCGGGAAGTGCCTACTATTTGCAACTGATAACTGCACTCAGATTTTTGCAGAGCAATGCAACCCAGAACCTCTCTTGGAGTATAATTTACAGAAAGTAACCTGAAGATATAATTTTGTTTTACACAAAAATGATAATTTAAAATACTGTTTTAAAGCCTCACAATAAAGCTTATTTGATGGAAAAATCAGTATTTGGTTTCTATTTGGAAGCTAATCAACCACTTCGTATTTGTTAAATTCTCCAACAATGTTTATATGACGCGTCTGTAAGCCTGCTTCGTAACACAGATTTTACTGAAACAATTACAGGAAGGTATTGTTGAAGAAATCTCTGCACTATTGGATGACACGCCTTCAAGAGAAAAAGTGGTATCAGGTGAGGAATTAAGATATGATTATGAACAAGATTGTTGAGAGTGAGCAAGTCTGTCCAAGGTTCAGCAGATTGAAATCTATGACATCATGAAGATTATAACTACCCACCTCTCAGTTCATTTACAGCTTTGAAATGGTTTTGGGAGTTCAATATTTTAGTTCCATCACAGTAGTATTATTTTCTGCTTAAAAACAGATTTTTAAAAAGTCTTTTTGTGATATAAGGATTTAATCAAATTAATATTATCCATAAGGGGGTTGATTTGCTTCTGCCAAACACTGGACTGTGCTCTGCTTGTGTCGTATTCCTTGTTGGTATAATTTTATTAAGACTTGCGGTTAACTTCCTGCCTCTCATTCTGTCAGACCTAAAATAGGCTTAGCTAGAAGGTGAAATATATCATTTTTTGCATCATTTCCTTGGCCTGCCCATGTCAAGTGGTCTCTCTGAGGATCCACTGTTCTTTTATTCTTCCTTCTATCCTAATCCTTTAGCCTACACTGCTCCCACCATGTTGCCTGGACCAATTCTTACCTCTGTCTAATTCCCAGCTCTCTGGAGTTGCTTTGCCAGAATAGGGCAGTTTGTAATTGGTTTGGTAGGTAAAAAAGAAAATAAGTAACTAAGCTGATTATAAATCAGCATTGAATGTCAATTCTTAACAAGTTCTATTTAGAATCATAGTCATACATCTCAACTCTGTGAGTCCACACCTACTTTTACATTAATCACATACTGATCCCATTTTATTCTCCCCATATTCAGCTCTCACTGATTCTCTCACTTATTTGCTGACAACACCTCTGTCATAGGCCAGATCAAAGGTGGTGATGAATCAGTATATAGGAGTGAGATTGAAAATCTGGCTGAATGGTGTTGCAGCAACTTCTTAGTCAAGGTCAGCAAGACTAAGGGGCTGATTATTGACTTCAAGAGGAGGAAACTGGAAGTCCTTATCGGAGGTTCAGAGGTGGATGGGGTCAGTGACTTTAAATTCCATGGTATTATTTCAGAGGATCTGTCCTGGGTCTAGCACTTGTGCAATTACTAAGAAAGCACCGTAGCACTTCTACTTTCTTAGAAGTTTGCCAAGATTCGGCATGTCATCTAAAACTTTGATGAACTTTTATAGATGTATATTGACTGCCTTCATTATAGCCTGGTATGAAAACACCAATGTCCTTGAATGGAAAACCCTACAATAAGTAGTGAATATGGCCCAGTCCATCTCAGATAAAGCCCTCCTCACCATTGAGTACATCTACATGGAGCATTGTCACAGGAAATCAGCTTTCCCGTGGATAAGGGATCCACACGACCCAGGTCATCCTTCTCTTCTCGCTGCTGCCACCAGAAAGAAGGTACAGGATCCTCAGGACTCTCACCACTAGGTTCAGGAACAATTATTACACCTCAACCATCAGGCTCTTGAACCAGAGGGGTTAACTTCACTCAACTTCACTTGCCCCATCATTGAACTCTTCCCACAACCTATGGACTCACTTTCAAGAACACTATCGTGTTCTTGATATTTATTGCTTACTTTATTATTATTATTTCTTTTTTTATTTTTGTATTTGCACAGTTTGATGTCTTGCACACTGGCTGTTTGCCCTGTTGGTGAAACAATCTTTCATTGTTTCTATTATGGTTATAGGATTTATTGAGTATGCCCACAAGAAAATGAGTCTGAGGGTTGTTTATGATTTGTACTTTGATAAGAAATTCACTTATTAGTTTGAACATGTGGGAAGTAAACCATTATGAAAGTCCATTGGCCTAAAAGGGTAACTCTGGTTTACTCCTCACAGCTACTGCCTGACCTCCTGAGTATCTTCTGATTTTATTTCAGATTTTCAGTATCTGTAGATTTTGCTTTTCAATTAGAAAGTTTGGAAGAAATTCTAAACCTTGGTATCTGAACAGCTGAAGGCAAAGTTACTAGTGCAACAGTTACTTTCAGCATTGAGTCTAGCTTTCTTCAAGGTCTTTAGGGCTTGGAGAGAATACTGAAATCAGAGGGGGCAAGGCCATGAGGGATAAGAATTTTGAAATTGTAATGTTGCTTATGGAAGAGCCAGTGAAGGCCATAAAACCCAGGGTATGAGAGATGGATAATACGAAGTGGGATTAAGAAAACAGTTGAAGATGACTTCCAGGCTTATGGAGCACAAGATGAAAGAGGCTAGCATTGAAGTAACCACATCTAGAGGTAACAAGTATTTGGAATAGTTCATTCAGTGCACTATGTGTTCATTCCTGTTCATGAGTGCAATTTGATAACTCAGAAAGTATCAAAGAAACTGTTGTGAAAAGTAATTACTTTTCAGCCTGAGAAAGAGTCCCAAGTGAATTGTGCTGTTAAAAGTGTTTCTTGATTCATAGTTGCATATTAATACAGATGCATTATATTAACTATGAAATAAAATTACTCCTGAGGTTTCTAATTGCCTGATTAAACCGTTGATCTTAATAATGGGTAATATGGAAAAGGATGTCTGGGGAGATAATACTTCGTACATACTTTGCTATTGAAACTGTGATTGCTGATGGACCAGTAAAATGGCACATACTGATAGATCATGACCTGCTTGTTTTACACTGCTTTAGCCCTGTATATTTGTGTCTTAATCTTTTCTGAAAGGGTATTGTTCTACTCTATTTACTTGGCACTATGAATTTACTTCAATGAATTATAGAATTGAGACTAAACTTTTTTGTCAAAATAAGATGTTATTTTTAATAGAGTTGCACGGGACATTTTCTATTCAATAAGCCTTTGTACTTTCTACACAATTTTTATTCATACATTTTTGTCAAGTTTACTTCCTTTTGATTGTAGCATTCATTGTTGATACATCAATCACATAATTTATAAATTTTAATAATATATGGCACAAAAAAAGGGGAGTTTTGATATTACTGAGCATCTTAAAACATCATTCAGTTGTTTTTGTTCTTCATCATACTCGCCTGTCAGGTGAGACTGACTGGGCCTGTATTCACATGTGTTTAGAATAAGGGTTCCCAATTTGGGGTCTGTAGACCCCTTAATCGTATTAGTCTATAGCAAAAAGTATTACTCCCTGCTTCAGAAGAATGTGGAGTGATCTCAGTGAAATTAAACGAAAAATCCTGCAGGACATGGTAAAATTAATACAGGAATGGTGTTCCATGGCTAAGGATCACAGTCTCATGAGGATGACTATTTAGGACCATATGATGTAGGAGCAGAATTAGGCCATTCAGCCCATCAAGTCTGTTCCATCATTCCATCATGGCTGATCCTGGATCCCACTCAACCATACACTTGTCTTCTTGCGACATACTTCGACCAATCAGGAAACTATCATCTTCAGCCATGAACTTGGTGCCCACTGCAGTCTGTGGCAGAGCATTCCACAGATTCACTACTCTCTGTATAAAACCATTCCTCTATACATCTGTTATAAAAGGTCGTCCCTCAATTTTGAGGCTGTGCCTTCTAGTTCTGGATACCCGCACCATAAGAAACATCATCCTCTCCACATCCACCCTATCTTGTACTTTCAACATTCAGTGGGTTTCAGTGAGATCCCCCCATAATCTTCTGAGATAAGGACAAGATCTTTTCATTCAAATGACATTGAAACTTTAGAATTTTCAACCAGGATGGCTGTGGAGGCTTAGTCATTGAGTCAGTTCAGTAGATCAGTAGACTTCTAGATGTTGAGAAACTTGAGGATGTTGAGGGGTATGAGGGAAGTGAAGGTGATGTTGAAGGTAAGCCAGGATTCAAATGAATGGTGGTAAAGGTTCAAAGGGCTGGATTGCCTATTTCTGCTTCTCATTCTTGTATTCTAATATGACTGCTTTTCATTTTTCAGTTTGATATCTCCTGTTTGCTTTGACTCTATTGTGGACCATTATGGACCATGTTAGTGCTTGCCATTGCTAAAAATCAGCTCCTTTGTTACTGTCAGCTCCTTAAGTATTGTGTCCATTGATATGTGTTCCTTTCTACCCATGCAATTTCTCTGTTAAGCTTCCAATTAGAGTTGTTTTCTCTGATATTTTTGCACAGTGATGGTCATTAATAACTGGATGCTCTGCAAAACTTTTAAGGACCGGGAATGGAAGTTTCCTTCATGTGCTGCATTTAAACTCAGGTGGAATGTCATCATTGTGAAGCTTTAATTATGTTCCTCAGCTTTCTGTTGATATGTGTTGAAGTCAGTGTGGGCATGGAGGGACTATGCAGACAATGTTATTGATTACTTATGACTTTGATATTGTTTAATATTTCAGGTTCAAGGTAAAAGGGCTATAGCTCACCATAGAAGGATGCTGTTGCCTTTTTTCCTGAAAAAATGGAGGTTGTTTGTGAGTGAGAAGAAACACCTATATCAACTGAAAGAGACTGCAGGAGTATTTCACAGGTATTGTCCAAATGCTGGGTGTGAAGTGAAGAATGGTGTTTTGTTTTGCATCTTTGCCCTCTCCAGTTCTGCATCCACAGGATAGAGGTAAGCAATCTCACTGCCAATGAATTTGATTGCAGCTCTATGATGTGGGGCCCAGTATGTGAATGCTGTAGAGACAATGATGAAACATTTGCAACGGTATTCAGTCAGGTGTGGAATGCAGATAACCTATCTCAGCTTCCTCCTGTGATTACTGCCATAGAAGTCGCTCTTCAGCAAATGCCATTCTCTTCATGCGGTATTGAAAAGCATTTGCGAGCACATGATACAGCAAAGACAATGCAACCATACAACATTACAGCTGTGGCACTGAAGGCCTGCATTCCTGAATTAGTTGCATCTTTGGTTCTAGTACAATTACAATATTGACATCTATTAATCATGTGGAAAATTGTATGACCTTCACAAGAAGAATTGCCTAATCTGTCTCATTACCATGCACTCAAACAACTCAGTCAGCAGCAAAATGATGAAAGCGTCAATGACAATGTTATCAACTGGTGCTTAACAATAATTTGCTCGTGGATTTTAGTCTGAATTTGCCAGGACCTCTCAGTTCCAGTCTTCATCATGACCTTAGTCCAAACGTACGTGAAAAGCTGACTCCAGAGACAAGTGTGGTAATCAAGGATCCCGGGAAAACTGAATTCATAGTGGACCATGTGGTAATTGTTCATACATTGCACAAGGAGATTGTGGCTATTGAAGGTAATTTATTTTAAATCCAGGACATTACTGAGGGAATTTCATGAGGCAGTGTACTAGGCTTAACCATCTTTAGCTGCTTCAGATAGACAGACATACTTTATTGATCCTGAGGGAAATTGGGTTTTGTTACAGCAGCACCAACCAAGAATAGTGAAGAAATATAGCAAAATAAAACCAGTAATAATTAAATAATAATAAATTAATCATGCCAAGTGGAAATAAGTCCAGGACCAGCCTATTGGCTCAGGGTGTCTGACACTCCTAGGGAGGAGTTATAAAGTTTGATGGCCACAGGTAGGAATGACTTCCTATGACGCTCAGTGTTACATCTCGGTGGAATGAGTCTCTGGTTGAATGCACTCCTGTGCCTAACCAGTACATTATGGAGTGGATGGGAGTCATTGTCCAAGATGGCATGCAACTTGGACAGCATCCTCTTTTCGGACACCACCGTCAAAGAGTCCAGTTCCACCCCCACAACATCACTGGCCTTACGAATGAGATTGTTGATTCTGTTGGTGTCTGCTACCCTCAAGCCTGCTGCCCCAGCACACAACAGCAAACATGATAGCACTGGCCACCACAGCCTCGTAGAACATCCTCAGTATTGTCCGGCAGATGTTAAAGGACCTCAATCTCCTCAGGAAATAGAGACGGCTCTGACCCTTCTTGTAGACAGCCTCTGTCTTCTTTGACCAGTCCAGTTTATTGTCTATTCGTATCCCCAGGTATTTGTAATCCTCCACTATGTCCACACTGACTCCTTGGATGGAAACAGGGGTCACCGGTGCCTTAGCCCTCCTCAGGTCCACCACCAGCTCCTTAGTCTTTTTCACATTAAGCTGCAGATGATTCTGCTCGCATCATGTGACAAAGTTTCCCACCGTAGCCCTGTACTCAGCCTCATCTCCCTTGCTGATGTATCCAACCATGGCAGAGTCATCAGAAAACTTCTGAAGATGGCAAGACTCTGTGTTGTAGTTGATGTCCGAGGTGTAGTTGGTGAAGGGAAAGGGAGACAGGACAGTCCCCTGTGGAGCCCCAGTGCTGCTGACCACTCTGTCTGACACACAGTGCTGCAAGCGCACGTACTGTGGTCTGCCAGTCAGGTAATCAATAATCCATGACACCAGGGAAGCATCCACCTGCATCACTGTCAGCTTCTCACCCAGCAGAGCAGGGCGGATGGTGTTGAATGCACTGGAGAAGTCAAAAAACATGACCCTCACAGTGCTTGTTGGCTTGTCCAGGTGGGCGTAGATATGGTTCAGTATGCAGATGATGGCATCCTCAACTCCTAGTCGGGGCTGATAGGTGAACTGGAGGGCCTAACCATAGGCCGGTCAATGACCATTGTTTCATTATGCTATCAGAAGTGGAGATTGATAATTGTACAATGTTAAATTCCCTTTGCATCACCTCTGCAAATCAACAAGTCCATCCCTGCGTGCAACAAACCTGGATGGACAAATAACAAATATTATACCAGGCAGAGGTTATCACCAAACAAGGGAGAAGCCAAACCATTTTTCCTTGACAATCAATGGTATTGCTAAGTTCCCCACCATCAGCATCCTGTGGATCATCATTATTCATAATCACAACTGGACCAGCAATGTAAATACTAAGGCTGCATGAACAGGGCAGAAGCTGGCTATCCTGCATCGAGTGATTCACCTCCTGACAGCTGAAAGTCTTTTTTTGCTATCTATATGACAGCTCAGGAGTATGATGGCACTGGTCTGGATGAGTTAGTTCTAACAGTTTATGATCCATGATAAAGGATCCCTCAACCTTATCAACATTAATTTTCTTTAGGACTATCATGCCCAATGGCTGTCATGTACAGGCTGCAAAATGCACTGCAGTTACTCACCTGGGATCTTCCAACAGTGAGTTCAAAGCTGCACTCTCTATCACCAGTAAGGACAAGGGCAGCAAGTGCCTAGGAACACCACAGGGCCTGCAAGTTCCCTACAAGTTACACAGCTTCTGTTTGGGAATTTGAGATGTTTTTTCATTGACCTGGGGTCTAAAACCCAACGATAGCTCTTTGGCAGTTCTTTCACCAGAAGGCCACAGTGGTTCAAAAAGGAAGCTCACCAATACATTGTCAAACAGTGAGGTTTGGGCATTGCCAATGATATGCAAATCCTAAAAATATGAGTAATATGAACGTAAACTCCGTATGACAATCTATTATACACTATAACAACTAACAAATTTTCTTCACAGAGAGGTGGTACAGAGATCAGCTTTTTATGTCTGGTGGAAGATCATGGATCAGATTCGTGAGAACCGGCTGGCAGAGAGACTGGTAAATGTATTCTTCCAGCAGTTGATCATAACTGATGATAACAAAATCCTGTTTTGTAGAAATTTTTTGTCAGTTCAAACTGATAAAGTACTTTTTGTGTTGACCATAATTAAGTATACAGATTACAAATACATAAATACTCAATGTGTCAGCTTCATCTTAGTGAGTGGTACTTACGACTGAATCTGAAGGATTCACATTGCACACCACATGCTTATGTTGCCACATATGTGGGACATTGCCTTGAAGCATTAAAATGAGGCCTCCTAAAGTGTTGAAGATTATGTGTGCTATTTAAGGAATTGTGTTCTATTATTTATTGCATAGCTAACAACGGTAGAACAAAGTATCTGATCTCATTGATATTCTTTGAATCTTCCTGGCTGCCAGCAGCTGTTGTGTTTACCTGTGTAACAATAATGATTGGTTCATAAATGGCTTTTAAAGCTGACGAGTGGATTTCTTAAAGAATCCAGTGACAAAGCTCTTGCACTTGGTTTGTTTCATAGGGTTCCATTAAACAGGTGGTGTTTTGGGAAAGAATTGATGGACAAATCACTGTTTCCACAGGCAGTGATTCATTCTACTCGACACTTGTTACTTCGTTACTGGTGTTGCTGGCGTGTGAAGACTGCTGTCCAGGTGGAGGAGAGAGAGAAGGCGACCACTGCTGATGATTTCTTTAGGCAACAGTTGTTACTGAAGTATATTCACTTTTGGAGAGAGACTGTGGGAGAGCAGAAAGCAGGGTATGCATGTAATCACTGGGCTTTAATCTACTTAATGTTTCTCTAGTTCTTTATAAAATCACTTGTTGACATTTTGTTACAAAATTGTTAAATTAAAGACTAGGAGCAAGGCATGGAGGGCTTTTGAGTGCATAAAAATGAGTAATACTTTAAGGATGTTGAGGCAACTTCAGCTTTTGCAAATGTATTGTTTTGTAATGTTGTCTGTCTTCTTAGCACAGCCTTTTAGATTTCTCCCCATCACTAAAGTCCTCCAGTTCAGGGAATACCCTGATGATTCTCCTCTGCACTCTTTCCACCACAATCACATCCTTCCTATAGCGTTGTAACCAAAACTGCATGTAATATTCTCAAGTGCTGCCTGACCAGTATTTTGTAAAGTATCGACTCTCATAGTTTATGCCCTAAAAATTGAGGGCATCCATACTTCGTGATATTGTTTGAATGCAAGTTCCAAATGAGTTCATGTATAAGTATTCATCATTGGAGATTAGCGATTGGTGTAATTTCAATTCCTGGATCTTTTTTCTTATCTTTTCTTCAGACGAGACAAAGAAATGGAAGCTATAAGACATCGGTACAAGTTTTCCTTGCATAGGACCTGGAGTGCTTGGCAACAAGTGAGAAATTAGACTTATTCAAGTGGGTGTATGGCAATCAAACTAGAATGCAATTTAAACCAAATGGATCTGACGTCCTCTGTATCCTGGTATGAACAGTTATGTGGATAGGAAAGGTTTAGAAGGTTGTGGGCCAAATGTGGGCGAATGGGGCTAGCTTAGATGAGCATTTCAGTTGGCACAGACTAGTTAGGCTAAAGGGCCTGGTTTTGACTCCTGGATGGTGGTGAGCTTTTTGAGAGTTACTGGAACTACATTAATACAAGTTGATGTAAGTGGAGCTGCCTCAATGACTATTGGCCAATGGCACTCACATCTACAGGTTAGTCATGGCTAGATTTAGCTCCTGCTTAAGGACCTGAGCCCGCCTAAATTTGCCTACCGCCACAATAGGTTACAGAAGATACAATCTCAGTGGTTCTCCACAGCCTTGGAACACCTGGATAACAGCAGTACCTATGTCAGGCTACTATTCATGGATTACAGTTCAACATTCAACACCATCATCCCTGCTGTACTAATCAACAATCTTCAATACTTTTTTTTAGCAGTTAAGCACCGCCTCAAAAATCACCTGAGCCGGAAGCTTTCTTCAAGGTTTTCAATGAAAAAATTTTGTGAGACTGCAGAAGGTTAAGTAAAACATATATTAGATTCAATACAGAACCATTGTGCTCCTGAATATACCATGGTGTAACGATGGCTTAACAGTGATGAACATATTACTTCCTTCAAAGTACACCTACTAAATGTATTATCAATATTAAGAAAGCTTCAAACTCATAGAGTTGTTGTTTCAAGGGCAAATAAAGAATGGATAGAAATGGATTTCTTTCTACTGTGTTTGCTCCAAGTTGAAATCCAAATTAATCTGTGCAGGAAATGGTGTAAAAAAAACAGCTTACAAACAGTACTGATGTTTGTACAAAACAAACTGCATACAAAACGAATAGCGCATCTAAAGGTATAACACTGCTCGCCTGACGTCAAACTTTGTCAGAGGTGTTATTGAAGTCTCTGTAGATCACAGAGCATAGCTTTTCTCAGTATATTTAGTTACCTCTTCGAGAACACAACCTGAATTAGTCAGATGTGATCTCCCATTTACAAATCTAGTCTAACCATCCTTGTTTTTAATCTGTGCCTTTCTAAATGCAGATTAATCCTGGTCCTCAGGATCTATTCCAGTAATTTTCCTACCATTGATGTTAGACTTATTCCCCTAGAATTAATTAGACCATAAGACATAGGAGCAGAATTAGGCCATTTGGCCCATTGAGTCTGCTCTGCCATTCAATCATGGCTGATCCTTTTTTTTTTCTCCTCCTCCACCCTGGCCTTCTCTCTGTCACCTTTGATGCCATGTCCAATCGAGAACCTATCAATCTCTGCTTTAAATACACCCTGACCTCCACAGCTGCACGTGGCAACAAATTTCACAAAATTCACTACCCTCTGACTAAAGAAATTTCTCTGCATCTCTGTTTTGAATGGACGCCCCTCTTGTCCTAGACTCTTCCACCACAGAACGATTCTTTCCACATTTACTCAGTCTAGGCCTTTCAACATTCAAAAAGTTTTAATGAGATCCCACCTCATCCTTCTAAATTCCAATGAGTACTGATCCAGAGCCATCAAATGTTCCTCGTATGATAACTCATCCTTGTGAGCGTCCTCTGGGCCCTCCCCAATGCCAGCACATCTCTTCTAAGATGAGGAGCCCAAAACTGCACATAGTACTCAAGGTGAGGCCTCCCCAGTGCCTTATAAGGACTCAGCATCACATCCTTGCTCTTGTATTCTCAATCTCTTGAAATGAATGCTAAAATTGCACTTGCCTTCCTCACCACCGAATCAACATGCAAGTTAACATTTGGGGTGTTTGCATCTCAGATTTTTTGGATTTTCTCCCTGTTTAGAAAATAGTCCACATATTTATTTCTACTACCATGGACAGTCAACCAGGCAATAATCCTTTTATTCCCTTTAGCTGCCTTCCTTCAATCAGCAAATGCTCGAACCATTTTAGCAACTTTCCTGTCATACCATGGGCTCTTAACTTGGTAAGCAGCCAAGTGTGGCATCTTGTCAAAGGCCTTCTGAAAGCCCAAATATATAACATCCACAGCAACCCCTTTATCTATCCTACTTGTAATCTCCTCAAAGAATTCCAACAGGTTAGTCAAGCAAGATTTTCCCTTAAGGAAACCATGCTGATTTTGTCCTATCTTATCCTGTGTCACCAAGTATTCCATCACCTCTCACATTTTCTCCAACCACTGGGATCAGGCTAACTAGTCTATACTTTCCTTTCTGCTGCCTTCCTCCTTTCTTAAAGAGTGGAGTGACATTTACAATTTTTCAGTCCTCTGGCATCTCCTTGTCCTCTGTTATTTCTCCTGCCTCTTTTTCTAGCAGTATTCTTTCTGCTCTCATCTCTCTTTTATTTTTTTACATACTTGAAAAATCTTTTTCTATCCACTTTGATATTATTTGCCAGCTTGCTTTCATATTTCATCTTTTTGCTGCTAATGATTCTTTTAGTTGCTCTCTGTAGGGTTTTAAAAACTTTCCAATCCTCTATCTTCCCTCTCTTTTAGCTTTGATTTTCCTTGTCAGCCACAGTTGTACTATTTTGCCTTTTGGGTATTTCTTCATTTTTGTAATACACATGTCCTGCACCTTCTTCATTTTCCCAGAAATGTATGCGATTGCTGCTCTGCTGACATCCCTGCCAACAGCTCCTACCAATTTACTTTGGCCAACTCTCATACCACTATAATTTCCCTTGTTCCATGGAAATACTGCTATATTAGACTTTACTTTCTCCCTATCAAGTTTCAAGTTGGACTCAATCATATTGTGATCATTGGTTCCTAAGGCTTCTTTTACCTTAAGCTCCCTAATTGCTTCCGGTTCATTACATAACACTCATCCAGTATAGCTGATCCCCTAGTAGGCTCAACGACAAACTGCTCTAAAAAGCCATCTCTTAGGCATTCAAATAACTCGCATTCAAATCCACAGCTAGAGTAGGTGGTTTTAGCAATGTGGGATAGACAATATATTCATTTACTAAGTAACTGTATCCACAGCTAGGGTAGGTGGTTTTAGCAATGTGGGATAGGCAATATATTAATTTACTAAGTTACTGTATGTTTTTTGCTTTTACCATGTTTTACTTATTTGATATTTCACACTCATCTGCTCTAGCTATAACAACACTGTCCCTGCAGCACCCCTCTTCCCCCAATCTTGTGGAAGTGTTCATTAAGAACCTTGCCCACACACTCCATCTCATGCATAGTTTATCTACTGTTCTTGGTAAGCCATTTTCTGTCCTTGCTTTTCCTCTTTTAGTCGTCTTTGATTTTATGTGCTTGTACTTTCTTTCTGACTCTTCAAAATGTTATTTCAAGACTTCCTTGTCTTTTTGACCTATGTTATTGGCAGTGATGTGAGCCATGGCCTTGGCTGTTCACCTTCCCTCTAGAGGGTTCTACAGTAGGAAAGCAGTATATCACTCTGGAATCACATTTAGACCTATAGATACACCTGAATTGTAGAATCCCCTGTAACTATTGCTCTCTTGCGCTTTTTTCCTTTCTTTATCCACAACTTAAATATCCGTGCTGCAATGATTGGATGTGGCGGTACTCTCTAGAGAACACTCCCTCTATGCTCAGTGCTTAGAAATGAATACGTTGGAAGACTGTTCTCTCTGGGATCTCTTGAAAAGCTGGCTTGCATTTTTATTTATCTAGTTATCATCAATTCCACACAGACTACATTCTCTGGAAATTAAGCTATTTGGATGGACTGCAGTAACATCAAGAATTCTCAGTCATCATAACTCAGAGCTTAGGCTCCTCCAGCTGATAAGTTGCACATGTAATCGCCCAAAACATCTCAGTAATCTGTTTCCACTTGCATAGATTCATGCTTGCTGTGGGTCTGAGGTACCCAGTCATGTTTTTATTTATGATATTAATTTACTAGCATAGATTAAGTAACAGAAATAACATTGCTTCACCACCCCTGATTCACCCTTTCTCCACCCTGAAGCTCAACTTAACACTCACCAAAATCCTCAGTTTCATACTAAAGAAGCAGTACCCTGTGCAACCAGTCACCTCAAAATCTGTAGGCCTAGTGGATTTCTGATGGAGTAAGCTGTCACTGTTCAGCAGAGAGTGCTCTTGGTGCTAGATAGCTGGCGAAAGTTGGTACTCCTCTGATGGAACTTATCTCTCTCAACAAGACATCACAGTTCTCTTGTCAGAGTGATTAGCTTTGTGGAAATTGTAGGTTTCTGCAATCGGGAGTTAATCCACAGTTGAATAGATTAAAATGGCAGTTCTAAGCTGAACTGTTAGCCTTTATTGGAAACTGTCTCTGCTTCGTTTTCTCTCTTTGATGTTAGCTGAACTACTGTGGCAGTTAATCTGATCAACCATTCTAGTTAGCTCACCCCATCCCCCTCTTTCTATTCCTCAGTCACTGCACTGCACTGTTAACACTTCAAACAACTCTTTATAATGTTGATTGCATGCTAGTATTTACGCAATTTTGTTCCATATCAGTACTTCTAACTATATATAATTCTTTATTCTTTATAATTGTTGAATGTTTTTTATTGAAAGTAACACACCACAGCGAATTCCTAATACATGTAAATATATTTGGCCAATAAAGTTGATCCTCTTTCGAGAATTTTTACCTTTTGTTCATTTGTGTCTTAAGTTTATTGCACTGCATTTCTTGCTTATGGGTGGTCTCTTCTGCACATTGCACATTGAGTGCTTTCCAGAACATCTCTCTTCAATCTGCAAATCTTACCCCTAGCTTCTGGCCACCTGATACTTCCAGTCTATTTTATATTGCCGTTGACTTTTTTTTCAATCTCCTCTGTTGTTCAAATGAAGCTCAGTTAAAGCTTATTGGACAAGACATCATCATTTAGCAAATGGCAGTTTTTTTGAATCTCCAAGTTCCGTTCAGGAATGGTCTTGCTGTTTATTCACACTCCCTTAAATTCATCTCTGTTGTTTCATGTAACATTATTATTTCCCTTTCCCTTGTGGCAGCATTCCATTTTTCCACACAATTCTTCTGCTTCCACCCTAATCCAGACTTTGCCTTTTGTTCTTTCTCTTTGCTGCTGTCATTGTTTCTTTAAAGAGTTAAAGATAGCACAATTTTTGTTTCAATCCAATTGAACATCAATTTGAAATCCTAGCTGTATGTCATTTCCAAAATACAGTGGATTCCAGTTAATTGGGACTCATCTGGGCCAGTACATTTTGGCCAAATTAAATGACTGCTTCAATTAGCCAAGATTTCATATAAGGAGTTAGCTGAACAGTTCTGAATTGTTTTGCTGCTTATTACTTACCAACTATCAGTGACACATATTGCTTTTTGAATACAAACACTTGCAAGTGATGTTATTTAAAAATTGTTCGTGTAGTGGCTGATGGCCACACAACATGCATGCAACTGAGGCTAGTTAGAAACTCTTCGGTAAGTTTCCTGTTTCATTTAAGCAACATAGTGTCACAGTTAAACAAAAGGAATCCTGGCTATTTTCTTGATTTATTTTTGTATTTTATGAGATGTCTTAAATATGTGGCTGCCCTGAACAACTGGTGGCTCAATTAACTGGAATCCACAGCACTGCCTGGCATGTTGAGCATTTTAGCTTTTTCTGCAATTATTGAACAATATGAAAATGTTGTGTGGAGCCAAAAAATATACAGTTTTAGAAACTTTATGAAGTTAGTAAGTACAACAATTTGCACTTTTCCAGTATGTACAGAAAAAGCATGAAAAGTGGAAGAAGCAGATGTGTGCTGATGCTCATTTTCACCGGGTATTGCTTTGTAAAGCTTTAAATGGATGGAAGGTGAGTGACAGATGCTGCAAACTTGAAGGTATCTTCATGCTGAATGAAGGTAAGTTGTGCAGTCTAGTTGTGGAAAAACAGTTTGTTGTTTAACCTAGATTTAAACCCCATATTAAGTCTGGGGTTGTACGATAGCGTAGCGGTTAGGTTAACACTAATACAGTGCTGGCTATAAGTTTGAAGTTCAATTCCCATGTCTGTCTGTAATGAGTTTGTACATTTTCTGTGTGACCACATGGGATTTCTCCAGGTTGCACCGGTTTCTTTTAATGTTCGAAAGACATATGGATTAGAGTTCGTGAGTTGTGGACATAATAGGTTGGTGCTGGAAGCATGAAGATACTTGCAGGCTGCCCAGCATAATCTTAACAACACACACAAAATTCTGGTGGAACGCAGCAGGCCAGGCAGCATCTATAGGGAGAAGCATTGTCGACGTTTCGTGCCGAGACCCTTTGTCAGTCCTGACGAAGGGTCTCAGCCCGAACGTCGACAGTGCTTCTCCCTATAGACGCTGCCTGGCCTGCTGCATTCCACTAGCATTTTGTGTGTGTTGTTTGAATTTCCAGCATCTGCAGATTCCCTCGTGTTTGCCAGCATAATCTTCGCTGATTTGATTTGACACATATGGCACATTTCACTGTGTTTTGATGGACATATAACAATAAAGCTAATCTTTAATGTTAAGTAGACAGTTCAGAGTTTATAATATCACATGTCAGTATTAGGATATTGAGGTGACTTTTCATTGATATTTTGAGTGAGGTAGATGTTGGATCAAATCTGCGATTGCTCTCTATTTGACCATCTGAAATTTTTTTGAAATAATGTTTTGTGCTCCATTTTGATGATCTGTCATTGTAGAATACTTATAGAATAGTGTTCTAGAGAATGACATAGTGGTGCAGGTAATGGAACTGCTCGCTCCTAGTTGTAAGTCAACTGAGCCTGGTGTTTCAAATCATTTTCCCATTGTGTTACTAACAAGTTACAGGGCTATAGAGTGATAATGGGAAATGGGTCAAATGGGATTGCTCAGCCAATGGACCAAAGAACCTCTTTCTGATTTCTCCTTCTGGTATTTTCCCCTCCCCTTTCCTTTTTCTTCTACTCTCCCCTCCGGCCTCTTACTTATTCTCACCTGCCTATCACCTCCCCATGGGTCCTCTCCTCCTTCCCATGGTCTGCTGTTCTCTCCAAACAGATTCCTTCCTCTCTAGCCCTTTAGCTTTACCAGCCACCTGGCTTCACCTCTCACCTTCTAGCTATCCTCCTTCACCCTCCAATCTAAGTTTGACACAACTGGTGGTGATGAGAATTAAGTTCCTCTACTGACCTGACTTTTAACTTGTCCATCTGAGACAACCCCTCCCTCATTTATAATTCCCTTTATTTAAATTGGAGACACTGGTTGTGGACCTATAGTGTTCATCCTCAAACTGCATTTGGAATTCTATTGTATTGTAGTCACTGTCCCCGAGGGGGATCTTTAACCACAGGATCCCTCATTAATCCTTCCTTCTTAACTAACACCAAATTTAAAATAGCCTGTTCCCAGGTAGCCTCTACAAAGTACTGATCTAAAAAGCAATCACAGATGCATTCCACTAATTCTTCAACAATACCCTTGCCAATTTGATTTGTCCAATTAATATGTAAATTAAAATCTCTCATGATAGTTGGAGCCATTCAAACATTCTCTTTATTTCCTATTTATGTTTTAACCTATTAGGAGGTGTAATTTTGGGGGCCAGTAGATTACTCCCACCACCTCTTTCTCTGCTGTTCATGATTTTAATCCAAACTGATTCCACATCACTGTCTACAGCATCTTGCAGTCTGTCTTTGCAGCAGAGAACCGCATCTAGTTCCTTAACTATGCTATTCCCTACAGCAGCTACATTTCTCTTTCCTTCCTTCATTTGAATGGCTTCCTGCGTCATGGTGATGCGCACAGTTTGCACAGACACATTCTTGCCTAAACAGGAAGCGAGAACCTCACTCCAGTTCAACAAAGATAATGTCTGAGGCTCCTAGAGCTGTGCTGTAATCCCTTCTACTACCCTTTTGTCATCACAATGTCTTGTCGCTGACCATTTGATAAGTTAGAAGTAGTTAATCAAGGGGTATGACTGCCTCACTGATGCACCATCAATAACTCTCTGAGACATGAGGCGAGATATAGGCTTTTATTGGCTGGAAGAAAGAACAAGCAGCAATTGACCACCACACTACATCCTGGAGACTGAGGCCGGGGCTCAGGCTCCAATCGCCTTTATACCGGGGTCTGTGGGAGGAGCCACGGTCAGTGGGAGGAGCCACAGGAGCAGTCAGCGGGGGGGGGGGGGGCGTGTCCAGACAGGTATATGTAGTTCACCACATTCACCCCCCCCCTTTGTTTTAAAAGGGAGTCCCCATGTAAGTTTCTTACAAGTATATTTACAGGTTAAGTCTATCAGGTGGTCGAATCTGTCGCTGTGATTGCACCGGAGACGGTGGTTGTGCTGGTTCCGGCCTAACTGGAGGTGTCAGCCCACTAGGCATCAGTGATCCCCCATGCGTGTGCGAGGCGCCTGGTACATGCGCGTGCCAGACGCCCGGTATAGGAGTGTCGTGAGGAGTCTGTGTAGGGCTCGGTGTGCGCAGTGTCACCTCTACTTGGAAGGGAATGGTCTCGTCCACCACATTCATCGTTGCTTTGGCAATGTCCCCTGTAATGCAGCTGAAGGTTGCGCGGGCCTCGGCAGAGAGGGGAAATGTGGTAGACTTGACCAGGGGGCGGGCCTTGTCTGCGTAATGGGGGACCCATTGGGTGTAATAGGAAAAGAAGCCCAGGTACCGTCTGTGGGCTTTGAGGGTGGTGGGAAGAGGGAGTTCTAACAGGGGGCGCATATGGTCGGGATCAGGGCCAATGACCCCGTTCTCCACGACATACCCAAGGATAACGAGTCGGGTGGTTCCGAACGCACACTTGTCCCTGTTATAAGTAAGGTTCAGGGCTTTGGCCACTTGGAAAAATAGTTGGAGGTTGGTGTTGTGATCCGACCAGTCATGACCACAGATGGTGATTTTATCCAGATAGGGAAATGTGGCCTTCAGTTGGCACTGGTCCACCATCCGGTCCATTTCCCTCTGGAAGGCAGAGACACCATTTGTGACACCGAAGGGGACGCGCAGGAAGTGATAGAGCCTGCCACCCGCCTCGAAGGCGGTGTAGGGGTGGTCCTGCGGGCGGATGGGGAGCTGGTGATAAGTGGATTTCAGATCTATTGTCGAATACACCTTGTACTGAGCTATCTGGTTGACCATATCCGCGATGTGGGGTAGGGGGTACGCATCAAGCTGCGTGAACCTATTGATGGTCTGGCTATAGTCCATGACCATCCCATTTTTCTGCCCGGTCCGAACAACAACCACCTGGGCCCTCCAAGGACTTGTGCTTGGCTCAATGATCCCCTCCCTGAGCAGCCGCTGCACCTCTGACTGAATGAAGGCCCTGTCCCCGCGCTGTACCTCCTGCTTTTAGTTGCCACAGGTTTAGTCGGGTCAGGTTGGCGAACAGCGGTGGGGAAGGGATCTTGAGGGTGGAGAGGCTGCAAGTGGTGTCAGTGGTGGAGTTGTCGGCATGGTGCTGGGTGGGATGTGTGGGTCGGTGTGTGTGTGTGGTCAGTAGTGGGGTATATGACAAAGTCCCACAAAACTGAGGATTCCTGACAGTGAGTGGTGGGAGGGGCCCGTCATATGCCATAGTCACACTTTTGAGGTGGCTCTGGAAGTCCAGCCCCAATAGCACAGGTGCGTACAGTTGAGGCATGACCAGTAGTGCAAAGTTCCGATATTCTGTGCCCTGCACCACCAATGTCACTACACAACCCACCCGATGTCTGTGGAATGTGACCCAGAAGCCATGGTGACCCTGTGGCTTACCGGCCATGTCATGAGTCTGCAGCGTTGCACCGTGTCCGGGTCAATAAAACTCTCAGTGCTGACTGTGTCAAACAGGCAGCTAGTCCTGTGCCCCTCTACCAGGATGTCCATCATTGACCTTGCAAGCTGGTGTGGGGCGCTTTGGTCGAGGGTTCGGAGGCCAGAGTTGAACTTGGTGCCCGGTAAGCACTCGTGGGTCGGAGGCAGGGTGAGGTGGCGCCGACAAAGATGGCCGCCCCCTTGCCTCACACGCAGCGCTGCCCGACCCCGCTCGTGGTTCAGACTTACGGACCTTGGCGAAATGGCCCTTCTTCCCACAGCTGGAGCAGGTCACTTCTCAGGCTGGGCAGCGTTTTTGGGGGTGCTTTTTGAGTCCACAGAAGTAACACTGTGCGGACTTGCGACTGGCACCAGCTATGGTCAGTTTCGGGGGGTTTGTGGGCTCGCGACTGGCAGCGGCAGTGGTGAATTCGCTCGCGGGTGGTGGGGTCTGCAGTGTCCACAGAACCGGCAGGGGATCGTGCGGCTGGACAGCGTCAGCATTGTGCAGAGCAGCCTCCAGCGTGTCGGCCGTCTCGATCGCTGAGCGTAAGGTAAGATCGGCATTTTCCAGCAGCCGCTGGCGCACGTACACTGACCTGATCCCTGTAACGAAGGTGTCTCTTACCAGGAACTCCGAATGCTGCTCTGCCGTCAGACCTTTGCAGTCGCAGGTTTGCACGAGTGTCTGTAGGGCTCGGAGAAACTCAGCACTCGACTTGTCGGGTTGCTGCTGCTGCGTCGCTAAGCGATGTCTTGTGTAGACGGTGTTCACCGGCCGCATGTACTGTCTTTTGAGGGTGTCCAGTGCCCCTTGGTAGTCGGCAGGTCTCGGATAAGGGAATATACTTTTGGACTTACTCTTGATAGTAGGATTTTGTACATTGTAGCAGGCTCAGTCACTGGAATCTGTTCCAAGTATGATTGGAAGCATGCAAGCCAGAGTTCAAAGGCAAGAGCTGCTTCTGGAGTTTGGGGGTCCAAGTCTAATTTTTCCGGATGTAAAATACTTTCTATGTTTTAAAACTTCCAGCCAATAAAATTGATACACCATCAATAACTCTGAGACGTGAGGCGAGATATAGGCTTTTATTGGCTGAAAGAAAGAACAAGCAGCAATTGACCACCACACTACATCCTGGAGACTGAGGGCAGGGCTCAGGCTCCAATCGCCTTTATACCGGGGTCTGTGGGAGGAGCCACGGTCAGTGGGAGGAGCCACAGGAGCAGTCAGCGGTGGGGGGGGGGGGGGGGGGGCGTGTCCAGACAGGTATATGTAGTTCACCAAACTCACAAAATACTATTCCCAGGAAATTCTTCCTCTCACTCATGGAGCTTGGATTCCAGCTCCAAACACTGACACGTCAAGAAGAAGCATAATTACTTAGACAAGGTATTGAAAGAGGCAGGCAAACCCCTGAGCATCTGTGGATATGGTCACTTTTTGCTACAATGGATTTTTACCAATTTCCATGTCAACAGTATATTACCTGCTCAGCTATCTGTTCTTAATTTGTTGTATTTATTAGATGAATTAGATTATGTTGGGTTTTATCATTTTAGGACTACAGTCTTCGTTTATGTCCCAATTTTAAATTTGTGACCAATCAGAATAGGTATAAAGAAGTTTAAAGAAAAATGCCTGTCATTTGTCAAGTTACTGCAGCCAACTGATTCACACTGATCTCCTATTGTTGCACATCTGAAAACGATATACATATATTTATCTCTTTTTAGATAATTTGCTAGAGTCTTATACTTAGTGTTTTTGACTTATCTACATAAGTTGATAACCTCTATTGACAATGGACTTGTTTCCTGGAAGGTTATCAAATAATCCCAAATTTAAGCATCTTGATATCTTAAAATAACAAGTTTTAACTGCATTGAAAGTGGAGGAGGTTTGCTAAAAGAGGAAGGCCCTGTTTTTTGAATTGCATATTTGATTTTGTATTTGATTCTGCATGTTCAATTTGATAGTCCATCAGAAAATATTAAGAGTCCAAGCTTGTTCAGAGGAGTCCATGAAAGCACTTGATCACTTAAGAAATGAAAATGAATTTCAATCATCAGTGTACAAATGGCTGCTTTATCTTTATGACACACACAAATGCTGGAGGAACTCAGCAGGCCAGGCAGCATTGTGTGCAGGGTTTCAGCCTGAAACATTGACTGTAATCTTTTCCTAGATGCTGTTTGACCTGCTGAGTTCCTCCAGCATTTTGTGCATGTTGTTCGGATTTTCAGTATCTGCAGATTTTCTCTTTAACTTCAATTGTGTACACATTTCAGATTTTTTTTTGCTTGTGCCCTGTTCAATATGTTTGTTTAAATTCCAAATATTTAAGGATTAATCTGATTTGGAAAGCTCTTCTATTGCATCCCTTTATCTCATTTAGGTTTACCATCAAATCACTCATCAAATTTTGTATAAGGTGGATGAGAAGGAGAAGAAATGGAGACACAATCTCTTGAGGTAATAAATTTTTGCAATACTCTGTTTCTGTGTTTGCAAGATTATACAACAAGTAACAATTTCAAAGTGTAAAGTAAATTTATCATTGACGTACATATATGTCACTATATACAACCCTGAGATTTATTTTCTTGTGGGCATTCTCAATAAATCTATAATAGAATAATAACCAAAATAGAATCAATGAAGATCACACCAACTTGGATGTTCAACTAGTGTTCAAGACACAACAAATTGTACATGTGCAAAAAGAAAGAATAATAATAAATAAATATCAAGAACATGAGATGAAGAGTCCTTGAAAGTGTGTCCATAGATTGTGCAACATTTCAGTCATGGGGCAGGTGAAGTTAAATGAAGTTATCCCTTTGGTTCAAGAGCCTGATGGATGAGGGTTAATAACTGTTCCCAAACCTGATGGTGTGAGTCCTGATGCTCCTGTACCACGTTCCTGATGGTAGCAGTGAGAAGAGAGCATGACCTGGTAGTAAGGGTCCCTGAAGATGGCTTTCTTATGACAGTGCTTCATGTTGATGTGCTCAATGGTGGGGAGGGCTTTACCCATAATAGATTGGGCTGTGTCCACTAATCTTTGTTGGATTTTCCATTCAAAGACATTGATGTTTCCATACCAGACTGTGATGCAATCAGTCAATATACTCTCCACTACAAATCTATAGAAGATAGTCAAAGTATTAGATCTCCTTGGTCTTTCTAACATTGTTTAAGTGGTTGTTGTTATGGTACCACTCAGCCAGATTGTCAATCTCCCTTCTATATGCTGACTCATCACTACCTTTGATTTGGCCTACAACAGTGGTGTCATCAGTGGCTTTGGAGCTGTGCTTGGCTACACGGTCATAAGTGTAAAGCCAGTAGAGCAGGGAGCTAAGCACACAGTCTTGTAGTGCACTTGTGCTGATGGAGATCATGGAGAAGCTTATTGATTAGTTTTGAGGGGATGATGGTATTGACTACTGAACTGTAGTTAAGAATGGGCATCCTGATGTATATACCTTTGCTGTAAAGGTGTTCCAAGGTGGCATCTGCTGTGGATCTGTTGTGTTGGTGGGCAAATTGGAGCAGATCCAAGCCACTTCTCAGGCAGGAGTTGAAATGTTTCATCACTAACCTTTCAAAACTCTTCATAACTTTAGATGCAAGTTCTACTGGATGATATTCATTGAGGCAGGTTACCTTGTTCTTCTTAGGAAGATGGGTGCCTCAGACTGCTGAAGCAAGAGTGAAAGATCTCAGTGAACATTCCAGCCAGTTGATCAGCCCTGGTCTTTAGTACTTGGCAGGAATGCTGTCTGGGCTGAATGCTCTTCGTGTGATCTGGGTACCTTGCCTGCATTAAATTTCACATTATAGAACTAGGATCATTTCATGTAATTGTATATATTAATGAATAAATGGTAAAATATAATTGTTAGTTTTGAAAGTGACCTTTATGTTATCACCACCTTCCAGATCATTGAATCTACTTAAATCAGTGGTTCTCAACCTTTTCTATGCCCCACACCCCTAGGAAATGTTTGATGAATGTTCGCACCCCCTACAAAAGTAATATCACATTTGAAGATGAAGAAGTTTAATTTCTAATTTTTGAACCACATACAATAAATTGAAAAAATAAGCTTTTAACTCAGTGCATAAAATGCAAATATAAATTGAGTAATTAGATTCTAATTTATTCAGAAAAAATTGTAAACAGTAAAATCAATCCCAATTGTGAACATAAAATTCAATGACTTCTTTGCTCCTGCTTCTCATTCATGATTTTGTCAAAACGTGGAACTTTCTTGCTGACTGTGATCTGCTGGTCTGCCTGTGGATTCAGGCGATTCCTAGATTTTGTCTTGATTGACAAAAGAGAACTGAATCCAGTTTCACACAAGTATGTTGTTGCAAATGGAATGAGGAGACGGAGTGCTTTTCTACCAAGTCTTGGGAACATATCCAGTGCTGCACACCAAAACTCCTCCGAAGTCTTGCTTTCAAATTGCATTTCAAGAGCTTGATTTGTCCGCAAATCAATAAGATCTTCCTTCAGCTCTTCATCATCTGACATTTTCTCCAAATTGTAGGAATATGGATTCATGATCCATTCTTCTGAAATCTTCAGGTCTCCAGCAGCAAAATATCCATCAAACGATTCTGACAACATTTCCAAATGAGCCACAATTTCTTCACGCACAGTAGAAGTTATGCATCCAGCATCATCAACCATCTCTTCTAGTGAAGGAAAATTTAAGAGACTGCCTCTTTCTATCCTTCGATGCCAAAGATGTAACTTTTCTTTGAAGGCATTCAACTTTTCACAAGCCTTCAATATGTTTATCCTTTTTCCTTGAAGAGAAACACTTAGGTCATTCATACAAGTGAAAATGTCAGCTAAGTAAGCCAGCATTTGGGCGAATTCCTGTGATTTCATTGCCCCAACCAGATTATATTCATGCTCCTCCAGAAAAACTTTGATTTCTTCCCACATTTCAAAGAAGCAGGTTGTCCTCGTGACAACCAACGGACTTCTGTGTGGAAAAGCAAAACTGAATGCTCACTTCCCAGATCCTCACAAAATGATTTGAAGATGCGATGGTTCAAAGCACGCCCCCTGATCCAGTTGATGATCTTCACACAAGTATCAAGGACTTTCTTTAAATTTGGAGGCAATGTTTTTGATGCCAAAGCATGCCGATGAAGAAAACAATGGGTAACTTGCAAGTCTGGAATCTCCTTTTTCATCAATGCAGAAAAGCCAGATTTATTTCCAAGCATTGCAGGTGCCCTGTCAGTGCACACAGAACCAATGACTTTGATATTTAAATCATGTTTGGCAAAGAAGTCTTTCATCAGCTGCATCACATCCTTTGCAGTTGTGTTTGTTTTCAGATCTTTACAAAACAGGATATCTTCCTTCACAGCACCATCATTGACATACCTCACTAATGTGATGAGTTGACTACAACTGGAAACATCAGTTGACTCATCCAACTGAATAGAGATTTCCAGAGGGCTAGCTCTGACATCTGAGATGACTTGGTCCAAAATATCTTCATTCAAATCACTGATTCGGTTGTGAATGACATTATTTGATAGGGGCACCTGTTCAAATTTTTTTCTTGCTTCTTTGCCCAGGATTATTGTTGTCATTTCCAGTGTACGTGGCTTGATGAGATCTTCCGCAATTGTATGGGGCTTCTTGGATTTGGCAACTTTATATGCCACTTGGTATGAAGCAAGAAGTAATGGTTTCTCAACAGAAACAAAACCTAATTTTGGAAGAATTCCTTGTGAATCAAAACGAGCTCTTTTGATTTTCAATGACCCAACATCATGTCCTTCAACATCAACTCCACCATGCTTGTTCTTGAAGCTACCCTCAGCCTGCTGCCCCAGCACACAACAGCAAACATGATAGCACTGGCCACCACAGCCTCATAGAACATCCTCAGTATCGTCCGGCAGATGTGGAGGGGATGTTTCCTATGCTGGAAAAGTCTAAGACCATAGGACACAGCCTCAGGATAAAGGGATGTCCTTTTAGAACAGAGAGAAAGAGGAATTTCTTCAGCCAGAGAGTAGTGAATCTCTGGAATTCATTTCCATAGGCATGTGTATTTAAGACAGAGGTTGATAGAGTCCTCTACAAGGACCTCATTCTCCTCAGGAAATAGAGACGGCTCTGACCCTTCTTGTAGACAGCCTCAGTGTTCTTTGACCAGTCCAGTTTATTGTCCATTCGTATCCCCAGGTATTTGTAATCCTCCACTATGTCCACATTGACTCCTTGGATGGAAACAGGGGTCACCGGTGCCTTAGCCCTCCTCAGGTCCACCACCAGCTCCTTAGTCTTTTTCACATTAAGCTGCAGATGATTCTGCTCGCATCATGTGACAAAGTTTCCCACCATAGCCCTGTACTCCGCCTCATCTCCCTTGCTGATGCATCCAACTATGGCAGAGTCATCAGAAAACTTCTGAAGATGGCAAGACTCTGTGTTGTAATTGAAGTCCAAGGTGTAGATGGTGAAGAAAAAGGGAGACAGGACAGTCTCCTGTGGAGCCTCAGTGCTGCTGACACACAGTGTTGCAAGTGCACGTATTGAGGTCTGCCTGTCAGGTAATCAATAATCCATGACACCAGGGAAGCATCCACCTGCATCACTGTCAGCTTCTCACCCAGCAGAGCAGGGCGGATGGTGTTGAACACACTGGAGAATTCAAAAAACATGACCCTCACAGCGCTCGCCGGCTTGTCCAGGTGGGCGTAGATACGGTTCAGCAGGTAGACAATGGCATCCTCAATTCCTAGTCGGGGCTGATAGGTGAACTGGAGGGGGTCTAAGTGTGGCCTAACCATAGGCCAGAGCTGCTCTAGAACAAGTCTCTCCAGGGTCTTCATGATATGGGAGGTCAATGCCACCGGTCTGTAGTCATTGGAGCCGCTGGGGCGCGGCGTCTTTGGTACAGGAACGAGGCAGGATGTCTTCCACATCACAGGAACCCTCTGGAGACTCAGGTTCAGGTTGAAGACATGATGAAGTACTCCACATAGCTGAGAGGCACAGGCTTTGAGCACCCTTGGGCTGACACCATCCGGGCCTGCAGCCTTGCTTGGATGGAGACGTTTCAGCTGTCTTCTCACCTGTTCAGCTGTGAAGCCCACGGTGGTGGTTTCAGGTGGGGGAGGGGTGTAGTCATGAGTGCAGGGTGGGGTGCTGTGAGGAGGGGTAGGAGGGGAGAGTGGAGTATGTGTTGGTTGGGGGCCAGAGTACAGGCCAGAGCTCTCAATAAGACAGATCATTCAAACCTGGAATAATCTTCGTGAAGCTCCTTTGAACTCTGTCCATGTTCAGCACATCTTTCTAAGGTAACTGCTTATGATACTCCAAGTGATGCCTGACCAGTGCTTTATAAAGCCTCAACATTACATCCTTGCTTGTATATTCTAGTCCTCTTGAAACGAATGCTGACATTGCATTTGCCTTCCTCACCACAGACTCAACCTGCAAATTAACCTTTAGGGAATTCTACACAAGGACTCCCAAGTCCCTTTGCATCTCAGTTTTTTGTATTTTCTCTCCATTTAGAAAATAGTCTACCCTTTAATTTCTTCTAACAAACTGCATGACCACACATTTCCCAGCACTGTATTCCATCTGTCATTTCTTTGCCCATTCTCTTAATCTGTCTGGGTCCTACTGTAGCCTCTCTACTTCCTCAAAACCGCAAGCTCCTTAGCTATCTTCATATTATCTGCATACTTTGTAACAAAGCCATCAATTCCATCATCCAATTCATTGACATATAATGTAAAAAGAATTGGCCCCAACACAGAACACCATTAGTCACCAGCAGCCAACCAGAAAAGGCTCCCTTTATTCCCACTCTTTGCCTCCTGCCAATAGGACACTGATTTATTCATGCTGGAATCTTTCCTATAATACCATGTGATCGTAGCTTGTTCAGCAGCCTCATGTTGGTCAAAGGCCTTCTGAAAATCCAAATACACAACATCAACCGATTCTCCTTTGTGTATCCTTCTTGCTATTTCTTCAAAGAATTTCAACAGATTTGGCACGCAAGATTTTCCCTTGAGGGAATCATACTGACTATGGCCCATTTTATCACATGCCTCCAAGTACCCTGAAACAACATCCTTAATAATCAACTCCAACATCTTCCCCAACCACTGCGGTTAGACTAACTGGCCTGTAATTTTCTTTCTTCTGTTTCTCTCCCTTCTTGAAGAGTGGAGTGACATTTGCAATTTTCCAGTCTTCTAGAACCATTCCAGAATCTAGTGATTCTTGAAAGATCATTGTTAATTCCTCCATAATCTCTTCAGGCACCTCTTTCAGAACTGTGGGGTGTACACCATCTGATCCAGGTCTACTTTCAGACCTTTCAGTTTCCCAAGAACCTTCTCCCTAGTCATGATAACTTCATACACTTGTCCAACCTCTTCTTATAGGAATTGCCCTCTAATCCAGGTAGCATCGCAGTAAACTCTGTTCAAACTCTCTCCTAAGTACTTCTATATCCTTCTGCAGGAAATATTCCTGGTGCAGCCTAACGAAAACTTTATGCAACTACACCATGACTTCCTGATTCTTGTACTTTGGGCCCATAGTAATGATGTCAAGCTTGCCATAGGTGTTCTTTAGTACTCACTGTGTATGTTTCCACCTTCAGAGAGGTATGGACTTCCATCCAAAGATGCTTCTGTGCACCACTGCCGTTAAGGGCCTTGCCATTAACTCTATACCATTCCCTTATCTTTCACCTCTCAATATGCAACGTGTCACACTTGCTGGATTAAACTTCATCTGGCATTTCTCCTCCCAAAATTGTAATTAATGCATATCCTGCTGTATCATTTGACCACCTTCTTCACTGTCCACAACTCCATCAATTTTTTTTATTGTGTGCAAACTTACTAATGAACCTGTCTATATCTGGTCCAGAACAGAACATAGAAATCCATAGCACATTACGGGCCTTTCGGCCCACAATGTTGTGCCGACCATGTAAGCTGCCTAGGATTACCCTACTGCATAGTCCTCTATTTTTTAATTTCCACATACCTTTCTAAGAGTCTCTTAAAAGACCTTATTGTATCTGCCTCCACCACCGTTGCCGAAAGCGCATTCCACACACCCACCACTCTTTGTGTGAGAAACTTACACCTGACATCCCTCTGTACCTACTTCCAAGCACCTTAAAACTGTGCCCCTTTGTGTTAGCTCTGGGGAAAAGCCTCTGGCTATCCACATGATCAATACATCTCATCATCTTATATATCTCTGTCAGGTCACCTCTCATCCTTTGTTGCTCCAAGGAAAAAAGGCTGAGTTCACTCAACCTATTCTCATAAAGCATGCTCCCCAGTTCAGGCAACATCCTTGTAAATCTCCACTGCACCCTTTCTATTGTTCTCCACTCCACTGCATCCTTCCTGTAGTGAGGCGACCAGAACTGAGCACAGTCCTCCCAAGTGGGGTCTGACCAGGGTCCTATATAGCTGTGACATTACCTCTCGGCTCCTAAACTCAGTCCCACGATTGATGAAGGCCAATGCACTGTGTGTCTTCTTAACCACACAGTCAACCTGCACAGCAGCTTTGAGTGTCCTATGGACTTGGAACCCAAGATCCCTCTGATCGTCCACACTGCCAGGAGTCTGGGGTATAACTCATCCAGTCCCATGACTTACTAACTCAATGCTTTTCAAAAGCTCCAGCACATCCTCTTTCTTAATGTCTATATGCTCAAGCGTTTCAGTCTGCTGTAAGTCATCCCCTCAACTGCCAAGGTCTTTTTCCCTGCTGAATACTAATGCAAACTATTCATGAAGAACCTCTGCTACCTCTTCCAACTCCGTGCATACATTTCCACTTTCACACCTGGTTGCTTCTATTTTCACACAGCTCATTTTCTTGATCTTCACATACTTGTAGAATGCCTTGGGGTTTTTCAAATCCTGCTCCCCAAGGCCTTCGTTGGCCCCTTCTAGCTCTCCTAATTTCATTCTCAAGCTCCTTCTTGGCAATCTTGTAATTTTCTAGAGCTCTAACAGTACCTAGTTTCTTGAACATTTTGTAATCTTTTCTTCTTAACTGAATTTTCCACGTCCTTTTCCACGTCCATGGTTCTTTTACCCAACCATCCTTTCCCTGCCTCCATGAAACATACCTATGCAGAACACCATACAAATGTTCCCTGAACATTTGCCACATTTCTGCTGTACATTTCCATGAGAACATCTGCTCACAAGTTCCTGCCTAATAGTAGCATTTTTTCCCCCTTACCCCAATTAAATATTTTTCTGAATTGCTCCTATCCCTTTCCAGAACTATGGTACAGGAGTTAGAGTTGTGATCATTACCTCCAAAATGCTCTCCCACTGAGAGATCTGACATCTGATCAGGTTCATTTTCCAATACCAGACCAAGTACAGCCACTCCTCCAGTTGGCTTACCTATATATTGCATCAGGAAATCTTTCTGAGCATACCTAATAATCTAAACCCCTTGGTCTAAGGGGATGTCAGTCAGTATTAGGAAAGTTAAAATCTCCCATCACAACAACCCTATTATTATTGCACCATTTTAGAATCTGTCTCCCTATTAGCTCCTCGAGGTCACTGTTACTATTGGGGAAATCTATAAAAATCACCCAGTAGAGTTATTGCCCCCTTCCTGTTCCTGACTTTCAGCCACACTGACTCAGTTGATAAACCCTTCATGACTTCCTCCTTTTCTGCAGCCGTGAGACTGTCTGTGATTAGCAATGCCATGCCCCCACCTCTTTTGCCTCCCTTCCTGTCCTTTTTGAAACATCTAAAGCCTGGCGAACTCAGCAGCCATTCCTGCCCCTGAGATATCCAAGTCTCTGTAATGGCCACAACGTCATAGCTCCACGTATTGATCCACGCTCTAAGTTCATCTGCCTTGTTTATGATACTCTTTGCATTAAAATAGACACCTCTCAAACCAGTGCATCTTTGCTCTATCATATGTTTGTCCTTCCTCTCAAACTCCCTGCAAGCTGTCTCTACTTGTTTGCCAACCACCTCATCCTCTACCTCTTAACTTTGGTTCTGACCCCAATGCAGATCTAGTTTAAACCCTTCCCAACAGCATTTGCAAAGCTCTCTGCTACGATATAGATCCCCCGGGATTCAAGTGCAACCTGTCCTTTTTGTACAGGTCACACCTGCCCGAGAAGAGGTCCGAATGATCTAGAAATTTCAGTCCCTGCCCCCTACTCCAATCCTACAGCCACACGTTTATCTGCACCTCATTCTATTTCTATACTCACTGTCGCATGGCACAGGCAGCAAAATCAAGATTATTACCCTTGAGGTCCTGCTTCTCAGCTTTCTTCCAAACTGCTTTCAGGGCAGCCTCCTTTTTTCTGTCTATGTCATTCATACCATTATGTACCATAACCTCTGGCTGCTCACCCTCCCATCTCAGGATATTATGGAAGTGTTCAGAAACATCATGAACCCTGGCACCTAGGAGGCAAACTACCATCTATATTTCTTTTTCTTGCCCACAGAATTGCCTATCTGTCCCACTAACTATAGAGTCCCCTATTACTGCTGCTATCCTCTTCCGTTCTCTACCCTTCTGAGCCACAGGGCCAGACTCAGTGCCAGAGGCATGGCCACTGTTGCTTCCCCCAGGTAGGTCCTTCCCCTCCCCCCAGCAGTACTCAAAATAGAGTACTTATTGTTTTCTCTTTGTAATTTATTTTTTTATTGTAGTTCTTCATCAAACAAACATTTCCATAAGATGTATTTCAGATATTGTACATATATATCATATAATCATATATATCACAAATCTCCACAAAGTATTTATCTGAGGTATACACTTATAGAAAAGAGTGGAAAGAAAAAACAAGCAAAAGGAAAGAACTATGTACAAGTAGGGAGTGATCTTTTTTTTTTACAACAGATTAATTGATTTTGAGAATAAAATCAGGCCTATGAAGCTTTATGTGGTTAAATCATTTTTCCCAGTATGAATCAAATTGTTCCAGCTTATGCTTAACAGATGCTGTTATTGTCTCCATTTTGTAAATGTCCATTATAATTTCCATCCATGTATTGAAAGTTGGGCTCTCCTGTGATAACCATACTCTAGTAAGAGTCGTTTTACCAGCCACCAACAGTATATTCATTAAATATTTATCTCTTTTCAACCATTCTTGAGGTATATATCCAAAATATATGGTCTTACTCTCTAAGGGTATTTCACATTTAAAGATATCTTGTAGGGCATTGTGTATACCCCTTCCAATAGTTTTTGATAACAGGGCAGTCCCAAAAAATATGATAATGATTTGCATTTTGATTTCCACAATTTCTTGAGCAAACAGGGAGCTTACTATCATAATGGGATTTCTGAGAGGGTGTGATAAAATATCCTATCAAGTTTTTCCATCCAAACTCCCTCCATTTCTGTGACTGGTACACTTCCATTGATATCTCCATATTGTTGTCCATTCTTCACCAGATATAATTATCCCTCCTTCCTTCTCCCATTTTGTTTTAATGTATGAAGTCGAATGTGTTAAGATTTGACAACCCCTTATACATGCTTGAAATGATTCTACTACCATTATCTGAATTATATGCTTTTCTAAAGAGCTCTATCAAGCATGTATTTGCCTTGGTTACATTTTTAAGTGTCTTATTAACATATTATCACATCTGTAAATACTGATAAAAATCTTGTTTTTCTAATAAGTGTTTCTCTTTAAGCACTTCAAAACTGAACAGTGTTCCTTCTTTCATTATGTTGCAAAGAACTGTTATTCCTTTAGCTGTCCAGTCCTTAAATTTAGCATCCAATTTATTTGGTGTAAAATCCAACTCATATGCACACCGTTTAAGAATTGCAGTATCTCCCTCTAGATTATGTTCTTTTATAGTAGTTTTCCATATTTTAAGAGTCAATTTCACCCATGGGTTATCAATAGTATTTATGTACCTTTGCAGGTTGTTATCAGCCAAAATTGCTTGTATGGGGATGGGAAGTACCCACTCCTTAATGTTTTTCCATTGAGCGTCATATCAGGGGGTATAGAGAGAAAGCAGGTACAGGGTTCCGAGTTGGATGATCAGCCATGATCATACTGAATGGCGGTGCAGGCTCGAAGAGCCAAATGGCCTACTCCTGCACCTATTTTCTGTGTTTCTATGATGGGTTGCACCGACATATCACAGCTCTCAACTGTGCTGCAAAATGATCATCTCTATGAGAAGGTAGGCCCCATCCCCCCCCTTTTCCTTTGCTAATTGCAAAGTTTTGAGATGAACTCTAGGCCTTTTACCCTGCCAAATATACCTTGATAGCATCTTGTTCCATTCATTGAATTGATTTTGATTAATCTCTGTTTGTAGGGTCTGAAAGAGATATAACAGTCTGGGCAGTATATTCATTTTAATAGACTCAATCCTTGAACTGAGACTGAAAAAAGGAATCAGATTCCATCTTGCCACATCTTACTTAATTTTTTATATAAAGGCTGATAATTACATTCTGATCATTTTGCCAAATCTTTTGGCATAATGATGCCCAAATATTTGAAAGACTATGTGTGCCATGCCTAGGGGTATTGACTTTCAATTTCTCTTGGTGGGCTATAGTAATATGAAAGTAATTGGGTTTTATTTATGTTGATCTTGTATCCTGATAATTGACCATATTGTTCAAAGGATTGCATCAATTTAGACAAAGAGTATGTTGGTTGCCCTAGATAGATCAAAATGTCATCCGCATAACAAGCCAATTTATGCTCTGTCCCTTTAATAGTAATTCCCCTGATATCTTCATTATGTTTGATGTATTGAGCTAATAGTTCCAGATATAACGCGAAGAGTAGTGGTGACCATGCACAACCCTGTCTCGTGCCCCTTTCTAGGGTAAGACTATTTGATAAATATCCATTGATTTTAATCCTAGCAGTAGGATTGTCATATAGTGTCTGTATAGTTTTAATAATTGTGTCTTGGAAACCAAATCTATGTAAAACTCTGTAAAGAAACTTCCAATTAACCGAATCAAATGCTATTTCAGTGTCCACGCTTATCACTATTGCTTCGATTTTAATTTTTTGTACATGATCCATAATGTGAAGTGTCCCTTGTATATTGTCTTGTGTCCGGCGTTGTCGTATAAAACCTGTCTGATCGTTACGTATCAGTATGGGTAGAAACTCCTTTAATCGCTTGGCCACGATGGAGGTAAATAACCTATAATCTACATTAAGAACGGATATTGGTCTAAATGACCGGCATTCCATTTTATCCTTGCCTTCTTTCGGTGTAGCTGAAATTATCGCTTCCTTCCAACTGGGTGGCATTTGTGCCTTTTTTAGAGCCCAGTTCAGCGTGGGGAGTAAAACAGAAATTAACTAATTTTTAAATTCTTTGTACCACTCTGCTGTATACCCATCTGATCCTGGTGACTTGCTTAATTTAAGCCTAATAATTGTAGCTTTTAATTCAACTTCAGTTATGTCAGCTGTCATCGTTCTATTTAGTTCTTTGCTTAAAGTGGGTAACTCTAGAGAATTTAAGAAGGTGTTAATTGGGTTATGCTTCTCCCTGAACTTTGGAATATAGAGTTTTGTAAAACACTTCAAAAGCTTCTTGAATTTCACTTAGCTTATTTTTTTTTAACATTTTTGTTCTTGCGTCCCTAATTCTATGAATTGTATTTTCTGCTTTCTTTTTTTTCAGTTTCCATGCCAGTATTTTCATAGATTTCGATCCACTTTCATAATGTCTCTGTTTCAGAAACATTAAGTTTTTCCTGATTTCTTGCGTAGCCAAATTATTTATTTCATTCCTAATTCTTTTAATTGCCCCTAATGTATCCTGTGCCAAATTCAATGTGTTTTTTCTCTAGTTCCTTCAGCCTATTTTGTAATTCTTCTAAGGTGTTATTCCTTATTTTCTTATATGAAGAAATCGCTATAATTTTCGCTCTTAAGTCCGCCTTCAGAGTATCCCATAAAATGGGAGGTGAAACCTCTCCATTATCATTAAGTTCTAAGTAGAGACCAATTTCTTTTTTAATTTGTTCCTTAATGTACGGATCATTGAGTAGACTTGAACTTAGTTTCCAAATAGTATTCTTTGGTTGTAGGTCAAAATCAACAGATAAATATATAGGTGCATGGTCACTTACATCTATTGTCCCAATTCCACAGGTGTTTATTTTGTCTTTGTCTTTTCCAAATGTTATGAAATAGTCTATTCTTGTATATACAGAATGTGGAGCAGAATAATGAGTGTAATCCCTTCCGTCAGGGAAAAGGTCCCTCCATATATCAATTAAACCAACATCCTTAAAAAGTGTATTAACTTTCTTATGTAAAGATTTTGTTTCATAGGTTTATCTATTGGAAGAGTCTAAGTTTGATTGTAATTGTCAATTTAAGTCTCCCCCACGTATTAGGAGACCTTTTGTTTCCATTACCATAATATCAGTAATTTTCTGAAAGAAACCAGTATCACTTCCTGGGGGTGCGTATGTATTCAATAGAGTAACTGAATTGCTGTCTATATTCCCCCTTACCAGAATATATCTGCCCTATTTATCTCCCATTTCGAATACTTTTTCAAAATTTACCTTACTTGAGATAAGAATAGCAACTCCTCTCCTATGTCCTCACTTATATGAGGAGAAAAACAGATTAGTGAAGTCCATTCTCTGTACTTTTTTATGCTCATTATCACTTAAATGAGTTTCCTGTAAATGTACTAAATGGGCTTGTTCTTTCTTCATTTTAGATAAAATTCTCTTATGTTTGACATGAAAAGAAATGAATTTTACCTTGTCCTTAGCCATCTGTATTTATCTGTCAATGTATCATTGAAATTAGAACAAAACTTAATCGATCTACTCCCTGAACAAATAAGAACCAAGAAACGCAAATAATAACAAAAATGGCAATGAACGTGTGATTCCAAGGCTGAGGTCTCTAGTAGATGACCCTGCATTGAGCAGAGGAAATGTCTAACTGTGGGGGATAAACCCTCCTACTTGTGAGTTGAGGGCCCCCATTGCAGTATTCATAAAAGTCAGTGAACAAATCCATTACACAGAAAAGATATATATACATACACACATGCACACACACAAATGTATATATATATATATATATACATACACACATGCACACACACAAATATATATACACACGCACACACACACACACACATATATATTACATACATACACATATATGCACACACATATATATTCTCATTTTGATGGGGAAAAAGGAGTAAGTGAGTGAATAAAGAGTAACAACTAAGTAATATAAAATCCACATTATAATAAGTATTTCTCGAGATAGGTATATCACCGAGTACTTTTGCTTCTGTTTAGCTTCTCAACATTTTTAAAGATAGCCAAACCTTATGGCTCTTCTGAAGGGGGTGAGGACTGTCTTTGGGAAACTCCCGGTCTCTTCCTGATATATTTTTCTCGGCCTCCTCCCGTCTCCTGCCTTCTCGATTCTCGCACTATTTCCCAAGCGGAGCGGGATAATTCCTCAGCCAGGCTTTCCTTCGTTTTGGTCATGCTGACGGGCCTTCATGTCTGTAGTTACCTCTTCCACTTTCTGGTACAACTGCATCCCGTTGTCATAAAACACTCGAAGTTTAGCAGGGTACGGAGTTTGAAATCTAATCTTATTTTGCTTTAGTACTCGCTTTACTTCAGAGTATTCTTTGCGTTTCTGGAGGACCGCGGAGGGGGGTAATCTTGGTTGAAATATATTAATTAATCCTCTAAAACCACTCTCTTCTTACCCCAGGCCCTTCATAGAATCTCCGCCTTGGTGCTGTACCGAAGGAATTTAATTATTATTGAGCGTGGCTTCTACCCTGGGTAGGTCTCGGGATGAGAGCACGGTGGGCTCTTTTGATTTCCATCTTCATAGCCAGGGTAAGATCCAGCGCGTCCCGCAGTAACTTTCCGGCAAACTCCGTCATAGACGAGCCCTCCACTCCTTTTTTTCCGCCGTGATCTTCCCTCCAGATCAAGCAGTTTACCTTCTTCGTGATTTAATATTTTTATTGTCTTACTCCGTATCTGTTCCACATTTTGAACGCGATCTTCCACCTTCTCAATTCTAGTCTCTGCCACCGCTATTTTTTGATTGACGCGGCGAGCTCTGACTTAATATCACGGAGCTGCTGCTTTATGTCTTTCTGGACCTCCATTATTTCCTTAAGGATTTCGAAGATATTCGCCGCTTCGCCTGAGTGAGGCCCACCGTCTACCTCGCTAGCACGTGGTCGGGTAGGAGAGCCGCTCGCTGCACTCCTCTTGGCTGCAGGCTCCGCAGTGTCGCTTTTTTTAATTTCCATTCCTTTTCCCCATTCTTGCCCCTCTTTTCAGTTCAAATATTTTTTGAAATATATTATATTTGATGGGTGAACCGGGCTTAATATGCGTTTTTCCGGAGGAGTTAGTGACTTAAGCTGCCGTTCTCGACGATGATGTCACCGGAAACCAGAGTACTTCTTGTTAAGGGGGATGGCCACAGTGGGTGCTCTCCACTACCTGACATTCCCCTTTCCCTCTCCTGACAGTCACCCATTTATCAGTCTCCTGTGGCCCGGTGTGACTACCTGCCTGTGGCTCCTATCGATCACCACTTCACTTTCTCCAAGAAGCTGAAGATAATTTTACTGCAGCTCCAGTTATCTAACTCCATCTCTAAGGAGCTGCAGCTTGATGCACCTGGCACAGATATGGCCATCAGGAAGGCTGGAAGACATCTGGATTTCCCATATCTGACAGCCAGAGCAGAAAATTGGCCTTGCAGTCATACCCACTATTCTTAAGTTAGAGGGAAGAAAGAGATATGAAAGTAACTGACCACCTTACATCACCTAGGCTTGTCTGTTGTATCGGATCCAGAGTGAGAATTATTTTATTCTCCTTTACACTTCTGTACTTGAAAATTACATTAAACCATCTTGAGTCATTTTTGTTCTATTAACTCTCATATTTTAATAATAATCTGCAATTTCTGAACATCAGTGTTGTTTGTTTACTATCCATACAAGTCTCTTGCAATATTGACTGAATAATCTTGATGTTTGACCTTTTGCCTTACTAGATCTCAAGTGTTTGGAGGCTAGATTATTGGGAGTATTTAGAGTAGGAGTATCCACCCTGTTCCATGGCTTAAAGAAGGCTAGGAACCCCTGATTTAGAGGAAATAGATATATATAAAAGAACAGTGAATACAGGATATAGAAGATGAAGCCTGAGGAAGAAGAGGAAAGATATTGAATAGTGAGACAATTGAGGGATGGAGTGATGTACTCCTCCCATTTTCTTGTAGGTTTGCTTTTGATTGATTTCATCTTTATTATCTAGATTTTCTTTTTCCACTTGGAAACAAAATGCACACGGACTGGCTGATGAAGCAAGGAACACTGCCAGAGCGGATCAGCATTATTGCCATGTACTTTTATCTAAGGTATGGCTCTGTTCCATTACGAAAGAAAATTCCAAGAATCTTCTGGAGCTGAATATGAGAGATAATGATTTTTCATTATCAGTGTTGCTTATCATCAGAGTTAACTCTGAATTATTATTTTTGCGTTATTGTAACTGTTTGTGGCAATCTATTGTTCCCTCTGCCTGGAATTGGCATACAATATATTTTTTTTATAAACTTTTTTTATTAAGTTTTCAGATGATTACAGAAAGAAAAAAAAACCCTTCCCCCCTCCCCTTAGCCCCTCCCCCTAACATCCCTATAGAAAAAAAAGAAAGAAAGAAGGAAAGAAAGAAAGAGTGCCTGGATATCGGAAGATCACCACATGCTCCACGGAGTTCGTAATAACTTTAGTATATATATTTATTTCTTTCCCCAAATAACCAATTATTTTATCTTCAGAGCACCTATATATTTAATCCTGTCTTTTGTAAATAAGGGCGCCAAATTTTCAAAAATGTTTCGTATTTATCTCTTAAATTATAAGTAATTTTTTCAAGTGGAATACAGCTGGAAATTTCATTCTTCCAATGATCTATACTTAAATATGTATCCGATTTCCAAGTAACTGCAATAGCCTTTTTGGCTACTGCCAGTGCAATTTTTATAAATTCTTTCTGATATTTATTCAATTTGGGTTTCAATTTTATCCCTTCAATTTCACCTAATAAAAATAATACTGGATTATGTGGAAGTTGTGTTCCAATAATTTGTTCCAATAAAACTCTTAAATTTGTCCAAAAAAGTTGAATTTTAGAACAAGACCAAGTAGAATGTAAAAAAAGTACCAATTTCTTGGTTACATTGGAAACACTGATCAGATAAATTTGGATTTAATTTATTTATTTTTTGTGGTGTAATATATAATTGATGTAAAAAATTATATTGCACTAATCTTAACCGGACATTTATTGTATTTGTCATGCTATCAAGACATAGTCTTGACCAATTTGTTTCTTCAATTTTAATATTCAAGTCACTTTCCCATTTTTGTCTTGACTTATGGACTCCTTGTTTAGTTGCCTGTTTTTGAATCAAGCTATATATACAAGAAATTAATTTTTTAGTTTTTCCTTTTTAAATTAAAGTTTCTATTTCATTAGATTTCCGCAATAACATTGTTTGACCTAATTTTTCTCTTAAATAAGCCCTTAATTGGAAGTAACAAAAAAGAGTGTTGTTTGATACTTTATATTTATTCTTTAATTGATCAAATGACATTAATATACCTCCTTCAAAACAATCTCCTATATATCTAATCCCTTTTTGAAACCAGTTGTATAAAAGTTGGTTATCCATTGTAAAAGGAATGAGTTTATTTTGAAATAAAGATCTTTGCTAATAAAGATTTCTTTATCTCATCATCAATATTTATCTTATTCCATAAATCAATCAAATGTTTTAATATTGGAGATTCTTTCTTTTTCCGTATCCATTTAGATTCCCACTTATATATAAAATCTTCTGGTATATTTTCTCCTATTTTATCCAGTTCTATTCTAATCCATGCTGGTTTATCTTCATCAAAAAAAGATGCAATAAACCTAAGTTGATTTGCTTTATAATAATTTTTAAAGTTTGGAAGTTGTAACCCTCCGAGGTCAAATTTCCATGTCAATTTTTCCAACTATATTCTTGACATCTTACCTCTCCAAAGAAACTTTCTCACATATTTATTTAACTCTTGAAAAAACTTCTGGGGTAATTGTATTGGTAGTGATTGAAATAAGTATTGTAGTCTAGGGAATATATTCATTTTTACGGTATTTACTCTACCTACGAATGTTATTGGTAATATCATCCATTTATCAAGATCTTCTTGAATTTTTTTCAATAATGGTAAGTAATTTAATTTGTATAAGTTCTTTATATCATTATCAACTCTTATACCTAAGTATTTTATACCATTTGCCGGCCACCTAAATTGAGTTATTAATCGATGTTGACTATAATCTCCTTTAGTAAGAGGTAAAATTTCACTTTTATCCCAATTTATTTTGTAACCTGATATTTTCCCATATTCTTCTAATCTATAGGATAATTTACACAACGAGTGCAATGGGTTTCTTAAATAAAGCAGAACATCATCAGCAAATAAGTTAATCTTGTATTCTTCCTGATTAACTCTGAAACCCTTAATATCTGGGTCCATTCTAATTAATTCAGCTAATGGTTCTATTGCCAACACAAATAAAGCAGGTGATAATGGACAACCTTGCCTAGTTGACCTTGTTAACTGAAATGATGTTGAAATTTGACCATTTGTCACTACTTTAGCTTTGGGATTAATATTTAAGGTTTTGATCCATTTTATAAAAGATACCCCTAATCCATATTTTTCCAATACCTTAAATAAAAAATCCCATTCCAATCTATCAAATGCTTTTTCTGCATCTAAAGCAACTACCACACTCATTTCCTCCCTCTTTTGAGCCAAATGAATTATACTAAATAACCGAGTTAGGCATACAATATTAAGTTCCACCCAATTGCCTCCGCTTGTGCTGCTCTATTGTCAGATTGTTAGGAGCAGCAAATGAACATCTATGGGTAATTTCCTGTTTTCATTCAGTCTCCTAGTCATTAGTAAATAGCTTTCACTTTGCAAGTAGGTAGTCTAAATTAGAGCATGAGATTCCATGCTCATGAAAAGCCTCATAGGTGATTATTCCATCTGTACTGTCATTTGATAAAAATATGTTTGCAATAAATGTCCTTCATATCCCTCTCAATAATTGAGTTTAATTAGACTTTAATAATCAGCCTGAAAGGGGAAAATAGAAGGCCAGATGTTCTGTTGCTAATCTCTGTCCATTGGTCAGACTTAGCAGTGATCAATTCATCTGCACTCACGTTGTTTCTGAATATAAATATGAATTGGCCCTTGGACGAAAGCTGTCAGCACTTATGGAAACTTAACAAATATTAGTGCATTTACTATAGGGAAGTGTTTGGACATGAATAGAAACATTCCTATAGTGCGCCTGTGCCTTTAGATTGACATCTGTGCACAATGACTTAAATGATAGTGGGCAGTTGTATGAAGGCATTGAAAGATACAGAACTTTTTTCTGCAACTCAACTCGGTGATGATTATGTGACTTCACCTTTGTAAAGGTACTTGGGTGCTGGAGAGATGTCATCTTGATTCAAGTATATCAACGGCAAGAGAAGGAAAAATTTGTGCTGAAAGCAAAGAAACATATTGATTTTGGTAAGAGACAAAATACAATTCACATGTGCATAAACTGTACCAGAAAATACTCTGTGAAATACAGTGCATTTCAGTTATTTGGGCCACATCAGGACAGGTACGTTTTGGCCCAATTAAGCGGCTAACCCAATTAGCCAGAGTTTTATGGAAATAGTTAAAAGGGTATAAAAAAGGGACAAACTACCACTTAACTGAGTAACAAATAATGTATTTAAATTAAAACAATCAATACTACTACAGTTCTATAGAAGTGTGTATTAGTTCCTAATAGTTATCGACAGAGAAATTAATTCAGTGTACACTGCTGTGTAGTTTTGAGTGACTGTAAATGAAATAAAATAGCGCAGACACCTAGTGCAGATGATGGACTGCCATCATACAATGCTTTTGTTGATTGCATCCTCCAAATCTTAATTTTTATTGTAACATTCAAGTTGATACCTTCAAATTCTGTGTATTTCCTAACTTGGTGAAGTACTGAAATCATTCATTTTCACTCCCAGCCATTTCTCACATCTCCAAGCCTGGATGCTTGAAACCACAATGAGCAAAACCATTCGGAACTGTTAAACTGCATACTTCACACCAACTATCAGCGGCAAAAATTACTGATTTTTGAACACAAACACATTTAAATGATGCTATTTAAAAATGGTTAACCCTAAGCACAACATAGTGTCTAACAGTGTACACGACCGATGCTAATTAGAAACTGTTTGGCAACAGTCTCCTGTTCCAATTAGTTGGTATATTGTCCCAAATAAATAAAGGAAATCTTGCCTATTTGTTGTTTAAGGTTTGTCCCAAATAAGCAGCTGTCCTGATTAACCAATGGCCCAATTAACTGAAACCTACTGAATTTGTTCTTTATATCTTGACATGGCTTTGTGACTATAATACTCAACTTTACTTCAGTTTCATTTGTTTCTTTTGAGACTTGGAAGGGAAACCATCAGAACATTTGTGTTGTATTTTAGCAGAGTTACACATTATCATTGAATTTAGCTTATCTGAAGATGCATAAGACTGATAATCATAGTCATACAGCAACCAAGTCCTTTGGCTTGCTTTCTCAAAGGTGACAATCAGGCATCCATCTATACTTATTCCTTGGTTTTCTGTGCCTTGCTGATGAAGTTGTTCGTCAGATATCGCCTAAATGTTTTGAGAGTCTCTGCCTCCACTATCTTCTCAGGTCACTCATGCATTCCAATTCTAATCACACTTTGGGTGAAAGAATTTTGTCACTTCCCTCTAAATCTCTTCCTCATACCTTCAACTTGTACCCCCAGGTTACAGACACTTCTTTTAAGGGGTTATGTTTATTCAAAACACATATATTATCATAGAATGTATAAATTATACACTTTGAAATTTGTCTGCTTATAGGCAGTCACAAATCAATAAACTCAAATAATCCAGTTTAAAAAAAACAAAAACCACTGCACAGAGAAAGAGCGAAGGGAAAACAAAAACATTCTGCAAACAGGAGAAGCAAGCCAACAGCTTTCCAAACCACAATGAGTCTCAGAACCACTCTGGGAACAGAGTTTGGCCAAAGCCTCTCTGCCGCGAAGAAGTGAATGAACCTTCATGAGGGAGCGAGCGAAATTAGCCCAACCATCATGTCCATACCCAATGCACAGGCTTCTAGTCTATCTGCACTGACGCTGAAATTGTCCAAGCACCAAGTAGTGCCACTTTCCAAGGCCCAAATCCAGCCACCTCAATATTCCTGGGCCACTCTGCCTTGATCTCACCAAATTGGCTTGGCACTTAGAGTGATCCAACCTCACAGCCAAGTTAGGTGGACAGACACTGAAACTACCCTGAGTTGACTCCTCTCAAAAATGCTCACTCCATCTCTGGCAGTGATACCACCAACTCCATCTGCGAATCTGGTGCCCAAACACACTGTGCCTCACAAAGCACGGCTCATCCCCCAGACCAGCCTCATGTCCACCTGCCTCCTGTGGTGATAGTTCACCACAATTTGGTTCTTGAAGGATGTTATAAGTAATGTATTTAGTCGATTCTCTTGCCTTATGATTTACCTGTAAGCTGTTGTACATCTTCGGTAGCGCTATCTTAAACCAGAAGTTTAATCCACATTTCATATTCGAATCCTATCGACTGTCTTTCACGATTTTGTATAGTATTATCAGGTACTCCTTCAGCTTTTGCTGGTTGAAAGAAAACAAATCCCAGCCTATTCAATCACTTCTCATCACCTAGGTATTTCATTCCAGGCAACGTGGCAGTAAAGCGTCTTAACACTCTCTCCAGAACAATCATGTCATGTTGATAATGTAGCTATCAGAATTGCACAAATACAGTATATTGTAAAGCAGTACTGTAGCTTGCCTTCTATTCTCTGCCTAATGAAGGCGAGTATTTTGTATGATGTCTTTATCACCCTTATTTGTCACTTCGGACTTTGGACTTAGACCATAAGAATTAGGCCATTTGGCCCATCAAGTCAGCTCTGCCATTCGATCACGGCTGATTTATTGTGTCTTTTGACCTCATTCTCCTGTCTTCTGTCCATACCCTTTGATGCCCTTACTAATCAAGAACCTATCACCCTCTGCTTTAAATATACCCAATGACTTGACTTCTACAGATGTCTGTGGCAATGAATTCCATACGTTCACCGCCTTCTAGTTAAAGAAATTCCTCCTCAATTCTAAAGGGACATCCTTCTAATCTGAGGCTGTTCCCTCTGGTCCTAGACTCAAAGTTCAAAGTAAATTTATTAACAAAGTATTCAAATGTCACCATATATTACCCTGAGATTTGTTTTCTTGAGGACATTCACAGTTGACACAAAGAAACACAATAGAATCGATGAAACATTACACACAAACAAAGACCGACAAATAACTAACATGCATAAGAAGACAAATTGTGCAATTACAAAAGAAAACCAAATAAACCATGGGTGGTAGAACCCTTGAAATTGATTCCCTAGGTTATGGAATAGTTCAATGTTGAGGCGAGTGAAGTTATCCAAACTGGTTCAAGAACCTGATAGTTGAAGGGTAATAACTTCCTGAATCTGGTGGTGTGGACCCAAGGCTCCTGTACCACTTTCCTGATGGCAGCAGTGAGAAGAGAGCATGGCTTGAATGGTGGAGGTCCTTGATGATGGATGCTGCTTTCCCGCTATTGGAAACATCCTGTCTACATCCATTCTCTCTAGGCTTTTCACTATTCTAAACTTCAGCGAGTACAGGCTCAGAGCTTCATACATTAACTTCTTCATTTCCAGGATCATCTCATAAGCCTCCTCTGCACCCTCTCCCAGCCCCAGCTCATCCTTTATTAGATAAGGAGAACAAAACTGATCACAATGTGTCTGACCAATGCTTCAGAAAGTATCAGTATTACATCCTTGCTTTGATATTCTAGTCCTCTCAAAATGCATACCAAAGTTTAATTTACTTCCTTACTGACTCAACCTGAAGGTTAAGCTTTAGGGAATCAAGCACTAGGACTCCCAGGTTCCTTTGTACCTCCAATTTCTGAATTTAGAAAGTAGTATGGGTCCTTATTTTTATCAAATTGCACGACTATACACTTCTTTGGCCAATCTCTTAATCAGTCCAGACTTACTGCAGACTACCTAACTTGTCCACTAAAGTCCTGCTGTTCAAAACTACCTAGAGTCCTATCATTCAGAGTGAATGTCCTACCCTTATTTGACATTGGAAAAAGGCATTAATTCACACTTAGCGGGATTAAATTTCATTTGCCAATGCCATGACAATTTACCAACTGATCAGTATCTTTCTTAGCCTAAAACAATTCTCTTCACGAGGCTCAATGCCACTATTTTTGTGTCATTGGAGACATGCTATTCATACCTCCTACATTTAAGTCATTAACGGTCCCATTACTGAACCTGCAGTACACCGCTAGTCACAGGTTTCCAATCACAAAATCAGCCCTTCGTCATCACCCTAATTTTGGATGCAATTTCATGTTCTGCCTTGGACTGCATAGTCTCTAACCTTTTGGTTCAGCCTTCCAAGTGCAACCATGTTAATTGCCTAAATAAAGTCATGTTTTCCTTACTCAAGTTTGTTTAATGTACGTCCTTGAACAAAGCAAGGTTCCTCAGGGTTGGATGCTGTTTATCTCACTGTTGACAGGGAGGAAATTTCTTGGCATTTAAATTTGGAATAGTTACTGGTGTTTGGATTAGCAGATTGTAAATGTTGTTATTGCATATAAGCAATTGAAAATCAACAAATGTTTAATTCCATGTAAATTAATAAACTATATTCTCAGGAATAGGATGGGAAATAATTTGTTCACTGGCAAATTTCTGATAAATTAGTTAATCTATCTTAGATGCTATAGAAAATTCCAGACAGCTCTTACTTATTTCTTTGAGATGCTATGGCCAAGTTAGGGTGGTGGGTTGGAGATGCACCTCTACCAAAGGAGGTGTAAGGTGCACCTTCCCTGCGCTGCCCTGCTGGTCACTCTTAGGCTAGGTGTAGCATCTGCTTAGGCTCATGATCAGGGTCACATGAAGTTAAGGTGATTGACAAAGCTGGAGGGGTAAATAGCAACTTTTGCCTCTGACAGAGAGAATCCAGAACAAGTTCTGAAACTGGAACTACAAACCCCATTTCCAGAAAAGTTGGGATATTTTGCAAAATGCAATAAAAACAAAAATCTGTGATATGTTAATTCACGTGAACCTTTATTTAACTGACAAAAGTACAAAGAAAAGATTTTCAATAGTTTTACTGACCAACTTAATTGTATTTTGTAAATATACACAAATTTAGAATTTGATGGCTGCAACACACTCAACAAAAGTTGGGACAGAGTTAAAATAAGATTGAAAAGTGCACAGAATATTCAAGTAACACCGGTTTGGAAGACTCCACATTAAGCAGGCTAATTGGTAGCAGGTGAGGTATAAAAGTAGCGTCTGTCAAAGGCTCAGTCTTTGCAAGCAAGGATGGGTCGTGGCTCACCCCTTTGTGCCAAAATTCGTGAGAGAATTGTTAGTCAGTTCAAAAGGAACATTTCCCAATGCAAGAGTGCAGAGAATTTAGGTCTTTCAACATCTACAGTACATAATATTGTGAAAAGATTCAGAGAATTCAGAGACATCTCAGTGCGTAAAGGGCAATGTCAGAAACCACTGTTGAATGCACGTGATCTTCGAGCCCTCAGGCAGCATTGCCTAAGAAACCATCATGCTACTGTGAAAATTATAGCCACCTGGGCTCGGGAGTACTTCGGAAAACCATCGTCACTTAACGTAGTCCGTTGCTGCATCCAGGAATGCAACTTGAAACTGTATTACGCAAGGAGGAAGCCATACATCAACTCTGTGCAGAAACGCCAGCGAGTTCTCTGGGCCCGAGCTCATCTCAGATGGACCAAAAGACTGTGTTGTGGTCAGATGAGTCCACATTTCAGCTAGTTTTTGGAAAAAATGGGCGTCGAGTTCTCCGTGCCAAAGATGAAAACGACCATCCTGATTGTTATCAGCATCTGTGATGGTTTGGGGGTGCATCAGTGCCCACAGCATGGGTGAGTTACATGTATGTGAAGGTACCATTGACTCTGAGGCGTATATTAGGATTTTAGAGAGACATATGTTGCCATCAAGGCGACGTCTCTTCCCAGAACGTCCATGCTTATTTCAGCAGGACAATGCCAGACCACATTCTGCACAGGCTACAACAGCGTGGCTTTGTAGACACAGAGTGTGTGTGCTTGACTGGCCTGCTGCCAGTCCAGATCTGTCTCCTGTTGAAAATGTATGGCGCATCATGAAGAGGAGAATCAGACAACAGAGACCACGGACTGTTGAGCAGCTGAAGTCTTCTATCAATCAAGAATGGACAAAATTTCCAATTACAAATCTACTACAATTAGTATCCTCAGTTCCAAAATGATTAAAAAGTGTTATTAAAAGAAAAAGTGATGTAACACAATGGTAAATATGCCTCTGTCCCAACTTTTGTTGAGTGTGTTGCAGCCATCAAATTCTAAATCTGTGTATATTTACAAAATACAATTAAGTTGGTCAGTAAAAATATTGAAAATCTTTTCTTTGTACTTTTGTCAGTTAAAAAAAGGTTCACGTGATTTAACATATCACAGATTTTTGTTTTTATTGCATTTTGGAAAATATCCCAACTTTTCTGGAAATGGGGTTTGTAGATGATTGGAAGAAATGTGGATCTCTGACTCCTAGGCCATAAGATACTTAACAGAACAGGAGTTAAATCATTTGTCCTTTTCATGCCTCTGTACATTAAGTAACAACATGGTTTGGCTAAACTTTCCTTCCCTAAATCAATATCCCTTGATCCCCTATATTGTTAGCTGATAATGTGAAACCGGAGGTAATTTTTTTATATAGGCAAAATTAGATTGTAGAATTATAGAACCAAGATAAACAACTAGGGTCCAAATGTAGATGAGCCATATTCTCATTGAATAACTCATAAAGCTTAACAGGCTGAATGGCCGACTCCAAATTCCAGTGTACACTCTGTATACCTCACTCAAGCAACCAGGCAAAATCATCATAATTTTTGTGGCTGTTTCCTCCATCCCCACTCATTCATGAAACCATTGAGCTAATTGTCTCAACAACACACACAAAATGCTGGTAGAACACAGTTTCGGGCCGAACCCTTCGTCAGGACCCGGCCTGAAACGTCGACAGCGCTTCTCCCTATAGATGCTGCCTTGCCTGCTGTGTTCTACCAGCATTTTGTGTGTGTTGTTGTTTGCATTTCCAGCATCTGCAGATTTCCTCGTGTTTGAGCTAATTGTCTACACACAGGTGTTATAAGTTCTCCAGTGCTGACTTACATTTCAGAATAATGCGATGGCACTGTACGCTATAGCTATAAAAGATTAGAAGTTGGCAAACCAGCAGGTTATGTGACCGTCAGGAGTCATGACTCACTGAAAGTCAGGATCCTTTTATGGGATGGGACAAAATGAGAGCATTGTGGTCTGTATATTTTGTCTATAAATGGTGGGCTATGTTATGTTGACATTGTATTGTGTTCCTGTCCCACCAGTCATAGTGATGACAATATAAGTTAGAGACTTGTGCAAATAGAGTACTGGCTAAAAACATTTTAACCATGTGAATTTGATTAATTTTAGTAAAAATGTTCTTTGTGCACATCAAGAAACACATTAGATTTTGAAGATGAAAAGATGGATAAAAGTCAGCACTGAAACTGCTCAGCTGGAAGGAAGTTTAAGTGAATTGTAAAAGATCTGAGTTGGGAAGATGGGAATTGAACATTGTGAAATGAACCAATAAATAGTCCCAGGAAGCATCCAAAAAGTATGGTTACATGCATGAGGAATAAAGAAAACACTGCTTAGGTCTAGCCACTCACTGATTAAAATGGAACAGAGAGACCAAGTTGATAATACTGAAGATTGTGAGATGTATTGAGACAAAGCTGAGTGTTTAAAAAGAAAGTACTGGAAAGGAATTAAAAGGTGCCATGTAACTATTTGAATTACAATATATGGCTTGTATAAAATTTTATGTTATAAATAGTTAAAAAAATAGTATTCAAAGAAAGGGTGAGGTTCTTTGGGACCACAAAGAACACATAATCATGTGGAAGGCTTGTAAGGAAACTAAATGAGTACTTCTATAAAGGAGTAATGCTGTCAAAATTGCAGTTAAGGCATAGGTACCAGATAAATTGGGAGGTATTAAAAATGACGAAGAACTTAAATTTAGCACTATTCAAACTGAAAATGTTTATAAGCTGCACCTTTAAGCAGTCTTCTCAACTTGTTACTCGCAAAATTTGTGTGCGGATGGATGGCCCTTAATGCAAAGTGTGGAGTGTTGTGTCAGTGTTGTGACCACTAATCTTTTTGATTAATGATTATGGTTGTGATTTGCATAGGGGAAGCTTTCAAATGGCACAAAACGTGGAAATACAGTAAACAAAGTACTTAATTTATAATACCGTAGAACATCCCAAAATGCATTTTGATGTGCCATTAATGTTGTGACGTACAACTGTGTCAACCAGTTGGAGTACAGCAATCTTTTGTAAACAACAATATGATAATGATCAGAATTATTTTGGTGCTGTTGATCGAAGGATAATGTTGAGTGAATGCTTCTGCTCTAAATAATGCCTTAAGACCATAAGATATAGGAGCACAATTAGGCCATTTAGCCCACTTAGTCTACTCCGCCATTTCATCATGACTGATCCAATTTTCCTCTCATCCCCAAACTCCTGCCTTCTCTCCATATCACTTCATGCCCTGACCAGTCAAGAATCTATCAACCTCTGCCTTAAATATACATAAAGACTTGGCCTCCACAGCTGCATGTGGCAAAGAATTCCATGGATTCACCACTCTCTGGCTAAGGAAATTCCCCCTAATTTCTGTTTTAAAAGGACCCCTCTCTATTCTCAGGCTATGTCCTCTGGTTTTAGACTCTGCCAGTATAGGAAACATCCTTTTCACATCCACACTCTGAAGGTCTTTCAACATTCAGTAGGTTTCAATGAGGTCACCCGTCCTTCTGAATTCTAGTGAATACAAGCCCAGAGCCATCAAACACTCTTCATATGACAAGATGTTCAATCCTGGAACCATTTTCGTGAACCTCCTTTGAACCTTCTCCAGTTTCAGTACATCCTTTCAGTCTTCCAAGAACTTTCTCTCTAGAAATGGTAACTCCACACACTTCATGATCCCTGACATCTGGAACTTTCAACATACTGCTAGTGTCTTCCATGGTGTAGACTGATGCAAAATACTTATTCAGCTGAGTTATTTAGGTTCTTTTTGGAGACCATCTGAGCCCTTGGTTTAATGTCTTATTTGAAAGTGGAGCACAGCCTCAGTATTGAACTGGGGAGTTGGCCTAGAGTTTTAGTGTTGTCTCTGGTTCATGTCTTCTGATTGTAATGTGGGATTGCTACAACTGAGGCTTGGCTTACACAGGAGCAGGATGTAGGCTGATGAAGTAGCCAAGTATGTGCAGATTAAATTTAATGTCATAAATTATAAAGGGATACATTTTAGCAAGAAGAATGACATAAAAATAAACAAAACTTGAAAATGTTTTAATCTTAGATTATATTTATTTTCTCTTTTTCACCTGGCTGGTTTAGTGAAGAAAATGCAATGAAATGAGTGCAGGAACAAAATGTCCTAGGATTGCCAGTGCACAAGTTAGTCAGAAAGTTATTTTTTAAAAACTGGTTGATTTCTTTAAAGACAACCTGTTGTACTCAACATATTGATCAGACAATTCAATTCTGATTCAATTCTGGCACCTCAATTTAAAAAAAAAAGTGAAGGACTTGAAAATGATGGAGTGGGATTTACTTGATTGTTACTCTACAAGGGGGCTTATTTTGATCTCTACCTTAAAGACCTCCAAATTTGTTTTAGCTGTTGAACTTTGACTCCAGTTTCCCTGGACAGATCTATTCTCATCCTAATGGAAGTGGCCCTTCTCTCATTGTTTTCACTTTGAAATGGTCCACATTCTATCTATAATTATTGTAAAGCTTAAGATCCAGAAAAGCATAAATTCTTTTTTTTATCATTAATTTTTTTTTGTTTCTACAATGCGACAAAACAAAAAAAGCAGTAAAAAAAGGTTTATATGTATCAAATGTACAGTTCATAACAACTAAGAAAAAGCACCCATAGTAGAATCATATAAAGTTAGTTACCACCCCACCCTCCCACGACCCAATTCCAAGCCAACCTTATGGTATATAAAAAGGTTCATCAGAACTTTTATCACCACCGAGCTGTATTTATAAAAAGAAGGTATATTGCCTACTACCTGAACTATAATATACTTACACATAAAAAAAAACGGAAATCTTAACCGAAAGAAGCTGGAAGTAAAGGATTTAAATGCAAAAGAAAAAAGGGAGGGATGCACCCTGTCATGTACCCCATGACTGGGTTACTAAACCAGCAGAAATGGAATGATACGTTGGAGTCTGGTGGTACTGTAACTAAAAGGGTTTATTAGTAAACTAAGTAATATAGTATCAAAAATGCAAATATACTTATAAAACAGGTTAGCAATGATATATACAGAAGTGTGGAAATATAAACCAAAACCAAGCTCTATCAAAGCCTAAGGGGTAAATGAATAGTCTTAAGATAATGCAGAGTTCAGTTCAGTTCAGCTTGGGTTGAGGTAGTTGCTGTTGTGACGTTGGGGGGAGAGAGAGAGAGAGCGAGTGAGAGATGAGCAGCTGCAGCAGGCAAACCTTGCGTTGTCTTCTTGTTCCGTTGTGGTCACCGATTATGACCCCTCCGTTCCAAGCCAGAAAGTTCTTCAGTGATGGGCTTGTCACCCGGGCGTGGGTGGACACACACACAAACCCCCACCGGTCTGCCTTCACACACTGTGAGCCTCTGACTGATTCCCCCGAATCGATCCTCCAAGCCCCCACCTTCCTGTGAGTGCACAACACTCTTTCAGTGTCCAGTGGCATGTCTGCCGGTGTCTCAGCAGACTCGTCTTTTATCTCCCCTGCCGGCGTACTAGCCATCCATCAACTGACCATGTCCGTCACCTGGTTCCTCCTTGCAGGGATGCACACAAACAGGCCAAATGTCCTTGGCGCTCAAGTCAACAGTCAGCGAAGAAGCCATAATACTAAATCATCCATGGAGCCATAACTTTAATCCTTGTATCTCTCTGATTATCAGCACATGCAGCATGGTGCCTCTCTTCCTCTTTATTTCTTTCTCTCTCTCGTTAGCAGCATAGTTCACAGGGGGGTCAACTCTGGACCCCATGGTTTGCTCATCACACATAACACCCCACCCTTAAAAGAATTTTTACGGAGGGGGGTAAAAATTAAAACTTAAATGAACATTACGGAGTCTATTATAATACAGAAGTAGTCATAATTTAAAATCTAACACCTAGATAAACAATCAGCAATTATATTATCAGTCCCCTTTACATGTTGTATCTTTATATCAAATTCTTGTAACATCAGACTCCAACTTAATAGTCGTCAATTCTTATCCTTCATGTTAGTCAAAAATACCAGTGGGTTGTGATCAGTATAAACTATCAATGGTTTCTGTGCCGGACAAATGTAAACTTCAAAATACTGTAATGCCAGAATAAGTGACAGTAATTCTTTTTCTACAGTGGAATAATTTCTCTGGTGCACATTGAACTTCCTAGATAAATACGCCACTGGGTGTTCAATTTCGTCCTCAGCTGTCTGCAGCAAAACTGCCCCTTCAGCCTTGTCACTAGCCCTTTCAGTCAGTGGAACACCCCAATGCCCAGGTCAATCAGGTCAACAGCAGGTCAATCTCAGAATCTTGACTTTGTTCTGCTAGAAATTCATCCCTCAACAAAGTCCAACCTTTCTCTTCCTCCTTACTCTCCAAATCCTGCTGTAACATGAACAGTAGAAAAGTCTCTAACAAACTTGCATAAATTAAACTCCTGTCTTTGCTAACGGTGTCAGTATGTGCGTGGGTTACCCACCACAAGCTTGCTCGTTAGCTGTGCTGCTGGCTTAATTTCACCCTGGATTGGCGCTAATTTAATGTTTACCAAGCTCAACACCATCACTAAGCTTAAGAAGACCACGTTTACATTCTGAAAGTTCCCAAACAGTCCATCAAGTCTGCTTTTTCGACCTTTACTTTGATTTGTTCCCATAGTAACGCAGTCAGGTGGTCTCTCAGACCCAAAACAATCTTTTTGCTCTACCTTGTAATCTTGAACAACAACTCTATGACCTTGTTTACTTTCAACTTCTAAAATAGAGTTTAACAAGCTGACAAGTTTTTCAATAGATAATTGTCCTGCAAGTAGGGTCAAAGGTCTCGAAGCCAGACCTGACTTTAAATTTGTCTTATTCAAAAGTTCAGAAACTCTCTTCTCAATATCTTTACTAAAATTTACCTCACCAGCTTTTATCTCATCACTAACTTCTAGAACACCTTCTAACACAAGTGACTGAGAATCCTCACTTCCCACTGGTGCCAAGGTTAACCCCTTACTCACTGAACCAAGTCCATCTGACCCAAAAGGATTGCATTCCTTTTTAACCAAGGCAGATACCTCAGACCTTTCCTGAGTTTCAACACAAGGCTCAGTACCCTGTGAATCCACAGGTACTTCAACAACCTGAACATAGGCAAACGGGACAGCTGCCTGTTCAATACCTGGCTTTCAATACCAGTCCCAGTCTCAAATTCCAAGTTCCCCTGATCCTTCCAGTTACTCTCTGGGCAACTCCCATCTGGAGCAAACTCAACTTTGCGGGTTAAAACAACCTCGTCTGCTAACCCAGCAGACTCCCCCAAGGTAGCAGCATCCTTTTCCTCTCAGGATGCCCTTACATCATCGGGAACATACTTAAATTCTCAACTACAACCAGCTCTTTCAAGCTATCTAAATCACCAGTGTCCAACCCTGGACCTTCTAGCTGCCACATCTGTTTCTCATCATGGCTCTGCTCCTTTATAAGTTCCTTCCTTGCTAATGGTAAATCCATCTCCTCTCCCTTACTTTCCTCAGCTCCACTATCCTCTTTCTTCTCATCCTTTAACCCCTCCTTGTACAAGGCTGGTAAAAATGTCTCAGCTAAATCAACGCCAGACTCAGTTAAATTTGTGCCTGTAGCAGCCGCTTTTTTCGACATGCTGCGGGTTACTGCGCAGGTGGGATAAACCTTGGAATTTATGGGCGGGTCCTCAGCACTTACAGGCTTTCTCGTCAGCTTCACTGCTGAATACACATCCCCACCTGCAAGATCTTTACCGATTAAGACATCCACGTCATCCATCGGTAGTTCAGACCGCACCCCTATTGTGACTAGTCCAGATACCAAGTCACAGTTCAGAAATATCTCATGCAAAGGTACGGCTTCAGTCCCTTGTCCGATACCTTTTATCACATTTACCTCCCTGGTCTCGGTCTCAGCACTGAATTCGAACACCTTTCTTAAGATCAATGACTGACCAGCCCCGGTTTCTCTCCAGATCTGCACTGGAACTGGAGATGACTGCTCCTTCACTGATACCAACCTGTCTGAAATAAACTTTTCGAGCCCCTCTTGAACTCTATCTGACCTCTCCTTCCTCATCGGTCTGTGGACCAGCTCAATGCAGCCATTTGAGGTTGTCACCTTTCCCTTTTCCTGTCTCTTTCTTTGGAGCTAGGCACTTAGATGCTATGTGACCAGCCTTCCCACAATTATAACACGTAAAGCTGGGAGACTTCCTTCCAGCATGCTTTTCCTCTTCCTTACCCTTTCCACTAGTCCCTGGCTTATTCTCTGACTTAGCCGGTGGGCTTTCTCTACCATCCCTATCATAAGATACCATCTGGTAGCTCTTATTTGGGGGAAATTTTACCTTGTGAGTTAAGGCATACTCGACTGCTAACTTGGCAGTCGCAGACAGAGTCTCTGCCTTCCTCTCGTCCAAGTACGTCCTCATATCCTCAGGGACGCAACTTTTAAACTGCTCAATCAGCATCAGCTGTTTTAATTTGTCCAGATCCTCACTGGCTCCTTTTGAGGCGCACCAACGCTCAAAATACCTGTGCATTTCATGGGCAAATTCTAAATATGTGCGGTCCCCCGGCTTTCTCAAATTCCGGAACTTCTGCTGGTTTGCCTCTGGAACCAACTCGTAACTCCTCAGTATAGCCCGTTTTACTTCATCATAATCTTTAGCCTCCATAGACAATGCCGAATAGACTTGCTGAGTCTTCCCCTTAAGAACACTCTGTAACAGAACAGCCCACTTCTTAGGCCAGTCCTGATTCATAGAAACGTCCTCAAAATGGAGGAAGTACCTATCGACATCTATCTTCTCGAATGGGGGTACCAACTTAGCCTCCTGACCAACCTTGAACCCCCTGATTGGGTCCACCACATGTCCCCCTGCTTGCAACGCTTGTAACCTATCCATCTCAAACTGCCTTACTTTCTCTCTTTCTTTTCATTCTCTCTCACTCCTCCTTTCGGCCTCCTCAGCCTCCAGCTTCATCACTTGGAGCTCATGCTCCCTTTTCCTTTCCTCCTCCATCCTTAATCTTTCCACCTGAAGCTGAAGCTGAACCCCGTTAGGTTTACTTTCAGGAAACAGCTCCAACTCCTCTACCTGGAACACCTCCTTGGATACATAATACATGGCTATTGCTCTCTGTATCTCCAACTTCCTCATTGCTGGTTTCACCATCGAGAATTTCAACCGTCTAGCAATATTCAACAATTCCAACTTTCTGGCATTCTCTAATGCCTCCGAGGTTGGTTCCCTTAGAAATTTGTCAATCCCCATTTCTGTTGATTACCTTTTCAGTTTCCCACACAACCAAATCAGATAGGGGAATTTTACCCTGATCAATTCAACAACCTCCCAATTTGACATACAAATCCCAGATGAGCCCCCAATTTGTTACCTACCCCGTGACTGGGTTACTAAACCAGCAGAACTGGAATGATACGTTGGAATCCGGTGGTACTGTAACTAAAAGGGTTTATTAGTAAACTAAGTAATACATTATCAAAAATGCAAATATACATATAAAACAGGTTAGCAATGATATATACAGAAGTGTGGAACTATAAACCAAAACCAAGCTCTATCAAAGTCTAAGGGGTAAATGAATAGTCTTAAGATAATGCAGAGTTCAGTTCAGTTCAGCTTGGGTTGAGGTAGTTGCTGTTTTGACATTAGAGAGAGAGAGAGAGAGAGAGAGAGCGAATGAGAGATGAGCAGCTGCAGCAGGCAAACCTTGCGTTGTCTTCTTGTTCCGTTGTGGTCACCGATTATGACCCCTCTGTTCCAAGCCAGACTGTTCTTCAGTGGTGGGCTCATCACCCAGGCATGGGTGGACACACACACAAGCCGCCACCGGTCTGCCTTCACACACTGTGAGCCTCTGACCGATTTCCCCCGAATCGATCCTCCAAACCCCCACCTTCCTGTGGGTGCACAACACTCTTTCAGTGTCCAGTGGCATGTTTGCCGGTGTCTCAGCAGACTCATCTTTTATCTCCCCTGCCGGCGTACCAGCCATCCATCAACTGACCATGTCCGTCACCTGGCTGGCTATTATGTAGAATAGGAGTAGAGAGAGAGAAACCATGAATCCCATTATATTTTCTGAACTGAGCCCATATTCTCAGAGTGCATCTGATAAGTGGAATAACAATTGATTTTGGCAAATGGCAAGGAAGTGTGGAGCTGAAGAGATTCTTATTGGAGTTCAACTCCATTGCCACCCATATTGGGCAGTTTAACTGATTATAAAAGTAAGACCAAAAGATAAGACAACGTATGTTGGCTGCCCAGTAATATAAATGAAAATTGGCAAGGCCATACCACCTACCCTTTTAGGATTTTGAAGGTGAGCTTTATTTAGTCTGGGACATTTGCCCTTCCATAGATAGGACGAAATAATAGAATCTAATGAGTCAAAAAAAGCTTTAGAAATAAAAATTGGTAAAGATTGAAATAAGTATAAAAATTTAGGAAGGATATACATTTTAACAACATTAATTTGACCTATCAGAGACATGGGCAAGGATGACCATTGTGCTAAACTCTGTTTTGTATGATTTAAAAGATTAGTGAAATTTTCTCCAAAAAGGTGCTTATAAGTCCTTGTTACAGTAATGCCAAGGTACGTAAATTGATTATTTACCACTTTAAACGAGAGGTTATGAAATTCTAATATCTGTGCTTCTCTGTTTATTGCGAAGAGTTCATTCTTATTTAAAATAAGTTTGTATCCAGAAAGCTGGCTAAATTTAAGGAGTGAAAACATTGGGGATAAGGAGGAGTCGGGTTTGATATAAAAAGTAAAAGATCATCAGCATAAAGAGAGACTTTGTGCTCAATACCCCCCTCCAAATCCCCTTCAATTCAGCACAACTATGAAATGCAATCGCCTATGGCTCTATGGCCAAATCAAAAGGTTAGGGAGATAGAATCAGCAAGGCCTTTGAGGTAAGGATAGAGAAGGCATTTTGTGATGATTAGCTGCATTCTGTTTTCATCATCCTTTGATTATTGATTTGCTATGTAAGAACCAAGATATAAAGCTGTCAACACTATCATAAGAAGCACTTAACAGCCAACACTTTGTCTCACTGTTTTAATAGAGACGAAAGCCTGTCTGTCTGTGTTACTCTGATGTTTCTTGGATACCACCAGCTGGGAAGATGCACAAAACCTTTAAACCCACTAACTCCCACAGCTACCTAGATTATATCTTCTTTTACCCTGTTGCTTGTATGGATGCAGTTTCTTACAAGCAACAGAAGACCCAAGGTCTGATTGTTGGCTGCAGGTGGAGGAAACTGGAGGTCCATGAGCCAATCCTAAGCAGGGGATCAGAGGTGGAGAAGGTCAGTAATTTTAAATTCCTCTGTGCTACATTTCAGAGCATCTATCCTGTATCCAGCTTATAACTGCCATTTTAAAGAAGGCATGGCAGCAACTCTACTTTCTTTGAAGTTTGTAAAGTTTCCGCATGGCATCTAAAACTTTGACAGACTTCTATAGATGCACAGTGGAGAGTATACTGTTACGAAATTCCCGTAACTGGATCACTTACCAGCAAAGATAGAGAGGTCCGTTGAAGTCTGATGGTACTGTTTTTAAAAGTCTTTATTTATAAAGAGGCACAAAAATAAGACTAATACAGACATTCAGAACACAACCTTTAAATTCCTCAATCAAAATTAACTCCCTGAAATGCCCATAATCCTCGTCCACTATTTCTGCGGTGCACCAACGGTCCAAGAGCACACCCTTCTCACGGGCAAACTCGGTATACGTCTGATTCCACCCTTTCCATAAATTTCTGAACTTTTTTCTATATGCTTCAGGTACTAGCTCGTAACCCCGGAGAATGGCTGCCTTTACTTTGTCATAACTCTCCTCCTCCATGGACAATGCCGCATATGCCCACTGTGCCTTCCCTTTTAACACACTTTGTAACAACGCCACTCACTGTGCTCTGGCCACTCCTGATTCACTGCCACCTTTTCAAAAAGCAAGAAATAACTATCAACATCCGTCTCCTCGAACGGGGGTACTAACCTCAACGCCCGACTAACATCAAACCGCTTCTCTTGGTCTGACCCCTGACCATGTTGCTCTTGCTTTAACTTCTCCATCTCCAAGTCACGCTTCCTATGTCTCTCTGCCTCCCTCTCCTTCTCGGCCCTTTCCTTCTCCTTCTCAGCTGCTTCCAGCTTTTTTAACTGAAGTTCATGCTCTCTTTACTTCTCAGCTCTTTCCTGCTCCCTTTTCACCTCTAACGCCCTTAGCTGGAGCTCCTGATCCCGTTTCACCTCTAACTCCTTTAGCTGGCACGCATGCTCCCTTTGTTTGTTGGCCCTTTCTCTCTCTCTCTCTTTCTCGGCTCTTTCGCTCTCTCTCTCTTTTTTTTCGACTCTTTCTCTCTCTCTCTCTTTCTCGGCTGCTTCCAGCTGCTTTAACTTAATTTCATGTTCCAACCTTAATTTCTCCAACTCTAACTGAGCAGTCCCACTAGCTGGTACCTTTTCAGGGATATTTGCCAATACCTCAGTTGCAAACACATTCTTCTCGATGTAATACTGAGTTATGGCCCTTCGCACCTCCGGCTTTTTCATTGACGACCTCACCTCTGCGAGGTTTAACCCCTTCGCCAAATTTACCAAGTCTGATTTGGTGGTCGGGTTTTCTATAAATTCATCCACGTCCATCTTTGCTGGTTTCCCGTCTGGCTACCCATGTACCAGAGCCAAATTTGGACTTACAAGCCAGATTCACTGACTCCTCAATTTGGTTTCAAATCTCGAGACGAGAACCCCAATTGTTACGAAATTCCCGTAACTGGATCACTTACCAGCAAAGATAGAGAGGTCCGTTGAAATCTGATGGTACTATTTTTAAAAGTCTTTATTTATAAAGGGGCACAAAAATAAGATTAATACAGACATTCAGATAATATACGTCATCAATACTCAATCTAAAAACGCGGGTATAATAATAATCATCAATTAAGCAATAGCTCTATCGTTTGTCTAGGGGATATTGTATTGTCCGATGGAAAGGTAAAAGTCACTGTCCTTTCAAGCTGCAGCTCTTTGGGTTTAAGAGAGACGGTTTTAAACTTGCCCGGGTCTTTTATGAGGCCAATCCGTTGAGTCGGGGGAGTTGGTTCCCCGTTGTTAGTTCCAAGTTGTTTTCCGTAGTACCAGCCACCAGCCCCCAGGCAAGGGAACTGAACGCACGTGGCTTCCTTCAAATGGCTTCCCGCTATTACGGGATCGCTAGCGTTTCTTCTGGTGCGTCTGAGGGGCTGTCCCTACAGCCCCTCTTTTATCGTAACTCGCAGGGTAGTAGATGTCAATCAGGTTGGGGTGATGCAATCTCTCTCTCAACCAGCCCACTTTGCCCGAGGGCTTGCACGTAGCATAGTCCCCAATCCACAAACGTTGTCTCCAGGAGACAATGGCCATGTCTCTCTCCCATTTCCTGGGTCCTCTGACCCAACCCAATAATGCTCTTGCGATTCTCACAAAGGAGGGGGCTATCCCGCACCCTTTGGCCCCTCAGAGCTGTGGTACATTCATAGCAATACTAACTGATTGCATCACAGCCTTGTATGGAAACACCAATGCCCTTGAATAGAAAAGCTTATAAAAAGTAGTGAGTGTTGCTTAGTCTATCATACCTATAGTTCTTCCCATTATTGAGCACATCTACAAGGCTTCACCCCACCAGCCTATGCACCCAGCACATCATGCTTTGCAACTTCTGCCAGCTACAATGTGATCCACCACTATCCTTCTCATTATTTCTGGTTTTTTTTTTTGCAAAAATCATTCTCTTATTGGTCCTCACCTTTGTTGTTCTATTCATCGCCACCCTAAACAATGCCACAGAAGATGTACGTGAATGTCTGCCTCACCTGTAAGGGCTATTTAGGTCCTGGATGGTAGTGCAACATGTGACCTTTCATCTCTTCCTCACCACCATCCAGGACCCTAAATAGCCCTTCCAGGTGAGGCAGACATTCACGTACATCTCCTCTGGCATTGCTTATTGTATCTGGTGCTCCTCTACATATGTAGACCGGATGCAAACAAGGTGAGCACTTAAGTTAGCATTTGTGATTTATCCACCTTGGCTGTCTTGGAGTTATGAATTGTCAATCATTTTAATTCTCTTCCCCATTCCCACAACGGCATGTCTGTTCTCGCCCTCATCTAGTGCCAGGGTGCAGCTAAATGCAAACTGGAGGATCTGTTCCTCATATTCTGCCTGGGTAGTCTCCAACCCAGTGGCATGAACTGATTCTCATGTTCTCATGAACATGAAATTCTCCAATTTCAGGTAAATTGCTCTTCATCAGTCTCTTTTCTCTCTCCATCTGAACTATTCAGTTATTCCTAAACTCACCCCAGACCCCATCACCTTAGTTTGTTCCCATCCTTCATCCATTTTATCTGCCCATCAACCACACACTCTTTGCATTGGTTTCTGTCTCCCTCCCCCTCCCCCACGTGTGTGTTCCCACCTGCTCACCACCTCCCTTATTGATTTCATGCTCCTCCTTCCTCTTGGATCATATTCCATTAGCCCTTTACTGACTCCACCCATCATATTCCAGCCTTTATCACTATTTCCACTCTAACTCCCCCATTTGCCTGTCACCCCTCCTCATCTGAATCTATCTATTGTTTGCAATAGAATGCAAAAGGATCAGTTGAATCCACCTCTGTTTTTTACCTTTTTTATATTGGCTATCTCCTCTCTATCTTTGAAGGGTCTTAAACTAAATTTCGATTGTCCATGTTCTTGATGCTGTCTGACTTACTGAGTTCCTTTAGCATTTTGTTGCTACAGGTTCAAGCATCTGCAATATCTTGTGCCTCCAGACTCTTTCTTTCTGACTTTAAGGAGAAAATCAGAATTTTTTTTACAGTATTAAAAGAACAGGGGGACCCTATAGATGTATTTATAAATATTAAATCATTAGTACAGGATGTAATTGAAATAAATTGATAGAATCAGATATTGTCACATAAGAGTACATTTTAAATATGTCATAGGTCATTGGGCCCTTCTTCTCTCTTCTTGTCTGACACCCATGTTGCATCCCACTGGGATAGATAAAATTGTCAATGATGTGTTGTTTCACCTTATCCAGAACTAGAGAACCAGATATAGAACTATGGTGTTTATAGGTTGTGCTGCCCATTATTTTCCCCACTCTGTTAGAGTAACTGACTTATGATCCACTGATTTTCCATCTTCTTTGAATTGAAGATCCTAGGCCCAGCCATTTCCAGTTGCTTCCCCAGTGACCCTCCTTTCATCATAAGGTCAGAATTGTTCATGTTCACTGATTATTGTAGAATGTTCCGTACCACTTTCTAACTCCTCAGCAGTCTGTATTTACATGTAACCATCAAGTTCTTCTACCGGCGTGGACAACTTCATTCACCACCATTCTGAACTGATTCTTTGATCTACAGACTCACTGTCAATGACTATTCAACTGATATTCTTGGTATTATTTTTATTTGCAGTTTGTCGTCTTCTACACATTGGTGTTTGTCTGTTTATGTATAGTTTTTTCTACAACTCTATTTTTCCCTGTAAGTGCCTGTGAGAAAATTAATCTCAAGGTAGTATATGGTAATATATACGTACTTCTATAATGGATTTACTTTCAACTTTGAGGGTACATACAGACATGGGCTGATAAGTACAACTAACATTCCTACCACAAAATTGGCAGGTGGTGGCCAATTCCAATAAGAGAGAAAGAGTTTAATCACCCATTCATGACAGACAATGGCAATACCACCCCAAGAGGTACCATTGACAGGGCTCATGAGAATAGAAAGGTAACTGAAGAAGGAATATAGGAAAGCTAGAAGGGGCATAAGAAGGGTTTGGCAAGTAAGATTACGGAAAACCCCAAGGTGTTCTACACATACATGAAGTTTAAGTTCAAGTTTAATTGTCATTCAACCATGCATGAATGTAGCCAAGCGAAACTGTTCCTCCAGGACCAAGGTGCAAAACACAGTGCATAGCACTTATTGTTACAATAGTGGAAAGACATACAGCTGCAAAAAAAAATAGCCCAAATCACTGAGTCCTGTAGATTGATAGTGCATGAGATATTGTCCTGGTCCACCTTGTCTTCCACCAAGCTAATAGTGGAAGGCAGCACCAGTAGTGGGAAGGGCCAGCCTCCAACCCAGTATGGATTCCAGAATAGTATGAAGAATAAAATGAGAGAGTGAAAGTGGATGATTTCGGACAAAGGAGGAAATGTGCCTGGAGGGGGTAGGGGAAGACCGTAATGTCTACTTTGCTTCATTATTTGCCAGGGAGAGGGAGATTGACATGTGAGGTCAGTGTCGAACAGCTGAATGAGCTGGAGCGTGACAGTGGTAGTAATGGAACATGTGAAAATTATTAGAATAGATAGGTCCCTGGGGCTGGAGGTGATATAACTCAGGTGACTATGGGAAGCAAAGGAAGAGATTGCTGTGCCTTTGGAGCTGATCTTTGTAATGTCACTGGCCACAGGAATAGTGCCAGAGGATTGGAGAGTGGCAAATATTCCTTTGTTTTGGTGGCTCAGGTGAGAGGAGATGAGTCAGAGCCTACTAAAATCAGAGGTGAGGATAAAAGGAGCAGATTAGGGCAAGGCCAGTCTTTTTGGGCTGTGTAGGTGCAGAAAGTGTTAGGGCCAGAGGCCTAAATTCAGCTGCAAATAAAAGGAGGGTAGGCTCAAGCGGAGAGGCCATTGTCAGAGTGACAGTGTGAAGGCTTTGGCTTTACAGGTACAGGCATAGTTAAGAACAGGCAAGCCTTTTTCTTTTTTAGTACTGAGTAGTCAGGATAGAATGCTCCCCCTATCAGACGTGGGAATTCAGGATACCTGACGGATTCCCCGATGACTACACCTGTAGGAAGTGCACCTGACTTCAGCGTTTGACTGACTGGGTCAAGGAGTCGGAGCTGGAGCTGGAGTTGGATGTACTCAGGATCATTCAGGAGGCTGAAGATATTATAGATGAGACTTTTGAAGAGGTGGTCACACCCAGAGTGCAGGCTTCATACAGTAGATCGATGACCACCAGGAGAGGTAAGGGGGTTAAGAAGTCAGCGCAGGCCATTCCCCTCAGCAACAAATATACTACTTTGGATACTGCTAAGAGGGGTGGGGGTGGGGGGGGGTGACTCATCAGATCATGGCACCCCTATGGCCGGCTCTGGCGCTTGTCAGGCAGTACATTAGTTATAGTGCACTCGATCATTAGGGGGACAGAAAGCAGATTCTGTGGCACCAGGATTGTGTGTTGCCTCCCGGTGCTGGGGCTTATGATGTATCAGAGTGGCTGCAGGATATTCTCAAGGGGGAGAAGGAACAGCCAGAGATTGTGGTGCATGTTGGCATCAGTGACAAAGGCAGAGAAGGGGAAGAGGTCCTATGCTGTGAACATGTAGAGTTAGGAAAGATGCCAAAGAGTAGGACCTCCATGGTAGTAATTTCTGGATTACTTCCTGTGCCACGGACTAGTATTGCAGGTAGGAATGGGGTGATAGCATGGATGAATAATTGGCTGCTGAGGTGATGCAGGGGACAGGTTTTCAATTTCTTGGTTCATTGGAACCTTTTCTGGGAAAGGTGAGACCTGCTGAGTTCTTCCAGCATTGTGTAGGTATTCTTTGATCCACAGCATCTACAGTTGTATTTTTGTGAGTTGCACCTGAACTGGGGAGGAACCAATATCCTGGCTGGGAGGTGTGCTGGTGCAACTCTGGAGAGTTTAAACAAGTTTTACAAGGTTCTGGGAACTGGATGCCCAGGTTGGGAAGGGAAGGATTGGACGAGAAGGTAAATGTCAGGCAAAACTGAAATAACTGGTATGATGGGTCAGATAGTTTGTAGTGTGTATATTTTAATGCTGAGAGTATTATGATGCAAAACTATTGGTGGACTGCTCTGGCAGAAAGAATGCAGCACTATGCAAATACCGGCAACACTTGAGCCTTCTGTGAATCACTGGGCATAATTTATTGTCTGACTCGTCAGATTCAAGGTCTTTTACACACATCTGACAGCTCCAGCCTGACATACTAGGAAGCCAGCATGAGGTGATGGACAGAGCACTATGAGAGCCTTTTCGGGAATAATCATCAAATACATGAAGCATTCATTGAAGTGCTCCCCTAGCATGAAGTGAGGCTTAAGCTCGATGGCCCACTAACTCTGGATGAGGTCAAATCCGCTATTTCCAAGCTGAAATGCCATAAAGCCCTAGCTGTTGATGGAGTTGTACTGCTAATCAGGGACAACATCACAGCTGCACTCGGGGGAGATGTAATGGAGGGGTTAGACACTGTGAGTATTTGGGTAGAATTAAGAGGAATAGACAGAGTGGACAGCCAGCGCCTCTTCCCCAGGGCACCACTGCTCAGTTCAAGAGGACATGGCTTTAAGGTAAGGGGAGGGAAGTTCAAAGGGGATATTAGAGGAAGGTTTTTCACTCAGAGAGTGGTTGGTGTGTAGAATGCACTGCCTGAGTCAGTGGTGGAGGCAGATACACTAGTGAAGTTTAAGAGACTGTTAGACAGGTATATGGAGGAATTTGTTGGGGGGTTATATGGGAGGCAGGGTTTGAGGGTTGGCACTATATTGTGGGCCGAAGGGCTTGTAATGTGCTGTACTATTCTATGTTCCATTTTAACTCAGGAATAGGAAAGGTGCAGTCTCGCTGATGGGATTATACCACATACCCCCTAATAGCCCTTGGGACATTGAGGATCAGATATTAATCAGATTAAGGAAATATGTGAAAATAATAGAGTTGTTGTCATTTGTTGTCGGTTGTTGTGGGGGATTTCAACTTCCCTAATATAAACTGGGACCTTCCTAGTGCATGGGGTTTAGATGGGCAGAATGTGTTAAGTGCATCTAAGGGGGTATCTTAATACATAGACGGTCCAACAGGTGGAGGGGCCGTACTGGACCTGGTATTGGGTAATGATCCTGGCCAGGTGACTGACCTTTCAATAGGTGAACAGATAGGGAACAGTGACCACAACTACTTAACTTTCAGGATAGCTTTCGATAAGGATAGGTATGGTTCTTGTGGGAGAGTTTTAAATTGGAGTAGGGAAAATTGAAGATGACATAACTTGATAAAAGTGTAGAAGATTTTGGGAGGCATAGATACAGTGGACAGGTGGCATCTGTTTTTTTTCCCCGAAGTGGCAATGGCAATACCAGGAGTCATTGGTTTAAGTTGAGTAGAGGAAATTATGGGAGATGTCAGAAGTAGAGAGAGGTGGGTACCTGGAATGCACTGCCAGAGATGGTGTTAGAGGCTGATATAATAGGGACACTTAAAAGATAAAGAAACTGGAGTATTATGGATAGTATTGGAAGAAAAGGTTAGATTAATCTTGGTTGCAGCACTGTATAGTATGAAGGTGCCAATGTACTGGATTAGTAAAAGCTGCAGAAGGTTGTAAGCACAGTCAGTCTATCATAGACACTTGCCTCTGCACTATCAAGGACATCTTCAAAAGAAGAATGCTCAAGAAAGTTGCATCTATCGTGAAAGACCCTCACCATTTAGGATCTGCCCCTCTCTTTGCTACCATCATGGAGGAGGTATAGGAGTTGAGCTTAGGAACACATTCTTCCTCTCCATTATCAGATTTCTGAACGGTTCATGAACGCTACCTCACAATTTCGCTCTCTTTGCACATTTTATTTTTATGTTATTGTAATATGTAGTAATTTTTATGTACTACAATATGCTGCTGTCACATAGCAACAAATTTCATGACATATGCCAGTAAGAATAAACCTAATTCTGATTCTAAGTAGATTTACTGCACATAAGTTGGCATAGCACTGTAGGCTGTATGGCCCATACTGTGTCTGACTGTTCTACGTTCTTTGAGTATACCCAAGCATTTTGATAATTAGCTAGTTAGTGGCTAAAGAAAATTGGGTACATGCAAGAAGTTAAAATTGGAGGAATACACACCTGGGATTAAAAGCGTGATGGAAGTTACAAAGACTACAGAAGAATTTGAAAATGAGATATTTTTGTTCCACCAAAAGATATTTTGGTGAAGCATTTTCTATTGGACCACTTGAAATTAAAACACACATCTTTTAGAATAGTCTAATCTAACATTAAGCAATGTTAGCACTGTGATTAACTCAATGTTCATTCATTATACTACAAGATTAATCATAATTTTTTTTAAGTTGCTGTGCAGCCCATGTTTATAACCATTAAACTTTTTCATACAATGATTTTGTTCTCTTATGGTCATGGTGTGAACTGTTGGATTTGATATCTTCTATGACTTTATTGGGACATGAATAGGATTTTAAATGTGTGAATTTATCTTATTCAACCCTGTCTTCTAAATGAGAGGTGTGACTCAATCCCTGAAACTTACTGCTCCTTTTGCACTCTACCTTGTCAGCAACCTGCATACTTGAGAAGCAATTGAAAATATAAAGCAGCAAATTTCAGCTTTGATTTTGGAATGCTGAGCTCTGATCTTCACTAATTTATTCCCCACAATTTTATAGAGGTTAAACAAATGAATAATAATTTCACTGGAATTTGAGAAGAATGAGTTGTGAAAAACTCCACCACAGCCCTCAGCTTCTTCACAGATAAATCTATATGATTGCCCAGTTGAGTTGAGATGACAGTTTTATTTTCATCTCCCCCAGTTCATTTGCAGCACGTGTTTTCTCATTGGAAACAGCTCAGTCAAAAAACAATAACTCAGCGAGGGAAATTGGAAGCTGCTTCACAACACTATGAGCAGCAGATTGCAAAAAAATGCCTGCTGTTATGGAAATGGTATCATGACAAGTGTGTAAGAGTGATGGTGAGTACAAAATATCCTGATTTGTACAACAGATACTGTTCTGATTATAAAGAAACTGCATGATAGAGAGAACGTGAAATTATATGACACATACTCAGAATTTGGGAGTAAGAAAATTCAGCATCTGACGGAGTTAGTTTATGCATTTCTTTTCCCACTAATAATATTTTTGGGTGAAATTCTAAATCATTTTCTCATTGCAAAAGCAAGACTGGAAGCTACAGGCCATTGAGTCTGACATTGATGGTGGATAAATTGGTCAGGGGAATTCTGGGGGAACCAGATCTATCGACTTTTGGAGAGACAAGTACTGATTCAGGGCAGTCAACATGGCTTTGTGCGTGAGAGGTCATGTCTGACAGGGAACCAAGAGGATAGATGAGGGTAGGGCAGTGGATGTTGTCTTTGTGGACTGTAGTGAGAGTTTTGAAAAGGTCCCTCATGGCAGGCTAGTCTGGAAGTTTAGGTTATATGGAAACTAGAAGAGTTAGCAAATTGGATTCATAATTGCCTCTGTGATAAGAATTGGATTCTTTCGAACTTAGAGTCTTTTAACATCTTTGGACTATTTTTACTGTGCCCATGGTCTTTTTTTATCAATTATGGTATTGTTTGCACTGTTGTAACTGTGTAGTTTTGTGTAGGTCTTATAGCTTTAGTTTTTGGTTTGTTGGATGGTAGAGTTGGTCTCCTGACTTGGTGTGTCTGGGTAGCCTTGTTTTGTCTGGTGGATTTGGAGCTCCTTTCTGGGGAACACACTGAGATGGTAGCGCAATATTAATACACAGCAGCCTCTCCGGGCTCTGGATTTGGGGATTGCCAAACGTTATGTGGATTTTCTGGTGTAGTCTGTTTTGTCGTGTGCTTTTGTGATATCATTCTGGAGGAAAGTTGTTTCATTTTTTAACTGCATTGCAGTTGTGGTTTCTAAATGACAATAAATGGAAATTCAATTCAATTCAATTCAGATGGTAATAGTTGAGTGTTGTGTCTCAGACTGGAAGTTACAGGGATCAGTGCTAGGACCTTTGTAATTTATATAAATGGTTTGGATGTAAATGTATAGGTATGTTAGTGAGATCACAAATGATACTACTACTGTACACTTGATGTTTGATATTCTGTGCATTATTCATTCACTATTTTGTGGTTTGTGCAACTTATTTTTTTGCATGCCTGTTTGGGTGTTTGATCTTTTTTTGAACAGGTTCCATGGTGTTTCTTTGTTCCGTGGCTGCCTGCAGGAGGATGAATCTCAGAGTAGTATTCTGTATGCACACTTTGACTTTGTACTTTGGATCTTTTGATTGAAAATCAAAGGTGTTGTAATTAGTATGGAAAGTTCCAAAAAATTTACAGGGGTATATTGATCAGCTAGATATGTGGGCTGAGAATTGGCAAATGGCTTCCAATCTGAGTTATTGTATTTTGGGAGATCAAACTGTAGGGCTTATACAGTGAATGGTAAGGCCATGGTGAGTGTTATAGAAAGAAGGGCTAGCAGCGTAAGTGCATAGTTTGCTGAAAGTGACATCATAGGTAGATAGGGTGGTCAAGAAGGCACTTGGCATGCTGACCTTCATTGGTCAGGACACTGGGTATAGGTGTTGCAGTTATACAAGACATTGGTGAAGCTGCATTTGGAGTATTGTGTACCGTTTTGATGACTCTGTTATAGGAAAGGTTTTACTAAACTGGAAAGAGTGCAGGAAAGGTTTACCAAAATGTTATTTCAACTTGGGGCCTGAATTACAAGGAGAGGTTGCATGCATTAGTGCTTAATTTCCTGAAATGTTGGAGGTAGACCTAACAGGGGTATTTAACATTATAAAGGACATAGATGTGATAAAAGTACAGTCTGTTTTCCTATGGACATCGCAAAAGATTTAAAAGGGATATCAGTGGCAGTTACTTCACACAAAGGCTGGTGTGTATTTAGAATGAGCTGCCAGAAATAGTGGTTGAGATTAGCAATATTTAGACACCATCTGGATAACTACATGGATAAGAGAGGTTTAGAAGATTATGGGCCAAACGTGGGGAGATGGGACTAGATCGCTGTTGAATGTGGACGAATTGTGCTGAAAGTCCTGTTTTCATGCAATATGACTGTGATTTATGACTGGGCTTTCATATCTTCACTGATAGAGTTGTTGAATTTTGTGGGCTTTCTGGGTTTAACAGAATGAGCTTCAAAACTGGTTGTAAATGGCATGTAGTTCATATAGACTGAGATATGAATGTTTTGAATTAAACATACCCTTGTTCTGAATCACCAAGAAAATTATTTGCTTCTATGTTAATAACCCATTTCCAGTTTTATTTAAAGCATATAAAATTTATTGTAAATGTTACCTTACATTTCTTGATTTTATTTATCTTTAAAGGGTGGTTTACCCTTGGGGTTGTAGTTTCTGCTGTTAACATGATGTATTTGATGGAGAGGCTGGTGTTAGATGTGTCTGTTTAAAATATGCTTTTGGTGCACTTGTAATAAAGTGGAACAGGTTGTATAAACTGTATGGGCAGTTGGGTTTAAGAGGCTTTACAAATTATGGGCCATGAATGCCTTAACAGCAAAGAACTGAAGTTGTAGGACTGAATAGAAAGAAAGTGAATGTATGTTGAAAGACAGTTATGCCACAAGATGTTGTCACAGGAGGAGAATGTGAAGAGTTCAAGAGTACCTGTGGAATAAACGGTCAGGATATTGTGAAATACACTTTACAGTACAGCATATCACTCACAGAGGGATGGAAGGCATAAGGACAAAATTTTTGACAAGTTCTGCTGACCAGGAGCAATGTTAATGCGCACATACTCAAGGGAAGTGCTGCAAACCTTGTCTAAGATGGAATGCATTGTTTTTTCTGGATAACAAGATGATTGCGTTGCTGGTAATTGTGCTGAACTGGCCTTGAGGTAGAGAATGGATCAAAACATTTTGGTCTGGAGAAATGGAAGGAGTGCTAATAGGTGAGTTCTTTATATATCCAGAGTTATGATAAGACCATAAGACATAGGAGCAGAATTAGCCCACTGCTCTGCTCTCTATATACGTAGGACTGTGTGGCTACGCATAGCTCAGATACCATCTATAAATTTGCTGATGATACAACCATTATTGGTAGAATCTCAGGTGGTGACGAGAGGGCATACAGGAGTGAGATATGCCAACTAGTGGAGTGGTGCCACAGCAACAATCTGGTACTCAGCTCAACAGAGAAAGAGAGGTGACCTGATAGAGGTGTATAAGATGATGAGAGGCATTGATTGTGTGGATAGTCAGGTGCTTTTTTGCAAGAGGGCACAGTTTTAAGGTGCTTGGAAGTACAAACGTAGGTACAGAGGAGAGGTCAGGGGTAATTTTTTTACGCAGAGATGACTGTGTGGAATGTGCTGCCAGCGACGATGGTGGAGGCTGATGCAATAGGCTCTTTTAAGAGACTCCTGGATAGGTACATGGAGCTTAGAAAAATAGAGGACTGTGAGTAACCCTCTAAGTTGGCATATCTCACTTCTGTACGCCACTCCTGTACAACCCCACAATTCTGTTTCAGAAACTTAAATTGGCCCTGACTATTTCACAGTTTCTTTAGCACTTTATGCCATGAAGGAAGAGACTGGGCCAAAAATGTAAAGTTGCTGCTTTTAATCATCACCCAAAAGCATTAGAGAGACCAGGAAGCATTCAAAATGCTGGAGGAACTTAGCAGATGAGGTCTAGTCAGCTTGTTGGTACTTCGTGAGTCTTAAAATGATGGGACCAGGTAGGCAAAATGTCTGAGCTAAGTGCATCCATGGAATTATACATCATTTAGGAAGAACGGAAGAATGATTTTTCATTTTTCTTTCATAAACAGCTTTCATTCTGCTTACCTGTATTGTGAGTAAAACTTTTGATTGTGTTCTGTCTAGCTTTTACAGCGACAGGGAGAGTGGTTTCAGACGTATCGACTTTGCAGATACTACTTCACAATCTGGAAAGTAAAAGTAAGAAGTATTGCAGAGTTTCATTAATTTTTTATGGTTGTTCTGAATTTAATTTGGGCAGTATAGAGCATTAATACATTTATCCAAAAGTTCCAGTGCTTCTGTGTTTTGCTTTTTGGAGGATTTCTCTTCCTGTTTTGACCGTATCTGCTTACCATCATTAGCATTTCCCCAGCACACATCTTCCATGCATATAGTTGATTCTGCTCCATCCATTGTGTAGAGGATTGGTTCATGGTACAACAAATGCTACTGCTTTTTTTTTAAACAAGCATGCTGTTGATTTCATCTACGGTGCTGAGGTTGAGAGCTTTAAGTTCCTTGGTATTGCCACAGCCAACCATGTAAACGCCATGGCCAAGATAACTTTCCAACTCTTCCAGTGCCTCAGAACGCTAAAGAAATTTGGCATGCCCTGTTGACCTATTTCATCAGTGCACCATAGAAAGCATCCAATCTGGATGCATCACAGCTTGATATGGCAGTTGCTGTGCACATGACCAAAAGAAACTGCAGAGAGTTGTGGATACAGCTCAGCACATCACTGAAATGTGTCCGTGGACTCTGTCTGTACTTCTCACTGCCTCAGTGAAGCAACCAGCATAAATCAAAGACCCCACCCATCTGAGACATTCTTTCTTCTTCCCTCTTCTATTAGACAAGATTTTGAAAGCACGTGCTACTATATTCAAGGACAGCTTCTACCTGCTGTCTTAAGGCTATTAAATAGTTGTCTAATGCCATAAGATAGATTCTTGATATCACAAGCTAACTCATTATGTTCTTGCACATTATTGTTTACCTGCATTTTGTCTGTAGCTATTACATTTTATTCTCCCTTCTGTTGTTTTACCGTGTTCTACCTGAATACATTGTGTAATAATTTGATCTGTATGAAAAATATGCAAGTCAAGCTTTTCACTGTATCCAATACATGACAGTAATTAACCAAATCCAATTGTGATTCTGTTCACAGAGTTTGAAGAAATAATGCTGTTAGCATAAAGATTCTCTCACTACAATTCCTGTTTCTAATTTTCAAATCTTAGGTTAGCCTTGCTATGTGTGAATATCAGAACATGTAAAATGAAAAATCAACTTGGCTACAATGATCTGATCAACCATTCTACTTAGCCCCACCCCTTCTAACTATCACCCCCATCACGGAAGCACACTGTAATCATTTTTGATAATGCTGATTACACTGTAAATAAATTCTGGTATTTATGCATATTTTATTCCATATCTATATTTTAACTTCTAGCTTTATTTATATATAATTATTTATTCTTTATATTTGTTGAATGTTGTGCCCTGACCAACACACCACAACAAATTCCTAATACGTGTAAATGTATAGTAAATGAAGTTGATCCTTAATGTTATCCTTTTATTGAATAAATTGCTGGCATTTCTCAAGGCTTTTGTAGAATGAATGTCCATTCAGTTTAAGTACCAGGACAAAACAAAAAAATTCTCTTTAGCAAAGAATCTTTCTCTTTCTTCCTCTTGACTCCCAGCAAAACATACTGGAACATAACTGAGTTATAAACTAGTAAACTGGAGACTGCAGTGGACTGCTGTGTTGGTCTTGTTCTCACAGTGCTCCTGTATTTCATTTGGGATGTAACTTGTTTTATTTTATTACTTATGTAGCAGTTGGATAAACGTCGAGAAGACAAACAATCAGCACTTGCTTTATGGCACTGGTGTCTCGTACTTCAGGGAAAGGTAAGACACCACACAAACTATATTTTTGGTTCACAAATAGATATTAAGATTGATTCCTCATTCTTATTTTTCCATAACTCTTGAAACAGTGGCTGCAATCAGAAGTTTAAAGGAAAACGATATCAGTAGTCCAGAACAAATTTTCTTTCTGATTTTAATGTTCTGCAAAACTTAGTGTAGGTGAGTGGTAGAATTGAGACTGTGGCCTGTTTGGCAAGTAGATGTGAACTAAATGTAACTGAATCTTCAACCAATGTGACAGTTCATGTAAACCCAATATAACTAGTCTAGGAAATCAATCTAGTCCTAGATTTCATGAAGTACGCATCTTTTAGTTTTGAAAAAGTGATATCTATCCCAAAATGTAACTGATTCAGCTCTCTTGTTAAAGATATCACTGGACAACAATTTTTTTTCAAAAGTGTTGCTTCCTCATAATTTTTTTTTGGTTTCTGATAGACTGCTTGAAGATGAATACAAATATAATTTCAGACTATTTGTACCAAGTAGAAATTTAGAGAAACAAGAAATTAACTTTTATTGAAAAAATGCATTGAATTGCATAATAGTGCTGATGTTTTGCAATAGGTCAAATAAGTTAAAAATGTTTTGTTGATGATTTTCATTTGTACTCAGTGTCAGAGGCTTCTTGCTCAAGTGCTTAACAATCATCAGCCAGCACTGATGGATTCTAGTTGCCCTGATACTGTTTCTCCAATGTCCCAGTGAAACCTTTCAACATGTTCATTACTGACAGCACCAAGATTTACAGGGAAGAAGTCTAAATGGAAAAGCAGAAAATGAATCTTTCATGACATGTTGCACTTCATGGTTTTGTATTCTTGAAACATGTTGTGAACCAGCTGCATGTAGCTTGGTGCTCTGTAGTTGGCCAAGAAATTTTTCAACAACATCCTTGAATGTCTTCCATGTGATTTTCTCTGGTCCCACTAGAAGTTCTTTGAATTGCCTGTCATTGATGACCTGTTTGATTTGTGGCCAACAAAAATGCCTTCCTTAATCTTGGCATCAGTTACTCTGACTTGAATTATGAATTGAAATAACAAATATAGGCGATTTTTAAAAAAATTGTGTGTGATAAGGAAATTTCATGGTGATTTTCATGATCGGCAGCCCAAAATCCATAAGCTACACCCATAAGTATATAGGAAGCAAAATCTTTATTGTCTAGCATATTCAGCTAATTGGCATTCATTTAGTGAGATAACAGCCTTTTGTAGTTAATGTCCTTTTGGAGGGAAAAAGCCACCTCCTCATATTTATCCTTCATATATAGTTTGTTACAATTTAATACAGCCCACAGTTTTCCATTTTCAATTGGAATACTTAGCTGGAACAGAATATATGTTTGTTTACTGCATTGCATTTCTACTTTGGTCTACTCTGTACAGCAAAATATTTGTGAATGTTTTTTTTAGTGCTTTGAGAATTAAGAGGAATCAGTTTTACGCGTTTGTACTGCCCATGTGCACAGCATTTCAGCTTAACAGATTTAAAAATTGTTTGCAATCCTGAGTCAATTACCCAAAACTAAGATTTCCTGAAACATATGAACTTGTACATGGTCTAAAAATTTGCACTGTTTATTGTATCATTAGCAGGTTTTCAAATCATATCCTCCATCAAGATCAGTAATAAAAATAGAAAAGCCCAAACTGTCCCAACATAGATTCTTGAAAACTAGTCTTCACAAAGATCCAGTTCTATCTGTGGTAATGTTTGCTTCCTTCTACCTTCACCCAGTTGTCAATACAACTGAACATATCTCTAACATTGGAGGATGCAATCACGGGAAGCCTGTGATGAGGGAACTTACCTAGAGCTTTATGTAGTTTAAGTTGGCATTTAGAACCATAGAACATTACTGTTTCGAGACAGATATTTCAGATAAAAACAACGGCGCATATGCAGCAAATTTAATCATCTGCTCATGATTACAAATGTACATGTACAAATGTACAAATATATCATAACATCCCCCTTTTTATCAAAACGAAGTAAAGGAACAGTTGTATTAACAATTAAACTCACTTTCTCTGGAGACTGCTTTTGAGTATATTTTCATGGAATTAACTTTCAAAGCATTCATTAATCATGCCTTATGTCTCTTATGTCCTGTTGTTTGTTATTTGCATGTTTCAATGTTTGTGTTGTGTCATTAGCCTCTGCTAGTGTTTGGCTGTGTGCACTTGATGCAGTAGGCACACTGTGGTCAATGTCATTAGACTCTGCTAGTGTTTGGCCGTGTGCATTTGATGCAGTAGGCACACTGTGGTCAATGTCATTAGACTCTGCTAGTGTTTGGCCGTGTGCATTTGATGCAGTAGGCACACTGTGGTCAATGTCATTAGACTCTGCTAGTGTTTGGCTATGTGCACTTGATGCAGTAGGCACACTGTGGTCATTGTCATTAGACTCTGCTAGTGTTTGGCTGTGTGCATTTGATGCAGTAGGCACACTGTGGTCATTGTTATTAGCCTCTGCTAGTGTTTGGCCGTGTGCATTTGATGCAGTAGGCACACTGTGGTCATTGTCATTAGACTCTGCTAGTGTTTGGCTATGTGCACTTGATGCAGTAGGCACACTGTGGTCAATGTCATTAGACTCTGCTAGTGTTTGGCTATGTGCACTTGATGCAGTAGGCACACTGTGGTCAATGTCATTAGACTCTGCTAGTGTTTGGCTATGTGTATTTGATGCAGTAGGCACACTGTGGTCATTGTCATTAGACTCTGCTAGTGTTTGGCTATGTGCACTTGATGCAGTAGGCACACTGTGGTCAATGTCATTAGACTCTGCTAGTGTTTGGCTATGTGCACTTGATGCAGTAGGCACACTGTGGTCAATGTCATTAGACTCTGCTAGTGTTTGGCTATGTGTATTTGATGCAGTAGGCACACTGTGGTCATTGTCATTAGACTCTGCTAGTGTTTGGCTATGTGCACTTGATGCAGTAGGCACACTGTGGTCAATGTCATTAGACTCTGCTAGTGTTTGGCTATGTGCACTTGATGCAGTAGGCACACTGTGGTCATTGTCATTAGACTCTGCTAGTGTTTGGCTATGTGCACTTGATGCAGTAGGCACACTGTGGTCATTGATCTCAGTTGTTTGACCTGATTTTGCCTGTTCATGTGTGATTTGGTTTTCAGGAGGTTCCTCAGCCGTCTTTTGTAGATGTGTGCGATTACGTCAGTAGATCCCAGAAGGGGTTTGAACTACATATGAACGCTCATCAAGGCACTGACACACAATTGCTTTCTTCCAATTCTTTTTACCTTGCACCAGGGGTTACATGCGCACGATATCCCCTTCGTTGAGTGGGGCAAGATCTTTGGCTGATTTGTTGTAATTGTTGCTGGCGTGTTGGTTCGTACGCTTGCGTTCGCAAACAACTCTGGGTTCCAGAACTCGCTGTTGTAGGCAGGAGCGTGCGTGTGCGGCGATTCATCAGACACTGGGCAGGACTTGTGCTGGGCCCTTGCGAAGGTGTGTTGTAATGGTCTAGAAGTGCGAGGTAGGGATCTGCTCGTGATTTGTTGCACTTTATGAGGATCCGTTTAGCTGTTTTAACTGCTGATTCAGCTTTTCCATTTGCTTTGCTATTTCCGGGACTGCTACACAAGTGCTCAAAATCCTATTCTCATGCAAATCTGTGAAACTCTGCTGACATGTATTGTGGCCCATTATCACTAACTACCTGGTTTGGGCTACCATATCTCGCAAAATGAGCCTTCAATTTGCAAATAACGGCTGCACTGGTCGTATCGCAGAGAAGATCTACCTCAAAGAAATTGCTGTAGTAATCAATGGTGACGAGGTACTCTTTCCTTCGGATGTAAATAGGTCGGTACCTATCTTTTCCCATGGCCGAGCAGGTACCTCATGACTCATAAGCGATTCTTTCTGCTGACTTATTTCATATGTGCGACAAACATCACATGTAGCAATATATTACTTGATGTCGCTGCTCATGCCTGGCTAAAAAAGATAATCGCGTGCGCGTCTGAGGCATTCTTCTACGCCCAAGTGTGATGAATGAATTCTTTCCTTCATTTGCTTTTGCTCACTTTGCAGTATGATGACATGCTCACCTTTGAAGATTAAGCCGCCTTGGACTGCGAGCTCAGCCCTATAGCTATAGTAAGGTGTGAGTTGCTCTGGTAGCACATCACGTTTGCTCAGCCATCCGCTGATGATTATGTGTTTCAACATCTAGTGTGTCATCTTTCACTGTTCCTGTGCGAATCTGCTCTTGACACTCATCGTTGATTGGCAGGTGCGATAGCATGTTAACTTCGTCAAAGCTGTTCTCCTGGCCTGGAGTACCGCTAACTTCTTGCGATAGCGTATCCATGAGCTTTCCTTGACGAAATCATAGCTCTGCAGGTGAAGAAGCATTCCCTGTAGGCGCTTTGGTGCCTTCACCAACGGCTTCTTAACTATCATTTTGAGCGGCTTGTGATCGCAGAGTACTCTTGTGAAGCAGCCAAAAGTGTATTGATGAAAACACTCAAGTGCGAAAACAACTGCAATCATTTCCTTTTCGATCGCTGCATAACGCGTTTCTGTGTCTGTTAACGCTCTGCTTGCATATGTGATTGGACGCCTATTCTGGAGGAGTGCTGCCTTTTTTGCTGGCGTCACATTGGATGGTTAGCTCTTCCTTAGAATTGTAGTATGCTAACACCAGTGCTTCGGATGCCATTGGCTTGATCTTGGAGAGAGCGTTTTACTGCTCAGCTGACCACTCCCATGCTACATCTGGCTTTGTCAGCTGTCTTATTGGCTGAAGGGTATCTGAGAGACTTGGTAGAAAACGGCTCAGGTAGTTGACAAATCTGATCAATCGCTGCACTCCCTGCACATCTGTGGGTGCTGGCATGTTGAGAACATCAGCGACCTTTTTAGGATCCGGCTGAAGTCCCTCACTTATGATGAGATGCCCCAAAAAAGGGTATCTGTGTTGCACTGAAGACAGATTTGTTCTTGTTGAGCCTGATATGCTGCTCTGCACAACACTGTAATAGCTGCTGAAGTTTCACATCATGATTGGCGATTGCCTTTCCCTGTGTTTCCACTTTTCCGTACACCAGAATGTCGTCTGCGCGCAGATCACTCCCGGTAGTCCTTCCAGTGCTTCCAGTGCCTGATGCAGTTTGCGCTGGAAGATCTCTGATGAAACGTTGGTTCCATATGGAAGTCTGAGCTATCTATACCACCTGAAAGGTGTGTGGAAGGTGGTGAGCACGCTTGATTCACTGTCCAATTTCAGTTGCCAGAATGCAGAACTCATATCAAGCTTGCTGAAAACCCAGCCTGATCAAGATCTGGCAAAGTGTCCTCTATCACCGGAAGGGGGTAGTGTTCTCTCCCAGGCGCTTTGTTCAGTGGTTGAGGGTCAATGCATATATGAAGATTGCCATTCTTCTTCTCTGCGACCACTAGCTGGTTAACCCACCTTGTAGGTTCATGGACTGGAGCTATTACCTTGTTGATCAAGCTCAGCTTTCACTTTTTGCTTCATAGCATGAGGTAGACGTCGTGGTGGTAACACGTGGGTTGAACTTCCTCATCAATCTGCAGGTGGGCTGCACCTGGAAGCTCCCCAAGTGCATCATCGAACACTTCTGGTGTGCATTGTTTTTCTTTGAGTGTAGATGCATGCACCCTGCGAAAGTTGTCATCGTTGACTGTAATCAGCATCATTAGTTACCCAGCAATGGTGTAAAGTCGTCAGTGACCACGACAAATTCAACAGAGTACTTGCCATTTGTCATGGGGTTACGGAGTTTCACTCTGCACACCCCTTCTGCATCCATGGTGGTCTTGTTCCGCATCATTAGCTTTTTTGTGCATTGTCTTAGTGTGTGATCTACCCCCTCCAAGTATTTGCGGGGTAAAATGTTAATGGTCGCCCCGCTGTCGGCTTGTGGAAGTCTTTTGGCTTTCCATTGATGAGCATCTGTGCGAATACGTCATCCTTTGTCTTCAAACTGTTGACCGCCAGTATGACATTGTCGATAAACTCGGTGCTGCTGTCACTGTCTGTTTGATCATGGCTTTGTGCTTCCACCCCATGCATGGGCTTCTGCTTGCATACCTTTGCAAAGTGATTTCAAATGCCACACGCCTTATACACCTGTCCATATGCTGGGCATTGTTGCTTGTCTCTTGCATGTTCCGTGCCACAGCGCTTTGCTTCTGTGGCTGTACAAGGTGCCTTTGGCTCTGGCTCTACCATTAGCACTAGCCTTCTGTCCAGGATGCTTTCAACATTTCTTGTTAGCGCAAGATTTTATCCCATAGACAGTAGTGGACCTGCTATCTGCAGCTGTATTGAATGCTTGTAGGTGTGATTCAGCCATTTCTGTGCTTTCACAGATGTCAATGCAGTTATTGAGCGTTAGCTTTCTCTCTTGTAACAGATGTTTTCTGGTTTGGGAGTTGTTAATGCCCAGTACGATCTTGTCTCAGCGGACTGTCTGACATACATGAGCAAAAATTCCATGTCTTTGCAAGAGATCTAAGGCTGGCAAGAAACGATTCAAAGGTCTCACCTTGTTCTTTTTGTCGCTTGTTGAACAAGTACTGTTCATATGTCTCATTTTTTCACTGAGAGCATATCTGTCAAATGCAGCTAGAATCTTTGAGGTCTTGGCTTTCAGCCTCATCTGCGAACGCAAAACTGTTGTAGACCTCAAGTCCTGACGGTCCAATTGTATGCAAAAATAATGCTGCCTGGTATGCTGGAACTTGTTTGTGCGGTTGTGCTACGACGCTGTATTTAGTCCACATCTGCCGCCATGTCTTCCATCTGTCTATCAGTCTGTGGTTGACCGTCATGGCCGGTGCTGCTGACTGGGGGAGCACTTCTGCCCCGACTATGGTTCCCCGGCACGGGGTTGCCTGTGGTTGCTGGGTGCTGCTGAGATGCTGCTGTCTCACCTCCAGGCGGCATTGCTACCGCACCCATCTCCATTTGTGGCTAGTTGCTCGTCTCAGTTGACATTTTTCTACTCTTGCACTCACCCTCCGATGTTTCAGAGTTGTGCTATTATTATGCCACCAACTGCAAGTTGAAAAAATTGGGTGCTGCGGTTGAAAAAAGCAATTTTTTGAGCACCACCGCTGCCACCATTTTTCGAGACATATTTCAGATAAAAACAACGGTGCATGTGCACCAACTTTAATCATCTGTTCACGAGTACATGTACAAGTATATCATAACAATTACAGCACAGAAACAGGCCTTTTGGCCCTTCTTGGCTGTGCCAAACCATTTTTCTGCCTAGTCCCACTGACCTGCACCTGGACCATATTCCTCCATATACCTGTCCAAGTTTTTCTTAAATGTTAAGAGTGAGCCCACATTTACCATTTCATCTGGCAGCTCATTCCACGCTCCCACCACTCTTTGTGTGAAGAAGTTCCCTTTAAGCTTTTTCCCCTTCACCCTTAACCCATGTCCTCTTTTTTTTCTCTATCCATCATCACAGAAGGCAGACTTCATCTAATTCAATTAATTCCATGTGATATCAAGAAAAACTAAGAGGTTAGGACACATAAAAGACTACAGGACCAAGCAGTCTTCTGACAGTGAAGGCTTGGCTCAAGAATATTTTGTGCCTTTAACAGACTACTATGCCAATATCGACATAGGACATAAAATATAACAGCACAGTACAGGAGCTTATACTTACTCGAAGAGAAATCTAATGCTTCCATCCTACATAACCCTCTGTTTTTCTTTCATCCATGTGCCTATCTAAGAGTCTCTTAAAGACTCCTAATGTATCAGCTTCTACCACCACCCCTGGGAGGGTGTTCCTACACATGCTCCACTTTCTGTGTGTAAAAAAAACTTACCTCTGACATACCCCCTATACTTTCCTCCAATCACCTTAAAATTATGCCCCCTTATTTTGGTCATTTCCGCACTGAGAAAATGTGTCTGGCTATCCACTTGATCTATGCCTCTTATCATTGTATACACCTCTATCAAATCACCTCTCATCCTCCTTTTCTCCACAGACAATGGCTCTAGCTCACTCAATCTTTCCTCATAAGCCATACTCTCCAATCCAGGCAGCACCCTGGTCGTTCTCCTCTACACCCTCCCTAAAGCTTCCACATTCTTCTTATAATGAGGTGACCAGAACAGAACACAATACACAATAGTGTGACTATTGTTTTATGGAGTTGCAACGTTATCTCATGGCTTTTGAACTCAATCCCCCAACTAATGAACGCCAACACACCATACACTTCCTTAACAACCCCATCAACTTGTGCAATAACTTTAAAGGATGCATAGACATGTACCCCAAGATCCTTGTGTTCCTTCCTCTATACTGCTAAGAATCCTGCCATTAACTCTGTATTGTGCCTTCAAATTCTACCTTCCAAAGTAAATTACTTCACACACTTCTAAGTTGAACTCCATCTACCATATCTTAGTCTACATCTTGTCAGTGTCCCTTTAAAACTTACAATATCTCCCCGATAATGTGGAACATTACCTGGATAGATCATGTTCTCAAGAAGCATGTCAAATTTTGAATTACCACCTGCGGTTCTGTGAATTACTGCCTGACCAATCTGCTGTTAGTCAATGGCAGAATGATGAAAGCTAATGAATGACTTGACTCCAGGTCTCATGAGAGTCTTTATTCAAAATAGACCAATGAGCTGAGTGCCAGAGGTGGCAACGAGAAGCCATGGTAAAATGGGATCAGGTCATAAATGCCACAGTGGCTGCACATGTACAGTACTTTGGACAGGGGTAGATAGGTGTGGTTGTTGGAGTTTAATTACCCAAGCCTGAGAACAAAACACAACAGGAAATTATAGCTGTTCTCTTGACCCAATCAACCTTAACTGTTGTTAAGAAAGATGGTCATTGGTTTGTAATGATGTTCTGTTAAGTTCCAGTAGCAGCAACTCAGTAAATGATAACACCTGCCTGCAACAGGAGGAGGACACTTTCAGGTGTGGATGATAAATGTCACATAATATTCATGCCATAAAGTACCAGGTCATTTTCATCTCCAGCAAAGAGAGTCTAACCATCTGTCCATAACATCGTGGGAAGTAACGACAGTAATGAAACTGAGGAGGAGGTATAGCTTTAAGAGTATAAACAGGTTGGATTTAAGTTATGAATCAATCAGAAAGTTAAAAATATCCAAGCTACAACCTGAGTCATGTGCACATTAATAGAGAAATGGTAAAATCAGAAACTTGAATATATGTGGTTCAAGAGCTGGGGTGGAAGAAGTGTGTGCCACCTGATAGACCACTGTGCAAAAAGGGAAGTGCTCCAGTGGATAAATACACTTGAATTGATCTGGGACCAGTGAGCTAATGAATTAAATAACAACTGCAAGTTAAACAAAACTAAGTACAAGTGATTGGATTTAAGAGAGTGGAAACAACATGATTGTGCAGGATGGCAGAAGGGGTAATGACAACCAGTTCAACAGGAAGGGACAGAGCATACAATCACACTTTGTGTTAGAGCAAGGAAAAATTGTTGCAAAGTCAAACTGTGTGAAATCATACAGTATTCATAACAAGATAAATGAATTAATGGCAGTAATGGAAAAAGTAATGGGTACAATTTAATTGCTATTAGAGAGACATAACCAAATTTTGGGAATAATTATTCCAACATAGTTAACTAATGCAAAATTGATAAGAAGGCCCATATAATAACTGATGGAATACATTTAGTTGATAACTACATTAAAGGGTATTTAAAAATGAAAGCAGTGACTAACATTTAACAAATTAAAAAATGCAGCAAATTAAATATCCTTTTAAGGCCAATAGAAAAGGTGTTCCAGCTATATCTAATAAGTTAAAGATAACATTAGATGAAGGAAAAGAGTTTAATATTGCCAAAAATAGAGTAAACCCAAGGATTGGAACAAATTCAGAATTAAGCCAAAGGGGACCGAGAACTCAGTAAGCAAAGGGGATGGTACATCATAAGATTCAAGATCGTTTCATGTCACTTCTGGTACTCAAGTGTAAATGAGAACAAAATAATTATTACTCCAAATCTGATGCAGCACAAAAAACACAATAAGGTAAAGAACACAACAATAAAATATAAAAATACATAATATAAATACAGAAGTACATAAGATTGCTTATATTCATTGATTGTATATTAATAAAGTGACGTTAGGAGTAATTATACATAAGGTGACTCTGACATGAAATGATAAAGTGGTAGTGGTGGGGGATGAGGGATGGGTTAGTGAGTGGAGGTGTTGATCAGTCTTCCTGTTTGGAGAAAATAACTATTTTTGTGTCTGGTGGTCTTGGTGTAGATACTATGTGGTTTTCTCCTTGAAGGGAGTGGAACAAATAGTCCATGAACAAGATGAGTGGATCCTTCATGATGTCCCTGGCAATTCTCCAGGACTTTTCTGTCTTTGATGATGGGTGGCTGGTATTGGTGATTTGGGCAGTTTTGATTAATATTTGTAGAGCCTTTCTGTCTGCTGCAGTGTAGTTTCTGTGACATGCAGTGATGCAGCAGTTGGGATGCTCTCTACAGCTCATCTGTAGAAGGACGTGAGTATACCTCTGTATAGTTCAGCTCTCTTCAGCCTCCTCAGAAAGTAGAGTCATTGGTGAGCTTTCCTGATTGTGTAGAATGTGTTCTGTGACCATGAGAGGTTGTGCCAGATGTGTACTCCCAGGAGTTTGAAACTGCTTGCAGTTTCCACTGCTGTGCCAGAGGGTTGTGAGTTCTCCTGAAGTTGATAACCATCTCCTTTGTCTTGTTGACCTTGAGGAAGAGGTTATTTGCCTGGCATCAGGCCTCGAGCTTTCCCATGTCCTCTCCGTAGGCTGTTTCATCATCGTTGGTGATGAGCCCACCACTGTCATGTCATGTCATTAGTGAACTTGACAATGTGATTACTCGAGTGTTTGGCCATGCAGTCATGTATGAGCAGACTGTACAGCCATGAGCTCAACACAAAATATTCTAACAATAATCTAGTGAGAAATTTCTAAAAATCAAGTTGCAGAAGTTTTAATATATATGTAAAAAGGAAAAGATTAGCAGCAAAAGTTAGTGCTTTCTGTTCAGACTTGGGTAGAAGTAATGACAAAGAATTGACTGTCAGTATTTATGTCATAAGGCCTGGAAATAGGGGACAATGGGTTAGAGAGGAAGAGGTACTGAAAGGAACTTTACATTTGATTAGGACTGAGCAGGTTCAATATGGATATACGAAAGGGAACACAGAACGTTTCTCTTCAAAGTTTTTTGAGATTAACACCTTCAGTCATCATCTGAAGGTGGACCAGATGATGACTTGTATTTGGGATCTGAGAAGGTGTTTGATGAAGTGCTAATAAGTTATTAAATAAAATTAGATCTCATTTAGTTAATGGAACAAACAAGTTATTTTGGCTTGGGAAAATATAAGAGATGGATTATTGACAGTAATAGTGTGCATGATCTAATCAACAGTTTGAATTAATAGGCCAAATGTGATGTATTCAAGTTTGCTGGTAAAATAGGGCTGATTTACCTTAAGTGAGGACATTTTGTTACCCTAAGGGAGATTAGTTTCAGCCAACATAATAATTTCTTGATCTGAAATCACGAGGCTTCAAGTTACTGCTTTGTCCTCAACAGCAGAAAGTTATGTTGGTATCATTAATTCTCTTAAAACTTCATTGGATGAATTAAGTATGAAACAGAAAACATTATTTTTCCCCCCAGAGTGATCAGATAAAATATATAAGATTGTGGCGACTCATTTCCTAGCGTATCCGAACCGACTCACAATTAGATAGCCTACGGGGGTTTGCGAGCACAGAGCTTTGGAGCCTCTTCGCCATGGGGGGCCGGTTGACAGAGGCTTAAAAGTGAGGCTGAAGTTTTCGAATAAAGTTTTTCCTTCGACTGCAGTTACCGACTCTGTGTCGTAATTTTAGCGCTGCGTGTAGCACACCGCTACAATTGGTGACCCCGACGGTCCAAACGATTTTTGGACCAGAAATGACCGACGCCGCCTCTGTTCATGCGGTTTCGTTGAAACTGCCGGGTTTCTGGACACAGCGCCCGGACCTATGGTTCCAGCAAGCCGAAGCCCAATTCCACGTTCGCCGGATCACCTCAGAAGACACCCGCTACTACTACGTGGTGAGCTCCCTCGACCAGGACACAGCGGCCCAGGTCGCGGAGTTCGTACAGTCGCCCCCGGCAGACGGCAAGTACACGGAATTCAAAGCCCTGCTCCTCAGGACTTTCGGACTCTCACGGCGCGAGCGGGCTGCCCGTTTACTGCACCTGGATGGCTTGGGCGACAGACCTCCATCGGCTTTAATGAATGAGATGTTGTCTCTGGCCGAGGGACACACAGGCCTCATGTTTGAGCAGGCATTCCTGGAGCAGCTGCCTGAGGACATACGCCTGCCGCTGTCCGACGCGGATTTCAGTGACCCCCGGAAGGTGGCAGCCCGGGCGGACTTGCTGTGGAACGCCAAAAAGGTGAGCGGGGCGTCCATCGCACAGATCTCCCAGCCACACTCCCAGCAGCAAACCAGTCCAGGCCCGGCCGCAGAGCCCGCTAACCCCCGGCCCAATGAACACTGGTGCTTCTAACACCAGCGGTGGGGCGCAGAAGCCCGCCGTTGCCGCCCGCCCTGCAAGTTCCCGGGAAACGCCAGGGCCAGCCGCCGCTGATGGCTACGGCGGCTGGCCATTGGGATAGCCTCCTGTATGTGTGGGATAGAAGGTCGGGACGCCGGTTTTTGGTCGATACTGGGGCTGAGATCAGCGTTTTACCTCCGACGAGTTACGACACCCGCAGCAGGGCACCGGGTCCCCCCCTGAGGGCCGTGAATGGCAGCACAGTAAGGACCTATGGCACCCGTCAGGTGCAGCTACAGTTCGGCCCCAGCCAGTTCACGTGGGACTTCACACTGGCCGCCGTAGCCCAACCGCTTCTGGGTGCGGATTTTTTGCGAGCTCACAGCCTGCTGGTTGACCTGCCCAGGAAGAGACTGGTACACGCCGAGACCTTTCAGACGTTCTCCCTGGGCGCGGCCCAGTTGCCAGCCCCTCACCTCGGCTCCATCACGCTGTCCGACAACGACTTCACCAGGGTCCTGGCGGAGTTCCCATCGGTTCTGGCACCGCAGTTCACAGCAGCCATGCCCCGACACGGCGTACAGCACCACATCCCGACACAAGGACCACCCCTCCATGCCCGTGCTCGGCGGCTTCCCCCGGACAAGCTCCGACTGGCAAAGGAGGAGTTCCAGAGAATGGAGGAATTGGGGATCATCCGGCGGTCCGACAGCCCCTGGGCTTCCCCCCTGCACATGGTGCCCAAAGCGACGGGGGGCTGGAGACCGTGCGGCGACTACCGCAGGCTGAACGAGGCTACCACACCGGACCGCTACCCTGTGCCGCACATTCAAGACTTTGCGGCAAACCTGCACGGCGCCCGGATCTTCTCCAAGGTCGACCTTGTCCGAGGGTACCATCAAATCCCGATGCATCCTGACGACGTCCCCAAAACGGCTCTCATCACCCCGTTTGGCCTTTTCGAGTTCCTCCGCATGCCGTTCGGCCTGAAGAATGCCGCACAGACGTTCCAGCGGTTAATGGACGCGGTGGGACGGGACCTGGACTTCGCGTTCATCTATTTGGATGACATCCTCATAGCCAGCGGCAGTCGTCAGGAGCATCTGTCCCACCTCCGTCAACTCTGCGCCCGACTGAGTGAGTACGGTCTTACAATCAACCCTGCCAAATGCCAGTTCGGACTTGATACCATTGACTTCCTGGGCCACAGGATTACTAAAGACGGGGCAACCCCTCTGCCCGCTAAGGTAGATGCGGTCCGCCACTTCCCCTGACCCACCACGATCAAAGGCCTTCAGGAATTCGTAGGTATGGTCAATTTCTACCGCCGCTTCCTCCCTTCAGCTGCCCGGATCATGCGCCCCCTGTTCGCCCTGATGTCGGGTCCGAGCAAGGACATTACCTGGGACGAGGAGTCCGCCGCCGCTTTCGTTCAAACGAAGGAAGCTTTGGCTGACGCCGCAATGCTAGTACATCCCAGAATGGACACCCCTACCGCCCTCACAGTGGACGCATCAAACACGGCAGTCGGTGGGGTGCTGGAGCAGCTCATCGCAGGTCGCTGGCAACCCCTGGCGTTTTTCAGCAAACACCTGCGGCCACCCGAGCTCAAGTACAGTGCTTTTGACCGGGAACTGTTGGCGCTCTACCTGGCAATCCGGCATTTCAGGTACTTCCTAGAAGGTCGGCCCTTCACCGCGTTCACGGACCACAAACCGCTTACCTTTGCGTTTACGAAAGCATCCGACCCCTGGTCATCCCGCCAGCAACGCCACCTGTCCTACATCTCTGAATACACAACGGATGTCCGGCACGTCTCGGGTAAGGACAATGTCGTGGCGGATGCGCTCTCTCGCCCTACCGTTCATGCCCTTTCCCAAGGGGTAGACTTTGAGGCACTGGCAGAGGCACAGCAGGTAGATGAGGAGATTCCGAGTTACAGGACTGCAGTCTCCGGTTTGCAGCTCCAGGACCTCCCCGTGGGCCCAGGTGAGAGGACCCTACTCTGTGACGTCGCCACCGGCCAGCCCCGTCCGGTCGTCCCCACAGCCTGGCGGCGACGTGTTTTCGACTCCATTCATAACTTGGCGCATCCCTCCATCCGGACAACTGTCCGGATGGTTTCCAGCAGGTTCGTTTGGCACGGACTCCGCAAACAGGTCAGTGAATGGGCCAGAACGTGCATGCACTGCCAGATGGCCAAGGTGCAGCGGCACACCAAAGCCCCACCGCAGCAGTTCCATCCCGCCCACCGGCGTTTCGACCACATTCATGTGGATATCGTGGGCCCCCTGCCAGTGTCGCGCGGAGCGCGTTACCTCCTGACTATCGTGGACCGGTTCACAAGATGGCCAGAGGCGGTCCCGCTCACCAACACCACCTCCGAATCTTGCGCCCGAGCCCTGATCGCCACCTGGATATCCCGCTTTGGTGTACCAGCCCACATTACCTCCGACAGAGGCGCCCAGTTCACCTCCAGCCTGATGGTCAGCTATGGCCAGCCTTTTGGGGACTCAGCTGCACCACACCACTGCCTACCACCCACAGTCGAACGGGCTAGTGGAGCGTTTCCACCGTCACCTGAAGTCGGCCCTCATGGCCCGCCTGCGAGGAGCCAACTGGGCGGACGAGCTTCCCTGGGTCCTACTCGGCATCCGCACAGCGCCCAAGGACGACCTGCACGCCTCGTCGGCCGAGTTGGTATACGGCGCGCCCCTGGCTGTCCCCGGGGAGTTCCTACCAGCCCCGAGGGGGCAAGAGGAAGAACCCGCTGCAGTCCTGGGCAGACTTCGCGAGAAGCTCGGTAACCTGGCCCCCATACCCACTTCACAGCATGGGCGGCACCCGACCTGCGTACCCAAAGACCTACAGAACTGTAAGTTTGTGTTTGTACGAAGGGGCGGGCATCGGCCACCGCTGCAGCGGCCATACGAGGGGCCGTTTACGGTGCTCCGGAACAACGGGTCCACGTTCGTGCTGGACGTTGGGGGGAAGGAGGAGGTTTTCACGGTGGACCGCCTCAAGCCGGCCCATGTGGACCTGGCGCAACCGGCCGAGTTTCCGGCGCCTCGGCGCAGAGGCCGACCTCCCAAGCAGGTTCTGGCCCAGACTGTGGACATTGGGGGGTGTATCGCCGGTTCTGGGGGGGGGTTATGTGGCGACTCATTTCCTAGCGTATCCGAACCGACTCACAATTAGATAGCCTACGGGGGTTTGCGAGCACAGAGCTTTGGAGCCTCTTCGCCATGGGGGGCCGGTTGACAGAGGCTTAAAAGTGAGGCTGAAGTTTTCGAATAAAGTTTTTCCTTCGACTGCAGTTACCGACTCCGTGTCGTAATTTTAGCGCTGCGTGTAACACACCGCTACAAGATCAAATATATAAGCATAAGAGCCTGAAGGTGATGGAACTTAGGGCACAAAATGAACTGCTGCAGCAATTCAGCAGGTCAGGTAGCATAAATTTGCATGTTTGATTGGGCCAAGTTGCAATTTATTGCTCGTGTTTCTAAAGGGGCCTGTTAATTATGAGCCACTGATGGCCTTAGCAATTTGGACTTCTGTGCACGTTCTGTCAAACATGGAAATCTGAAGTCCAGAGGCCAGACGTCTGTCCTTCTGTCCAAAGCTGATCAATGAGCCCAGCATTGAATCAGCTATGTGCTTACCAGCCCAGTGTGGAGAAAAGCAATAATCTTCTTTATTTTAATATTAAAAATTATGTAATTCTTTTAATTATTAATATTTTAATATGCTTTAAAAATAATCATTTAAAATATGTAAGTCTATTTGATTAGTCTTTTGACATCTATATCACATTCGGTTAAAAGCTGTTAAAAAGCCTTTTGACAGCAAAGAGATGTGATGGTGTTCCATGTTGGGGCAGGCAGGATATTGACATAGGAGCTTGATACCTACATGCTGTTAGGTTTGCTCTGCTAAGCTAAGCATCAGTCAGGATGTAATAGGTAAGCTTTTCCAGCCCTCTACATTCAGAAAAGTAACTAGGCAGGGACCATAGGTGGTGAAAACCAGGAGCAGGACAATGTCAATATTTTTGTGAATAACTTTAATCTCACCAGCTCTAAAGCATGCTATTTGAATCAGCAAATGAACTGTTTGTAAAAATATTTTCTTAACTGTTACTTTTTAAGGAGCAGCTTTATTTCAACAGTCTACCACTTTAGCTGCCTCTACATTTTAAACAAAATCGGGTTTATTATCACTGACGTGTCATGAAATTTGTTAACTTAGCAGCAGCAGTTCAATACAATACATAATACAGAAGAGAAAAAAATAACAATAATAAATAAATCAATAAATCAATCAATTATGATATACGTATTGAATAGATTAAAAATAGTGCAAAAAACAAATAATATATATTAAAAAAATGAGATAGTGTTCACGGGTTCAATGCCCACTTAGGAATCGGATGGGAGAGAGGGAGAAACTGTTCCTGAATCGCTGAGTGTGTACCTTTAGGCTTCTGTACATCCTACCTGATGATAACAGTGAGAAAAGGGCATGCCCTGGGTGCTGGAGGTCCTTAATAATGGACGCTGCCTTTCTAAGACACCACTCCTTAAAGATGTCCTGGGTATTTTGTAGACTAATACCCAAGATGAAGCCGACTAAATTTACAACCCACTGCAGCTTTTTTCGGTCTGTACAGTAGCCTCCCCCATACCAGACAGTGATGCAGACTGTCAGAATGCTTTCCACGATACATCTATAGAAGTTTTTGAGTGTATTTATTGACATACCAAATTTCTTCAAACTCCTAAAGAAGCATAGTTACTGTCTTACCTTCTTTATAACTGCATTGATACGTTGGGACCAGATTTGGTCCTCAGAGATCTTGACATCCAGGAACTTGAAACTGCTCACTCTCTCCGCTTCTGATTCCTCTATGAGGATTGGTATGTGTTCCTTTGACTTATCCTTCCTGAAGTCCACAATCAGCTCTTTCGTCTTACTGGCGCTGAGTGCCAGGTTGTTGCTGGGACACCACTCCTCTAGTTGGCATACCTTGCTGCTGTAAGCCCTTTCATCTCTACCAGCAATGGTTGTATCATCAGCATGTTTATAGATGGTGTTTGAGCTATGCCTAGCCGCATAGACATGGGTGTTATAGGGTAGAGCAGTGGACGAAGCACACACCCCTGAGGTGCGCCAGTATTGATCGTCAGCAAGGAGGAGATGTTATCACCAATCCACACAGAATGTGGTCTTCTGGTTAGGAAGTCGAGGATCCAATTGCAGAGGAAGATACAGAGGACCAGGTTCTGTAACTTCTCAATCAGGATTGTGGGAAAGATGGTGTTAAATGCTGAGCTATAGTTGATGAACAGCATCCTGACATAGGTGTATTGCCCACGTGGTCTAAGGCAGTGTGAAGAGCTATTGAGATTGCATCTACCATTGACCTATTGTGTCAATAGGCAAATTGCAATGGGTCCAGGTCCTTGCTGAGGCAGGACCAACCATTCAAAGTATTTCATCACTGTCGATGTGAGTGCTACTGGGCGATAGTCATTAAGGCAGCTCGCATTATTCTTCTTAGGCATTGGTGTAATTGCTGCCTTTTCGAAGCAAGTGGGAACTTCAGCCTGTAGCAGTGAGAGGTTGAAAATGTCCTTGAATACTCCCCCAGTTGGTTGGCACAAGTTCTTAAGAATCTTACCAGGCACTCCGTCGGGATCTTCCACCTTGCGAGGGTTCACCCTCTTTAAAGACAGCTTAACATCGGCCTCTGAGACTGAGGTCACAGGGTCACCGGGTGCAGCTCAGATCTTTACAGCTGTAGTTATATTCACCCTTTCAAAGCGGGCATAGAAGGTGTTGAGTTTATAGGAAGTAATGTCTTGCAAACCCTGCCAGAGTTGTCGTATATACGAAGTCACCTCCAACCTCATTCAAAATTGTCTCTTTGCCCTAGAAATAGCCCTCCACAAATCATACCTGGTCTTTCTGGTACAGACCTGGGTTGCCAGCCTGGAATGCCACAGATCTAGCCTTCACCAGGCCACAACCCTCCTGGTTCATCCACGGCTTTTGGTTTGGGAATGTACAGTAAGTCTTTGTGGGCACACACTCATCCACACAGGTTTTAATGAAGTTGGTAACAACTGCAGCATACTGATCCAGATTTAAAGCTGAATCCTTGAATACAGTCCAGTCCACCAATTCAAAGCAGTCCTGTAGGTGCTCCTGTGCTTCCCTTGTCCAAACCTTCTTGGTCCTCACTATTGGTGTTGCAGTCTTAAGTCTCTGCCT